>NC_064221.1:0-1229266 GCF_023101765.2 Spodoptera frugiperda | reverse complement strand
CACCCACTATTACATGGGACTTATAACACAAATTGTGAAAAGTGGGTGTAAGTACTTTGTACAGTGGCTTTACGTGTCATAATGTGCACCTCTGTCTACCCCTTCGGGTATAAAAGGCATGACGATACAACAACAAAATAGTATCAATTTGCTTTACGTTTAAAGTAATCGAAACGACAGCGCGTTTGGCGCTCTGATTAGTCGGCACGAATAAACCAACCAATAGAGTACTGTACTTCACAAACATCAGTCTTACTAACAACCACAAACCTAACAAGGCGTTTTATCTACAATACTACACCAAACTGAGTATCATGTCATAGTGAATTATAACGATCAACACAGCCGACATCTTGCGACATATTGTAACAACTTACATTGCGATATCATCACGCTACTTATTTTCATATCGTAAGCAGCTATTATGTAGCCAAGGTTAGATTGTTAGACTGTAGTGTGATTAGGTTAACTTGGTTAGTCTAGAGTTTTCTATGAAAGTGAATCATGATATCAAGCCCACGAACGCCCGTAACTCCCGATTCTGTTAAAATACTACTTTTGGAACATTGGAAAATTACACTTTACCTCACCCGGGAATTGAACCTAAGACCCCTTTTTCAAGGGGTGAAATTCATCACGAGCCGCATAAGCGCAGCCCTTGTCTGTTCCAACCTAGGAGTCAAACGTCGGAAGTGCTCCACGAAGTTCCATCGACTGTCGAGGACGAGTCCTAGATACTTCATCGTCGTCTCAACTTTAGACCCTTGCTCAGCAATCAACCAATGAGGCAGTCGATGCTTATGGAATAGTATTACCTATATTAATTAATTTATTAACATGATTAGCTGGAACGTATCGTAACATTTCTATGCGAGACACAATGTATTTTCTATTGTGTCTTATATATATCCAAGTCGTTATTCGCCACTAATTAAGTATTTCCCTGGCTTAGTAACACTACCTGCCCTATATAGGTAAACAGCATAATATTGCGAGGACAACGAGCAAAGGTAGCTCGCCGTCCGAAGAACCAAACTCGTCCGGTGCGTCGCGTTCCGCACGCACGCGCCTCAAGAGCCATCAGACCACCACAGAGCCCCATCTGTATTTTCTATTGTGTCTTATATACCGGCATTTAAAATAACTATCACCAAATTAATTATTTTCCCCGGTACTAATAGCAAAGTACTTTCCCCGGGCTAGTAACACTACCTGCCCTATATAGGTAAACAGCATAATATTAGCGAAACTTAACCTCATTAAAATAATCAGTACATAGTGACCATGATTGAATGATAAAAATAACTAACTTATATGTATGTACTTTCATAAATTAGTTAAAATCTCGTTAATTAATTGTTGAGTTATCAAATTAAAATAACATATTTTGTGAAATAAAGTAAGGGGGAGTACTCACTGAATCAGTTTTGGTTTCTGATGGAACATGTACCATAATTATATTATGATTTTATGCTGGTTTTTTTTTATGGGGAAAATCCAATGACTTCTCCTTGCTTGGGTGAGGCGTGAGAGAGTGTCAGACTCTTAATAACAAACCACGTAACCTAACCTAAACATCGTTCCTATTCCTGCTTTTCGAGCCGGAGCCCTGGTAACCCGGTTTTTTATGGGATAGGTCTACAAACGAGCAGATTGTCACCTGACAATCACCTGATGGAGAGCAATCGGCGCCAACACTCGCAACATCAGAGGAATAAACAGATCAATTGCTTGCCTTTAGGGTACCCATTAGCTTATGATAAAAAGGATTTACCATAATCTCTAACTCTTGGTCGGAAATTTCAGTTAAAAAGTTTCAAGTTTATCAGAGAGTGTTTCTGACAGATCATTGTTAAATGTCTAATAAGTCCCTAAGTCGGCTTTTATGATACCTGTCTGAACACTATTTAAAACAACATATATTATAACTTAGAGCTGCCTAACGGGACTATTCAAAATAATATAGGATACTATTTAAATAACTTTAGAATGCAATACTAAGTACACTACCACATAGGTACCAAAACCTATTAATACCTCACATACCGTATTTACCTAGAACAGTCAAGTCTGTACCAACCTTTACCAACTTTACCTAACGTTTGTTTCCCTATAAATTGCGGAGTTTCGCAATAATGGTGTCAATTCGTTGTTAGTTAGGTTAGGCAAGATGGCGGCCCTTCCCGCCTTTTTAGTTTTGTTCCTGTACGTCTCTTTAGCGTCAGGCTACACTTTGTTACGTAAGTTTATTTTTTGTTTTATATTTTAGATATTTCTATCTTAATTTTGCTCTATTCCTTAGTAACGATTTTGTTCCTAAAACAATTTCTAAGGATTTCGAGTTAGCGTAGTATAAATTGCTGGTGTCGAATGACTCTGACTAAAGCGGTTATTGTTTTTAAATGTTGCTAAACTATGTCAGGTCTATCTTTATTTACCTATATTTTGCTAGTAGGGTAAAAACTTGTTTTGTCTGTCCAGTGTCCAGACCATTAACATTACGTTTTTTCACTTAAAACTACTTCTTTAACAACCCCCACTTACCCCCCCTTTGACCCCAACCAATGATGTGTTTGTTTGCATTCCACAGGAGATGACGAGAACGAAATAGTTTGGCCGTCCGTATACTACTTCAAGGGGGAAAAGCTTAACTTCAAATCCTCTTTGAAAGAAAACTTTGAGATGTGGTAAGTTTATATAAATAACATTAAAATACTATCCTATTAATAAAACTTTTTTTAAAATCACATTCATAATTTAAAGTGCAAACCTCCATCTTTTAAATCAGATAATATACCTAAGACCTTCTAAGCCTGAAAAATACTATGCTGAAAACGGTAACAAAACAGTTCAGCCAAACGCGAGATAATCGCGCACAAACATACATACATACATACAGGTCAAAGTGAGAACCTTCTTTTTTTGAAGTCGGTTAAATAATGTTGTCCAATAGAGGCGGGAATCAGGGATTAGGAAGATTGGGAAGCCTCCGGGCCTCCGGTAACTTCACTCACACAACGCAAGCATTGTTTCACGTCGGTATTTTTTGAGGCTGTGCTGGCTGTGCACTCCGGTCGAGCCGGCCCATTCGTGGCGAAGCATGGCTCTCTCACACTTAGATCTATTTTATCTATCTTTGTATTTTTAACCCATATTATCTTTATTTATGTAAGGGATATAACAATGTCCTTATTCAGTAAATTGACATTCTCTGCCCAGGTACAATGCTGAACTGAACCGCTCCAGGATCGATTTCTACGACGGAACAGTCCAGAAGTATTATTACGGTGACACTGGATACGAATATGTGGTATGTATGATACCTATTCTTATTCCTACGTTTCTTTTTATGGGATAAGCCGGTAAACGAGCAGACGGATCATCTGATGGTAAGCAATCGCTGCCGCCCATGGACGCCCGAAACACCAGAGGCTTTACAAGTGCGTTACCGGCCTTTTTAACACGTTGATTGTCCCATCTATTTTGGATAATCTCGTTCGTACGTCCAATGGAACTTAAAATATGGTCCTACGGTAGTTTTACTCACACAACGAAAGTATAACGCAATTTCGATGGAACATTGACGTCGGTATTTTTTGAAGTCTTTGTTCGATACCGTCCCTAGAAAATTCAAAGTTCGAAGCTAACACGTCCCGTCGCAGTAAGTTAGGCAGGTTGTCAGTTGCCACTGACTAATGCATTACATATTTCTGCGACGTGACGTCACAGCCAGATCATATCATGCATTACATGTAATGCACGGATAGTCAACGTGTTAAGCATTGATTTCACTCTGAATACCAGTGTTTTAAAATAAGGACCAAAGACGATTCACTCCATATTTAATTACATTTTAGATAGGTTTACTAGGAAGAATATAGCTTTACCCTATCAATGGCTGCTTAACCATGAATTTCCAGAAACACCCATACACCACGGAGGAGGTGACCAACGGAGAAGTGTGCATCGTTCGATACTCGGAAGATGAACAGATCGACTTCCTGCCTGAAGTCTCCAGCTTCACATACACAGGTAAAATATTCAAGTTAAATTTATCATCATCATTAGCCGAGAGACGTCCACTATTGAACAAAGGCCTCCCGCTCTGGTACCTTTTAAGTAGAATTTATTTCTACGCAATTCTTTCACTTGAGGACCCAGTGTCTAGATATTTAAACTTTTTTTCACTAGGTTGAGTTCAATCCACTTAGCTGAATTCAATTGCGGGCACATTTAATTTACATTTACCAGGGGCCCAGAAAGCCATAACACACTCAGAATATCTAAGCAGTTTAAGAGAGTCGCTGTACTTACTAGCTGACTATTTCGGTGTCATGATCACGTCTTTTACTGCCCTATAACCCAGGCTGGAATTAACACTAATTTTTCTAGAGTTACCTTATGAGACCACATATAGTATGAAGTGAGCCTTGCACGGTGGTCGGAATTGCAGCCACTCTCGAAGTCAACGAGTAATCATAAAAATATCAAAAATTTATTTATTTCAAACAGACCAGGAAGACACTTTTGAGACGTCAAAACAAATATAATAATATTAATAACGTCTGTCTGTCGGTCAGTCCTCTAGTTGCTCTATTTGCTCGTTCCAAAGTGTAGATTCCTATGGAGAAGAACGAGCAAGAAACTCCATAGGTTACTCTTTTTCAATCATATTCACAATACAATTTTTGGTTACATTGTTTCGATCGCTTCAACTATGTGAGAACAATGTAAAACTAGAATAACTTAAAACGGATATTTACCATGATTTTCAATTTTTGTGAGTTCCAATATTTCGGCCCTGTTGAAACTCACAAAAATTGAAAAACATAGTAAATATCCCGTTTTAAGTTCCAATAATAGTGTTAGTGACCATGTCAGTTTAAAAATGTAAAACTAATATTCTGTCAAAGTGATAGAAAAAGAAGAACTATTTTACCAGAGCCTTCTACTTTTGTTATCAGGGGCCTTAGTCTGCTATTACAATTGTGTCAAAATGGTCGATCACTGATCAGTGCAAGAGGGACGGAGCTATGTAGGTTGTATAGCTCCGTCCCTCTTGCACTGATCAGTCAGCCCCAGGTGTACTATCGAAAATTCAATTTGTTCTGCTTTGCAGGTCAGACAATGACCTTGTACGACAAGGTGGTGGATGTGTGGACCAGTACCGAGCCGTACGAAGAGAAGGTCGTCCGGGAGTCCACTCTGTATGTCTTCAAGACTGATTCCGGCGTCGATATTCCTGTCCAGTAAGTATTTATTAGTTTAGAAAAGCTTTCTGATAGTGGTGACTGAATGACTTAGAATCATCATCATTATCATCAGCCGGAAGACGTTCGTTCTCTGTTAAAGAGGCCTCTCTCTTAGTCCATGGGCGGCGTTGATCACGTACTATCAGGTGACCCGTTTGGTCGTTTGCCTCCTATTCTACCACGTAGAACGGCAGGCCGCCGCCGCATGAATGACTTAGAATGCTCAAACTAAGGTTATTAGATCATTAGGGGTTTAAAAAAAATACGAGTTATCGTGCTTCCAGAAGACCATTAGTTAGCTCAGTTGGAAGACACGTTGACATAGAGGTTGTTTATTTGAGAAACATTATTTTTTTCGAAACCTAATCTTTTGAGTAGCATTGAGTAAGCAAATGATTGTCAACGTTAAGTTGTGCTCTATATACCGTCTTCTGACGCTTGGGAATACGACCGGTGCCGAATTGGGACAATCATTTCTATACGCTTTATAATTTTTCGTGTAGTGTACATATACTATAGGTATCTACCTATATAACTTAATTTGCAAACCAGCCAACTCCACATTTCGTCAAAAAAAATTTTTTTAACCTCGTATGTGACAAAAATTATGATAGAGTTTTAAGCGTCTCCTGAAAAATGGGCTCATAAGGAGTTAACAGGTTTGCCAATTAAGGTATCGGTATGTATTATAGTTGTAAATGACTCCTCTATTGATTCCACCAGGCATGTCAGCAAGGCGTACAACTACGACCTTGGAGAGGTGACGTCCCACGTCATCACCAACTTCTATGACTTCAGCGATACTGTCGATGATGAGGAGCTTAACGTTGGAGACGGTAAGCTATTTACTATCATCTATGTAAAAATTTACGTGAATAATGTTCTTAATTCCAACGCAATAGAGTATAATATAATATTACATGCAACAGCTCGTGAAAATCCATGCGTACCATGGGCTTCCTCTATATAATAGGAATTTCCAAACATATCCACATTTGGAGAAAACAAGGTGCTGTGAACCAGTAAATGCATTAGTCCATTCCCGCAGGGTCCACTCGAAGCACGTGGTTTATCTTTTTAATCTTTTCACCACATTGGCATTATCCAGTAGAGCTGAAGTGAGAGGATTGGTAGGACGTATAATATGTTGTTCTTTATAGCGCTCTAGTTCTGAGACAACTGTTGCTATACCCAGGTACTCGTCTATCTCAAACGTGAATTTAATGAAGCAAAATTTTTCGATAAGTCCCATGTTCTGATCGGTTGTATTAACAACTATTTAACCAATGAGACAGTCAATCATTCACCAGACCCTCTTTACAAACTGACTTCTTTTTTTTCCAGAGGACGATTGCGAAGGTACATTCCTGGGCAAGGATTTCCACAAGGACATCAGGTTTTTCCACCCTGACATCCCACAGGAACTAGACCTGGCTTTCGACCTATACACCAACCACCACGGCAAGCAGTACCAAGACAGTGAACATCAGTTTAGGAAGACCATCTTCGAGAGCAACTGGAGGTGAGGATCTTGAGGAGAAAAATAATATTTATCAATGGAGTAAACATAATACTGTACATTATTTAATTTTGTGATATCGGTACCGGTAAGTTCGCGTTACTATAGCCCGCTGGGGTAACTTTGACCCAAATTCTATAACCAATAAGAATCCAGAACAAAGCGTACCTCTGTAGTACTTACAAACTAATATTAGTTTTTTTTATTGGTATAAAAGTTTGGGTCAGTTACCCAATCGTACGTCACTGTAGATTATAAAATATTTTTATATTAAAATATATTTCTAACATAAATGCTGCCTAACACTCGAAAACTATGCTTAGTCAGATCAAAGTTAGAGAAAACCCTGGTGCCTAAATTAAGGATTAATTGAAATAAATGCTTTGGACTTTTGTGAATGACGTGAGGGTAGGTAGGTATACGTTTTACTACATAGTATTTAAAACAATTTCAAAAGCTTTTGCAAAGCTTCAAAAGTTAAACTAATTTAAAATTTTTTCCTTGCTTATCCAGGATGGTAGAAGAACACAACCGCAAGAACCTTGGTTTCAAGCTGAAGCTGAACGCGTTCTCCGACCAAACTCCTGAGGAGGTCAGCTACCTGACTGGAACCCACATCTCTATGCACCAGGACCCTGACATGAAGCCCTTCCCCCACAACCTGGCTGAGATTGATGAGTTGGCTGAGGAACTGCCTGAGAACTTCGATTTGAGGATGGAGGGCGCTGTCACTCCTGTTAAGAGTAAGTACTCTTGATTTTACTGTATGTCTCTTGGCAGCTAAGTATTTTTTTTTAGTGAGGTGTGCGTGTACCTGTGTGGAGAAGTTTGTCATATAATTTTATTATAACTTTCGTGAGACATACTCAATTAATTAATTTTCTATCGGCTTACTCACGTAGCTGTTTGACGAGGAACTCGACTAGTTTCAAACCACGCTAGTGGCTCATATTCATGAGCAGCATTCCGCGATACACGACGCGGCGAATAGCAGTAGCAGGCAGCGTGACAATATTATATCTTCGAAAGTATTTGTTTCCGTTACATGGGTGCAAAATAAAAAAAAAAACATGTCTATGTTTATTAATATACAAGACGGACATTAAAACAGAAATTACTTATCTACCCTATTGTCATAAAATATAGTAAACGACTCTGTTTTTATACTATGTAGTAATATAGCAACTAATGAGATCATGTCACATTCAGACCAGGGTCACTGTGGATCTTGCTGGGCTTTCTGCACAACTGCTGCCGTGGAGGGAGCCGTCGCCAGGGCCAACGGAGACAGGCTGGTGGACCTCAGCGAACAGTCGCTCGTGGACTGTGCTTGGGGGTAAGTGAGGAAGGACTGATTTGGATTAAATTACCTTTTAATCGTTACGCATTTCATACCCGAATGAATAGGCAGAGTGCACACCACCCATTTTTCACCATTTGTGTTATAAGTCCCATCTAAGGAACGGCTGATTTGGAATAAAAATTCCTTTTAATCGTCACGCCTTTTATCCCCGAATGAGTAGGTATGGTGTACACCCACTTTTCACAATTAATGATGTAAGTCCCTCATAATAGGGGATTAGCCTATTGCCATATACCGGGCACATTTCCAGACTCCGTGCTACTACTGAGACATTTTTAAAGAACCAAAAATTGCCCAGTAATACTTCGCTCGACCCGGGAATCGAACCTGAGATCTCTGGTCCAACAGTCGCACATGCGACCACTCGACCAATGAGGCAGTCAATGCCTTAAATATACACAATAAGTTGTACTCTTTTTTTACGTTTGATGGGTCGACGTTTGGCCGCTATCTCGCCTGATGGTAAGTGATGATGCGGTCTACGATGGAGCACGTCTGCCCATAAGCAACCTATTCACTCTTGATACCTTTGCTTTTGAATTATTAATGGATTATTGTTTGTTTCTATAGATACGAGAACCAGGGCTGCAATGGAGGTACCCTGGACGGTGCCATGAAGTACGTGCTGACTCACGGCATCCCTACAGAGGAGGAATACGGACTTTATGAGGCTAATGTGAGTTGTATCAACATTTTTTAATGGTTTATGGCCGGTGAACAAGCAGACGGATCACCTAATGGTAAGCTATCGCCGCCGCCCAAGGACACTCGAAACACCAGAGGCGTTACAAGTACGTTGCCGGCCTTTTGGGGGTTAGAAATTTAAGGGTTATTGGGGAATCAGGGATTGGGAACATTGGGAACTCAATCATACAATGAAACACTACGCAAGCGTTGTTTCACGTCGGTTTTCTGTGAGTGATACCACGACGGTAATACTCCAGTCAACCGGCTCATTCGTGCCGAAGTATGGTTCTAACGGTTGTTGAGGACTCAGGGATTGGGAACATTGGGACGGGGGTAATTGGGCCTCCGGTCGACCGGCCCATTCGTGCCGAAGTATGGTTCTCCCACACTTAAACATATTTAATTACATAGCTGTATTTACTGTTACTAAAGGATGTTAAAAAAGGATGGTTGAGGAGCATACACTAAATCATTAAGTGTACATACAGTATAAAAATGGATTACTTTTCCGACTTAATCAAACCACAACTTTATACTACAACGACTCTTTCTTCTTTCACCAGGACGGTCTCTGCCGCATCCAGAACATGAGCACCACGTACAACATCCGCGGCTTCGCGCAGGTCACTCCCAGGAACCCCAACGCCCTGAAGGTGGCTCTCAACAAGTACGGGCCAGTCACTGTCGCCATCCACGCCAGCCGGCTCATGCAGCACTACGCTAGTGGACTGTTCTATGATTTCTCTTGGTAAGACATTACGTAAACTAAGATAAAAAAACAACGTCACGCCTTTTATCCCCAAAGGTAGAGTCACATCTGCACATTACGGCACGTAACGTCACTGTACAATGTACACCCACTTTTCACCATTTATGTTATATGTAATAGGGGGTGAGCCTATTGCCATATACTGGGCACAATTCCAGACTCCATGCTACTACTGACAAATTTTCGAAAAACCGAAATAATCCCAGTAATACTTTTCCCGACCCGGGAATCGAACCTCGAGACCCCTTGTCCGGCAATCGCACGTGCGATCATTGGACCAACGAGGCAGTAAACTAAGATAATTGTAATATGCTATTATGTTAAAAGTTGTTTTAAGAAAAGTTAAATAATGTTTTTTGTTAAGCTTCTTACCGGATGGATTCAAGCACCTAGTATGCAGAAGGCAGTACTCCTCGAATACGTTAATTAATTATGAGGAGGTTATCGGTCTCTGGAGCCCTAACTACCGGTAGTTTGGACCATGCTCCCGCTACTGGTCGGCTCCTATTTTTAAATGTTATTTTGTTTTTTTATTTTTATAAGTAATGTTTAAAAATAAAATTTTAGAGTGTTTTAAATAAATAGGTATATGAAAGTAGCCTTAAGAAAAGTTGAATAATGTTTTTTGTTAAGCTTCTTACCCATATTTCAAGCACTAGGTGCTTACGTATCAAAAGTAGTACCAAATAGTATTCGGTAATGGAATGTCCACCTCTTGCAGTGACGAGACCTACCCCAACCACGGAGTCACAGTCATCGGTTACGGTACCCGCGACGGCGAGGACTATTGGATCGTGAAGAACTCCTGGGGCGAGTCCTGGGGAGAAGACGGCTTCATCCTCATGTCTGCCAAGAACAACAACTGCTTCGTCCTCGACTCGCCATACTACCCCATCGTTTAAGTTAACATTTTTAGAATAAATTCCACGTGCTGTTGAGTTTGGTGTTTTATTTTAGAAAATATATTTTTTTTAAATGGATCCCACAGGTAGGCAAACGAGCTCACTGATGTCACCTGGGTGCGTTTACAGTGACATAGCAAGTTCGCATACACATGGACACCCAGACCCAAAACAACAATTTGTGGAGTCACACAAAGAGTTGCTCCGTGCCTTTTAAAAAGAAGTAGGTATGCTCTTTTCTTGAAGGTCGTATCGCTTCGGAAATACCGCTGACGATAGCTTATTCCACAGTATTTATTAATATAGAGATTATTTTAAAATAGGGATTCGTCTATGTAAACGTTTAAAATAGAAATATGCAATTGAAAATTATTTTTGAAACAAATACGCCAATTAGCGACATCTGTTGGCATTTCCTTCAACCAAAAAGTAACGTTAGTCATCTTCTATGGCATGCTAAGATACCAATTTTAAATTAGAATCAATTACGTTTAACACAGTAGGTATAAAAAGATAGCCAAGTAAAATAAAACAAAACTATCAATATTATTAACCCAATATTGAGAACAACGCCATCTATCAGACTTTTCCGGCACTATTCGTTCAGAAGTTAGGAATGGCCGTCATAAACTCCGGTTATGGCTTCGTTTAGCCGCATTTTATTTGAATGCATTAACTTTTATATCATGTTGGCTTACGTGAATGAGTTTGCAAAATGTGGTGCAGTAAAATGGAGTACATTTCAAATGTGTATACCGCACACAATTCTCTTAGGGAAACTTTGTAGGTAAACATGGAAAGTTTTATGGTATTTTGCGCTTACAAAGTTAATTACTTCGGAGGAATTCTGTTCTGATGTGTTTGAAGTTAATTATAAATATTTCTATTAAGAAATAAATTAAGATCAAGTAATTATCACAATTAAAAGACAACAAAAGTTGACTATTTTAAAAACTGACAATATACAATCTTTTATAAGTTTAACTAATAAGCTAGCAAACTAGAACATAATAAAATATTATGTAACTACTTACTAATAAAAATCACACAATTTCAGTTTTAAGTATAAAAAACAGCACATAATATAATATTTGAACATTAAAGTAAACTTTTAACAAGAGTTTTCTCAACACCATTAACAGATGTCGCTACTAGTCCTAAGATAAGTGATTCTATCTGCGCAATACCCGGTCCTAACATTTTACGAGTCGACGGAGAAGTTTTTTATTCCCAGGCAACAGAGGGACATAAACTATCCATTTACTTGGGTATAAAAACGTTTTTATATCTATTATCGTACATGCCATAACTTGATATTTGAATATGAAAGTTTTAAAGTATCTATAATATTATAATAATAAGTGTCTATTATTTTTTGAACGGCAGGCGTAAATCTGTTTTTACTTTTCGCTTGTCTTTTTTTAAAGGGTTAGCCTTTTGCTAAACACCGTTAATGGATAGGTTCCAAGTTAGGTAAGTCGACCAAAATCCTGTATGAGATGATAACCAGGAATAAAGCAGATTAGAAACGAGGTGGTTTGGTCAGTAAGAGTTTGACACTCCCTCTAGCCTTGCCCAAGGTGGGAAAAGTCATTGGGTGGTTTTCCAACGTCAACGTCACGCCTTTTATTACCGAAGGGGTAGGCATAGGTGCATATTACGACACGTAGTACGCTATGCAATGTACACCCACTTCTCCATTTGTGTTGTAAGTCCCATGTAATAGGGGGTGAACCTATTGGCGTATACGGGCACAATTCTAGACCCCGTGCTACTGCTCAGAAATTTTCGAAAAACCGAATTAGCCCAGCAATACTATGCCCGACCCAGGAATTGAATCTGAGATGCCTTGTCTAGCAGTCGCACTTGCGACCACTTGATCGACGAGACATTGACCCCCCCCAAAATACTACACGCTCAACGCCACAGCTAAGATGTGAAAATTTAATCATTTTAAAAGATTTACGCAAATGTGGCGCGATGTGCTCAACATGTGTTATTGAAATGGGGCACCATTGTCGGCGCTTACTCAATGAGCGCCAAATCCCTAACACCGGCTCTCTTGGCACGCGGTGCTTAACAAAATTGAATAATATTCGAGTCGGGAATGAATGTCTCATTATTATGTGTTTGGATTGTGATGGTACTTGTTTGTTATTGGGTTCGATTTTGAGGTATCACCTTCTTAATGTGTTAACTACTTTTCACCGGTTACCGGTTATACTATAAATTGCGTTACCTCAAGATTAATCTATCTTTTCCAAGCTCTGTTCATGTCCTAAGTACTTATCACCTACCTATTTTTTAATGGTATAGGCTGTTGAACGAGATTCAGATTTATTTATTTGCTTAAACATGTGTGTGTAAATACAGGATTCGGAAAAGTGCAGACATGTTTGTCACAGCATGACGAGCAGACGGATCACGTAGTGGTAAGCAATCGCCGTCGCCCATGGGCACACGAAACATTAGAGGCGCCAAAGCATGACTCTGCTGTACTTTTATAGTACCTACGTATTTTTTATAGAAAGTCATTATAATACCACTACCCATTACCTCGTAGGACCAATATGCCTAATATTCCACAACAGTATTTTTAATATTTTTCCTTCCTTTAATGTAAAAACCCAGTAAGATACCTACAACAAAATGACACGGCTTAAATCTTGGCCATTTCGCAAAAGTAAAACAGATTGAAGTCCATAACACAATTTTATAAAAAGCATAAATGCAAACAGAATACTTCGCATTAACTTTACCATTTTCGTCGGTAAGCCGGTGTACACACTGTCGGGGGAATGTGTTGCAACATGTTACGTAACACAACAACTGAAATAAAGTCCGGTTCAACTTGCGTCGATGGGTTGGCCTGGTGATCTGTAAGACAGGTTCTACCTACAACAGACACCAGTCTCTTGTTATTATATCCAAATTGTTTGCTGTGCACTGTAATATGATTATGAGAGAAATAAATGAATATTATTATTATTGAAACTTGGTTTAGTTCACATTTTTTGTATTAAATTATTTTTTAAATGTGCTCTTTTTCGGATGCCAGATGATTATGTTCTTTTCCTAACCTTCCGGAGCTGCGGACCACCTAGCGGGCTTACCAGATCTCCGGCTCGAAAAACAGGAGTAAGAACGGGGTGTTTTTAGTCAGTAAGAGTCTGACACTCCCTCTCGCCTCGCCCAGGGCGGGAAAAGCCATTGGATGATTTTCCCTCCTTAAAAAAAAGCCTTCTGCCAGTTGGTTGAAGTTTGATAGGAAGTCCTAATCAGTTTTGACTAAATGCAAGTTTTGTAGGCATAAAAGGGAAATATTACAAACTCTATAAATGCAATAATATAACTAATCACACATATAGTCACAAAGGCGCAATATAATGCATCTACGTTACATGGTTTCACATTTACATATCTGCAACAAGCTACACGCATGTCTTGTAACACGTTGCACACCACCAGTGTATCCACAGCCTTACAAATACCGACGGACAGGAAATCTTCTCCGGCAGTTTGTTTTGTATATAATTTTGTACGGAAGCCGGAATTTTGTAGCTTTCCCAAACTTCTCCCAAGTAAATTGAAGGAAAAGTATCAAGGAAAATATTGTATGAATGTTTATACCTACATTATAATATAATTAAGTAAAATGTCGTGTGTTTTTCCTTAGCAGTAAGGTATGGGTTGGTGCTTATATGAGTCTTAAAATAAGTAGCCAAAATTTTTTTCGATCGTGAGACATACTAAATTAACTAAATATCGTTTACTCACGTAAATTAATGGAGGACTGTTCTTCTTCGCTGCGTCTGCGCACGCTGCTCATGATTAAGAGTTCCTCTGTAACTCAAAACTAGTAGAGCTTTTCTCCATAAATTTTCGTGAAAAACGTTAAGTTTAAGTGGAGGACAGCCATATTTCGGAACGTATGAGCCGGCTTGATCCGAGTGGCACCACGTCTTCACAGAAAACCGGCGTGAAACATCGACTCCCCAAAAATCCTTAAATTCTTAACCCTCAAAAGACCGGCAACGTACTTGTAATGCCTCCGGTGTTTTGGGTGTCCATGGGTGGCGGAGATCGCTTACCATCAGATGATCCGTCTGCTTGTTTACAGGTTTATACCATAAAAACTACTTCCACTAGAAAGAGAGATTACACACAAGACATACTCGTATTTTAAAATAACCCACCCATCCACCAATCAACCTTGGCACCCATCACTTTACCACAAAGGCAGAGACTTCAGAAGTAACTCAGACGTTCAATACTACTTGTAGTAAGTGGTTAATTAGAGTGAATACGTTTTAATGTAGTTTGAACCTCTGCTTACCACGTGTCTTTACGTGCGTGATACACACCGCTCCGAGCAGTCTAGAAAGCAAGTCGGAATTGTTATACTTTCACTGCTGCGAAGAATTGTTGCCAACAAATATACGTTACATTTCATATCATTATCATCACTGTTATCAGCTAAAATGATAGAGCAGGAGTGAGAATAAAGCAATGAACTTGCTTTATCCTCCCTCTCATTCCCAATGCCCAAAATTCATCTCCAAAACTTGGGAAAACTGGGTTGTATACGTTCACAACGTTTTTGCGGGGTGAAAATCGTCCGTAGATTTCTCCCACCTTGTAAGAGGCGAGAGGGACTGTCAAACTCTTACTGACTAAAAACCACCCCATTTCTACTCCTGCTTTGAGCCGAAACCAGGTCCGGATCGGGCTTTAGCTCTACTGTGGTCTAGCTCTTTTAGGTGCGTATACTTTGCACGACCCAAGAATCGAACTCTACATCCCATATCTAGAGATAGTTTTCAGGCTATACGAAAAGGTAGGTATAGACTCAATATTTTTATATCTTTCTTCTTCTTTCGAAAAGTACGACTAAGATACTTCTTGACTACTAGCTTATATTTCTAGAATTTGCTCGCTTTTGCACTATTCCACCCGTATGTCGCGTCTCCCAGGGCCGTAGCAGGGTGGGGATCAAGGGACGACCCGCAGATCGCGTCGAGCCGCCGCGAAGGACGGACGCGTATAAAATGGTCCTATGAGCCGTGCCAGTGTCAACACAATGGTGAAATACAACGTATTATTTGCTGTAACAATTGCCATCTCCCTCGCGACGGGTGAGTCAAAGAAATTATTACAATTATATTATAGAACTTTTTAATTCAAATGTAAAATTTTCCGGTCCTTTCGTACGCGATTTTGGTCCTTTTATACCGTTTTTCGTGTTTTTCGTCTGTAAAATTCGTTTGATTTCTTGTTTAATGTGTTTGTTATTGATATTTACAATTTCGGTAATTAGCTTTATGTACACATTATATTTTATTCGTGGATTTGACGTCTGTTTTGTTATGTGCGTAATTCGTTGGCGCAAAATCTTTTGTTTATGATCAGTTTCAAATATGCGTGTATTTTTATAGGGACGTGATTTCTTTAATATATTTTTTGGGATATATATCTATTGTTTAATACATATATTGACGATGTATATTAAACCGTGTTTTGTGGAAAAATTGTGCTACGTCGAAGAATAAAAAGGACTTTACATGTCATTCTTTTTGAATAGTAAATTAAATACAATACATATATTTGGTATAAATAACTTACATACATAACTTTACGCCTGTCTCCCATGGGGGTAGGCAGAGACAATGGACCGCCAATTGCTACGACTTTTACATACCTCCTTCGCTTCATCAACAGTCATCAGTCAGTTTTCATGCAAGCTCGTCGGTTAAAGATACTTTTAATTTTGCCCTTCTTTGGTATACATACATATATAAACACGAAATGGGAGTACATAATATGGAACTACTGGAAAATGTATAAAAAAAGAGAAATATAAAAGCTAATAGGTATTTCATTTTACGACGTCGTTGGACCATTTTTTCGTAGCAAACACTTAAAAAGCTATCGAGTTGTTTCGTTATATAAAAAATTGAAAACAGCATCGTTCTTTTTGAGTAATAAGATATCGATTTTTAAATTCTTTCTTTTTTTCTTCTTCTTTCTTTTTTATAAAACATTACTCCACACTAGGATTTTCTTCTGTGTCGTGGGTGCGTTTACAAACATACAATTCACTCCTAGACCCGAAACAACAATTTGTGAATCACACAAAGAGTTGTTCCGTGCGAGAATCGAACCCGCTACACGTTGCGCGGCACCCGGTTACCCAGCCACCGCGCTAACCGTGAAGTATTTTGTAGATATCGATTTTGGCTTTCAAAGCCTGTTTTTTTAACACTTTCCATTTTTTTAAAGGTTCTATGAAACTTTGTGGGTCTTTGAGAAGCGTCTCTCTTTTAGTCTGTTAGTCTATACCGACTCAATAATTAAAGTCAAAGTCAATGTCAAAGATTTATTTGCAGACAAATATGGTTACAAAAGTTCTTAAGTGATACTTAGTAAGCAACTTAGCATATTTAATTATAACATAATGACATGCAAATTTTACTTAAATTCGAATCCAGGACAAGAGCTACGGACTGTCTGCGGGTTACCGGGGCTCCGGCTCGAAAAGCAGGAGTAGAAACGGGGTAGTTTTTAGTCAGTAAGAGTCTGACTCTCCCTCTCGTCTCGCCCGAGACGAGAGTAGTCATTGGATGATTTTTCACACTTAAAAAAAGGATGAGCAATTTAGAATTCCGTGCAATTTGAACCAATTCATTTACACATACATACATAACCTCACGCCGGTCCACACGTCGGTTAAAGGTACTTTTAATTTGGCCTTTTTTTAATATATCGCAAATATGTCCGTCATAATTATTATTACACAAGAAAACATCACTTTTTATGATCCCACCATACATTATAACACACAATTTTCTCAGCAAAAACTTTTCACAGTCGGATTCAAGGGTCTCAAGTGGCTCGAAGCAACTTTTATTGACTTTCTCAACTTATATAATATATAGACTGGCCTATATATAATGTAATATTGATCTATATATAGCATATCAATATGGGGGAGGCGTGGGCTATGATATTTCCCAAGGGAGCTAGTTGGCTAGATCAAAATTGACGTGGCGTTGTTTGTAGATACGTACCTACCTATTTTTATTTTGATATTGACTTGACATTGTATGTTGAAGTCAACATATTAGTGTTCTTAGTTTATAAAAGCCAGTTTTAGTAACATACATATATGTGTGTAGATTTATTTGTCTAATAATTATAGTGAGACATACTTAATTGATTAAAAACATCTGTTTACAACTATTAGGTAGAGTCCCACTGTGTCTTGAAACTAGTAGAGCTCTTCTATTAGTTAAACCGGCATTTTTAATTTATCTGTGGATTTGCTTATTTGATACAGAATTTTGTCATAAACTAAGCTCTATCTAAATGTGTCAATATTTTATCTCTAGTAAACAAATTGTAGTTACTGAAAGACTGAAACTGCCTCGTTGGTCGAGTGGTCGCAAGTGCAACTACCGGGCAAGGGGTCTCAGGTTCGATTCTTGGGACGAGCAAAGGACTGCGGAGGTATTTTCGGTTTTTCGAAAATTTATAAGTAGTTGCAAGGAGTCTGGCTTGGGCCAGTATATGGCAATAGGTTCACCCTCAAGTTACATGGGACCTTAACACAAATAGTGATAAGTAGGTGAACATTGTATAGTGGCATTAAGTGCCACCTCCCTTCGGGAATAAAAAGAGTGACGATGATTTTTAAACTAAACTGACGCATATTAGAATATTATTTTGAACAAACATATCGACACGAGAATTTCAGACCTCTCGCTCGACAATTGTAATTGTAACCGCTGAACCAACGAGAGAGTGTAGAGCAACACAAACAAGATTGAAATGAAATAAATTGTTTGTCCAATTCAGTTATTGTTGAAACAAAAAATGTTTCAAATTCTTTGATTTCCACAATCAATTCCGAATTACGTTGTCCGCCATTCGGGTTCGGATAGTGTTTGAACATTTTGTATTTGGAATAGAACGATTTATTTTTAAATTCGATACGCGCCTGTTCTATTAACGGCGATTGAATGGTTCCATTTTTGGAATAAACTTTTTACTTTTTTGTTTGTTTTTTAATTGTGATTGAGTAGATTTGTTGTGCCTGCCTCGTTGGCCGAGTGGTCGTGCGACTGCCGGGCAATGGGCCCTCGGGTTCGATTCCCGGGTCGGGCAAAGTATTGCTGAGCTTTTTTTGGTTTTCCGAAAATTTCTCAGTAGTAGCACGGAGTCTGGAATTATGCCCAGTATATGGCAATAGGCTCACCCCCTATTACATGGGACCTATAACACAAATGGTGACAAGTGTACATTGTATAGCGGCATTACGTGCCGTAATATGCACCTCTGCCTACCCCTTCAGGGATAAAAGGCGTGACGTTGCTTTTAAAAAACGTGAAAAAAGAGGTGAAAAAAACAAACCTCTTTGATACCGGCACAGGGGAAATTGATTCGTTGAACCAACTAACAACTCGATTTAACCGTGGCAGTTACAAAAAGCATTTAAAAATAGCTCCGTGGATTGGCTTTCCCGTTTTCCCTGTAACGTTGATCTAATAAAAAAAGTTATAGGTTAAAAGGGTGTTTTTTGCGCGTACCTAGAAAAAGCGTTTGACCTGTTCGCCTGCTGGACTAATGGGCTTTGTACTACTATGTCCACGCGTGGCGGGCTTGTTGGAGATCGCAGACTAAAAGGTTTAGGTTTCGGAGATTTTAAAAAAAGAGTTTTAGGTCGTTAAGGGTGTAATTGGTACGTTTATGATGATAATTAGACATTGTTATATTAATAATTATCGGCTTACTCACGTAACTGTTTGACGAGGAACTCGACTAGTTTCAAGCCATGCTAGATACTCATATTTTATGTTATCGGCTTACTCACGTAACTGTTTGACGAGGAACTCGACTAGTTTCAAGCCATGCCAGAAATGCTATGTATGTTTTGCGGAATGCTGCTCATGAATATGAGCCTCTAGCATGGCTTGAAACTAGTCGAGTTCCTCGTCAAACAGTTACGTGAGTAAGCCGATAACATAATCATTAATTTAGTATGTCTCACGAAAGTTATATATTATAAAGGTTTAGGTTTATCAAAGAGCGGTACTGAATGCCTAGTCTCTGTCGCATACGGGAAGAGTAAGTAAGGGTGGTATCAAATGCATTAATTCTACAAGTGTGGGAGAGCCATGCCTCGACACGAATGGACCGGCTCGAAGTGATACTACGGCCTTACAGAAAACCGATGTGAAACAAGGCTTGCGTTGTGTTTCGTTGTGTGTAAGTCTTTTACAATCTTTCCAATCCCAGATTCCCCAACAATCCTCAAATACCTAACCCCTAAGAGGCCGGCAGCCGCAGTCCATAGGCGGCGGCGATTGCTTACCATCAGGTGATCCGTCTGCTCGTTTATCGGCTTATACCATAAAAAAGAGATGAATATGGGTGAAACTCAGTGCTCACTTAAATACTAATTGGTTTAAAAGCGAGGAAAAAGAAAAAATAAACGTTTTTCACAGATCATCGTGAATGTAGGGAAGTTGTTAACGAATGTTGCGATATCGAGAATGGGAAAAGTTTATTTTTTAAACGATGGTAAACTTTTTCGGTTGTTGCTACAGGAAAAAATTAAAACTTTTCCAATGGGCCCGGTACGGAGGCGTAAATTGAATCGGAACGAAATTTCTTCAAATGCTTTTTTTGTCAATTGCTTGTGTGATTTGATTATGATTGTGAGCAAAGAATTAGTTAGTAGAACTCTACAGGGCCGTATCTATTACTAAAGGCTGGAGGCATAGTAGGCGAGAAGCCCAATAGGGTAGATGACTAGTCTTTATTTTAATCTCCGTCTTGTAGATTATTTCAAAATTTTAGACAAGTGTTTTTTTATTTTCTTTCGGAAACAAGCGCTGCTTGCTTTTGAAGATATATCGATTCGAAATATCGCGTCACGTCATTTCTAGGTACGTTTTATATGTAAGTAGGAATGACGTATTTAATCTCTCTCCTAAACTTTGATTCGTTTAATCTAAGTATTGTTATCTTATATGACAAAATAAAAAAATATGTGTCCAACATTCTTTCATCATCTAACGGACGGACCCGTCATCATCCCTATTTTTGAGCTGTAGACCCAAAGTTCTTTGGTGTGAAAAGGCCCAAAGGCAACGCAATTTGGGTGACCGGCACTGATTACTTATTATAAGGAGATTAATTACCCCACTATATCCCATAAAATTCTTAGCGACAATACAATGTGTATGAGGTTTTCTGAGCTCATAAAACTACTGATGGACTTCTTTCTAAAATGAAAATCTCGGATTTTCCCCGACCTGGTCTCACCAGCGACCTCTAGACCGACGACCTAAAGTTTAGAATTAATTCTCACAAAAAGCAATGTCATCGAAAATCGCCTTCATTTCTGAAAAACAGCAAAAGATCTTGGAAACAATAAAATTTTTGCTCAAAGTAATAAATCATGCCTGAGTTTCGTTCTTGTCGCACATCAACCTGCCCCATTAGAACAAATCTCTCCAAAACAATATAAACCTTATTCTTTAGACGTTATAGTGGATAATGCCTTGAAGAATTTTGATTGAAAGGTATATCTTGATGTGCGGTGAGTATTTAATCAGCGTTAACAATGGCAACCCTAACAATGGATGTTGCCATAAAAGAATATTCTCAGGTCACTTAGTGTTGCCCTGTATTGTGAATTGGTCTCCGACACACGTAGGTATGAGACTTGTATTATTTTTTTTAACAGTTAGATTTATAGGTATTTAGCAGTTTTTTTTTACCAGCTGCTTTTTTATGGTAAACAAGTACCCGGATTGCCTGATGGTACGCAAGCCCATGGACAAATCTAATTCTAATCAAAGTCTAATTTGAAACACCAGAGGCGTTACAAATGCGTTGCCGGTCGTTTGGGCGTTAAGAATTTAAGGGATGTTGAGAGGAAAATTAGGCCTCCGGTAACCTCACACAATAAAACACAACGCAAACGTTGTTACACGTCGGTTTTCTGTGAGGCCGTGGTATCACTCCAGTCGAGCCGGCCCATTCGTGCCGAAGCATGGCTCTCCCACACTTAAAACTTAACAATACCTTAACTTCATTTCTGATTTAATATAGGTATCTAATAAAACCGAATAATACCACTTTTACTAACTCCCGAATCGAACCCAACACTAATCCTAGATCAACAAAAAACTCCTTTAATTCCCAACCCATATGTAAATCAAATCTATCTACAGTTCTACAGGTGATTTTATTTCAAACGCAGTTATATACAGAGTGGTTTTATTTCAAACGCAGTTATATACAGAGTGGTTTTGTTTTGAAACGTAGGTATATACAGGGTAGTTACGTTTTCATATCTCGGCCGTGCGATGGCTTATTCTAATGTGGCGGTACTCGTGACTAAAACATGAGATTTCCCTGAAAATAATGACGCATACATTACACTGGTGATCCTTGAAAAGTATGTAATATTCAGATTTCAAAATGGCCGAAAAATATTACAACTGTCATGGCGGAAAATTGTCTGGTTTCGTTGGTTGCCTGGTTTTATTGCTCGGCGTAAGTTTAAGTATTTTATTTTCAACGAAACAATGTGACCAATAATTGTATTGTAGTGTGAACATGATTTAAAAAAAGGAACATTTGGAGTTTCTTGCCCATTCTTCTCCATAGAAATCTACACTTTGGAACGAGCCGATAGTTTTCCTAGAGGACTGACTGACAGACTGACATTTTGTTTTTTTTATATTGGAATTGAATTGGTTGGAAGGTTAGCTCACAAAAATCCGACAATGCAGTTGTAACGCCTCTGGTTGGGTTTTGGGTGTCAAAGGGCGGCGGCGATTGCTTACCATCAGGTGATTCGTCTACTCGTTTACCGGCTTATACAATAAAAAACAATTCATTTCATACAATTTTCAATCTTAATACAAAACAAGTAAAATCGAAAATCCACCATAACTCACCATTAAATTAAACATGATCTATAATATCTACACCACATACTCTACCTACCCCCTTTACCTAAACCTCCTGAAACCGCAACATACATCCCTTAATCTCTTTGTCGTTATCCAACAAAGGCTTTCATTTCATTTTGTACTATTTCCGGCTGAAGGCTGGAACATTTTGCTGGGAGGCTGTAACAATGGACCAGTCACCTCGCGCCCTCATCTACATGGAACCTTAACCTTTTGTGTGTCTGTTTGCTTGTATGTATGTATGTATATAGTAATGTTTACCTGTAAATGTGTTTGTTTGTCCATGTTTTGTGTCATGGAGAAAGAAAACTCGCTAAAACAAATAAACATGGTAAATATCCCGTTTTAAGTTCTAATGTTAGTACTAGTGACTATGTAAGTTTAAGAACTTATATCATGGAGAAAGAGTTTTGGGTTTTGCCGGTTGCAGTTTTTTTCATGAATCATGCTTTTTCAATTGTGAAACAAGTATTAGATTTTGGTCAGTAGTTTTTGAGGTTATAGCGAGTAAACAAGTCAGGATGCTTAAGTTTTTTTTTAACTATATTCAATGAAATCACTAAATGATTACAACGAATTTTATCCTATTTGCAATTTGGTTGAATACACAGTTGATGCGGTGGCTGGGCAACTGGCTGCCGTGCAACATGTAGCGGTTTTGATTTCCGCAACGGTGTAGCCCTTTGTGTGATCCAAAAATTGTTGTTTCGGGTCTGGGTGTCATATTATGTACGTAAACTTGTATGTTTGTAAACACCTCCAAGTTACAGGAGAAAATCCTATTGTGGGGCTATGTTTTTTTTTTAAACGTTGCCCCACACTAGTATTTTCTCCTGTGTCGTGGGTGCGTTAACAAACATACAAGTTCACATACACATAAAAGTCCATTTGCGTCTTTTTCCCAAGAAAAGTTGTACATTTTTGGTTATATTCTCGCAAAATTCATTCTCTGTAGCATTCTGTTAAAATGAAATCAAGATGGCAAGTAAATCCAGTAACGAAGTATAGGCTTCGATTGATCATGCTTAATGATCTGTGAAGAATGCAATGAGAATCAGGTCAGCTGCGCTAACGTGCCTGCTGGCTAAATCCTGATTAAATGCAACTATCTATAGGCTATTGTAAATGTGTGAGAGTTGTTCTGACATATGTGTACTTCAAAATATCAGGTATATTCGACAAGTACCAATGTGCGATTTTCCGAGTTATAACATGATTAAATGAAACTATCTCTAAAACATAGAATACAAGAAAAATTTAAGCAGTCGGGACCCATTCTACATATTATGAATTATGGCTTTCTAGAATGGGTCCCGATGCTTAAATTTTCCGAGTATTGTTGTTTTAGGATTATTTAGACATTTTCAAACGGTGAAGGAAAATACGTGAGTCTGGGGTTGTAATTTTCTAATTAAATTACCTTTAATCAGCATTGAGCAAGCGTATTTTTAAGTCATTTAATAATTGCAATAATATTCATATGCGGTTTACTTACGTAAATTAACGGAGATAAACTCTACTAGTTTCGAGTCACAGAGGGACTCTTCATTATGAGCAGTGAACACAGCTAGTTTAGCGTTTCTCCATTAATTTACAAGAGTAAACCGTGAACCGTTTTTTACTTAATTTAGTATGACCCACGATAACACACTCAAAAAAAATCGTACATTTTTGGTTATATTCTCTCAAAATTCATTTATTACAGAATACGGCATTCTGTTAAAATAAAATAAAATGCAAAAAACGCAAGTAAATCCAGTAACGAAGTATATGCTTGATAACATTATCATGCTTCAATGATCTGTGAAGAATCAATGCGGAATGTGAATCAGGTCAGCTGCGCTACACGTGCCTGCTGGCTATATCCTGATTAAATGCAACTATCTCTAGGTAATTGTAAATGTGTGAATCGAAGTAAATTATTACGATTAAATGCAACATTATTTACGCTATTGTAAAATGTGTGAGAAAGGAATAAAGTTCTGAAATATGTGTAAATAAAAATTTTCGTTAGGCGTCGAAGTATTCGTCCGCATCCCTGTCAATGTACTTTCTAAGATTATTTAGACACCACTGACTACCGGTGAAGGATAATATCGTGAGGAAATCTGGGGTTGTAATTTTCTAATTATAAGTTTGAAACCGCCAATCAGCATTGAGCAAGCGTGGTCGTTTTCAACCAACTTCAAAAAAAGGTTATATCAGTTTAGTCTATCTATGTATTGATGTTTGTGGGCGATTGAAAATCGTTTGGCGGAATAAAAATTTGAGGATTATTTCACCGATGAGTTAAAAAATACTGAGGTACGCACTTAAACAAGCGATTAAACAGGTGTGTAAGTCGTTTTTTCCATTGTCTTGCCTAATATTATGGCCAGTTCGTGAGGTCTGGTGTTCTATCCATTTGACAATCAATAATGTTATAAACCTATCAACAAAACTGATGAAAATTTCACTACACTATTTTATATACTCTTCTACTTATCCCATTGGGAAATAGCATAATATACAACTAAGAAAACACAAGACCATTACTCTTCGTTCGCACGTAATGTTAAGAACTTATATAAATTCTAGAGGAGACGCGTCGGGGCCTGTCTAGACAAATATCTAGACAATATCGATGGTACCTAGGGGATTGAGAAGACTCGGAAGGATTATATTATATCTCTTCACGTTTCAAGTACAAGAAACCTATGTATTTCAGCTGTGCACTCTTTAGCCATAAGGCATCCATGTTTTAATCTTTTATACAAAATGGATCCCGATTTCCATTGGTAATCGCCCTGTTTACCTCGGCAAATGTTCCCGTGGAGCTGAATGCTCGTGAACAGACTCGCGGGTAGCTGTTATATCATTTTGGTTATATAAAGGTATATTCTTATGATAGTTATCGAACCTCGGTACTGTAAGATTAGGTTACATACTTGCTTCACTGACTGCCGTAATGTTATATAGCTATATAATATAAAAATTGGGGTCGGCAGAAGTGTACGTTTTAGATTCCAGACTATTTAGTTTAGAATTGTCTGATTTGATGAAATGTAGACTTAGGGTACGTAGTTTAAATCTCTGAGCGGTAAATTATAGTGCATAATGTACAAGCTTTTCAATTTTATTGACACGTTTATATAAATAACCACATGTCCACCTAATTTTACTAACCTTATAATATTTACATTAATTAATACCACTAACATTAAATATTACATTATAAACAATCAATAGGCAAATAGTTTTTACCCGACTGCGCCAGAAGGAGGGTTATGTTTTTCGAGTGTATGTATGTATGTATGTATGTATGTATGTATGTATGTATGTATGTATGTATGTATAATTGTTTGGCACGCTCTGCAGCCTAAACGGCTTGACGGATTTTGGCTTGAGAGGTGTCGTTGGATTCGTATTTACTGTGAGAGTGACACTGGATATATCAAAATAATAAAAAAAACAAAATGGCGGATTTTGGCGCCTAATTCGAATATTGCTCAGTTTCTAGCCTGAACGGCTTGATGGATTTTGGCTTGAGAGGTGTCGTTAGATTCGTATTTACGGTGAGAGTGACACGGATTTTTGGCGCCAAATTCGAATATTGCTCACTCTCTAGCCTAAAAGGCTCGATGGATTTCAGCTTGATAGGGGTCGTTTGATTCGTATTTACTGTGAAAGTGACACTAGATATATCAAAATATAAAAAGAATAAAACTAAAAGAAAATCAAATAAAAAAAGTAATTTAAAAACATAACCCTCCTTCTGGCGCAGTCGGGTAAAAACCCGACTGCGTTTCTTTATTTATAATATGAAAATGAAAAAACTCTAAAACAAGAAAATCATCGTAAAATTGAAGCAGTCGGGACCCATTCTAGAAAGCCAGCTGTATGTGCCCTCACAAAGTCTACATATTTAGAATGGGTCCCGACTGCTTCAATTTTACGATGATTTTCTTGTTTTAGAGTTTTTTTCATTTTCATATTATAAATAAAGAAACGCAGTCGGGTTTTTTAGTTTTTTAAATTATTTTATGGTAAGTATACGCGGGTAAACGAGCAGACGGATCACCCGAAACACCAGAGGCGTTACAAGTTCGTTGCCAACCTTTGGGAAAGGTCACACTACGAATTAAAGCGTTGTTTCACGTCGGTTTTTTGTGAGGCCGTGGTATCACTCCGGTCGAGCCGAACCATTCGTGCCGTAACATTGCTCTCCCACACTCATTGCCATGCATTCATTGCAAACTCGACACTAATTTGTAAACCACTCTGTATAAAAATCCTGACATCAATCAAAACACTAATTAGTCGCCATCTTTCCTTATCGCCTTTTCAAGCACTCTGTATAACCGAGTCAATGGACGTAAATTATCGCGCGCAATCCGGCGGCTCTCACAGTATCGACAGTTGCCGGTCCGGTCCGGAAGCGAGCCGGACTCGTGCCGGACAACCGGACGGACAGATCGATACGGTATTCCACTTGTGTCTGTGTGTGTATGTAGTTGCAATGTAGAAATGAATTGTTTCTGTCAGGTTAGGGAGCTGAAGTTACGTGATATGTGTTATGTCAGTTTGTATACTAGAAATTGTTAAGTCAATCAGTTGTAAATTTAAGCAAGATTGTATTGAAATTTTGTGAGGTTACCGGAGTTCCAATTACCCCATTTCCCAATCTTCCTAATGCATCGGGGATTTCCCAACAACCCTTAAATTCCTAACCACCAAACGGCCGGCAATGTACTTGTAACGCCTCTGGTGTTTCAAGTGACCATGGGCAGCGGCGATTGCTTACCATCAGGCGATACGTCTGCTCGTTTACCGGCTTATACCTTAAAAAATGTTAAAAAATAAACTTTTAACGCTACTGCTCATAATCCGAATTTTTAATACGACGGTCAATAAAAATCTGAAAAATATAATATGTAAAAAGTCAATATAAATCAAAAAACCACTCTGTATACAAAAGTAGGTACTTACAGAATAAGCACAGCCTGTATATAATCTTTATTTACGTCTAAATCAGTTTGAAAGTTCACACCCACACACTCACACTACTACACTCCTATCTCACACAGATATGATAAAAACCCTTAAAATCTTTGGTCAGTGTTCGGCTGCGGTTACATTGATGCGAAAAGCGGGTCTTGGGAAAATATGTTCTACGTTTTAAAGAATAAAAGCCAATATTCGTCATCATACATTAATATTATAGCCCTTGAGGGTCCTTTGCTGGACAATTTGCATCCTCTTTTTTATGGAATAAGCTGGTAAACGAGCAGACGGATCACCTGATGGTAAGCAATCGCCGCCGCCATTGGACACCCTAAACACCAGAGGCGTTACAAGTGCGTTGCCGGTCTTTTGAGGCCTCTACATAAGAGGTAACGTAACGCCTTTTTATCCCCAAAAGGGTAGGCAGAGATGCACTTTACGGCACGTAATACCACTGTACAATCTACACCCACATTTCATAATTTGTGTTACAAGTCTCATGTAATAGCGGGTGAGCCTATTTTCATATACTAGACACAATTTCTATGCTACTACTGAGAATCTACATAAGAGGGTTTCTCATCAATCAATCTCGACGCTTAAAAGGGTCAGGTTCATCAGAGAAGGCTACCGTCTGGTCTCCATTAAATAAGTAATACATAAATAGGTAACCTCGGCACTCTGTTATAGGTGTTTTTTTTTTCACTCACATGAAGGTTAACAGAGACTGGGCTTGGAGAGGCCTTATGTCCAGCACGAAACTGCACCCTTAGTATGAGTTTGCTATACGTTAAAAGTAATCGAAACGAAAGTGGGTTTGGCGCTCTGATTGGTTGGTTTATTCGAGCTGGCGTTAAACATAAAGTAAACTCATAAGAAGGGTACTGGCTAGTTATAATGATGATGGACATAGTTGGTTCTTTTACCTTTTACCTGCAGAAAGAGTAGAAGGGAAACCTTCATGAAAACAGCATTTTTTAAACCTTTCTTGTGTTTGGTGTATCTCTGATCGATCTGATTGCATCACCATCGTCATCATCAGCCAAGCCAAGAGATGTCCACTGCTGAGCAAAGCCTCCCCCTTAGATAAAGGCCTGCTCCTTATCTGATCGCTTACCATCAGACAAGCAATAGATAAATGAAAACTGCTATCGCATACACTTCAAACCCTATCGCAGAAAAACGCGATATTATATGTCCAAAGATGTACTTTATCGCTTTCCGCTCCGCTCATGCACTAAAGCACCAGCCCTATCTACCCGAGGCTACCCCTACCGGCGTTAGGGAGAGGCGTTTATTTTATTACCACTTGGCGCCCCTATTAAGTGGTATTGGAGTTATGGCCGACTTGATACTCGGCTCTTCATGACGTTCCTGTGGGTAGCGTTGGAAACTTTTGGAGTATCAAGAGTAAGAAGGGTAAGATTTTTGTTGTGTATTTATTGTGTGTTGGGTTTTTGTGTGTTTATAGGGTTTGTGTTGGTTGTGTGTTAATGCTGCTGTAGTAGTGTGACAATTAGGTCAATGTTACACGTTATGCTGATTGGGTTATCTTCTAAAAGAAGACATTTAAATGATTGTGAAAGGAGGCAAGAGAGATTTTAGACAATATGATCTATTAATTAAGCGTTTATAGAGAAATTAAAAGCTCAAAAATGCTTAAATTAATCAGTAGATGAAGTCGAAGAACTTACGTACTTAACTGCCGTACTCAGAGTCATTTAATGTTTATTTAACCCAGTCCTTAGCAATTGTTTTCAGAACAAAATCGTTACTAAGGAATAGTTTAAGTATTCATTAAATGTCTATGAGTACGACAGTCAGTCTCGTAAAGATGTTTTAAAGAACTTGCCTGGCACTTAAACTAACACAAGAATCTGACAAAATCTTCATAACATCATATCAGTAGATTATGAACCTCACATACCAAGTATATTACCAATACACAGTCATACCCGCATCTTAATTAAGCGGGTATCAGCGGGTATCGAGGTGATATCAAAGTAAATCCCGCCCGCTTTAATTAAAACCTATAAAATGATGGAGCCGTATACGTGCAGATATTTCTGCCGAAGGATTAAAGCCTTTGATGAATGTCCGATATGTTTAATTACTTGCATGTACAAATATATAACAGCTGCATATTTACTCTGAAATGGTTGGTAAAGACGCTTTTATTGATTCAGTAAAACAGAATACATAAATAATAAAAAAAAGCAACGTCACGCCTTTTATCCCCGAAGGGGTAGGCAGAGGTGCGTGTATTACGACACGTAATGCCGCTATATACACCCATTTTTCACCATTTGTGTTATAAGTCCCATCTAATTGGGGGTGATACATAAAATACTATCTACATTATAATCTCTTTATCTTTTTTTTTCTTTTTAAAAACTAGGATTTTCTCCTGTGTCGTGGGTGTGTTTACAAACATACAAGTTCACATACACATTACACCCAGACCCGAAACAACAATTTGTGGATCACACAAAGAGTTGTTCAGCCACAGTCACCCAGCCACCACGTCAACCGCGCAGTCGAAAGTCTAATGTCGTAAGAGCTGGCAGTAGTGCTATTTGGTAGACCTGAATCTTTTTTTAATTGTGGTTTCTTGAGCTCGCTTTCATTGGAGTAGTAAGTTTTCTTTGAGGAGTGGCTTGAGAGGCGCCACAGTGTCCTCACCTACCACCTGATGCAGGTGTTTACAGGACATGGGAGATTTGGTAGGTTCCTGTTTTTGGTAGGGCAGGATGGGGCAGGGTAGGAAATGCCCGATATTTTTTTATAACATAACAATTAATTCATTACATATATTATGTATAACTACAAAATATCATAAATACTAACTGACTGCCTCGTTGCCCGAGTGGTTGCAAGTGCGACTGCCGGGCAAAGGGTCTCGGGTTCGATTCCCGGGTCGGGCGAAGTATTGCTGGGCTTTTTTCGGTTTTTCAAAAATTTCTCAGTAGTAGCATGGAGTCTGGACTTGTGCCCAGTATTATGGTTAGGCGCATATTACATCGGACTTATAACACAAATGGTGAAGTGCGTGTATATTGTATAGCGGCATTACGTGTCGTAATGAGCACCTCTGCCTGCTTCGGAGATAAAAGGTGTGACATTGCTTTTTTTATAACTACAAAATATCATAAATACTAATTATCCGTACACACAAATTGTAGCATAAGTAAATAATAAAACGATTTCATTACAGGTTACCTATATCATTAATCGGAAAATATGAGAACAACTCAATTATTTGGGTATCATTAATATAGCCGGTCAAAATGTATCCCTCGCGGATATTTTTCGGGTATTTTCGGTGACACCGCGGCTATTGCTGTTATCAATCATAGCCGATGCATTGCCCGCGATATCGTATCAAATTGTCATGATGAATTGTTTCGATTCGTTTTGTAAATATAGGAAATTGTTCGTCGGAATTGGTATTTCTTTTTGGCTTCGCTGTAAGATAAGTTTGTATTGAAGTTTTCGGATGGAAGATTGTTTTGGAGATTTTTAGGAAAGAGTTTTCTATTTGTGTTCTTGGTAGGTTTATAATGATCAAAATAACATTTAACATTTTTAAATAAAAGTGGAAAACAGTCAAATCTCATCAAACAGTTACGTGAGTAAGCCGATAACATAATAATTAATTTAGTAGGTATGTCTCGTCGGAGCTGCGGACTACCTAGCGGGTTTACCGGGGCTCCGGCTCGACAAGCAGGAGTAGGAACGGGGTGGTTTTTAGTCAGTAAGAGTCTGACACTCCCTCTCGCTTTGCCCTGGCGAGAGAAGTCATTGGATGATTTTCCCCCTGAAAAAAAAAAAAAAATATGTATGTCTCGTGAAAGTTATAATAAAATGATGATAATTAGACAATTTAGAATATGAATTTGTATCTTTATTCACCCAAGTATTTTTGTTGTTCTATTGCTATTTCCCTAAAGTATTGAATATAAACAATGCATAACAATACCCAGCAATGGACGGCAACGAATACAAACAGAATATTTTCCATTTCCCACAAAAGTATCGGGGAGCCGTTTAAATATTCATGTTTGACAGCTGTCACAAATGTCAAACTCCATTCTAATAACACTGGAAGTTTAGAAGTGGAATACCGACTCTTGCTGAATAAAAAAGTTGAGCAAATTGGTCTCCTGTTTTTTTTTTTAATAAAATCTTGCTCTACACTAGGATTTTCTCCTGTATCGTGGGTGCGTTTATAAACATACAAGTTCATATACACATGATTCCCAGACCTGAAACTAAAATTTGTGGATCACACAAAGAGTTACTTCGATTCGGAATCGAAGTCGCTACACGTTGCCGGTTACCCCACCACCGCGTCAACCCACTAGCGATTTTTTATTTTTAAAGATCCCTTTACTACTTAAAAACGCGATTCATTTAACAACTAAATACTCTCATTTTAAATCTAATTGAATTACCTTTTACGCACAACACCCGTTACCAATTAATAAAATACGTGTATCAGAAAATATATATCAACAAACGAATAAGAAAAAATTGTTATCGCTCCATTTGTTTCTCCCAAGCGTATTATCTTAGTGTTAGTTCCCCACCACCAAACTTCTTATCCAAAGTATAACTTCAGAGTTTAATATAGTCGCGGTTTCAGCTGAAAATCGGTATATTAATGCAGTGAGGGCGCACAGTGAGCTGAAATGCGCTGAAATACGGATGAGGTTAAAGTTATGAGACCTCACACTCGGCGCCATGCTTACAGTTGCTGAAAGTTAGCATTCTGAATTTCATAAACCGATTGCTGTGGTCGATTGAAATTGGTCTCTTTGAAGATTTGGCACATGTTATTAATTTGTACGAAATTGTGATGTAAGAAGATTTATATTAAGCTATGTTAAATGATTTTGTTTAAAGTATGTATTAAGCTTTCATATTTTGTTGCTGAATGGAAATAAAACGTTTACGTAAATTGTTTATATTTATGGATATTTAAAAATCGGTTAATTCAGGTAACTTGCTGGTGTAACTTTCGCCAAAATTTTATAATCAATAGAAATCCAGAATAAAGCGTAATAGTCTAAAAGTTTGAGTGGTTTTTAGTCAGTAAGAGTCTGACACTCCCTCTCGCCTCGCCCAAGGTGGGAGAAGTCCTAGGATTAATTATTATGTTATCGGCTTACTCACGTATTGTTTTGACGAGGAACTCGACTAGTTTCAAGCCATGCTAGAGGCTCATATTCATGAGCAGCATTCCGCGACAATCGCCGCGTCGTGTGTCGCGGAACGAGTTTTTATTACTTTATCGCCAATTTAGGCTTAACAGATGCTGCGGACTGTGTAACGGGTTACCGGGGCTTCGGCTCGAAAAGCGGGAGTAGGAACGGGGTGGTTTTTAGTCAGTAAGAGTCTGAAACTCCCGGTCGCTTCGCCTAAGACGGAAAGCTATTGGACGATTCCTCAAAAAAAAAGCCACTGCACTGATTTGAATAATTATTTTCATGTTGGATAGTCCATGCATCGAGAAAGGTTATAGGCTATATAACATCACGCTATAATCTATAATAGGAGACGAATAGAGCGGGAGAAAGTGCACGGAAGTAACTAGTGTCTAATAACTTCCTTCATGAAATTATGAAATGTGAACGTACATTGGATGATATTCAGCCTATCAAAAAAAAAAAAAACAATAGCTTGTCAGATACCAACAAAAACATTACAATTAATTCGCTTGAAGTATTCAGCAACCAGATTTTTCACCACAATTCCGTTAACCAGTAAAATATTTTATGCAGTCGAAAAAATCTGCACATGAATGAAATTAAAATCAATTTTAGAGTTGTGGGACGTGTATGCGGCGGATATATCCGAATATCCGCCGCTATTCTCGAATATCCGCCGCTATTCTGGAATATCTGCGGATATTGGTGGCCGCAGTACGTGGTCAGTATTTACGTGGGTAATGATTGTAATATGAAGAGGTAAATGGCGCATTGATGAAGCCTTCTGGGGTTAAATCGTTCCTTTAGTTGTGTAATCGGTGCGGGTTGCCATTTTGTGGTCGCGTGTCAGAGTAATGTAGGGTTCATTGTGATGAAAAATGTTTTTTTAAACGTGGATCTGGTTTTTTGGTGTAGGATGTGTTTGAATTCTCGAGGGCATAAGCAGACATGTATCTGTATATGTGCATAAAATGTATTATGAAGTTTTTATCAGTTTATGTTGAGTCCGATATAATAGGTGACTTTTTTTGAGATTGGAATATCATTTAGTGGCTTCTCCCGTCTTTGGGTGGGGCGAGAGAGATTTGTTAAACTTTTACTGACTAAAAATCACACCTGCTTTTCGAGCCGGAGCCCCGGTAACCCGTTTGGTAGTCCACGCGTAGTGGTTAAGTCTATTGCTGTAAATCCAGCACAACTCCATTTTAGTTTCTGATCGATTACTGTTTTTTTTTTGAAACCTGTGAAACCCAATTGTTCTTTACTTGACCATTCAATCAACGAGGCAGTTATTTCGAAGTTTGTAGTCATACATTTCAAAGTTCTGGACAATAAATACAGGGTTTGGAATAGTGCCATGGCTGTCTAATGGCAATAGGTTTGTGACATATATCAATCGGGATCCAAACGTAACTGACGGCTTTAGATCTGTCATTGAGCTGAAATCAGGCAGCAGCATGCTACGATAAACCTTTTGTACTAAACAACATACAAAGATTTTTGACGGGGATTTTCTACAAGGTAGGCCTTGGGCGAGGCGAGAAAGAGAATCAGACTCTTACCCACTAAAAGCCACCCTGTTCCTACGCTTGTTCTTATAGCCTGAAACGCGTTAGATAGTCCGCAGCTCCGGACATAAATAAATACTGGTAAAGCACTTACGAGTATATTGTATAACGCCTATGTTGTTGTGGGTGTCAATGGGCGGCGCCGATTGCTTACCATCAGGTGATCCGTCCGAACTCCAACAAAGTAGTCCATCCAAAGTAGTCCACGAGTGGATTGTTACAGACTATTCTAATGTAACACTTAAATCCTTAATAACCATATATAAATAGGTTCCTTCACCAACAACGAACTTCATAGAAAATTTCATTAAAATTAATCTAACTGTTTAGCCGTAACAGCAAACAAACAAACAAGCAATTACTTTCACATTAAGCTTTGAATGGTTGAACAAACAAATATTCCAATTATTAATGTATACAGTACTTTACTCGCTAACTACGGAGCGACTGAAACTATTCGATACTTGACTAACTTTGACTATAGACACGCTAGCAAGTCAAAGTATACCATTATCTTTTAGGCATTTTCAACCTTATCGTATTGTAATTAAAGTCGATAAACCAATGACTAATTGAGTTTTACGTTTAACGAGAGTGCGTTCGGCGTTCTGATTGGTTGGTTCATTCGCGTCGACCAATCAGAGCGCCGAACGCGCTCTCGTTTCGTTTTCGTTTAACGTAAAGCAAACTTGTACTAAGGGTACAGATCTCTAGTCGTGTGTTTGAAAAAAATAAATAAAGGCATATTTAAACAAAGAAGAGCTTCACTTGATACTCTTAAGTTCAAGTAACAAAGGAATTGTACTTACTTTACAATATACGAGAGGTGAGAATTCTTTAATTATTTCCGACATTCAAAGCATTATGGACTCAAAGAACTTGTTTTTGACGTCTTGACGCGTACTTGATAATTGCTTGGATATTTTTAGGATGCTTTAAGGATCAAAATCGCTTGGCATTCTTGTTTAAGGTAAGGTATGTAGATCTTTGCGAAAGTAAGTTAGTTTGTTTTTAATTAAAATTAAAGTGCTGAATTGATTTTTAGGAATCTATGCAAGGGGATAGATTTTAAGGAGGAGGGAGGGATTTGAAAACGTTTTGGTTTCATAATATTCATCTGCGTTTTCTTGAAACGCCTTGAGTATCACTGGAATTTTAAATTATTATATAGGGTGACTGGTAATTAGTGAAAGATATTTAAACACGTGATTGTACTCATAATTACAAATAACTTTCCCAAAGAAACATTTTTTGTATACTTATTCGTTCCCCCCACAACTTTTTGTGTAATGCACAAATTGTTGTTTCGGGTCTGGGTGTCATGTGCATGTGAACTTGTATGTTTGTAAACGCACCTACGACACAGGAGAAAATCCTAGTGCGAGCCAAAGTTTAAAAAAAATCTAGAAGATGGTTTAAGTTCCCAAAAATGTTGGAATCTGTGAAATTAGATTAAGGTAATTTAGGGGCTGGAATGAAAATGGAATACCATGGAAAGTAGGCCAGAAATTTTGGAAAACAGCTGTAAGATTTACAGTAGCTGTGGAGTTCAGTGGTCATTTATTTTCAAAGGAATGTTCGCTCAGGAACCTGAAATAATTAACGTTGATATTATTCGTTGGCGAAACGTTTTTCCTTGTAAACGGATATCTGAGCTATTTAAAGCATCGTAGTGTATCTGTAGTCGAAATTGTAATAAAATTCGTCTTGTTTTTAAGATTTTCTTAAATTTCAATACCTACCTATCATCATGTCATATTTTTCTGAAAATGGTATGTAGAAGTAAACGTAGTTTTAGTAAAACAAACTCATGAATATGAGCCTCTGGCGTGGTTTGAACTAGTCGACTTCCTCGTCAAACAGCTACGAGAGTAAGCCGATAACATTTACTTTTCTCGAGTTATACGTACTTCCTAAAAAAGGCCTAGTAATACTTTGCCCGACCCGGGAATCGAACCCGAGGCCCCTTGTCCGGCAATCGCACTTGCGACCACTCGACCAACAAGACAGTAATCAATAACGAATATCTCTCTAAATCAAACAAAACACATAATAAAAATACCTTCCAAATCACACAGAAAAAAACATTTCCAAGTCTACTAAACTTTTAATCCAACTCTCGGGAAAGTCTTCGCAAATTAAAAGCAATTAATGGCAGGATGTAGCCGGGTAAGTAAATATCCGTTGCCCGGATAGGCGACACCCGGGTGATGGATGCGGCCGGATTACTGGCACTCCCCAATATTTATGCGCTGCCAATATCCGTGACAGATTGGCTCGGATACACGGCCTGTGTGCTGCTTAATAGATATATGGATTGTTAGACGCCTTAGGTGATTAGATTGATAGTTTGAATATTGTCTGAAATATAGGCAGTAGGCATGCTTTGGTATGAATGGGTCGACTCGACTGGAGTTATACCACGGCCTCATAGAAAACAAACGTAAAATAACGCTTGCGTTATGTTGGAGTTGTGGGAGTGAGGATATCGGATACCTAATTCCCCTTTCCCAATCGTCCCAATCCCCGAATACTTAAATTCCTAACCCCCAAAAGGCCTTACAATATCATTACCCAGGGCTGTTCTTTTTTTAATTTTGATAAATCTGCGTTTGGCCACCAACCCGCTTACTGCTAGGACAGCGAAGCGAAGATGTGGCCGAAGAGGGAGCACACAGACTTAGAAAGTACCTATTCAGGCCTCAGGAAAGGCCGCTTTTACTCTCACAGTGCACAATCACATTATGGCATCTCCTCTTTGTACTTAATTCATGGGTATGACATGTTACAGTTAAAACCTAATGATTATAACGAATCAATACAATACTCGGTAACATAATACTGATGCTAAATACCAGAATCTATAATAACCAAACTAATTCCAGTTAATTTTCGATTTACACTAGTTCACAATAATGTTTCAATGCTGCTGCGTATTCATTAAAATTAAGGGAAAATCAATACGTATGTGTATAATGAATACAAGCCGATATTTCATATAAGCAGTGCAATTATAATTATAAACTAAATGGGTTTTTTGCAATTAATACGTTGATTAAGTAGTATTTAACGTGTATTTTAATTAAGAGAGAGAGAGAGATATAGAGAGGGGGGGGGAGAGACATAATAAAAACGAAAAATAATTGTATTTTTAACAAAACTAATATTCCTTACATACATTTAACATAACTATCACTTTATTTTTTGAGTGAGGAAAATCATCCAATACCTTCTCCCGCCTTGGGCGAGGCGAGAGGGAGTGTCAGACTCTTACTGACTAAATACCACCCCTCCTTCCTTTCTCGTTCCTCGTTCATACTCCTGCTTGAAGCCGGAGCCCCGGTAATCTGTTACGTTGTCCGCAGCTCCCACATAACTATAACTGGAAAAATATTTCAATATATTTTTCACATCTTTTCGTATCTTCAGAATAATGACTTCCGTGATAAAATTTTCATCTCTTCGCGCCATGAAATATAGTAATTACTTCGCAGCAATCACAGGCAGGCTTTACAGGTGAACGTTACAGGAATGTCATAATGTTCATGATTGAAGGCTTCCCTGAAAATCCATCGATTTGATGCGATGCCGTAAAATTTCAGTGCGTGTCGAGTTTTCAGCGAAAATATAAAATCGAATGAACAGTAGGACAAGTTTGTTTTTCGTATTCATTTATTTATTTATGAAAATGTATGTGTGATGCTATTGTATTTTTTTTTTCGTTTTTTTTTTATTTCGTGTTATCGGTAATTGGGATGTCGTGCTGTTTTCGTATCTGTATTTTAATGAAGTATCTGTATTCTGTATTTTTTTAATTGGCATTTATTGGAGAGATTTTAATTGTGTCAGAGCAGAATTTTAAGTTTTTATTAATTTGTGATAGTTAAAACCAATTTCAATTGATAAACAACTACATAAACAATCATAGGTAAGCAGTGGGTATACACTTATACAGTCTGGAGATCAGTCATATGATTCAAAGGAAACTACAAGTACTCGTCCACAGAAACACAATAGGTACAACTCAATATTGCTTTTTTTTCAAATAATATAATAATGATACGGATATATAGCGCGGCTGTTATAATGCCGTATTTGTAAAGAATGTTCAAATTAGCTCAAACAGAATAATGCGCTTTTGGCTTACCTACTGGGCTTACGAAAGTTATAATAAAACTAAGCCATTGCTACCTATGTATATATATAGGGTGAAACATAATATACGCGTTACGTAGTAGGTATTACCTTAGGATTAGTTTGAGTTACAACAGAGCTATAGTATTGCACCAGTTTAACATTAAACCTCATGTTCATGGTTGAGTCTATTTCCATGAATCGGCCACGTAACTGCTAACAGTTACTAGTTTTATTAGAATTACATTGAATTTCGGTTAATTATGTGGTCAACAAAACATGTGTTTAGTATTAACATTTATGTAATTAACTTTTGTACGGAAAACTAGATCAATATTTAGTGTAAAACGTTGCTAGGGATATATTTTAAGTGTGGGAGAGTCATGCTTCGGCACGAATGGGCCGGCTCGACCGGAGTGATACCACGGCCTCACAGAAAACCGACGTGAAACAACGCTTGCGTTTTGTGAGTGGGGTTACCGGAGGCCCAATTACTTCCCAATCTCCGATTCCCCAACAATCCTTAAATTCCTTGCCTTGAAAAGGCCGGCAACCTACTTGTAACGCCTCTGGTTTCGGGTGATCATGGGCGGCGGCGATTGCTTACCATCAGGTGATCCGTCTGCTCGTTTGCCGGCTTATTAATCGAGATACCTGGTTCATTCTCCTGGTAAAGCAAGTTACGTTTTGATAGCAATAATATCTCTGCTTGTCCTCATTGTGTATGATAGACAACTACAAAGTTTCATGCCTACTTATGTTCAAAAACAATATTGTTTGAACATAACTGTGGAAACTGTTACATTATTCCAGAAACTTCACTAGTTCGAGGAACAAAAACATTGACTAACAACATACCTGTTACAAACTCAATAATATTCCTCGAATTAATATTGATCAAAATACTCATTTTTGCTACCAATAAAGTTTCCACAAATACATTATTATAAATGAACTAGCGACTCGCTCCAGTTTCGCATGGGTGCAATGGTGATATATTATGCAAGTATTATACAAATAAAAGGTTTATAACCTCTTGAATCACTCTATCTATTAAAAAAACCGCATTAGAATCCGTTGCGTAGTTTTAAAGGTTTCAGCATACAAAGGGATATAGGGGCAAAGAAAGCGACTTTGTTTTATACTATGTAGTGATAAAAAGGCTTCCACGTGTCGACGTATTAACATTAATACCCATCTAGAATTTACTTACAAACTCAACATCTGCCAGGGAGTTACAAAAATAACGACCCTTTAACACAGCTCGGAGAAGGCAATAAAACAAAGATCAGATCTTAAAATACAAAGTAGAACTTCTGGTAAACGCATCCAATCCACCTGACTCCCGGTCCGAAACGATAAAATCCAGAGAAATAGGATTTTATTCAGTGACCGATTCGTTTGCCAGTCCAACGATCCCCCCCTTCCTCCCACTCCGGGCGGGCGTGACCACCGGCCGGAATAAGGCACTCAGAATAACGTCTGTAAAACGAAATTGGCAGGATTATCTCCAGTATATGTCCCGTTCACGTTTAGATTTTGAAATGAAAAATTTTATTGAAAAACGTTTTGAGAATTTATGATTTTTGTTGTTGCCCTTGTGTTATTTTGATGAAGGCTTTATTTATACACAATGATGACGTCATCAACAATAATGTAGACGACTCTACGTTAATAATATCGCTAACATTTCTGTAATCTCAATTCAAACGTAAATAATCTCCAATCTCTACGTTTAGCAAACGGGTAATAGAACGCAGTGCTAAGGGTTGTTATATGTGTATGTGAACTTGTATGTTTGTAAACGCACCTACGACACAGGAGAAAATCCTTGTGTTGGTTTACCTGAAAGTGCTTTTTACCAGTTGAAAAAAGCATAACCATATTTTCTTTGTCTTTTTTTGGAAAGGTTTAAGCAAAAGTTAACGCTATATACCACTTCGTTAAGTATCTATATCATAAAATATATTATTTTGACACCGAACTGGAGACCTTCTTGTTCAGCAACCGCAATTACGTCCCATTCACCAATGGCAACTCAAAACATTACAACTTTATATAGGTGAACATAATATTTACTGAAGTACTGGTGTTGACAGGTTTAACAATACATTTTATTTGTTTATTGGTAACCAATATGTCAGTTGCAATATTCATGGCTGCAGGGTAAATGCAAATATACGAGTAATATATTGTAAAACTAGCTGGCGTCCGCAGCTTCGCTTGTGTGGATTACGGACTTTAGGACTCAATTTTCTAAAATAAAAGTAGTAAAAATCGGTCGAGTAATTTCCTTAGTACATTAGTTACCTGCCAAAATCGGTCCAGCCCATTCATAGATAGCCAATACAAACAGACAGACAGAAAAAAAAACTACTAAGAATGTTATAATTTAGTACATGTATCGTGTGTATATTCATAATGCATGTGGGTTATTTTTTAAATTTTAGTTTACTCATCTAGGCCTTTAAAAATAGGCGCGCGGCAAATGAAAGTACTACCAAGCAAGAGCTATAGGACCAGTTAATCAAACCTAAGAGATAAAATAGGCACTATCAGGTTTTCAAACCACCAGGCTTTAAACCTACCACCTCAAACTTGGAATTCATTACCCCCAATTCAGCTTACTACCAGTAAATAAACAGTCAAATCTATGATCAGCAGTTTAATATCCGGTGTATTCCACGTATATCCGGAATATCCGGGTGCTTTGAACCGGGTATAACCGGGGCACTGCATGCGTGTAATCGGAATATTAGTTCGTAGTTTGTTTAATAACATGGTAATGTATGCGCTAGGAATTTTAGCGTTGAAACTATATTATTTTATATGGATTATGGGAGATTATGCTCTTTTATGTAGAGGAGGTTTCCTGCCCATAGTCCAGCTGTGGAGTTGATCAGAAATCCCATAATATTTCTGACCCATCCATTATCATCATCACCAAACACCAGTGAAAATCTACCAAGAATCTATCAAGCCTAACAGGTTCCGGAGTTGCGGACTACCTAGTGCGGAGCTGCGGACTACCTAGTGCGGAGCTGCGGACTACCTAGCGCGGAGCTGCGGACTACCTAGCGGATTTACCGGGGCTCCGGCTCGAAGGGCAGAAGTAGGAACGGGGTGGTTTTTAGTCAGCAAGAGTCTGACGCTCATTGGATGATTTTCCCCTCAGAAAAAAAGCTTAAGAGTTGGCTTGGAGATCACTGTTTAAAAGGTTCAGGTTTATCAGAGAGCGTTGTGATGGTCTTCTCAGAATACCTAATGAAGGAAATTTTTAATAAGTTAATTATATTGTCATTGATGATAAACAATAAATGTTTTAACCCATCGTGTGCCCAAACGTGGATCTACGCGAGTCACAAGGTTTTTTCTATTGTGTCTTATATACCGGTACATAAGAGGTTAAGGGTTCACATGGTGTAAGTAAGGCCTAAGTTTTGCAAGCGTTCATAGGCCACGGTAACCAATTATCATCGGGTGCTATTTTTGCTGCCGTCGTGGTATAAAAAAGTGACTACCAAGTAAGATATTATAAGTAGTTATTGTCTGATAAAGTTTTTATTAGTAGCATAGAATCCAGCAATGTTGTTTGCCAAGAAACTCCTAACCACAAACAAAGCTTAAAAAACATAATAATACCAAATTTTCATTTTAACTGCGCAGAAACTGCAAAAAAACCTTGGAATTTATCCAAAATATTGGACGGACGATAATCCAATGCACTTTGCCGCTTATTACCCGGGTCACCGGGCCCGGATATCCGCTTAGATAAGTCGGTCTAACCGGGACAATCTTTTGCGAGGCACTCACCCGGATTTTTTACATTTCGTTCAATAAAATTGGAATTAGTTCAACTCAGTGTTATTGGAATTGGTCTTAGGTTTGGTTCGGTAGAGGTTGATAAAGAAAAAGGAATTGTAAGTATATTGTTTTTGGTTTGTTTTTATTTAAACGTTTACTTCTACTTATGGACAGTACGATTCGTTGGTTGAGTGGTAGCAAATAATAACTACCGAGCGAACGAGACCGCTGTCCAATAATAAAGGTTTGGGAAAACTATTTAAACTTATTTATAAAATTCTATGATGATGAGCCATGTAATGATAAAAGAGTTAGGGTGTTTTTCCAACAGAGATGTGCTATGTGGATCTAATAGCTAAGTTATGTAACCGTTTCCACTGATACTAAGCTATGTAGCTGTGCGAAGATGCGCAGCTCGAGTATGCGATGTGTAAAAAGTGCGTGTTATCTACACAAAATGTATGTCTCTGTCTACCTCTCCAAAGAATAAAAGTCGTGATGTTAAATTACTAACAAATTAAACGTTAGCTAGTTTCAATCACAGTTCGAAATATCGATCAACTTCAGTTCGCTTCGGTCAACATTTTCTGATCGGGCGTGGTCCCACTTACAGCGAGCGCTCGAGCGGTTGATTGGATAGCGTTCTGTGTGCTTTTATTGATTTAGTAGTGTTTGTATTTTGTCGGTGTTTGATTGAATTGATATCGGGCTAGGTATTTGCAGGAAAATGGTTTTTAGGTACTTGTTTATAAGGTTTTAATTTGTAGTAGAGAGTAGCTAAACGATCGCTTCTGTGTAAAAATAGTAGGTATTATTTGTAGGTAGATTAAAGTTGTTTTTTGGATCTTTCCAGTCGACGTCACGTCTTTTAGAAATATATTCAAGTTTCATAAAAATATTTTTCCTACAAATATACCTAAAGCAAAGCAATCATTTTGGGTGTACATTGTATAGCGGCATTACGTGCCGAATGTGCACCTCTGCCTACCCCTACGGGGATAAAAAAGCGTGACGTTGCACATGTACCTAAGGCCTACACATATTTATTTCTACTGATTCGTAATTACTATAAAAAAATCTTATATTCGATATTCTTAAAACAATCAACAATTCATAGAGTAAACTTGTAATTACACCTGCTAACACCGACACCACACCCAAATCCAATTTTCTCAACACCCTACAACCCGCTATCACTGGGACCACAAAACAAAAGTTAATACAACTGCAATGATTTACAAGTTAGTTCAGCAACGAGCAACTCCAACATTCAGTGTTCTCTTACTTTGTATTCAATCGGGCACGCTCACACAAATTGATGGCTACTGCAAAAAAATACAAAATTGAATAAACATTTTGCAAAAATTGAATATTTCGAGAAGTTTGGCAACACGCCGGGACATCGTGGAAACGTTTAAAGAATAATTTGATGGGACACTTGTGTATTGAAGTTTTAATAAAATGAATTGTTTTTAAAAGAAAATTTTATTCTCGCATCGTGTTCAGTTGGTCCTTGTTTTCATTGCATAAGGTTTCATTTTGTAGCAAATAATTATAATATTTGCAACGTCACGTCTTTTATCCCCGAAGGGGTAGACAGAGGTGCACATTACGGCACGTAATGCAACTATACAATGTACACCCACTTTTCACCATTTGTGTTATAGGTAAGTCCCATGTAATAGGGGGTGAGTCTATTGCCATATACTGGGCACTCTGAATTGTCCGTCAGCCTGTCTGTCAGTGAAGCTAGGAGCTCGTTTCAGTTTTTAATGAAGAACAAGAACCAACATCGTTACTCTTTTCAAAAAATACGTTTAGTTTAATTTTATTATTATATTATCGGCTTACTCACGTAACTGTTCGACGAGGAACTCGACTAGTTTCAAGCCATGCTAGAGGCTCATAATGAACAGCATTCCGCGACACACGCTGCAACGCGAGTATAATAATAATTAATTTAGTATGTCTCACGAAATTTCTATAAAAAATGTTTAGCTTAGTCAAAGTCAAAATTATTTATTTCAAATAGATCGGAGAAGACATTGTTGAAAGTCAAGGAAATATTACAATATACTTAAAAAAAAACAGAATGTCTGTCCGTCCGTCAGTCCTCTAGTGCAGCTATTTGCTCGTTCCAAAGTGTATATTCTTATGGAGACGAACGACCAGTTGCAATTCTCTGCGGATTTTGAATACAATTCGTAGATAGTTTAGTTAATTTGATCTAAAAGCTATTGTTCAATTGATCTTAGTTAGATTTGGTAATTGTGGATTGAGTTAAACTTGATGTTTGTATTCATTGTTGCTCTGTTGATTGAGTATATAAACGTTGAACGTGTAATTTGCCAAGTTGTACAGTATGCGCATAACTTCTGAACGACTGCACCAAATAGGATGATTTTTTTTATGTTTGCCGGGCCAGCTGGTTTTTAATTATAGTAATATTTATCTATTTTGCCACTATATTACTAGTTACCGAACTAAGTATTAAACTAAGCTTATATTATTAATATAATAAATTCTTTAACATGTTATCACGACCAGCTTTTAAATAACTAAAATGACTACGAATATAGCAATAGTGGTGGAATCAGGAAACCCAAACTAAAGCCTGTGCTATAGGTTCGTGGCCTTTGGGGATCTAGGATGATTTTAATGTTAATTTACTATGCATGCAGGTGCCAATCTACCACTGGACTATCGGCCTTCTATACCAAAGAAGGTTAGTTATAATCTCCATGATTGACAAGCCAGATGAAGACCACTATTGAAAATAGTCTAGGTTATTAGGGAGTGCTCCTACCCTTGTTAAAATCCCTTAGTTGCCCTCCAGGATACCCATGGTAAGAACAAGGTTGCTAAAAAAAGTTTTACTTCAAACAACATTTTACCCAATTTGAAAATGTCACCCATAGAACCCACGAAACCTCCATAAACCTCTTGTAATCCATTCAAAGAGCATCACATCGTAAATTACCAACACACCAGTACTGCAGAGACATCCATTACGTAAAACACTTAGCCACATAAATTTCCCAAATCGCTTACACAGTGACCCCACCCGATCCGCTTAAGTCCGCTACACAGAATCTGCAAAGCAGTTCGTATATTTGCAAGTTGCAAGCTAACGACCGTGCTGCCCCCTAGCGGAGGATTTAGTATTCAATGCATGTAGTTCCCCCCACAAATTGCAGTGTTTTGTTAAACGGAAATCTTCTACTGTGACATGATGAGAATGGTACGCTTTTCTTTGTGGGAAAAAATGCTCCTAATGTGATGTCTGTTTTTAAATGATTACGTTGTACTTTACGGTTAACGTAACTGTTTGATGACACAATTATCGAGTATTTTTTTGTTTGAGGGGGAAAATCATCCAATGACTTCTCCTGCTTTGAGCGAGGCGAGAGGGAGTGTCAGACTCTTACTGACTACAAACCACCCCGTTCCTGCTACTGCTGTTCGAGTCAGAGCCCCAGTAACCTGCTAGGCAGACTGCAGCTCCGGGTCATCATCGAGTATATTATGATCATAATTATTATGGGCTTCGCGCTTGGCTTGAAACTAGTTGAGTAACTTCGTTGAACTACTTATATAAGTATCAAATCTGGACCAGCTTTTTAATAGAATAAAATTCCACGATAGTTCTTTGTAATACATGCCCGTTTTTTCTCAAATTAATTAAATAAACTTTTGCTTAGAACACTGGAGGCTTGACTTAAGGTTCTATGTCCCCTAGATGGGGCAAAGGGCATCCACAGAGGCCTTCCATCTGGGTCTTGAGCTTCCCGCTTCACCTTGCTCCACGCCATACCAATGCCCGCCTCTACCGCCGCTACAGTGGAAAACTGGAGATCACTCATAAAATAAATGCCTCCACATAAATCATCTGAAATCACAGTTTCAGCACCCAAATCAATACTTCACTATAAATTCCTAACTCAATACAAAATCCGATAATAAATATTTTTCAAAAAACATATTCACAAATACTCTACACTCGATGCGTGTGACGTTTCGATGAAATATTGCAACATTGCTCGAATTCTCGCTTTGACAAAAATGCTTTATCCACTCAAACGCCCGGCCGACTATAGTCGCCCAAAAATTTTTGGCGTTAAACGTCCGGGCGACTATAGCAGCCCATTTGACTTGTTCACTTCCAACGAATTTTTATCTATGACAAGCTTCAAAGAGCTTTACGAATGTTATACTAGATGGATCTGTATTAAATAACGCATCTATTGGTCGGTAAAACAGTATGCCAGGTGACAGCAAGAATATAAAAAATAATTGTTTACAAACTGTGTGTCAAGTTTTGTGAAGTGTTTGCGTTTAAAATTGAAGTATTCATTTATTTATCATCCTACTGTATTAGTGTTGTATATAAAAATAATCCTTAAGATTCATTCTTTCAAAATAAAACAACGAAAATAAATAATTAAATAACGTTTAGTCAAAACTTGTTCAAAAAAACAAACAAATATTTAGCCCGTTCTGTTAAGTTCAACTTTTTTTTATGCATTTGTGATTGATTTCTGTACTTTAATTAGTATATATTTTGATTCCTTAATAATTCAGCTTTATACTGGTATTTTTTACTTTGCTATAGCAGCAATAGTTTGCTAGAAAATACACTTTGAATCGGTAACGGCATGGGGCGCTCGACGCAGTTCAACACAGATCGAGCGCGTGGGCGTACAAGGTGTTGACAGGTGTCGCACGTGAACGTTTGAGTGGTTATGATTCTGCGAAGTTGCATGACATTCGCAACTGTCAGTAGCGTCGATATTATTCGGATTTTCATAAATCGGTTCGACAAAACGGATTGTGTTATTGGTTTCTTGGTAACCTTGGTTGGGTGAGGTCTTTTTTTAACGGGAGAAAATCATCCAATGGCTTCTTTCGCCTTGGGCGAGGCGAGAGAGAGTGTCAGACTCTTACTGACTAAACTCCTTCCTACTCCTGCTTTTCGAGCCCGAACCCCGGTGAACCCGCTAGGTAATCCGCAACTTCGGGTTTGCCATCCACGCCCCTTTTTTATAGGGGAAAAATCATCCAATAACTTTTCTCGCCTTGGGCGAGGCGAGAAGGAGTGTCAGACTCTTACTGACTAAAAACCACCCCGTTCCTACTCCTGCTTTTCGAGCCGGAGCTCCGGTAAGCCCGCTAGGCAGTCCGCAGCTCCGGGTACGCCATCCCTGCCATAGTGTATTCTTTGCTTAAAACATCCTACTATCGAACTTAAAACTCCATACTTGATTAATTACTATTTAATTTATTTAATAAGTAATTAATCAAGCAATTAGAAGAAAAACAAGCGACAACTTTACACGCGACCTATTTTACATTCCGATAGACGAACAGATTTTTTAAATTCATTCATTTAAAATAATATTATACCGCCATTTTGGATCGTTACGGACCTTTTCTTGTTTGCATAGGACCGTTTTAAAGACAATACCGGGACTTTGGGGTCCGGGCCCGGGTTTGGCGGAGTCCACGGGGGTCCAAACGAAACTTTTATTATTTACCTGTGTTAAATTGTGAAAGGTTTGATTGTGACATAGGACTTTATATATGTGTGTGTATGTGTAATTTTTATTTAAATAGGTATGTGAAATTGTGTGTTTGTTTATTTTTAGACCGGGTTGACAAATTAAGCACCAACTTTTCACCACTTGTTATAAATCTCTTTCGGATGTAATTCGAAAATCCATGCTTTTTTTTGTGGGGCGAAAATCATTCAACGATGCGATGCCTTTTAAATGTTTAAAAATGTACAAACCAAGTATCGGAAATAAATAAAATAATGTAACGTAAACACATTTTATTAAATCAAACATTCAAACTAAATTAAAAACATACGCCTTGCCAAAGGAAAAAAATACGAACGAAGAAAAATAGAAAAATAATAAAAGAGGAAAATTAATTCCCTTCCTTATAAAATAAAACAAAAAGAGTTGACTGGCTCAAGCGAAGCTTTTTAACAACGTGGGCTGTAGTTTAAAAGAGACACTGATTGGACGGTGGTGTCTGGACTAGGTTTGGTTTGTAAGTTGTAACAGGTCAAATATAACACCTGTTCTCCCTGTTATTGTTCCGTAAACATAACAGTTCTCAAATAACAGGTATTAAGAACAGATAAAAACATAATAACTCTTTAGTAGACATTTCTGTTGATTTCCGTTACTAATACAGACAATGTTATTCTAGATTTAACTGTAATTTACTCACAAATCTGAATAATCTTAATCTTTTGTAAATTTGACCCACACTAGGCTATTTTCCTGTGTTATTGTGGTGCGTTTACAAACATACAGATCTACTTACTACACACAAACCTGAAACAACCATAAATAGATCACACTTGTGTGATCACGCTTTGCAAAGTGTTGTTTCATGTGGGAATCGAACCTGCGACACGTTTATTGCACAAATAATGCAGTCAAATAGGAACTGATAAGTATCTGTTATCTAAGTGATACCTGTTATACGGTATACCCCATACACAACTGTTATCTAATATCTCAATACCTGTTACATATACCTGTGATAATAAATTCGACTCACGCTTAGTCTGGACTGGGCGAATGGTTGAAAAAGGGGGGGAATATTGGACTCCTGACCCATTTTCTTAAACTGCTTGTAAATTGTAACGGCAGAATTCAATAAACGATCACAGTTTGTATTAAAAGGATTTGTACTTGGTTATTGGGGACTATGGTGATGTTTGTTAGAGTTGACTGTAATATGCTGTTGTTTTTTATTTCGTTGGAAGGGTAGGCAGAGGTGTATCTAATAATATACACAACTTATTGATTGTTATTATTTACTGAATTTATGTAATTTTAATTTATCTAAAAAAATAGGTTAATTGGAAAATATTAAGCTAAAAATAAGCATTTCTATATCATCAAAAATTTCTCCAAAATAATCCAATGCCTATATTAATCATCATCATCTTATCACTTACCATAAGGGAGAAATGAGATAGCAGCTAAAACAGACCCGTCAAATGTAAAGAAAAATATTATCGATGATAAATCAACTAATATTTTAAATTATATTCTTTCCTCTTTTCCTAAATTTGAATTTACATACCTACCATTTTCTTGTAAGATGGAAAAGTACCTCCCAACTTAGTTCCATCAAGATAACTGATATAAAACGATAAACCTAGCCCACTACACAACATTACAAAATACACGTTTACCCAAATACCCATCCATTTTTATCTCTATCTTTATCAAAGACCTAAACACTACATATTGACAATATTGTCGGCTCGCAATATGAAGCGTTAAGCCGATGTCAGCGGTATCCCGCCCACGCTCAACTATGGCCGATCCCAGATTACCATAGTAATGATGACTTTATGGCGTAATGTCATTAGACTACACAAGTAGGAGAGGGTTTAGTAAATATTCTATGTTTGAAGGTTTATAGGACGTTACGGGGTAGGCAGAGGTAGACACAGACATTTAGGGAACAGAGAATAAAGTTCCCTAAGAAAAGGAGGATCCTCCGACCAGGCGAGGTGATCGTGTCTGGCGGGCTTTCTGCTCAACTGTTGTTCGTTGGGATTTTCTATCTATGTCTATTTGCATGTAAACTTCATATCTGCGATGTAAGATTTTTATGACGTCATCCGTAGATTTGCTCGTCCATCGTTTATGTGCAACATCTGTCATCTGTCACTTGTTACTTGTCAATGTGTCGCCACAGATACTAACAATACAATAAATTCGTTTTCATTCCGCTTGTAGACTGATGGACAATTCAATTTGACGTTTCAAAAGTGCCTAATTTAGGATTTATTGAAATAAATGCTTTGACTTTGACTGCCTCGTTGGTCGAGTGGTCGCAAGTGCGACTGCCGGACAAGGGGTCTCGGGTTCGATTCCCGGGTCAGGCAAAGTATTACTGGGCTTTTTTCGGTTTTTCGAATATTTCTCAGTAGTAGCACGGAGTCTGGAATTGTGTCCAGTATATGGCCCTGTTACATGGGACTTATACCACAAATTATGAAAAGTGAGTGTACATTGTACAGTAGTACAGTAGCATTACGTGGCTTATACGCACCTCTGCCTACCCCTTCGAGGATAAAAGGCGTGACATTGCTTATAGTACAATACCTAAATACTAGACAACTACAAAATAAAATAACACAAAACTACGAAATCAATACCAATCCTGTATACAAAGACTCGAATAAAAGCCATTTTTGCTCAGCAACAAATAAAATCTAACAAAAATACCTTTATTGTACCTTTCCTAATTTTCATCAACAATTGAACGTCTCCCCTTTACAACACTGAACGCTATACAATTATTTCAGTCATGACAGACAAGGGAATATGACCTCTATGTCTTAGAAAATAAAGCTCAGGTCACGTTACGTTGTTTTCTATGCATGAAACACTATGAGATTAGGACCTGTATGCAGATCTAGACTGAAAAGCGGCTAGAAACCTGTCTAGAATGTCAGGAACACGAGTAACAACGTTGCAATTATATGTAACCTGTTTCAGGCGGGTTGCACCGTGTTTTAGAGTTAACGTCAGTTAACGTAAACGTGTAATTTAAATTTAATCTTCGGTTAAATTAATTTGTCAGGTTATGGGATTAGTTTACGTAAGGAGAAGTAGATTAGCACCTTCTATAATTATAGTATTAACTCTTACTTAATTAATTATTATGTTATCGGCTTACTCACTAACAAATTACAGTGGTATTATATCGCTCACCTAGTAATATATTGGCACATCTACAAAAAATGCGAAATTGACTTTATATGGTTTACGTGTTTAAAAGTGCATATTAATCTATTTATTTCTATATTCATCGAGAGAGGTCGTAAGTGTCATTATACCATTATTGTAGTTTCCCCCTCACGCACGTAAAACAACGGTTCATTGGTCAGTAAACTAAAAACTAAACAAGTCAGGTAAACTATGAAAACCGTAAATGTGCAAATATATTACTAGGTGTGCGATATGTATAGTCGGTTTTATTGAAAAATCCAACTGTATTCTCTTTTGTTAATAAAAGGTGTAATCTAATGTTGCCACTAGTCAATAACAAAGCTAGAAAAGGGTTGGTAAAGCGCTAGTGACACCAGTGGTGTAGCAAAAGTAACTGATTGCAATTGGTTGTAAGATTGTTGGTTACTTCAAACAGTATTGTAATAAAATGTAGCTGAAGGAGGTCGGATGTCGTGGTGTTCCGGAGGTTTAAGCCTTTGGTCAACATTTATTACTTAGGTATAGGCTGTTGATGTTAGTGTGGAGAAGGTTCAATACACATATATTATAGAAGAATAAAAAATATTTTTTCCATTAAAAACAGAAGATGTAGTTATCAATTACTCATTAGTTATTTAGTGTCTTTTATGTTACTTTCTAATAGGTATAAATTATAGTCCAGTTTTTGTATCGTAGTACTATTTAACTCGCGTTTACACCACCCATTAAGCTTAGTTCAACCAAAGTAACACGGTGCAACCCGCCCTACACATCACATACGTGGTATTTACAGTGTCTGTCAAATTGGAGCTGCTCACTGATGCGTTGAGCCTACATCTGTGAGCTACGGTTTAAATGCTCTGGCTTCAAATGTATTAGATTTCCAAAGTCTCTAGCACAAAGGATTGTGTCTTGAATATAAGATAACAGTTTAAAGTTTCAAGTATACAAGTTGTAAAAGATGTTGTTAAAGTGGGATAGTTAAACTTGATGTTGTTATTCCGAGTTTGGATGTTAAAGTTTTATTGAAATTCCGATTTTCGATGTGTAGTTTTTATGCTACCGTGCGGTGGCTACAGAATAGAATAAGTTTGATATCTCTGCTCCTCTTGTGGGTAGCGTAAGAGTAGATTAAGGGATAACATATTTGACAAAGACCAGGCAGTAGCACTCTCTGTTAAAAGTAAACCTCTTGAGCGCTTACTCTTGAAACCAATCTCAATCTTAATGCAATTTCAATGCATCAAAATCTCAATAATTATTCAATATCAAAACTGTATAATCCCAAACGTAACTTAAAATAGCATTCAAAGTACGGAATATAAAGCCAAACTCAATACCATTTAGTTCATTAATTCCATGCAATACAGATGCAGTGGGTGCTAGTGTTGCAACTCAAGAGTATAAGATTGAATTCAAGTGTAAGGTCCTGAGTTTGATCACCAGTCTGTCAAGCGAATGGAATAATGTTAACAAACTTTTTTTTTTGTAAAAGATGGGCCTCCTTTACAAAAAGGGGCCTTCCTTTACTTATCATAGTTCAGAAATGAACTGGCTCTGCAGTATTCTCGCGGTAGTAGTAGCATTCTCGCGGTCATTGGTCGAGATTATTCACATAACCAATGACATGGTGGACCGCGATCGAATCACTTCGACCTTTCGAATTGAAACTTACAGAATAGCCTAGCAGGTTGTAGACAATGCTGATGCCGACTTACATGTAACAAAAAGTGATGAGTATCAGTGGATGGTAGGTGTACCATAGTATAGTGGTAGTACCATCCTACATCAACAAAACAGAGTTCACACGCAACAAAAACTGACATTAAGTGATCGTAAATGTGCGTCGAAGTGCACTTTCACTATGTATTAACTGCATTAAGTACTATGATACAACATGATATGCTTGTGCGTCTACTACCTGGAAAGGTTATTACATTTGAAAGATGGAAAACCTTCCTCATACATATATTTTTTTTTTTATTGGTCCTAGTGTCCTTGGACCTAGTGGCTAAGCACCTACTTATTGTAGGTGCTTAGCCACTAGGTCGTGGTGACTGGTAATAAGCGATGATGCGACCTACGATGGAGCACGCCTGCCCATAAGTAACCTATAGACTCGTGGTTTGAAGACACCCAGTACCCTTAGTACGAGTTTGCTTTACGTTTAAAGTAATTGGAACGAGAGCGCGTTCGGCGCTCTGATTTGCCGGCTAAAATAAACCAACCAATCAGAGCGCCGAACGCGTAGATTGTTATGTAATAATGTACTAAATAATAATAATTATTTATCCTGTTTATCTGTATTTTTATTGGTCAGGGGCAGGGGCCATAGAATTCCATTCCATCATATACATATATACCAGTCCATTAGCCACCCACCATTTCATATTGCACAACAGTCAATCCCCGGCTGATGCAAGCCGGGGATGGTCCTTTGGTGTACTTCCATAGTGCATACAGGAATAATCGCCGGCTGATTGCACCCATTACATTCAGATCCAAAGGTCCGGGACCCTGTGGTCCCGTGCAAGGAAAGGACAAATAATTATTCATCCATACTTAGTATAAATCCATACTCAGATACCTAGGAAATGACTTTCATTTAAAAAACCTTCCTGATCACTAAAAAACACAATTCAGATTGAAAACACCACAAACTTATCTAAACAAGTGAATGAAATAGGAACTAATAAATATCCAAACAGAATGACAATATAAAACCATCCTTTTAAGGAAACTAGAGACGTTTCCAACCGCAATGTGTAACTTTGTAGCGATACATTGTAAGTTTTATAGACGAATAAATAATACTTCGTACGAGATTGTTTCTCCGCTGACGTGTTTTATGAGCTGCGAAGACGACGATAAAATCTTCTATATTGTATCTATAAGTACTAGCTTGCACCCATGGCTTTGGCTGTGTGGAATTGAGAAATGTGCTTTTCTTGCTGTCCATTTTGCAATTAGTTTTGGAGTTTCTATTAAGTTTCATCCAGATGTGTATGAATGACAGTATTTTGTTTAGTCAGTTAAGCAAGTTTATTATCCCTGCCCCTGCTCATTTCACTTTTTTTATGATATAAGCCGGTAAGCACGCAGACGGATCATCTGATGGTATATATTATCATATCGCCGCCGCCCATGGACATCCGAACACTAGAAGCGTTACAAGTGTATTGGCGGTCTTTTGGGGGGTTAGGAATTTAAGGGTTGTTGAGGAATCGGGTATTGGGAAGGGGGGTAATTGGGCCTTCGGTAATCTTACGCACGCAACGAAACACAAGCGTTGTTTCACGTCGGTCTTCTGTGAGGCCGTGGTATCGTTCTGGTCGAGTCGGCCCATTCGTGCCGAAGCATGGCTCTTCCACACTAATTGGTTTTCCACCGTTTATTTCATATCGTTCCCTGCTCATTTTCTAAGGGTTAGCATAATGTATTATTCTTTCATTTTACTCCATCAGATATTATTATATCTACCTCGAACCCTTTTGCCCCTTCATATCATTGCTCACACAATCTAACCATAATTTTTATGTCCTCATTTAAATTCAGTTCTCGTGCTCTTATATAATTACATTCATTTGCCAGATTTATTGGACCATTAGTTTAACATCAACATTTTACATACATAATTATGTATATCAGAATCTGTGTGGAATCATCAAAAATTGATATTTGATGGGTCGACGTTTGGCCGCTATGTCGCCTGGTGGTAAGTGATGATGCGGCCTACGATGGAGCACGTCTGCTCATGTGCAACCTATTCACTCGGGCCTTGCAGACACCTAGATTATACCCATCAGGAAACACACACTCTGGCAAAGAATTCCACTCATCTAGTTATTTAAGAGATTGACGTGTAAAATGGTTACATTGTAACCTATTTGCAAAATAAATATCATTTATCATTTTTCATTTACTCCTTAACAGTTCGCACATCTTTCTAGTCTAGTATTAGTATCATAACTAGCACTTCAAGCTATGCTTAGGGTATATATTTATGAGCAGCACTGCCCGACACAACGCGAAACGCTACGTACGTCGCGCAGGTATCTCATCATCAGATGTGATTTGGAGAAACAGTCAGCCACAGTACAGACGTGGAACATTTGTCATTTCGTTTGTACGTTGCAGAATACGGATAAGACTTGAATATGCGAACGCGGTTGTTGTATAAAGATGTGCAGAAGGTTAACTCTATATAACATTCAGTTAATTCTATATAACACTCATAACATTTTTGAACATTGTATATTCCTAGCATAGTAAATTAGAAGTCTCCCTCTTGTACGAGTATAGCAAGCAAATCATTTAGAAGAGAAAGGTTTTAAATACACGTTTCTTCTGATACAGACAATATTTTGTTTGTCTATCTGTACTAACATCGCGAGAAAACCTAGGCTTATAATTTCTAAGTTATAAGTTTGAAATCGCCAACCCGCATTGAGCAAGCGTGGTGATTAATGCTATAACCTTCTCCGTGTGAGAAGTGGTCCTTTGGTCAGCAGTGGTAACTTATATAGGCTGTTGATGTTGATGATGACGATGATGCTGTACTATCTAAATGAAATTAACTTTCAATGCTTTTAATGACATACAATTAATTCATACTAGAAGTTTTTCTACAATATATGTAATATGTTTGAGATTCCACAATTTCAAAGACGGACAACTAAACCTTCTGCAATAAATCTGCTCTGCTACCTATCCCACAAAGTACAACGCGGGCTAGAATGATGAATGGTATTTACTCAACTACATCTACATACATACGTACATACATACACATATGTTATGTATTTCTATGTCGCAGTGTGGGAATCCCGATCAGGTTTTTCCATATTTAACTGTGTCTCTCAGTTAAATATGGAAAAATGGATTGACATATTACTTATTTAGTTTGTTTTTCAGAGTTAAAAATAAAATCAGAATTAATTGGAGAAAAACTCTATAGGTTTCGAGTCACAGAGGGACTCTTCATCATGAGCAGTCTGCGTAGATGCGGTGACGTAGCGCAGCCTTCTGAGTTAATGTATATGAATTTGTATATGAAACCGTGATTTTTAGTTGATTTAGTATGTCTCACTCACCATAATTATTACTAAGATATAGTCAGATTTGAAATCAAAACCAAAGTGCTTTTTTATTCATTTATTATGGGTGAAATGGCGCTGTTGAATGTTTCTTGGTTAGATAGGTGTTAAATTTTGATAATTTCAAGTCTTAAACTTGAAATAATTATGGGATTGTAATGTTGTAATTAAAACGAATAAAGGCTAAACAAATAAAGATTATCATATTTCAATACCGAACAAAGTCTGATAAAAGATTTAAGTTCGAAAACTTCCAGTTTAATATCATGTTTGCTAAACTAAAACACGTAATTACAGAACACGCACAAAATGTAAAATCGTATACACACACTGTAACTGAAATGTAAGTCCATTCGAGGAGGACAGTTAGTGGGCGAACATTAAATTTTCAGCGCTCGGGACGTGAACGTTATACCATCCGTACTGTATACTGAGCTCTGCAATTAGCCATTTTAATTAGGCTAGCTAGTTCCAACTAACTAGGTCTTTTGCTGCATTTTTTGTTATAAAATAATATGTAAATTTTACTTAAAAGCCTTTATTTGTAGACGTTTTTATGTTCTGCTTACATTAAGATAAGTTTTATAAATATTTTTGTGAAGTTTTGGTGTTTTTTTGTAGTTAAGTAATTTAAGTTGCAAATGTTTTAAATAGAGGAGCGCCTTTTAATGCCCATAGGGATGGACAGAGGTGCACTAATACCTAGGTTCAATGTAATACACAGATTTCACCAGTTATCAGGAGATCCAGGCACACATGCATTTAAGTGTGTGAGAGCCATGCTTCGGCACGAATTGGCCGGCTCGACCGGAGTGATACTACGGCCTCACAGAAAATTGACGTGAAATAACGCTTGCGTTGTGTTTTGTTGTGTGAGTAAGGTTACCGGAGGTCCAATTACCCCCTTTCCCAATTTCCTTGGTGGGGCCCAGTAGAACTGTTTCCGACTCGGAACTGCGGACTGCCTAACGGGTTACCGGGACTCGAAGAGTAGGAGTAGGAACGGGGTACTTTTTAGTCAGTAAGAGTCTGACACTCACTCTCACCGCGCCCAAGGCGCCAGAAATCATAGAAAACCCATTTTACCAAACAAGACATACATAATCATAACTTTAAAAAAAACTAAACGAGATCACTTGATATCATTCTTCCACAGTTAATTACTTCGGTTAATAACTAAACAATACAGTTTCCTACCTCTTGCACAAGTTAGGAAGTTTGCTAAAAACTAGGTTCGAACTAGACAATACGCCTTAGTTCGCTCGCTATGTTACATGGCTTGAGCGTGGGAACTATTCTGTTATGTATATTCAACGCAACGCCACGTCACGCCTTTTATCCCCGAAGGGGTAAGCAGAGGTGCACATTACGGCACGTAATGCCGTTATACAATATACACCCACTTTTCACCATTTGTGTTATAAATCCCATGTAATAGGGGGTGAGCCTATTGCCATATACTGGGTGCAATTCCAGACTCCGTGCTACTACTGAGAAATTTTTGAAAAACCGAAATAAGCCCAGTAATACTTTGCCGGATCGGGAATCGAACCCGAAACCCCTTGTCCGGCAGTCGCACTTGCGACTACTCAACCAACGAGGCAGTTGTCAGTACATCAATACCTTCACAATTATTATAACTTCTATCTACATAATGATAACACCTGTGCGACACAGATATCGAACCCAAACCTTGCACCATTGTAGCAGTGTCAACATCTTTTTCAGAAGTGACATGTTATTTTCAAAGGTCGTTCGTTTTCAGATATCATTGTAACTGAAAGACTATTTGTATGAAATATGTTTCAGCAACTTTATCACTCTATTTTGTTACCGGATTTTGTTGTTAGATGTGTATTTTCAGGAATGTTTTAGATAGAAAAGATAGGTAGAGATGTCATACATATAGCGTCATGCATTTTATCCTCGAAGGCAGAGGTGCACACTTTTCACCATTTGTGTTACAAGTCCCATGTAATAGGAATTCTTCAGTGTCTTGGCATGTATTGCGTATTGATTTTAAAACTCATGGTTATCGATTGTAAAATGTAGCTTGAAGCATTTTGAAGGATCATCACAATATACGTTTTATTTAGATTTTAAAGCAACTTCTCTTTTTTTAAACGTTGCCTTACACTAGAATTTTCTCCTGTGTCGTGTGTGCGTTTACAAACATGTAACTTTACATACATATCATACCCAGACTCAAAACAACAATTTGTGTCAAACACAAAGAGTTGCTCCGTGCGGGAATTGAACTACACGTTGCACGGCAGTCGATTGTCTAGCCTTTCATTCTAAATACTACTTATTAAAAGTATGCAAAAACATTCCACGAAAGACCAAAATCCGCACAAATCACTACATCAAAAACCAAACTCAATTACCATAACCAGAAAACATAAAATCCCTCCACACTTACTGGAGATAAGTCACTTTAAACCTCCGAATCGACACTCCGAATGACAAGACAAGTAATTAAAGCAGTGTAAACGTTCCCGAACACATTAAACTACGAGCAACAACGTATAGACCCCCAAAATGGCGACCATTAGCAAAATTCCTTAGACATACCCCCCAATAATCAATAATTCACCACCACCACTTGGAAAACCAACTTTACTAACACAAGATAAAGTTTATATTGGAGTGGGGAGAACGTTTTTGGCACAATTTATCACCTCGGCTCATAATTTTGAGGGTTTTGCTATCATATCTACGAGATAACGGAGATGCTTCATTTTATTACGTATGTGGGGTAGGCAGAGAGGGTCGGCCGTAATTTTAATGGCGAGCCGTAATATTTGGCTGACAGGAGGCTGTATTTTACTCAGTATATGAGTAGGCAAGTGGGTGAAGTGCCTGCGTTGCTGAAATGGATGTATGAATGGCCTTGGCCCCGATTTTCGGTTTTGAAGGTAATTTGGTGATGGAAATTGTAGTTAAATACTCGTAGCAGGTAAATCTGAACTTTTTAAACTACGATCTCTAACCTGACATGCCAAATATAGAGATTATGGCAAATCTCTCCTATGTAGAGGAGACCTATAGTCCAGTGATTGACTGCCATATAAGATGTCGATAATAGGATACTTTGCTATTAAAGTACTCCCAATAGACGAACAAGTGCGTAGCCGGCCTTTTAATTGGGCCTCCGATAAATCTCATTCATTCATTCTTATGGTGAACCACACATATACGGCAAATACTACAGCGCCTTATTTAGACTCCCATCTATCATATTCATCATCATTCTTCACATTTTGCCCTACTCAAAGTCAAAGTCAAAGTCAAATCATTTATTCCAAAAAGATTTTTGTTCAGCAGTGGACGTCTCTCGGCTGATGATGATGATGATGATGAAACCATATACTTAGGTACTTTTGAAACGTCAACAAATAAATAAATAAATAATAGTCTGTCAGTCTGTCCGTCAGTGAAGCTAGGTGCTCAGAAATCGGACCCATAACCTTGTACCCATCTATCATATCATCATCATTCTTTACATTTTGCCCTACTCAGATATAGAACCTAGATAATCTATAAACTATAACCTAAAGAGTCACCCAACAATATTATATAGTTGCTTAATAAAGTGCTCCCTAAGCGACGGGAGCCATTACATAAATAATCGCCACAATAGAGAACCGGTCATAAAAACCGGGTATTACCGGATAAAGCCGGTTTTTCTACCGGATAAATTACAATGATATTTATTATTATGACGATAGTTTAGTTTTGCTTTGTTGAAGTTAGAGTTTTGTAGTAATCGGCTTGTTGGTGTTTTCATTGTATAAATTCTGTTTTCTATGTACCTAAGTGTCGATAAAATCGACTGGTATTGGTACATTACACAGTTAACAGTGAATGATGTTTAAGACCCGTTTCTCATGCATGAGGGTGCGGGTTCGAAAGCTACCAACGCAAATTCCAATGTGACTTTTTCCAAGTTATGAGTACATGCTTATCGTATCGTATACTTTATAAGATATCTCAGACACCACTAACAAACGATGAAGGAAAACATAGTGAGGAAACCCGCATTGAGCAAGCGTAGACATTAATGCTCAAACCTTTTCCGTGTGAAAAGAGAGGCTTTGGTCAGCAGTGGCTAATAATAGGCTGTTGATGTGTGTAACAGTGAATAGCAGACAATACCCGTGCTGTTGCCCAGATTTTAGTTCGATAGCACTTATATATGATACCCAGAGCAAGAGAAGGGATGGTGGGACATTTTAATACTACTCTGTCGTTATCACACGACTTTTAAGGAATAGTACTGCGGGGAAATCTTATGAATGCTGTTAACTCGTGTTTAATAAATTAATGTGTTACTTATGTATAAAGTCAGTTACTTTAATTGGTTGTCTTTTTTAAGGGGGAATCGCCCAAGAGATGAAAGGGAGTGTCAGAATCTGACTGACTAAAAACCACCCCGTTCCTACTCCTGCTTTTTAAGCCCTGAGCCCTGGTAAATTCACTAGGTAGTCCGCAGTACCGGATTAGACATCAGCCCTATTGGGCCCCATATGCCTGCTGGGCCGAAGTCTACCGCTGCAACTGTTGAATTAAATAAAGACATTTGAAAAACATGAATCGAAAATTGTGATCAGGGAAAGAAATAAAATCGCCGTCTAAAAAGACAAAAAAATACTGTCGCACTCTATAAACTGCTCACATCTCTGTCGACATAAAAAATACACCGAAAACGGTCACTAAACGCCTCTCCGACCTCCACTGACCTGACCTTAAGAGAAGTACCCTCGACTGATTGTTGGGACATCCCCCAATTTCGGCACATTGTGTAAATCACCTCCTTCCATTTAGGGTTCCCCGATCTAAACTTCCGGGAAAATGTTTTTGATTATGTTGAAAATAACCAACTTTGAAAGAGGAGGTTTAGTTTGATCTCTAGATTTTTTTAACCGCAATAAAATCATTTTTTTTTAATTATTAATTTTTAATTAATGTACAACTATACAATGTCACTGTCATGTGTGACACCCAAATACCCAGACCTGGAACAACAATCTGTGGGTCACGCAAAGAGTTGTTTATTCCGTGTGGAAAACGAACCCGCGACACGTTGCACGGCACCGTTTTCTGTATTATAATGTATTTATGCGTATTTGTCCGCAATTATTTTGCAAACCAATTCTAACATTACACATTCAGAAAACTATTTTAATATACATTTTCTTCAACATGATACTGAATTCCAGACAGACAAAAACTCTCCATATGTCTCCCTATTTTCTACTTACTTTTTCTGACGTTACCAGCAAATTCCGGATGTATGGCAGCCCTACTCCCACGCCATTATTGTTGGGGCAGCCCCTTAACCCGGGCCTTGGCCCAAATAGCTCGCCGCGGAGCTCGGAAACAGTGGAGGAGATTCCTCTCTCTGGATATATGTACGGAGACATTTTTACTTTGATCGTTTTTCTGGTTGGTTGGCTTAATGTTTTATTTTTGGGTGTTGTTGTTTGTTGGTGGTGCCAATGTGACTGGTTGGTATGTGGTTGCTATTGCTTGTGAATGGTAGGTTGGGTAAACGGTTTTGTTATTGGATTTACCTGTTTTAAAACTTTTGTTAGATAAGTTATTGAAATAGTTTGCAAATTATTTTTTTTTTTAATAAAAAAAATGCATTGAATGGTCTTAAACGTAGCTGAGTTGGATTTCTGGTTAAAATTAAATATTTTACAGGAAAATTTTAAAATTAATGGTGTTTTTTGCATTGTATCGTTTTGCTGACTGTAAGGGCCTGAGCCCCAGGACCCAGGATGAGGTCCAGGGCCATATAAAAATTTAATGTGGAGATTTGGCCAATAAAAAATATTTATATTTAGTTACGTTTTGTATTTCTCAATAATGACAAAGTGTCGAGAATTACACCCAGTCTACATCTATAGCACAACTCTTCACTTGACTCATAACATCACTGGCGAAAAGTGCGCTCCACACTTCATACCCAATCACCCATCTCTGCTGACACCTTAGAGAAATGAAACGCGTGAAGTACTCCCAAAACACACCTGTTTCAATGTATAAAGGAGAAAATATTTAGTAAAAGCCTTCCAAAGTAGGCAATGATTGATTAGTATCGTAATGCTGTAGCCGACACATCAGAAACAAACTTCTACTCTAATCGATACTGAAGGTAATTATCGAGGAAACGTGAATCGATGGTGAGCTTCATAATTCTTGTTTTTGAAGTGGTATGTACGATACGCATATATTTTCACAAAGAGGTGTACAGTGAGTGGTAATTAGTGAACGATATTTAAACCCGTGATTGTACTCATGTTTACAAACAACGTTCCCAAAGAAACTTTGTTTTGTATACTCATTAGTTTATATATTTATTTAAAACACTCTAAAATTATATTTTTAAACATTACTTATAAAAATATAAAACAAAATAACATTTAAAAATATAAAAATAGGAGCTGACCAGTAGCAGGAGCATGGTCCAAGCTACCGATGGTTAGGGTTCTAGAGACAGAAACCTGTTCACAATACGTGCCGTTTCCAGGAGTAGGTACTGCCTTCTGCATCAGGCCCTTGATCCATTCGCCCAACGCCAGCCTCCTAAGGTGGTTGTCGAGGCTGTTGGGTATTAACCCGTTGGCCGACACGACTATCGGCACAACGATAGCCGTGTAATTTAGTTTTATTTTTATCACAAAAAAAAAGTAACAAAATTTCATTAGCACGCACGTGTGAAGTTCCAAAATATCTACTAGTCTTTCGATGACTCGCTGCTAATAGCTGATCATGTGAAAACTCCTGCGCGCTATATTTTGACGATAAAAATAAAATAATATTAAAGAAAAATGAGGCGACTTAATTTTAGTGTCAAAAATTGATCACAAGCTTTTCTTTTTCTGATCCCCAGTTCTTGGCCTACACCCTCAAATCCCCAATCCTAATAATGCCATTCCTCACAAAATACTGTCATATTTTCTTTCACACAAGTTCAAAACCTCAATCTATTTAATATATACCCAACCTAAAACCCTACATTCAGCAGTTAAACTTGCAACCACGCAGAACATAATAAAATATGTAAAGGAACAAACAAACAAATCCAAAAACTCATCGCTATTCATAACGGGAATTAATTTAAAATGGCAGACATTCTATTAACAGACGCAAACATTGAATGTTTCTGTACAACAAACATACATATATAAAAATAATTACATACATACGTTGAAATTAAAGTCTTCTACAATAAGTATGTAATATGCTCTCAAAGAAACTCTTACGTAGTGCTTGCGATATTACGTGTTCATATTACTTGTTATAAACATGATTTGTATGTTGGTTTGTTAAACATGTCTTTTTATGGAATAAGCCGGTGAACAAGCAGACGGGCCACCTGATGGTAAGCAATCGCTGCCGCCCATGGACGTTTGAAACACCAAAGGCGTTACAAGTGCGTTGCCAGCCTTTTGGGGTTTTTCGAAAATTTCTTAGTAGTAGCACGGAGTCTGAAATTGTGTTCAGTATATGGCAATAGGCTCACCCCCTATTACATGGGACTTATAACGCAAATGGTGAAAAGTGGGTGTACATTGTATAGTGGCATTACGTGCAGTGTTGCAAGCGTTAGCACCACCGAAACCGAAACGATTGTAACAATTTATATGCTGCTTTGTCTCAAAAACGTGGCAAAACTTCACTGGTAACTTAATGTCTATTTTATTACACAATAGAACAAGATACCTGCAAAAAAATATATCAATTTATAACAAAAAGATTTCCTGAAATTTCTACGACAACTTTATAACATTTTAACGACGATCGGAGTCACGGGAAAAGTGTATTGAGTACATAATATCTATTGTGTTACATAAGTATGTATATACACGCGATACCAATGTTCTATCAGTCGGTAAAATGACAAGACAATGTAATAATAATGTCATATGTAGTGTAAGACGCTTTTTTTCTACACCGTCTTGAGCATTTGATTGAAAGGTCGTGACAAAGATCACTACCGAAGAAGGGATCGCGGGTTCATTGCTTTTGTTTTTTTTTTATGGTATAAGCCGGTGAACGAGCGGACGTATCACCTGATGGTAAGCAACGGTCGCCGCCCATGGAAATTCGAAACAGCAGGCATTACAAATGCGTTGCCGGCCTTTTGGGGGTTAGGAATTTAAGGGTTGTTGGTAAATCAGGGATTGGGAAGGGAGATAATTAGGCCTTCGGTTATCGCACTTGCACAACGAAACACAATCGTTGTTTCATGTCGGTTTTCTGTGAGGCCTTGAAACCAATAAACACGAAACCACTTCAAAACTGTCCTTTCTACCAGAGTACCTGTAAAATGTTTAAATAAATGTATACTTGTAGATATTTTACATAATAATCTGTATGTAAATGAGAGGCCGGGAAATCTAAGCCTACCCCTAACAATAGCTTAAACTCACAACTTTCTTTGGTCTTCACTTTTAAACATTTTAAGCGGCTTACAACTTTATCAAGTTTATTCACTAGAATATTTTGTAAGAATAAATTGTTGGGTTAAAATATTATTTATGTAGATAGTAGATAAAAGTCGGTGTACATTGTACAGTGGCATTATGTGCCGTAATGTGCACCACTGCTTACCCCTTCGGGGATAAAAGGCGTGACGATACGACGATGATTGTAGATAAATAAGAATGCTTAGGTATAGCTGGTACGCGGTGGACTGTGCACTTGACACAGATCGAGCAAATGACTGCACGGTTGGCGCAAATGCACAAATTGTAGTTTCGGGTCTAGGTCTCTGATGTATGTGAACTTGTATGTCTGTAAACGCACGCACTTTCTGAAAAACCTGCACCTTTTAAACTGCGGTCTCCACCAATCTGTAGGTATTTTCTTTTTGGAGTCAAGACTAAGTGTCAGACTCTTACTGACCAAAAACCACCCCGTTCCTACTCCTACTTTTCGAGCCGGAACCCCGGTAACCCGCTAGGTAGTCCGCAGCTCCGGAACCTGTAGGCTAAGCATAGAAATCATTGCAATGTTTTATGTTTAGGAATCTCTTAGTCCAACAAGGAGCATCACAGTAGTGTTCATAATTGACTTCTAAGCAATACCAATAGAACAGAATCTAGGACCTCATACTCAGCAGTCACCTGTCTAACCACTGCGCAACAGCAGAACAATCGAGAAAATAATTAAATGTCAGCGTGTACTGTAACTGAACAAGTTGTGTAAAGTAACAACAAGTTTCATTAAGTACGAGCAAGTTGAGAAAATTGAAACTTAACTCGAGCCAAGTTTTGTAAGTTACCGTCAAAATACAGACAGATGTATGTACGTATGTACTGTATGTGTATATGTGTGTGTAAGTTTGTCTGTATTCGTTTGGCACAAAGGAAAATTAATTTGTTTCATCAGGCGAGTGGTTGTAGGCATGAAGCAATGTACAAAGAGATGTCATAACTGGATTTCACCTTAACTTAATCCGTGACACTTTACAGGTTACTTTACACTTTAAACTACTGCATAGGTATTCTGGATCTTCTCTATTTTGCATCTAGCGGACCCGTTCCATAAAAACGTTGCCAATTACCCAAATTCTAATGTTACATCTATACTAATATTATAAAGCTGAAGAGTTTGTTTGTTTGTTTGTTTGAACGCGCTAATCTCAGGAACTACTGGTCAGATTTGAATAATTCTTTTTGTGTTGGATAGCGCATTTATCGAGGAAGGTTATAGGCTATAAATCATCACGCTACGATTAATAGGAACCGGGCAGAGCGGGTGAAACCGCGCAGAAGTGGCAAGTATAATATAAGTCGATTGGTTCCTCTTCGTACTTGCTTCATGGCTTGTACATAGTAACGGTTTTAGGTCTTCGGTCGAGCAGAACCTATCGTTTCTGGGCTTCCGATGTTGCTAAAGATTTACCTCTTTTATTGCAATTTAATTAAAATCAAAACGACATGTTGGCACTCCGCTTAGCAGTCAGAAAGAGTATTAACCCTTCATGTGCCGGAACGCGGATCCAGACGAGACACAATGTGTTTTCTATTGTCTTATATACAAGAGGTTAAACGCACAAATTAACTTTACGTTATCAATGTAAAGTCAAACCACAATATTAAGAGCGTACTACACGCAAGTTGTAGTCTGTCCTACTATTAGGAGCGTGCCTAATACCAGCCACTCGGGGCTACAAACTTTGTCGCCGCGCGTCAAAACACACACGCGTCGATGTGGCTAGTATGTGTATTTTACCCCTATTTTCATGGAATACAGAAAGTTTCTGTATTCCGTGTTTATGTTAGATATAGTGTTAAGAAGTTGAAGGAGATAATTGGGTAGATGACTAATTTTTATTTTAATGTTCGTCTTGTAGACTAATTTAAAACGTTAGACACTTACGGATGAACGGTACGGTAGCGGCCTGCCCTGAATAGGCTGAGCGCCACCGTGCCCTCAGAAAAATGCCCTCGCGTCCAGCCCTGGTTCGGGCAGAGCATCGCGTTCTGCGCCTCATAGAGCCATCAGACTACCACAGATGGGGCCCAGAAGGGCCGACGCCGACCTGGAGCTGCGGACTACCTAGCGGGATACCGAACCTCCGGTTTGAAAAGCAGGAATAGGAACGGAGTGGTTTTTAATCAGTAAGAGTCTGACACTTCCTCTCGCCTCACCCAAGGTGGGAGAAAACATTGGATGATTTTGCCCCCTCAAAAAAAGACACTTACGGAAACAAATACTTTCAACGATATACTCGTATTACATACGAAACTCACCTTCCAAGTCCTATATATCCTTCAAGGCAATAAAAGGCGTAGTTAACATTAATACTACATAATGTAGACTAATTAATTCAGCCTATGGCCATGAATAAGAGCATTATTTACGCGCATAATAGATTATAGCAAACGGTTATGTGTTTTGGCTTGCATCCAGTTGGTGGTTGATAACTACACGTCGACTGTTGACTTAGCTAGAGTAACGTGATAAATATCTGATTTACGGCTTAGCTCGTGTGTTAGAGCTGTTTTAGGGAAGCTATAGCGTCATATACATAACTAGCTACTTCTGTGCGGTTTCACCCGCTCTGCTCGGCTCCTATTGGTCATAGCGTGATGTTTTATAGCCTATAGCCTTCCTCGATAAATGCACTATCCAACACAAAAAGAATTATTCAATTCGGACCAGTAGTTCCGGAGATTAGCGTGTTCAAACAAACAAACAATCAAACAAACAAACTCTTCAGCTTTATAATATTACTAGCGGACCCGACAGACGTTGTCCTGTCTACACGTCTTTAATTTGAAAATTTGTCGAATCCAATGTAAAACATATTGTCCAGCGGACAAAATTGTGAATCTAAACCATTGTCAGAACCCCTTGAACATACACAAAAAATTTCATCAAAATCGGTCCAGTCGTTTAAGAGAAGTTCAGTGACATACACACTTACAGAAGAATTATATATATAAAGATTACTAATTACTATATTACTATTACTATAGATATAACACCCACGTTATACAGGGAAGGTGTGAATTGGGTTATATTATAGTCAATCATCATTTCATTAGGGAATGTTACGATGGTTTGGACATGTAGAAAAGATGGATGATCGATCGAATGCGAATATGAATGGGGCCGTCGGTAGAAGGCGCCCTAGATGGACAGGACCGGATTGACGATATATTAAAGAAGGGCAAAATTAAAAGTACCCTTAACCGTCGAGCATGTATGAAAAGACTGATGACTGTTGATGAAGCGAAAGAGGTATGTAAGAATCGTAGCAATTGGAGGTCCATTGTCTCTGCCTACCCCTATGGGAGACTGGCGTGATGTTATGTATGTATGCATGTCAGACTTCATCATCAAATTATCTTAGAAAGTACATATTAATTATACCTAGCTCAGAAAAAGTAAAAACAAAATTATTTAGCTATAGCCAAATATATCAACGATATATTACTAATCAATAAACAGATAATTTCCTATCTACACTCTATTGAGAAATGATCTGAGCTCAGTACCACAGCTGACTGAGCAAGTAGGTTAGTTACTAGCTAGCTAGACGTACTATAACCCTAAGTTTCCCAGCTAGAAAGAATATATCTTCCGCTTACCCAACGCGTGTTTGGTTCCGGTAAAAGTGAACGCTCTAATGACTGGAGAGGACTGTGATGAGCGGAGCGAGTAGCGGAGAAGTTTTTTTTACTTCATTTAGATAAACCAAACCATTTCGGGAATTATCGCCTGAAATGATAGAGACCACAGAGTAGAATGTACTTTTAATAAACCATACTTTTACGTTGGGTGTCGTAAACACCTACCAGACGGCAAAAATTTTGCCAAGACCGAACTGTAACATTCTGCAATAAAGCTTTAACATTTTTTTTTAATATTGTTCCGACCTTTAATTTGCTCTCAAACTAATTGAGATTATAGAAAACGAGAAAGAAAAGAGAGAACAAATTATAGAAAAGTTATACTACAGAAAAGGTAGTTTGATGCCAATAAAGATTTAAAGTTTCTGCTCACATTATACAGTATATTTTCATGGTTACAATAGAATGATAGACAACTAACTTTACTTAAATCGCTACCGCTTCCTCTCCGCTCCTCTCAGCCCCCTACCTTATAACTCGCGTGAGTGCCACGGAGTATGAAGCCACGTCATCCGCCACGACTACACTTCGTTCAGTTTCCGATACAAACACATATTTTGTTGTTTACCTATTTACATACAAACTGACTTGTAAGTGGAACTCCTTGCCGGAGTCTGTGTTTCCTGATGGGTATAACTTGGGTGTCTTCAAGGCCCGAGTGAATAGGTTGCTTATGGGCAGACGTGCTCCACCGTAGGCCGCATCATCACTTACCATCAGGTGAGATAGCGGCTAAACGTCGACCCATTAAATGTAAAAAAAAAAAAAAAGTAATATATTCTGCTATTACATGCACCGTCACACAAGCTTGGCATAGTGGCGTGGTCATTGGCTGCCACGCGATGTAATGCGTGTTTGATTCCCTGTGTGGTTTTTGAATTGTCGTTCTGGGTGTCCGGTGATGTTTATGTTAAATGCACTTACTAGAAAATATTTTTATGTAGTATCATTGAATGGCATATTAATAGTTTTGTATCTATTTATAACTAAATATTTTAACGAAAATAAAAGAAAAGAAACTTATAAAATAAATAATGAAATTAATCAAGGTATTAAATTATGTATGATCTTTAGCTTTATGTTGCCTAGGAATATTACGGATATACGGCGCGGCTATTATAACAGCCGCGCCGCATATCCTTATTTCATATTTGTAAAGAGTGTTCGAATTAGCTCAAAAATAATAATGCACTTTTTGTTTACCTACTGGACCTATTTTATATTATTGTCAGCCCAGATGAAAACAAATATATGGTTTAAATTGAGTCCTAAGAGGTTTCCCCATACGGTATACGGTATTTTACTATTGCGAAAATGCTATTCTTAATCGGACAAATTCTTTTCAAATTATTAATTTCTTCTTAAATGTAGTGTTACATGGCATGTACCTACATCTACAGCTTCTGATAAACTTTCTACATCACGTTAATCCATTCATTTTTATTGTTACTGTACTTACTTCCTGTTATCCCCTTTCATGCGGCCATAAAGGTCCTATTTTAAGCTTTATGACTGAGATAATAAGGAACAAATGTAATTAGCCGAAGACATTGACCGTACTTATAATGTTACCCTTGTTCATATATGTATGAGAGAAATAATTATGTATGTAATACATATTTATTCGGAACTGCGGACTACCTAGCGGGTTACCGGGACTTCGGCTCGAAAAACAGAAGTAGCAACGGGGTGGTTTTTAGTCAGTCTGAGAAATTGGATGATTTTCACTCAATTTCTCAGACTGTTATTCTTATTTGTGACCTCTCCTAGGTACTATCCTGCAGTTGCACTCTGATAATTTTACTGCTTCCATACGTGAACCTACGATTCCCGCACGAAGCGATTCTTTGTGTGATCTACAAATTGTTGTATCGGGTCTGGGTGTCATGTGTATATGACCTTGTATGTTTGTTAACGCACACAGGAAAAAATCCTAATGTGGGGCAACGGTTTCAAAGTTAAAGTCAAAGCAAGCGTCAAATTGAATTGTCCCTCAGTCTGTCTGTCAGTGAAGCTAGGTGCTATGTTTTAAAAACATAATAATAAAAAATATTTTGACTTTGATTTTGAAATGTAAAATTTTTAAACTACGGGTGTAATCTGCAAAATGTCTATAATATGGAAAAGTCGATGAGTGCCACATGAATAATCACAGGCTGTTAATATTGATGACTCATCGAAGTATTTTCATAATAACGTAATGATTATGTTTGTATGTATGTTTTCATGATTTCGTGCAACTATAGTATTTCTTTGGAATGATATAATTGTGCGAATACTTCCCTCATTCCTTACTATGTTTCCTTTTGTTTTATAATTATTAACGTGTGTGTTATGAAACGTTTACATTAGTACTTCACTGCCTCATTAGTTGTTTTGTGAACAGGAGATATTATTTACTAAGGGTGTTTTTCCATCTGAGATGTGGTATGTAGCTTATGCTACGAAGATGATCACCGATTCCACTGATACTAAGCTATGGATACTAAAATATTTTTCTTAAAGAAATGTAGCCTAAGTTACTCCTTTGTACATACATCAGCTACCAATAAAAGTCCCTTCAAAATCAGTCTAGTCATTTCAGAGATTAGCCGAAACAGACAGATAGATTACACAATTCGAATAAATAGTTGTGCAGACGAACTTAATATGTACTATTTCAATTTGTGAACTATATGTATAACTATACCGTAATAGAAATTTCCAAAATGTCAAAATCTCTATGATGGACACAGGAATCAAACCATCAATGATTTATTAATGTATTCCATCAAAAATCATTGTTCATCATCCATAACGAGTGTCATCGCGTTAAAACATACAATTTGTGACGTTTTAATTTCCTGTCTGTCTGTCTGTATGTCATTACTCATACATACATTGTCTACATGTAACAAATGGTGTGAAAGTCATATTATGGTTGTAATGCCGATGAAATTGATATATGTATGTTTGTATGTACATAGTATACTTCCAGCGGGTTTTCCTAGTAATTGTATGATAGTATGTTTTGTTGCTGTAGCCATAATTTTATAATTACACTTGTATTACTTGTAATTGGCAACTTTAACTAAACACTTTTCGTGATATTAGCCTATGTGGGTATTCCTCGATAATTGGACTATCGATCACAAAATTCGAATACAATCCGAACCAGTAGTTCTGGAGATGAGCGCGTTTAAATAAATAAACAAACTCGTTTTATGGTAAACGAGTAGAAGGATCACCTGATGGTAAGCAATTGCCGTCGCCCATGGACACCCGAAACACCAGAGGCGTTACAAGTACCTACGTTGCCGGCCTTTTGGGGGTTAGGAATTTAAGGGTGGTTGTTCGGGAATTGGGGATTGGGAAGACTGGGAAGGGGGTAATTGGGCCTCCAGTAACCTCCCTTACACCGTGGTGTCACTCCAGTCAAGCCGGCCCATTCGTGCTGAAACATAGCTCTCCCAAATTTAAAACTTTATACAGATAATGATCTCGCTGAAATAAATGACTTTTTAAACGACAACAAAATTGCGTAAACACAAACGACTGTTTCATTTACTCGCCTCGCTGTCCGCGAATCTCTCCGCTGACCCAAACACGTCCTGTGGACCGTAACAAACGTCATCGGGACTAATGTGGCTGATATGATTAATTACAAACATTCCTGCTTTGTTTTGCACTCTTGCGTTGAGTTCGAGTATAGTTTACCGGCATTCTGTCTCGGTAAATGGAATGTAATATATAAGAAATGTGCTCCGTCAGTCTTGGAAAATGTTATGTTGATGTAAGAATGTTTGTGGAAAATGAGTTGTATAAGAAACAAACTTCTTTTGTTTTCTTATATGAGACTAATAGAAGATTACTGTTTCTACTTTTAGTTGTGTTAAATACTTAGTTAGGACTTGTGTCCCTAGATCATCATGTCTGTTTGCCAAGAAAGGCATTTACAAATATATCGAATTTAATATATATTATTGTCTGCCACAGATTTTACTATGGATGCTAAGCTGTTATTGTTAATCTTGAAAAAAAAATGCGTAATAATATCTAATACTTGTGCTTAAGCACAAGGTAATTTTTCACGAGAGATGTGCTATATAGCTGTGTTACGAAGATGTCATAGCTAAACTGTGAAACTATGTGACCTTTTCAACTGATACTATGCTGTACGAGGAAGCTCAAGTACGCGATGTCTCGTAGGAAAGAAATATCACGTAGCTTTCCATTTAAAATATAGCTTAGGTGAGTCCATTTACATCAGTGCTAAGCTAAGTATACCAATGAATATGATTAATGGAAGTCAAACGCATCCACAGCAACATAGCATAGCACATTTCTGATGGAAAAGCACAATTACACTTGTACTTATAGCTGTTTGAATAACATATAATGTATCTTAACAAATTACAACATCATTAATCACAAAAGGCCCATTATAATGAACACCAGCAAAGTATCGAGCGCTTGTAATCCCGGGACGGTCCCAGGAGCCTGAAGTCCGGAGTCCGGAGTCCGGACAACTTGTTACACAGTTAAATAAATAATTAGCTGCTCAATCCCGGAATTGGTTGCTAATCTTAGGGGACTTTCTCCAAACTATACGTCCCTCAGGTTGATTGGAAGGTAAACAAAAGTTTCTGAAAATAACAATAATGGCTCGTTTGTTGAGTGGTTGCAAAGTTTAGGCTGCTGAGTATGGGGTATTCGGTTCAGGTTTTCGGGTTGGACAAAGTATTAGTCGAACTTTTTTGGTGTCGGAATCTTCGATATTATTTCTACACACGTGTCGTAATGGACACCTCTGCCTACTCCTTCAGGGATAAAAGGTTTCATTTTCAAGTGTTTAAAAAAAAAATCATTCTGTCTGTATTATTCAAAGCAATTTAATTTTAGAAGCACCAAAATAGCTTTTTAAACACAATTATTATACCTCAAATTTGTCATTACTATTGTTACCTTTTCAACATCAAACCGTCACATTTATGTCACAGTAAAATATCAAAAGCTGTCATAACACCGTCTTTCTAAATGTCCACAGAAGTGAGAAAGCAATTATCCGCCCTGTCGTCCTGTCGTCCTGTCGTCCTTTCTCCTTATTACATAATTAACGTCCCTTTGTCATTACGAACATTTCTGACTAATTAGATTTACGAGCCAGCCCAACATGTGGTTTCCACGGTAATTACAGTAATCAGACTGATATCTGCCTTGTCTTAGTTGTAGAGAACATGTTTTATGGATAAAAGGTCTTTTAGAGCTTCGAATGTACTGTCTGCACGGTTGGCGCGCTAACTGGCAGGTTTGATTCCCACACGGAACAACTCTGTGTGATCCACAAATTGTTGTTTCGGGTGTGAGTTGCGTGTGTATGTGAACTTGTATGTTTGTAACGACACACACAGTGTGGTATTTGGTTAAAAAATTAAGTTGATACGGGTTGTATAATATTATGGGTGTATGCTTTCGGATTTGAATTTTTTCATTTGTTTGTACGTACTACACCATGGACATTAAAGCATTGACTACCGAAAGAAAATTGTTGAAGGCAAATCCTCCACTAAGCGTCGTCGGTCACCGGTGGCCGACGGTAGTCGATATTGTACAAGTACTTATTCATCTCCATCATGAAAAGAGAGGGGTTTTCGTGGAGTAAGAGGAAATTCTTAGAAACAAAGCGACTACTACTACTACTACTAAATTGTGTAATCGCTCTCTTTTAATCAGTTAAGTAAACTGGCAGACGGATCACCTGATGGTAATCACCGCCGCCCATGAACACTCGAAACACCAGAAGCCTTACAAGTGCGTTGTAATTGAAGGTTAGGAATTCGGAGATTGAGGAGATTGGGGAGGGGGGTAATTCGGCCTCCGGTAACCTCACTCACAATAAAATATTCTCATACATTCATATATAAATATTAAGGTGGTACCCCTCGAGTTATTACTAATTACCATCCCTTTGAGCCACCTACACAACAATATTACATGGCTCATTCACGTGTATGAGTGTTAAGCGTTCCTTTCTATATATAGATGTTTCAACAGAATCCCTAATTTGTACAGAACGGTAACGTTCTTCATTAAAAGTTTGGGAAGTTCCATCGACTGATAGCCTGTTAATTAGGTGCAAAGTTTTTTGGGTGTACTGTACTGGCTTCTATTTAAGTAAGTGGTTAAGTAAATATGTGCCTTTCTGATAGACTTGCTTAATGGTTTTAATGTAAGAAACAGTGAATGTTGGTAGACTCATGCCCTGGGTTACGTTCGGCCTACGTTTTTTCACATACATATTCTAGTCAGCAGTAATTAGATGCTAAGTAATTTTAACCAATCTATACCTTCTGTTTCTATCTTGAGCTGCGGACTACCTAGCAGGAGACTGAGGCTCCGGCTCGAAGAGTAGGAGTGGGGACAGGGCGGTTTTAGTCAGTAAGAATCTGACCCTCCCTCCCGCCTCGTCCAGGGCGGTGTAGATTTTTCTCCCTCAAAAGGTTTTTTACCTTTTATTTCTACTGAAAGATAAATATTGACCACTCATTTCTTTGTTACAGCATCAGCGCTGCCGAGCCCGACGGCAGCTGATGACGATGACGACGAGGATGAGACCACGCAGCAAAGCCGAGCTGACGCTGACGATGACGGCAGGGTCTACAAGAACCCTCGGAACTCACCTTCGGCAGACTGCCCTAGAGATGAGGAACAGGCTACCTTGCTGGTAAGGTGTTCAGTAATTTAGAAGTAATGTTTATAAAGCACTTGATAAAAGATCAATCAATCCCCGAATCTCCAATTATAAAATTCTTATACCCTCAAAGCTGCGGACGATCTTGCGGAGTAGTCAAGGAGCAGGAAAACAGTTATTTTTAGTCAGTAAGAGTCTGAGACATCCTCTCGCTTCACGATGATTTTCCGTCCTCAAAAAAGGACCTTAACCTTCGGAGCTGTGGACAACGTAACAGGTTACCGGGACTCCGGCTCAAAGCAAGAGAAGGAACGGGGTGGTTTTTAGTCAGTAAGAGTCTGACACTCCCTCTGGTTTTACCCAAGGCGGTAGTCTTTGATTTTCCGCCCTCAAAAAATGCCCTTAACTTTCTGTCAGACAATATTTTTTTCGAGTCTCAAATTCTCACTTGTCTTTTATTTCTAGGGTCAAAAATGTCTCCGCAAGTGTTCTTCGGACGAGGACTGCAAGAGTAAAAAGAAGAAGTGCCTCTGTGACGGGGCATGTGGCATGTCCTGCATCAAACCAGGTCAGTGCTAGAGTAAGAGATATTTGACCTTGAAGCCATTGCTATAGGGTGTATTTTTGAAGGATTGGGGTTTTTAGATTTGTGACTTGCTTAAGTAGATACATTGTGATATTAGAACAGTAATTGAATTGATAGGACTTTATTCGATTGAGGCACCATCTATTTTGAGCTTATTTATAGAAAAAAGATTTTAAGATTTTGACTGTATTTTTGGGGTAAAATTTTAAGAATGATTTCGATCGACATAAAACTATAAACGTGTTTTATTTAGGTATAAAATATTATTACTTGTCCATTAAGTTTTGTACTTCAGCATCTAAAGCTATTAACAAGTGACCTAGATTTTAAATTTTAATACATAAAAGTTTAAAAGTTTTTTTAAACGTTCAGAAACTTTCTTAATGATTATGTTATCGACTTACTCACGTAACTGTTTGACTAGTACTCTACTCCTCTACTCTATTGACTTTGGATGTCGCGGAATGCTGATCATAATTATCAGGCTCTGTTAGGCTACTTCTAGGCTTTAAACGATTCTTTACGTGTGTAAGCCGATAACATAAAAATTAATTTAGTATGTCTCAAGAAAGTTATAATAAAATTCACAATATAAAATATCTACGGTACCAATACCGTGTTTACCTTTGAACAAAAACAAAACGAAACAATTGAAAAACAATATAAAGCTACTGAACGTATTCCAATAGCGAACGTATCATAAAATGGACCACTTATCTAATATGGTCGTAGCAGTTAAGATATTCTCAGGAGACTACTGAAAACGGTTACAGTCGTAACTGGAAATTGAACCTAGATACCTGCAGAAATTGCATGCCATCGTCTGGGCAACCAGACACAAGTAATGTCAACGAGAATTGCTCGTGAAATTAAGTATTGTACACATCGAGCTATACAAAACCAGTTTATCATGGTCCCGCTTTGTATTATCTTTCCGCACATTCGAAGGTCAGTTTATACTGGTTACACATAACCAGTTTATCATGGTCTAGCTTTATATGATCTTTCCGCACATTCGGCGGTCAGTTTATACTGGTTATTTTAGCTTGATGTGCAGCCATGTATACAAGTCTGGGTTGAAATGGAATATGCCAACTTTAAGTTGGACCTGACTTATTGGTAGAATGGATGGCAGTGCGTTGGTCTGGTACAGGTTTTCGGTTTCAAATATGGATAGAAAGTTCTTTGCTATTAAAAAAATTGGATTAGCTTCTTCTCTCCTCAAAAAAAAAATTTTGCTTTTTTTTTTGAAGAGAAAAAAATTGGACAGCCAAATTATTATTTATACAGGGCCTCGCCAAAGCACGCTACGCACTCACGTTGCCGTATACTTGATACGGTAGATACGGGGCTAGCTGTGCCCCTGATTCCCAATATCACTCATGATGCATAAACTACATAATTATGTATTTTGTATATTCCATTAGAAGCTCTGAACATATCGCCTTTAACAGACAAAACTTTTATCAACTAACCAAACAAATACCATCGACTAGACTGCTACTGACAGTTGACAATCGTCGCGTCGAGTGTCTCGGAATGCTGGTCATGAATATGAGTCTCTAGCATAGCTTTAAACTAATCGAGTTCCTCGTAAAAGAGTCACCTAAGTATACCGTAAAACATAATAATCAGTTTAGTATGTGTCACGAAATTTATAAACAAATATCACACTGATATAACATTCAAAGATCAAATCAAAAGAATAAACGAAAATAATACCATAGAAATCACATATGACAGGTATGAAAGAGATTGTAGGGTTGAAATGACGGGCAATACTCGTAGCAATGAGAATGACAAATACATTGGAAATGTCGGATAAATTAGGGTACAAAGGGTTGAAGCAGACGTGTTGGGGATCTAAATAATATTGGCTATAATACTAACCGGGATTGACGGGTTTACATATATTTCGGGCCTTTTTGACGTATGGCTTGGGCTTATATCATGATCTTTTTGTGTTGACGGGTGAGATAACGTGTGATATTGTGTTTTATTTTAGGTGGTTAGGTGTGATTTTTTATTAGTCGACTTTGAAATTAGACAGGAATAAATGTTATGAGATTTTAGTTTTAATGTAGATGGATGGAAAGTCAGACGATAGCCAGGCAAAAAATGGATACATTATATGATGATTTTTATGATATAAGCCGGCAAGCCATCTTTTATGTTATGGAGAATCGGAGATGGAATGGGGGTAATTGGGCCTCCAGAAACCTCACTGCGTGTTTTCACGTCGGTTTTCTGTGAGGCCGTGGTCACACTCTATCTCATGCTTCTCTCACAGTTAAATATTTACATATAAATATCACATCATTTAATGCCCGAATCAAATCTGCGACACCTTTCATAAGAGCTGATCGCTCAGCCACTGCGCCAATCGTACATTCACATTTATTATATTGGCCGAAGGAACTCTTACATTTAAGTTATAACTATACCTTTAGGGAATAATATGTCAAACTACACACTACTTTAAAGAGAGGTATGCGTCATAAATCATAGAGCAAAACTTTCCATGTAAATTACTCTTTCGAACTAAATCCAACCTTAGGGATCACTTAATCCATAGCTGCGTATTACCTAGCGGGTTTACCGGGGCTCCGGCTCAAAAAGTAGGAGTAGGAACGGGGTGGTTTTTAGTCAGTAAGAGTCTGACACTCCCTCTCGCCTCGCCCAAGGCGGGAGAAGTCATTGGACGATTTTCCCCCCTTAAATAAGGGATCACTTAATAACTATCTCAGTTTCTTAGCAAGTAATAAATATATTAGATTCAGTAGATAATGCTAAATTAAGTAGTGAAAATTATCTTTTAAGAGCAGGAGTTAATTCCTTTGATAAATTGGTTCTACAGGGTGACTTAAGTCAGCTTAGTTTTAGTGTAATTTTTAATTAGTAAGTTTTGTTGTTTTATACAGGGGATTAATGATATTAATGAGTCTAATTTATTGGTGTGACCATCGAATCAGTTAGGCTTTTCTGTCATTGTCTGTCAATCCGAAATATTTGAAGTGAGCTCGATCGCGGTCTGTCATGTCATTGGTTGCGAGAATAATCTTTACCAATAACGGGCGAGAATGCGATCGAGCCCACTTTGAAAGTTTCGATTTAAAAATTAGACTTACCGTAGACTTTCCGCGGTGATCACGTATTGTCCATGCCACTTTCATGTGTGCCACTTTTTTTAACCTAAAAGTAAGTCTATCGAAATTCTAGCCTAATGTATACTTCGGAGCTGCGGACTACCTAGCGGGTTTACCTGCTTTTTGAGCCGGAGCCACGGTAACCTGGTAGGCAGTCTCCAGCTCAAGGATGTAATGGGCGCTAGTATTGCAACTTAAGAATACGAAAATTCACAATATCAATATCAATTGATCGCAATTGTATTCAAGAGTAAGCACCCTAATATTCTTAAACTAAAGAAATCATCAATTAAAACAATTAACACCGATATATTCAACCCTAATAAGTAAGACATAAAGTTGGAAACTATATCCCCTGTTCATTAGCACCTCTAGCTGTGCCTCTAGTGTCTTTATTAAGCTGGCCGTACTCTCTACTCGGTACTCGGTTCCTAGAAGCTGTAATAATAAAAATGTCAGACGTTTTAATTAAAAGAGAATGCCTTACACTTAGGTCTATACAAACCTGGAGTATAGGTATTAGAAATGTATATGTTGGTTTGTTTGTTTAAATATTTTGTTACTATAGTATAGGTTGTTGCTTTTGGTACTATAGTTTGTTAGTGGTAGTGGCTGCTGAAGAAGAGGTATTGGGTTAAATTTCTGGGCCTTTTTTTTGACGGGGTAAACATTCAAAATGCTCTTAACTTTTTGGGGATAAAAGATTAGGGAGTGTGAGATTTTTACCTCACTAAAACCACCCCCATCACGTTCAACACCTGTAAGGGGCACCGAGACTTCGTGGTAGACCTGCTCCGGAGCCCCCACGGTGCAACGCCTGTTACAGCACATCCCTAAGGAGACGTGCGAATCCCATGAGCCACACTGTGCAAGCTATGACAGCACGTGACCACTGTCTATATCTGGGCCTAGTGGAGTGTTAATTGGGCTTTTGGGATTTACCAGCAGTTGCACAGAATCTGAAAGTGTGTTCGGTATTAGTGGGGTGGTGACGTCAGAGTAGGATAAAGTTACCACCGCTATTCTTCAGGCGGATGTCCTAAGAGTCAACAAAGGTACTACAAATTCTGCAGCATCTCTGCTAAACGAATTCCTTTTAAACAGCAATCTCCGATTCATTTACCAAGCGTGGAGATTATACCAAACACTTCAATTACAGAGACCCAAACTCCAGCAGTTTTATTTCACGTTGTCGAGTAAAACCGCGTGAAAACACTAGTTACAATTTCGTATTATTGCTAGTAGTCTTTTGTTTTCAGTCAATAAGGCGACGTAATAAATTGCAGCTCGCTTTTAGCTTGGTTTTACTTTATTTTTCTTATTTTTCTAAGCTTTTATTATGTAAGTAGGTAACTTAATTACTTTGGTGTGGTGTTTCAGACTGGGTAACGAGGTTAACGATTTTATTTTTAAAGGTAAAGAATAAGTGTCTTTTTTTAAATAAAACTTTGGCTCATACTAGGATTTTTTCCTGTCGTGGGAGCGTTTACAAACATAAAAAGTTCAACATGCACATGACACCCAGACCCGAAACAACAATTTGTGGAAAACACAAAGAGTTGCTCCGTGTGGGAATCGAACTCGCTATGCGTTGAACGGTTGTCACATAATATATCACTCATAGTTCATATCAAATAAACAAAAACAATTAAGTACTTTTTTAGTAAAATAGTTCATACAATTATACCTATATATATGCACATAATATTACATAAGTGTCTTTACATTAGTCAAGTGTTCATACTTTAGTTAAAAATCTATTTTGTTTTGTAAAAAAATAAATAAAGGTAGCTTTGTGAAAAAGAAATCTGAACATTTTAGCTCATTAACATTATAATTAGTTAAATTACTAAACAACAAATTAACATAACATTTAAAATGGAAATCTCCTAATAAAATGTTGTTCACCACGCAATTGCTTATTTTTGCAAACGAGTAGACGGATCACCTGATGGTAAACAATCACCGCCGCGCATAGACACCCGAAACACCAGAGGACAAGACGAGTGCGTTGCCAGCCTTTTGGGGGATAGAAATTTAAGGGTTGTAGGGGAAACGGTGTTTGGGAAGATTGGTAGAGGAGGTAATTGGGCTTCCGATAACCTCACTTACACAACGCAAGCGTTGTTTCACGTCGGTTTTCTATGAGGCCGTGGTATCACTCCGGTCGAGTCGTACCATGGCTCTTCCGCACTAAAGACACAATCACTGCCGCCCCAATAAATCACAATAAGGATGAAGGGTAATTACGAGTAGCGGGGACTAAGCTCGCAATAAATGGGTCCAAGTACAAGATCTGTCTAATTAGATCTGGTTTAATTAGCTATTGTGGATGAGTCTCCTACTGTCTTCTACAAAGGACTATATAAGTATAGGTATTTATTAGGGAATTGTTTTTTTGTTTAGCTTATGTATTAGTGTTTGTGACTTTGTGTGACCTAATAAAGAGATATTGGCTACCTAAAAAGAATATCCTACTATAATAAATGAAATTAAGTAATAATATACTATAAAAACTAAAATAAATGTGAAAGTTTGTGAGTATGGATGTTTGTTACTCTTTCACACAAAAACTGATGAAGGGATCTGGATGAAATTTGGTATAGGGTTAGATTATGGTCTGGAATAACATATAGGCTACTTCTAATACCATGGGAACGTAAGTGAAGGTGTTGAGAGAAGCTATAATCATGTCTCAAAATATTAATATAAAATGTCTGTCGGTCAGTGCTCTAGTTGCTCTATTTTCTCATTCCAAAGTGTAGATTCCTATGGACAGTAGAACGAGCAAGAAATTCCATAGGTTACTCGAAGACTTGACAGCTCAAGGACAAACCAGACAATCTGGTTAGCATGTAAACCATAACCTACTTAAATTAATAATTAAATAACACAGATAGGAGTGGAAGGAGGGTAAGGAGGTATTTGCACTGTAGTGAGACGATCATGGCTGAAATCTAAATCTAAATCTCAGCAATTTAATATTCACTTTTAGAAAACACTACAATTTTCACATTCACGTCCTCAAAATGAAAGTTTAAGTAAGTCTCGTCACTTAATTATTAAATAACAGACCAGAGAACACTAACAGACTCCCACTTTGTACACAAACGACACTTAAAAACAAGTAACTACCTACTTAAGTTAGGAAGCACTATGATTTTACTCTGTGGTCGTTTTTACCGCCTAACACCGACTTGTGTTAGGCGGTAAAAAAACTTTATATCTACGTTAATTTTTGTAAGTAATCTCAGTGGTAGCACGGAGTCTGGAATTGTGTCCAGTACAAGGCAATAGACTCATCCCCTATTACATGGGACTTATAACACAAATGGTGAAAAGTATGTGTATATTGTACAGTAGTATTACGTGCCGTAATATGCCTACCTCTTCTGGAATAAAAGGCGTGGCGATATGAATATATTGTTAAGATCTGTAACTTGCATATGTCCACAATAAAGATACATTGACTTTGACCTAAAACCCTTCTTCTTAATTATTATGTTCAGCTTACTCACGTAACTGTTTGACAACACAACGCGGTGATTGTCGCGGAATGCTGCTCATGAATATGAGCGTCTAGCATGGCTTGAAACTAGTCGAGTTCCTCGTCAAACAGTTACGTGAGTAAGCCGATAACATAATAATTAATTTAGTATGTCTCACGAAACTTATAATAAAACCCTCCTTCTTTTTTGGAAGTCGGTAAAAAACCGCGATTAATCCGTACCACGGCCTAGCCCTTAGGAGCACTTCACAGAAAAGGTACGGGCAGGGAAAAGTTCTTCATGTTTTAATCAAAACTTGGTAACCTTTTCATAATAATTAACTCGATGTAGCACAAAATGGAGTAGAAGTTGCTTTCACTTCATAAAAATCCGTGGTTCTTGTAGTTCATAAACAGCCACTTCTGAGTTTATAAGGTCGAGTGTCGCTGCGAGGCTTTGCGTTTTTAAATAACTGTGTAGCTATTTGCTTGTGTTGTGGATTTGTTCGAGTTATTTTATGTATTTTGTGATAGCTCTTTGGATGGAATGGGTGTAATGACTTTTATTGACTAAGAACCAACATGTTCCTTCTCCTGCTTTGAGCAGGAGCCTCGGTAATCGGTTACTTTGTCCACAGCTCCGCATCGAACGCATCGCACGCTACTTATTTTAATTTGTCTGATATAAAAACTCATACAACTGCGTCCTCTGATCCGCATCGTACGGACCGCATCATCGGCAAGGCCTACATGCGATGCGTACTGATGACGGCATACGAAATGCGTACGATACGTACGATGCGGGCTTGTGGACGCTTAACTTAAATAATCTTAAAAGTACATAATTTAATTCGGAAAAATTCAAAACAAACATCGTATTTATCATTAGTAGTGACATCAAGTAGGTACTCCTATTGGTCCAGTTCTGATTTAGTTGCAAACGTTACTTCAACCTTGTTAACATTGAATTTTACATTTACGGCTACAAGTCGACAACATTTTGTCGAGGTACCTCTAAGTAATAACTTTAAAGTTGTGCGGGAAATCTTTTGGGAACTTTTAGGGGGCTAAACTTTTAACTAAGGTCACGGGTTTAAGTAAAGAAAGAGGTGTAATTATACGGCTTAGGGAATGGTTCAATTCCCGTGCGAATCTTTGTGGTTTAGGTTGACGAATTTGCAACTATTTATGTATGGAAACACACTCACAACTTAAGAAATATCCTATAAATCTAGTGTGTCTTTAATTAAAACAAATTACATTAATATGATGTTAAAAAAAGCTTGAGATATGGCCCTATACTTAGTTAGTTGCTATAAGTTCCTGTGACCTAAGTTAGGAAACACATATGTATTATAATTATGACATAATAATATTGTCCGGGTCGGGTGGAGCATATACTGAGCTTTATTCGGCTTTTCGAAAATTTATCTGTAGTAGGCCGGAGTCTAGAATTTGCCCAGTATACCTATAACAATAGGCCCCTAATACATGGTGAGTGTACATTGTGGGTGTATAACGGCATTACGTGTCGTAATGTGCACCTCTGCCTACTCCTTCGGAGATAAAAGGCGTGACGTTGCTATAAGTTATAGTAAGTTGTACATATTTATTTATTACTTATTTAAGTTTTCATTTCTTGTGAATACTTACTTAATAATAATGTTGTTCTATTTTCGTCTCTTACTATGTAATATTATGTACATATTTATGTATGTATGTATGTGTCCCACTTTCAGCATTACCAACTCATTATAAAGTCCGTTTCATGCTGAAAACAATTAAATAAAGCCTACGTACAGCCTTTTCAGTTACCTGAAGCTGTAAAAGCTGTTTCAGTTGGAATATATTATGCTTTTTCAGAACTTCATTTCAATGCAAGGTATTAAAATTGAAATCCGTATTAATAATTTATTTTTATTTTAAAAAGAAACGTTGGGCAATAGGATTTTCTCCTGTGTCGTGGGTGCGTTTACAAACATACAAGTTCACATACTAGTTACACATTTTGCGCGGCAGTTGGTCAAGACAAGGTCGGCGATATATTAAAGAAGGGCCAAATTAAAAGTACCCTTAACCGACGAGCATGCATGAAAAGACTGATGACTGTTGATGAAACGAAAAAGGTGTGTAAGATTCGTAGCAATTGGCGTTCCATAGTCTGCACCTATCCCCATGAGAGACAGGCGTGAAGTTATGTACGTAAGTATGAAATATGTTAAAATACGTGTTTAGTTAACAAAACCTACTTTAGCCATAGATAAAGTTAGTAACTTAAAACAGTCGCCTAGGACATAAGAGCCATCAGACTACCACAGATGGCAGGGATTTTGCCTGATCCGGAGCTGCGGACCTCGTAGCGGGTTTACCGGGGCTCCGGTTCGAAAAGCAGGAGTAGGAAGGGGGTAGTTTTTAGTCAGTAAGAGTCTGACACTCCTCCTCCTCGGGACTCAAGTGAGAGAGTCTCGCACTCCCTCAAGTGATTTACCCCCTCAAAAAGAAAGTACCTATATTCTTAGTTACAAAGATTGTCTAGGACTATAAATAATCCTTTACCACCTTTCCCCAACCCTGCGGGATATAAAACCCCCCTTCACATCACATCACATCACACACAGACTCCACTAAATCAAATAACAACGAATTTACAACAGAACAATATCTATCATAATACCGCCGAGTTAGTGTCGCCCGGCTTTACCGAGCCCACACATCACGCGACTAAATTGAAACAATCCGTTACATGGGTTAATAAAAGGCCGCACGACATTAATCGCCGACAACCCCCGGCGAAATTAAATACCAGTGTTAACTAGCGACATGCGACTAAAAGTCGTAGCGTGTGTGTGTATTATGTAAGGGTAATTTGATTGGGAAACGATAAATGAAAATGTAGTCTGTTAGCTTTTGTTCGTAGCTTTGTCTACGGATAGGACGCAAAATGTTTGATTTTTTAATGGATTGTAGGTAATCCCTATTTGTTAACTAAGAAAGATTATTTTAGCCGTCTTCATTTATTCATCATTACTATCAACAATAGCTCATGATAGTACACTGCTGGTGTAATATGGGCCTCTCTGTAGAAGAGGGTTAGAAAAAATCTGCACACTTGACAACTGGGCTTTTTTTAACGGGAGAAAATCATCCAATGACTTCTCTCGCCTTGGACGAGGTGAGAGGGTGTGTCAGACTCTCGGCTCGAAAAGCAGGAGTAGGAACGGGGTAGTTTTTTCAGTAAGAGTCTGATACTCCGCCTCTCCTACTCTCGCCTCGCCCAAGGCGAGAGAAGTCATTGGATGATTGGATGATTTTTCCCGCTCAAAAAAAAAGCTCACTCCATCCTCGCGGCAGTTGCGCTTGCTCAACTAACTTAGCGATCTATCTCCCGACCACAAGGTGGCAACATATTAAAGTCCCAACTAAAATAACGGCCAAATAATAGTGCCGCGTGTCACCAACCACTAAAATATACGAGCCGACTTATTGCACACATAAATCTTCGACCGCTGCAGCGCTTCGTGTTTAATTGCCGTCTAGTGAACTAGTTGCTGCAGCTGCTTTTTTGTGTTAAACATCAATTATGCTTTTGTTCGTTTTTTTTAAGAGAATTTTTAATTTATTTTCGTGAAAGATTTATTAGTGCAGTAGGTAAACGATGTTTGTATAATAAATTCTGTTTAAATTGTTTAATTGGGAGTTTTATTCTTCTTTAACCCGCAGTGAGCAAGCGTGGTGATTAACGCTTAAACCTTCTCAGTGTGAGAAGAGGCCTTTGGTCAGCAGTGGCCACTATAGGCTGTTGATGTGATGTGATTCTTCGTTAGTTGGTTTTTACCTCATTTTCACTATTAATGTTGACTTTATAACAAGTGCCTATTAATTGATTAATTTTATTAGTCTTGGTTTTGATTTTATTTCTATGGAAAATTGCACTTTGCCTTTACAAATCACTAGCTTCAGCCCACAACTTTGCCTGCGTTTCAAATGACATTCCAATCCTTTTAGCTTTTTTGATGTAACAAAAATCCACACAAACTTATTTAACTAAAACAGAAGGCAATCTTCACCACATAAAATTCAGTTATGAAAACTCCTGAAGAAATGAGATATTGAATAATCCAACCCAATCTACTTTATTTTAATAATCTTCTCTCAAAAACTCTGAAGATAGAAAATACACTGACTGACTTTATTAACCGACTTCAAAAAAAGGACGTTCTCAGTTTGACCTGTATGTACTCGTATGTATGTATGTTTGTGCGCGATTATCTCACGTTTAGCTGAATTGATTTTGATACGGTTTTCAGCATAGTATTTTTCAGACTTAGGAGAAGGTTTTAGGAATACATCTGAAAAAAATGGAGGCAGTCAGGAAAATTGAACGCGGTTCCCTTTTTTCTCAAAACAGTTTTTACTATTACCAATCCAAAAAATTTAAGTGTAAGTGTAAGCAGGTTCGATTACTTCACATAATAACCATTTGAACGCCATATTTTTTTTTTACTTAACACTTTGAACGCCGTGGTGGTCACCGGTGACTGACGTTAGCGGAGGATTTGCCTTCAACAGTTTTCTATTGGCTGTCAAAGACTTAAATGAGCAAATTTCAAACGAATGGATCAAGTCACGGGCTTGCACTAGTATATTATAGTATAAAATATATTTTGAATAATTCATGCAGGTTTCCTTCGCTTATGTAAAGGCGCTCACGACGACGCGACGGCGACGTGACGGCGACGCTGCGGGGATCGCGCGATTATGCCAAATGAATAATTATAAGGCGAAAAGTACTCGCGAATATTCTTGAAAAATGTTATTTTATTTAAATGAGATGTGTATATTATTATGGAGCTGTTGGTCGAGTGGTTGTGGACTGCTAAGTGCAAGGATTAATCCTTCTTTCAAGGTTGAAAAGCTTAATTTTATTTTTTGGGGTGTTAGAATTAGGACGGTGTTTGTGATTGAACGGAGAAGACTAAAGGAAAGTGCTAATAATTTGAAATAGAAAGGCAAAGCAAAGAAATCTGCCTGGCAAAAGGCAGGCAGATTTCTAAAAAAAAAATGAAGGGCATTTTTCCCTTTAAAAAAAAAGTTTTACTATTTCAAATTAACATACATACAATAGCCTCAAGCCTGTCTCCCATGGGGGTAGACAGCGACTATGATGAAACTTTAAATTAAAATATTCAACATCATTATTCATTAATTAATCATCTAACTAGTAAAAAAAAATTATAAACAACAGAATCATTATTTACTACCAAAAAAAAAATATATAAAAACAAACACAGGTAACTTTAGACTCATTCCAGTTTATCACTGAAAACTGAAACCTAGATTTTCAGTACTCCAGGGACGGCTGAAAACGTAAGTTATGTAAATCATACTGTAACATGGAATTAAGCTGAGCGGGGCAGCTGTAGGTTGTGGAGGTAACTAGGGATTTGCTCATTCACTTTTATTTATATGTGAACTAACTCGTATCACTAATGAGTGGAAGATATATGTTTTTTTTATGTAAAGACTAGCTTCTGTCAGCGGTTTTGCTTGCGTTTCCAGGGGTAAAAACTGTAAAAACTATGTTTTATTCCAGACTATAATCTACCTCTGTTCCAAATATTATCCCGATTCCTTCAGCCGTTTTAAAGTGATGAAGTAAAAAACGAGTATGCATGAAAAGACTGATGACTGTTGATGAAGCGAAAGACGTATGTAAGAGTCGTAGCAATTGGCGGTCCATTTTCTCTGCCTACCCCCATGGAAGACAGGCGTGAAGCATATAGCTTCATGTATGTAATAATATGGAAAACAACACAATGGCAATATGATCAACTCGGAAATCGAATTTGTGTCTTCACACTCAAAAACCAACTCAATTTTTAACACCAGAACCAAACCATGACTGACACCTTATCCCATATCTCTACAAAAAAAAAACTCTTCAACACATCGCCTTTCATAGAGGGCATTTTAAAAAAACTGTTGCGGGTAGTCGGAAAATGTAGGTTACGATAATGACTTACATATATCTACGTCAAAAGATGTTATTCAACGCGCGGACGCCAAACGGAGCGGACGTATTAAGAATGCAAGAGGTCACGCGTAGGGCTACCCCCTTTAGAAATTTTAATGCGAACTTTTGATAAATATGCTGTAATTAAATTGTGGGTTCAGGGTTGCGTATAATTTATAATTTGTTGGGCTTTCCGTATTAAAAAATGTTGGTAAATTATGTACCTAAGTAAGGATTCCTTTTTTTGGGATGTTTCGTTAAGTATTTAGTCCGTGTGTCGTGTTTTTTTAATGGTTCCTAATTAAGGTCATTGGTTAAGTCGCCATTATGTCTGATCTCTGGGCCGGCCAGAATATTATTGGATTATTCTTTTTTTATCTCTTGTTTCTTATATATTCAGTTTGTTTGGATATGTTCTTTATATTCGATTTGTCCACGTTTGGTCACTATCTCGCCTCCCTCATAAGTCTAAAACATCACGATTTTTGCCTGACTGCGTCATTGGTGGAGTGGTCGCAAGTGCGACTACCGGATAAGGGGTCTCGGGTTCAATTCCCGGGTCGGGCAAAGTATCATTAGGTTTTTTCGGTTTTTCGAAGATTTCTCAATAATAGCACGGAGTTTGGAGTTGTATCCAGTATATGACAATAGGCTCACCCCCTATTACTTATAATACAAGTGGTGACGTACATTGTATAGCGGCATTATGTGTCGTAACGAGCACCTCTGCGTACCCCTTTGTGGATAAAAGGCGTGACGTTGCTTTTGCTATTTTTGCCTGAATTTTATACGTACCGTAAGACCAACAGCACTGCATACTGAAACTCTGAAAACAGTCATATTTCAGTATCAATGTAAAAAACGAAACGAAACAAAACAAAAGCCTTGCTTACGAGTAAAAGCAAAGTTCATGATAAACCACATTCAGCATCTCTCATTTCCTCTTCCCGTGCACTGTGGGCGAAAATTTTAAAACGTTGTAACTAAACAAAGAGTGTTCCACCGTAAATTTTCTGTAGACAACGCGTAGGAAGCGGTCCACGGAAGGGAGCTGTAAATTACGACGGTAAAAAGGAAATGTTTTGCGGTAAATTTATTTTGTATCTATTTTGAAGAGGGAATTTAGTCTAGTTTAGTTTTTAACTTAATAGTAAAAGGTGGAATGTATTTTACGATACGCAACTCTTTTTGCGGATGTCGTGAGAGTTATGGACTGCACTTTTGGGAGTGACTAGGTACCAGAGTTATCTGATAAACTTTAACCTTTTGCACTGTTATCTCTAACTCGTCTGTTTTTACTAAACCCTCTCATGTAGACGAGGCTCATAATCCAACATAAAAGTTGTCACGTGGTGATGATTTAATAGTTTGCGATAATTTATCTTCTTGATCAAAGTCGAATCATTTATTCCCATTAGACCAATAAGAGTTATTAAAAGATAAAAAATAACAAATGTTTTCGGATTTTCGAAAATCCTTCAGTATAGTATTAGCACAGACTCTGGAATTGTGTCCAGTATATGGCAATAGGCTCACCCTTTTAGGGTCTTATAACATAAATTGTTAAAAGTGGGTAAACATTATACAGTGACATTACGTGCCATAAGGTGCACCTCTGCATACCTCTTCGGGTTCGGAGACAAAAGGCATGACAATGTGTATATAAAAAATGACAATTTCCCTTACTGAAAGTGTAGATTCTTATGAAGAAAAACAAAATACTGTATGGTAAATTGAATTAAAATGTATGTATGTATGTAAAATTCATTTCAATAAAGAACTTATTTATCTAGCCTGGTATCTAGCACTCAGTTACGTTGCACGCGAAGCTTTCAAGTTATTTCAATACTTAAGTACACTTACTTCTTACTTAATTTGCATCTAGGTCATAGTTCTTAAGTTCTAGTGACCTGGATACCTAGATCTAGGGTTTATAATGCAAGACCTAAGTTTAGTAAGGTGTTTTAAGTAAGTTACATGTTGTATGCTAATTTGAAAGGTATATGAAAATTCTATTTGTGTAAAATTCATTGTGGAGTTATTATGTGGTGCATATTTTTATTTAATGCTCTTTTTGTTTTGTTTGTAGTTAATGTAGTATTTTTATACAAGCGAGGTATATAAGGGTTGCTTAAGGGGTAGGTAGAGATAAGCTTCTAAATAAGAAGTTACTTAGATACTATTTGTCATTCATAAATACATAGACATTAGTTGTGATTTGATTGCCTAGCGAAGCTGCAGACTGCCTAGCGGGTTACCGGGGCTCCGGCTCGAAAAGCAGGAGTAGGAACGGGATGGCTTTTAGTCAGTAAGGGTCTATCATACTCCCTCTCACCGCCTAGCCCAAGACGGCAAAAATCATTTGATGAACGGGAATCTAACACGCTACTCGTTGCACGGCGCCAACTGTGCAGTCAAATTTGTGTTACTATTTCGAAAGTACTAATGAAATAAATGCTTTGACTTCATCTAGTACATTTTATACGACGAGGAAATAATACCCTCGGCACTTTACTCAGAAACTATATGAAACTGTAGTACATAAATAGAAGTGAAGAAAATGTTTATTCCATTGCAATTTCCTATTAAAACCACAAACAGAAACATACGTATATTTTACACATATACAACTAGTATTCATTTCTGTAGAATTATTGTTGAAATTCATATAAATTCCAAGTACTACTGAATTACACGTTGCGCTCGTTCAAAAGGATAGGGAATAATGGCAGTACCGCGAATATCAAGTTACTGGATGTGGCTATGTTTTGAGGTTATATTATTGCGCTCATGAAAGCTAATGTGCTACTTTAATGTTTTTACTAATTTATTGGAGTGTTAATGAATCTGCATATAGTAAATTAGTGTCTAGTTTATATATTTTTTTATGGTATAAGTCGGTAAACGAGCAGACGGATCACTTGATGGTAAGCAATCGTCACCGCCCATGGACACCCGAAACACCCTAATCGGGGATTGGAAAGATTGGAGAGGGGGTTAATTGGGCCTTCAGTAACCTCATTCACACAACGAAACACAATGCAAGCGTTGTTTCACGTCGGTTTTCTGTGAGACCGTGGTATTACTGCGGTCGAGCCGGCCCATACGTGCCGAAGCATGACTGTCCCACATTAAAACAAAGAGTACTTATCCAGTGAATTCTCTATCTATGTGTCCCAAGCAATGTATCAAAAACTTTTGCATGCGATTATTTAGTTTATAGAGAGATTATCGGGAAGTAGTTGGGGTCGTTGTGGCTCGTCGGGGGTCGTTCCGAGTCAACTAATTTGCGCCGCGGGTCAGGGTCTCAGTGATTAATCAGGGGTCGCAAGAAATGTGCACTGGCGGTTATTAAATGAGGTTTTAAGGGACTTAGGAGACAGAACCTCGCTTTTTGCATTGTTGAGTGTGATAATGCGTTAAAGCGTTCTCTGAATTTGGTTTGGTCTTTGAGTTATAGGGGTGTGAAGTGTGCTAAACTAAACTGTGGTTAATTCAGTGATTTGGTAACTATTTGAGTCGGGATTGAATGAGAAATTAGTGGCAGTATAATGTGGTTTAGAAAGACTATCATCCAAATCCATTTATGGTTTGTTTTTATGGGATAGGCTGGTAAATGAGCAGACGTATCATCTGCTGGTAAGCAATTGTCATCGCTCATGGACACCTGAAACACTAGGGGCGCTAGAAATTTCAGGGATAATCCTAAAATAGGCACTTTTGAGAAATTTTATTGTCCGTCAGTCTGTTTGTCAGTGAAGCTAGGTGCTAGCTAGGTTAGTTAAAAGGAATACTGTAATGAAAGTATTTGAGCGTAATTAACGTGGAAAAGGCTAGAAGAAACAATACCAGGGATAACCACCTACTTTCTATACCTCTACCTACCCCATTGGTAAATAAAAGGCGTGACGTAATGTTCAGAAAGGCTGTTATGTTCGCTCAGTCAGCCGGCGGCTGTAGACAAATCAAATAATATCAAGCAGGCTATTGCTTTGGGACTCCTGTGGCTACGCCTTTGACGAGCCTCGGGACATTCGCGGCTCATATTTTTTTTGTTTTGTTTGTTTTTTGTTGTCTCAGACGTGATATGAAGTCGGTATTTGTGTTTGGAGTTAATTTTGATGTGTTTCTTTACAAAGAAATAGATTGAGATGTTAATCTTATTATTTATTTTCTTTACTATTTTTATTACGTATTTTGTTAATGTATAACAACTCTTCACATCTATCTAATGGATTTTTTTAATCAAATTCAAAAATGGAAATTCTCAGTTTGTTTGTCTGTACGTATGTAGGTTTGCTCGAAAAGCAGGAGAAGGAACGGGGTGGTTTTTAGTCAGTAAGAGTCTGACACTCTTTCGCCTCGCCTACTAAGGCGAGAGAAGTCATTGGACGATTTAACCCCTCAAAAATCGTATGTAGGTTTATAATTTCTGTGCGATAATCTCAGGTTTGGCTGAACCAATTTTCATGCGGTTTTTAGTATAGTATTTTTCGGACTTAGGAGAAGGGTTTAGAGATATTAACTGACTTAAAAAAGGGACGCGCTAAATAAAACTGAAGGCCCTTTTAAACAAAAGTTTTCTAAGATGAGTTACAAAAATCACCAATTGAGATGGTTGGTGAGAACCGTCTCTTAATAAAACGCTACTTAGCATGATGCAGCATCTGAACTAAATCCTTACTTGTAATGTTAAGTGTCACTTACAGGTTGATTAAAACCAAAATGACATTATTTCTTAGCTTAGGCACTCCTTAAAATTTTGGGAAGCTTGATGAGAAGGGGTAGTAGTCTCACTAAAATCCCAACAACGTCACAACACCTAGCCACCCTACTATCCGTCGCTCGCTACAAGGAGTGCGCTTGTATTTCATTACACAGAAATACTTCGCGAAAACTACACACACACACACACAGCAACTCGAGCTATACACAACCAGTTTATAAAGGTCTCTCTTTTGTACGACCTTTCCACACATTTCCACACATTAAGTGTGGGAGAGCCATGCTTCGGCACGAATGGGCCGGCTCGACCGGAGTCCACCACGGCCTCACAGAAAACCGACGTGAAACAACGCTTGCGTTGTGTTTCGTTGTGTGAGTGAGGTTACCGGAGGCCCAATTTCCCCCTTCCCAATCTTCCCCATCCCCGATTCCCGAACAACAACCCTTAAATTCCTAACTCCCAAAAAGCCGGCAACGCACTTGTAACGCCTCTGGTGTTTCAAATGTCCATGGGCGGCGGCGATTGCTTACCATCAGGTAAAAAAAAATAATAACATTCGACGGTCAGTTTACACTGGTTTGTTTAGCTTACTGCATGGAGCTATACATAACCAGTTTATAAAGATCTCTCTTTGTATGATCTTTCCGTACATTCGACGGTCAGTTTATACTGGTTTGTTTAGCTTACTGCATGGAGCTATACACAACCAGTTTATAAAGATCTCTCTTTCTACGACATTTCCACACATTCGACGGTCAGTTTATACTGGTTTTGTTCAGCTTGATGTGAACCTATGTCTACGTACGTAATATTGTACATTAATGTTATACTTATATTATAAATAGGTACTTACATCACTCGCTTTCTACGATAGAACAAAACATGAATAAAAGTGGTTGAAACTACATTTACCTACGTAGGTAAGTACGGGAGAATTGAAAATGTATTTTCTGTAGTTCTAATAGGTCTGTTATTTCAATAAAATGAAAAATAATAAACGTAAGGTAACCGTAGTTTTCCAACCAGCAATTCTATTCTGTATAAGTTTGCTTTATGTATAAAGTAATCGAAACGAGAGCGCGTTCGGCACTCTGATTGACCGGCTCGAATAAAACAACCAATCAGAGCTCTTTACTAGCGAACGATTACTTTAAACGTAAAGGAAACTTGTACCTACTAATGGTTTTGTAAGAACATTTGAACAGCTTTCGAAGTGAGCTCGATCGCATTCTCGCCCGTCATTGGTCGAGATTATTCACACAACCAATGACATGGCGGACCGCGATCGAGTTCACTTCGATCTTTCGAATTGAAAGTTACAGAATAGCCTAGCAGGTTTGCCAGAGGTGCACATTATATATTTATGCAGTATTCACTTTTCTCCTGCTGAGATTATAGCCCTACACTAGTCCATTCTATATTGCACGCTATTACAGAAATTTTTTGAGTCAATAATACTTTGCCAGAGTCGGGAATCGAACCCCAGACACAACCCAGACCACTTGCTAGTTGTGGCTATTCCACTACTGTGTCAGTTAAATGATAAATTACATACTTACATGCATACATAAACTCATGCACGCCTGTCACCAACGGAACGGCACAGACAACGGAATGATTAACGATAAATTATTTTCTAGACAATCATTAATAATATAACAATAATTTATCAATAAGATTAATCAAAATAATATAATCTAGAAAATCTTTAATCTTATTGACGCCTACAAAAAATAAAAGAACACAATTCTCGATCACGTACATTGTTGCTATTCAAAAACGATCAGGCGCGGTGACGTTTTAATGAACCAATCTTAATCTTCTTAATATTCAGAGTCGCGAGCCTTTTTACTAACTTTCGCATTATGATCCATAATACTTTAATATTAGGGAAAGTCAATTTTGATTTCTGAAAGTTTTATTTGAAAATATTGAAGTTGAATTTATACTTTTTTGGTAAAAATTGATAATGACGAATTAATGGAAAGAAAATATTAATCAGAGGCGTAGCTAACGCCCTGTCTGCCATATCAATTTCATTTGCGTTCTATTTTAAAATTTTATTATAGAAATTAAAAAAGTCTAAATAATCACTTTTTTATCCGCGTAAAGCATGCGTTCAAACTCGGGAACCACTGGTTATTTTTTATCGCACGAAATATCCGGAGATTAGCACATTCAAACAAATAAACAAATAAACAAAACTCTTCTCCTTTATATAATAGAGTAAGTAAATAAGATTACTATAAAAGTAAAATCGAAAAATCAAAATGTAACTGCATAACCTGACCTAAGAATTAAATTCGATAGACTGAAATAAATCGACAGTCTCCTCTTACGGTCACTCAGTGAATGAGCCTCCATCTAACAACTACGTTATATAAAAACCATATAACCGACATTACCTAACTAACTACAAAAACAACTGCAAAAACGCTGAAACTAACTTCCGAAAAACATAATACGAACTTACCTCACCTGTTCGTTCTAGCAAAGTTTTTAAAACTTAGCCAAGAATGCTGTATTGCCAAGTTTGGCCACATGGAACTTCGAAGTACCAAGTACCAAGTTCCACTGTTCCAAGTGGCCAACTGATGGCAACTCGGAAAAGATTTAAAAATGGAAACGTTGAGACTCGAGACTGTGAAAGTTTAACAGTGATAACAAAAGATAAAAGATCTTTCTTTTCCTTTTATTTTATGTTTTTAAAAGATTGAGTTTGGTTCGTGGTGGATTGTTTTCGTGCGATGCTTTTGTTTTGGATTTGTGCTTGAAGTACTTACTAAGTACTGATGGTATAAGGCTAGTGGTTGCAAGCGTGACTGCTGGGCAACGTCTCTTGGTTTCCATGAAGTAGAACTTGAACTAATGAAAATAGATTTGCATTCGCAATAAATGGGCTGGACGGCTGGCGCGGTGACTGCATGACCGGCTGCAGCGCAACGTGTAGCAGGTTCGGTCCCCGCACAACTCTTTGTGTGATCCACAAATTGTTGTTTCGAGTCTGGGTGTCATGTGTATGTGAACTTGTATATTTGTAAACGCACCCACGACACAAGAGAAAATCCTAGTGTGGGGCAACGTTTTGTTGAAGTAACACAAAGATTCATCCGCTCCTGCTGAAACCCCGATGTTGACCACGATCCTTACACATGAGGGTACGACCAGAGATAGAGAGAGGGTGAGAGAGAGAGAGAGAGAGAGAGGGGGGAGAGAGAGGGAGAGAGAGGGAGAGAAAGAGAAAGGGGGAGAGAGGGGGAGAGAGAGGGAGAGAGAGGGAGAGTGAGGGAGAGATATAGAGGGGGGGGAGAGAAAGAGTGAGTGAGGGAGAGAGAGAAAGAGAGAGAGAGAGAGAGATATCACTAACATTAGAATTTAAGACGGGATTATTGCCATGTTTATGTAAGTCTATGAGTTTCCGATATTTCGGCACTGTTGCAAGCGCCATGATCACGGATGCTGAAATATCGAAAACTCAGTCAGTCAGTTACTCGGTGTTAGTGACCATGTCAGTTTAAAAACTTATATAGAAAGAAGATCAGATTAAGAACACAGACACTTACTAAACGATATATCTATGAAATATTTTCACTCAACACTCGACCAATCGCACCCCAAAACCTACCTCTATAAACTTATCTTTATTTTCCCTAAAAAAGGAAAGATGGAGACATATTTATATTCTCACAGATAACTTAAATCCTTTCCAACCTTTTTGGCAAATAAGTTGTGATCGTTTTACCCAAGCAGATGGGAGAATATCAATATTTTAGAGGGAGCCACTCCCTCTGACCGCCATAACCAAATTACCAAGCCATACCGATATTGACTCGAGGCTTTTTCTAAGTAAAACCTCTTTTTATACATTTCTTTATAAAACGTACGGTACTTCGGTATTTTTTCTCCATTTCAGTACTTATTGAGTGAGTGTTTTTTCTAGTTTTTCCTAAGTAGTCAGACTGACTTGTTGGTCGAGTCGCTATTGTGATTGCCGGGTAAGAGGTTTTGGGTTCGATTCCTGTGTCGTGCTAAGTATTGCTGGGTTTCGTTTCGGTTTTTCGAAAATTTCTCAGTAGTCAGCACGGAGTTTCACCCGGTTTGGTCAGCTCTCTTTGATCATAGCGCAATGTTTTATAGCCTACAATCTTCCTCGATAAATAGACTATCTAACACTAAAATATATTTTCAAACCAGGTCTGGAAATTAGCGCGACCCGGAGCTGTGGACTGCCTTGAAGGTTACCGGGGCTCCTGCTTGTAAAGCAGGAGTAGGAACAGACTGGTTTTTAGTCAGTAAGAGTCTGACACTCCCTCTCGCCTCACCCAAGTAGAAGTAACTGGATGATTTTTCCCCCTCAAAAACTAAAAAAGACGAGAAAATGTTGATAAGAAGTAACGTTTTGTTTTTGTTAATACAAAGAAATATTCTTATATAATTTTCTACAAATCCTTTACAACGTATTCAAGGACTTTCGTATTTAATGTAAATGTCTGTTTTAAGATTGGATAACCCTAATACATATTTATTGTAGTTATTGCCTCGACTCGACAACTTAATCGAGACAAAAGAGTCGACTCATTGTCTACCAAGTTTCCTTGCCATTGAGAAAAGTTGGGAATAAGAGTTAATTAGGAATGTTCTTTAGGTATTATACGCAGTAATACAACTATTAAGGGTAATTCGATCATCAGAGATGTGCTATGCTACGTTGCTGTTGATGCGTTTGCCTTCCACCAATCATATTCGTTGGTATTTACTTAGCACTGATGGAGACGGACTCAGCTGTGCTATGGTTTTTATATGGCAAGATGCGTGCTATGGATTCGTGCTATGAATGGCTTCCCTACTTTCGATTTATTGCATAATCGAGCTGCGCTTTTCCCTCGTACAGCTACACAGCTTAGTATCGGTGGAAACGGTCACATAGTTCACTTTAGTTTAGTTAAATTTAGCCCCCTCTTAAAAAAAACTAAGATAAAACAAAATCTTCCTCAATACATATAAAAGAATAAGAGATAAGAACCAGTCTCCTTCTTATTCATACAAATCTTATTCACACATATTACCTAAATCTAGAATATCCTAGAAAACTTATCAATATATCCCATATGTCTATTTACACAGGTACTGGGTACACATCAACCTATTACTACCAGCATAAACTGACCTTTGAAAGTGCGCAAACATCATACAACGCGAGACCATGATAAACTGGATATAAACATCCAATATAAATTGGCCGATGAATATGCGAAAAGATCATACATAGCTAGACCATGATAAACTGGATCTGTATACCTTGATGAGTCCTTTGGTAAAGGAATGTTTGTTTTATGTAAACTAAACGAATATTTGTATCCGATACCTATTTACTATTCGACTCTCTTTCATTTAGTAAACATATGGTTCTTTGTTTGACTGTAAAATGATTTTCTGAGGGGCTATAAATTATCCAATGCCTTCTCTCGCTTTGGGCGAGGTAGGAGGAAGTGTCAGACTCTTACTGACTAAGACTATACATTCAGTGGCATTACGTGCCATAATGTGCACCTCTGCCTAACCTATCGGGGCTAAAAGGCGAGTCGATATAAAAAAAATAAGTACTATGGATGGCTTCCCTCCTTCCTACTATCGATACATCGTATACTCAAGCACAGCTACATAACTTAGTATCAGTGGAAACAGTCACATAGTTTCACAGCTTAGCTATTACATCCTCGCAGCATAGCTACACACAGAGTACATTGAATATTGTAGCTACATAACACATCTCTGTTGGAAAAGCACCCTTTTACCCTCAAATCAAAAACCTCTCAATAATGAACATGCATTTTACCATCCCATTCCCAAGTGCATGCATTTAATTCATTCCATCACGGTGAACCGATAAATTATTCGATTCCTCGCTCGCGCAAACCGCAGCGGGTCCACTCGCTATATAATGTTCGTATGTATTCACGGACTGTGGGCGTATATTCGCGCTCTGGGACCCAGCTTGTTGCAAGGACGTTTGGCCAATTTCAGGGTTCTGTGTGGTGAAAGGACATAGGGATATTTTGGTGTGTTTTTTTCTATGGAATAGAGGGCAAACGAGCAGGCGCGTCATCTGATGGTAAGCGATCAGCACCGCCCATAGACACTCTGGTTTGTTCAACATGTTAAAAATATATGACAACATGAGATAAAAAATCCTATCACCCAAATCAGTTCATACCCTGTCTGTGTTCCAAATTTCATCAAAATCCGTTCAGTAGTTTCAGCTTAATTGACGAACAAACATCCAAGCAAACAATCACATTTATAATACTATAGTGTGATTGTTGGATTTACTAACTAATTTATTTTGCTCCCGTAGAACTTTTGGAATTTTATAGGTTTTCCACGTTGCATCCTTATGTACTTTCCGTCAAAGCACCTTAGCTTAGCCATAGCTTGTATGTTACTTCGAAGATATGAAAAACTCTTCTTCATGTTGACCGAAAATCTTGCATGCAAGAGTATTTCTTTACAACTTGAGTGCGGAACCCTAGCTGAACGAATCTGATTCTCACGTAATCAGTTTTATTTATGTACTACAAACCCCGAGAGATGAAAGGATTTTTAAAACGAAGGAAAATGAAATGAGCTCAATCCATTCTATTTGTAATCCTTTTCTGTAGGAACTATAAAGTCGTGTCTCCACTATGCAACAATCGACATGCAACATGTTTAGCAGCGTTGCTTAACATCGTGAAAGACAAATAAGAGGCATGTTTCGCCACGTAATTTCATGGTGGTCCGGTGGTTTAAGACGCCTGCTTCTCATCTATGAGGGTGTGGGTTCGAAACCTACCAACGGCAAGTACCAATGTGACTTTTTCCGAATTATAATATGTACTTTCTAAGATTACGTCGTGAGGAAACCTGGGCTTATAATTTCCAATTACAAGTTTGAAATCGCCAACCCGCATTGAGCAGGCCTGGTGATTAATGCTCAAATGCTTAGGCCTTTGGTCAGCAGTGGCCACTTATAGGCTGATGATGTGATGTTTCGCATTGAATCGTCTGTCTCGACCGGAGTGATACCACGGCCTCACAGTAAACTTACTCATTTGCCGAATATTCCATAAAAAATAGCAACATGTCGCACGTTACTTGGGATCCGGCTCGAAGGGCAGAAGTAGGAAGTTTGACACTCCCTCTCGCCTCGCCCAAGGCGGGAGAAGACATTGGATGATGTTCCTTCCCTTCAAAAAAACATGTCACATATCAAATGTCCCCCAGTGTGTACGAAGCCTTAGCTTGCAACGTTCCCCTCTCTAGTATTTCGTTCGCGATTCCATTTTGTTTCTTGTAATGAAATAGTTTTTCGTTCGTCCATATAAATATATTTTCCGCGAAAATTCCACTGTATTGTTGTTGAGCTCGTATTGTACTGAAATAACTGAAGTTTTGAGTGTTGTGTAAGCTTACTTCTTAGTCTTACTTATAAGATAATAGTATTTGGCGTGTTTTTTTTTTATAAATTATATTGATGTGCTCGTAAGTACTTTTACTAATCAATTTTCTTAAGTGTGGGAGAGCCATGCTTCGGCACGAATGAGCCGGCTCGACCGGAGTGATACCACGGCCGAGCAGAAAACCGACGTGAAATAACGCTTGTGTTGTGTTTCGTTGTGCGAGTGAGGTTACCGGAGGCCAATTACCCCCTTATCAATCATACCATTCCCCGATTCCCCAACAACCAACAACCTTTAAATTCCTGACCCCCAAAAAACCATTAACGCACTTGTAACGCCTCTGGTGCTTCGGGTGTCCAAGGGCGGCGATTGCTTACCATCAGGTGATCCGTCAGCTCGATTACCGGTTTATACCATAAAAAGTCTGTTTGTTAGTGAAGCTAGTTGTAGGCGACACAACCACTTCAAATTCCGCCAAATTGCCATATGACGCAATCCCCTATACTCCTTTTAAATACATGTCACAAATACTGAACATCAGAATCCGCTGTGCATTGTACTAGAGATAAACACATTCAACTGTCTACTGGGAACTTTGGCACTTGGGCAGTTGTAGCACTGTATCCGTGCGAGTATGTGCGAGTATTTGCGAGTATATCGGTGTCTGGGGAGGCGAACAATGTCGCTATGTTGCTATGTCGCGTCGTACCGTGTCCGACGTGACACGTCTCCTGTGACCGTGCTGTATGTATACAGGTTATTGTATTAAGCATAGTATTGTTAAATTCGCCGCGAAGTGTGTCGGGGAATGCTGCTCGTGAATATGAGCTTCCAGCGTGGCTTGAAACTAATCAAGTTCATTGTCAAATAGCTACGCGAGTAAGCCGATAACTTTATAATTTATTTAGTATGTCTCACGGAAGTTATAATAATATTTTTGTTAAAATTCATTGTGGAGTAGTGGTTTTAGACTGAAAATAGTAGAATGAAAAAGTGAAAAGGCTTGCTTACAGTCCTTTTCGTCTCAGGAGGCAGATGGACAGATGTCTGATTCTGATGTAGATACTCACTGTGAAGACTCAATCTAGGAGTTATTATGATTGTATCTTTACGTTAGGTACATCAGACGTCTGCCAAAATATGGCAGCAATTATTTTAAGGGTCTTATCTCTTTGCTAAATTGTCAGAATGAAAACACATTTCAATATTCAACTTTATCTCCTCATTATTACAAAATATACTAATTAAAAACAATCCATATATGACATACAATATATCAGTCTCAAACTGTCTCACTCTGTAACGGGTATTAGTACCTAGGGACACGACCCACATCGGAGTGTCTCGCCGCATTACATCACATACGCCTCGCCGGACATGAGGCCTAACTTTATTAACGACGACGATTAAAATATCTAGTCTCAGTGTAAATCAATTGGTGTGTCAAAGTCGAAGTCAATGTCAAATGATTTTTTTACGGAATAAGCCGGTAAACCTGCAGACGGATCACCTGATGATAAGTAATCGCCGCCACCCATTGGACATTTGAAACACTAGAGGCGTTAGAAGTGCGGTGTGGTTCGTTTTGGGGGTTAGGAATTTAAGTGTTGTTGGGGTATCAAAAGGGGGTAATTGGGCCTTTGGTACGTTGTTACACGTCGGTTTTTTGTGAGGCCGTGGTATTACACCGGTCGAGCCGGCCCATTCGTTCCGAAGCATGGCTCTCCCACACTTAAAATTCCAATTAAACCATAAATTCACTTTTAAAATGTTCACTAATAAAACAAACAAATAACAGTCTATCAGTCCGTCAGTGTGTGTTCAAATGATTCATCATTGACAGCCTGTGTAGTAAAATTATTGGGAAAATCATACTGCAAATCGTAAACCTGACTGCACGGTTAGTGCGGTGGCTGAGCAACCGGCTGCCGTGTAACGTGTAGTGGGTTCGATTCCCGCACGGAGCAACTCTTTGTGTGATCCACAAATTGTTGTTTCGGGTCTGGGTGTCATGTGTATGTGAACTTGTATGTTTGTAAACGCACCCACGACACAAGAGAAAATAAAGATGTGGGGCAAAGTTTAAAAAAAGCAGTTAAACAACAGACTCATATCATTCATTTAAAAAGTCCTGACTCACAGAAAATAGTCTAAAACAGAGCAATATGTACTAGCGAATGTCACAGCCGTCCACTGGAACTGTCTCAGCACCGGGTATTGGTGCCTGGGGAGATGGGCCCGTGTCGGAAAATGTCGGAGTGTCTCGACACATTACGTAACATGCCCCCAAGCCGGACTTTATATTAGCAACGATTAAAAGTACCCTCTGTTTCGGTTTTAGCTAATGATTAATTTGGTATTGTTGTATTGTACATAGGTCATTATTTAAGTGCTGTAGTTTGCTTTATTATTAAAAGGATTTCCGATTTTTAAGTGTGGAAGAGCCATGCTTCGGTACGAATGGGCTGGCTCGACCGGATTGAAACCGACGTGAAACAACGCTTGCGTTGTGTTTCATTGCGTGAGTGAGGTTGCTGGAGGCCCAGTTACTGCCCTTCTATCTGCCCTTAAATTCCTAAGCCCCAAAAGGCCGGCAACGCACTTGTAATGCCTCTAGTATTTTGGGTGTCCACGGATGGCAGCGATTGCTTACCTTCAGGTGATCCGACTGCTCGTTTACCGACTTATACCATAAAAAACAACAATGATAGCAAAAGTAAACTATCAAAAACCCAAAAAACTATTCTAAAATCAACCTTATAATCTCACTACAATCCACTACAAACCAACTGACGACAAACTGTCAACAAGTCGACACATTACAATAGTCGAATGTAAATCTCGTACATTAGCGTCTAGGGAATACTTGGGACATGTACTGTGACGTCACTCGACATGAGTGACGTCACACACGAGACGTGACAAACGGAGATTAGGGTACAACGTGACGAAGCAAGCGCTAATTGCTTTAGACATTACATGGATTAGTTTTCGTGCTAATTTTGTTAAGTGAGCTGTTTTTGGGAGTGGATTGTTGTTGAGGCTTCTTAGTAGAAAGGGTCGGTGACCTGTGATGGGTTTAGGTAGGTAGAGGGACATATATGTGTGCTTAGTGGGGACGGTCAGTGAACTTACCTAACATAACTTTCTAGGAAGTAGGTAAAGGTAGGATATTAAGTGTTGTAACGTACCAGACAGACAGACAACAAAATATGTTTTTTTTGGTTTCTGTGACTCTTTAGTTGCCTCCTAACAGTTTTGTGGAAAAATATTGAATGCACAGACATTAGGTCTCAGCACACATATGGGATCGGAAAGGGATCGTAACCGTAACGCCTTTCTCCTCGCTGTCAAACAGGCGTCAACCTACCGTATGCACGTAACGAAAGCGTATCAGCAGCGCCTGTACGTCAACTCGGCTACGGCTAGGCGACACCGAATAGACTAACACGATAGTTAGTCGGTACGGAGAGACGTAAGCGCGGGGACGGAGAAACGTAAGCGTGGGGACGATGAGCCGTAAGCGCGGGAATTCAAGTTCGGAGCCTGTTCCGAGGCGAGGCGATTACGTTATTATTCCGATTAGTGTGCGTTGCAGTAGGGAGTTTAATACAAACCATTCTGAACGGCTCGAGGCGATACGGTGACGATCCCTTTCCGATCCCATATGTGTGCTGAGACCCTCACAGTATGTTAACTTACAGAGGGCGTTCCTGTTAACCCGCAATAGTATAGCATCTATACATGCTAAAATAAATATTAAAATATTCAACAAAAATTTTAAAAGAAACGCTCTGTGCACGCGTAGTTGAAGGAAAGCAACGTTGCAATTTATTGCTTATTTTTCTATGCTGATAGTTTTATTTTAATCTATTAATGATATAGATTAACGAGTTTAAAGGAACGCCCTATGTTAGTTAACATGCTGTATGTATTGATAAAGCCCACATTTCACTGGTAATGTTTTGAGACTCCTGTACGTGTACTAGAGACTGATCTTACCGCCCAGTAGCAGCGCGACTGTCGCCGCGTCGTGTGTCGCGGAATGCTGCTCATGAATTTGAGCCTCTAGCATGGCTTGAAACTAGTCGAGTTCCTCGTCAAACAGTTACGTGAGTAAGCCGATAACATAACTTAAGTATACACGAAAGTAGTAATAAAATTGTACACTTATTTCTAGCATGAGCAAAAAAATTTACTCTCTCTATTACGCATAATTCTAATTACATACATTCATTTAGAAGATGTCTCAATAGTTTTTGTTTCAATCTACAAATACCTAGTTCACAACATGATGCTCATAATTTAACTTCTACCAAGAAAGACGTTGTACTTTATAAGGTACATCTATAAAACCTTCTTCACGTAACCCGTACATGTTTTCCATTCACTCTTTGACTTTTAAATATGACTCAAATTGTCCTCTTGAATAGAGGGATCCATTTGTCCTGCCGTCGGGAGGGACATGTCACGTAGTGGGACGTTCGTCCCTACATGTTTGGGAAAGCGTAGGTCATACTGCAAGCGAGAAACCAAGCGACATAGTACTACATAGCTTAGTATCAGTGGAAACGGTCATATAGTTTCACAGCTTAGCTATTACATCTTCGTAGTATAACTACATCGCACATCTCTGGCAGAAAATCTTGAAGTCCCTGAAGTCGATTGGTGGTCAATCAAAAAATAAAGTGTGGGAGAAAAATGCTTCGGCACGAATGGGCCGGCTCGACCGGAGTGATACCACGGCCTCACCGAAAAACGACGTGAAACAACGCTTGCGTTGTGTTTCGTTGTGTGAGTGAGGTTACCGGAGGCCCAATTTCCCCCTTCCCAATCCCCGATTCCCTAACAACTCTTAAATTCCTAACCTCCAAAAGGCCGGCAACGCACTTGTAACGCCTCTGTTGTTTCAAGTGTCCATGGACAGCGGCGATTGCTTACCATCAGGTGATCCGTCTGCTCGTTTACCGGTTTATATCATAAAAAGTTAATTAATTAATTAACATCCATAACACATTTTTTCGAGTTCATTCTCATAAACGATGGTACCTACTTCATGCCTCTGCACCCTTCCAAAAATATTGAAAGAAGTCAATCTACTTGACTTAGTTGCTTCCCCGCTAGCAATGTGATCTATGCCTCATGTCTGCACGCACCCCTTGGGGCGTAAGTGATTGATTGTGATGGCCAACTTCATGTAGGAGGTTCGAGTCTTAGGTTTAAGTGTTCAGTGGTTGAGTAGTTTACTGTTCAAGTACTGGATGTGCTGAAACAGCGATGGAGTTTCTTATTTGTTCTTCTCTTTATGGATCTACACTTTGGAACGAGCGGCTTCATTAAACAGACTGACTGAATTATCCGATCTGGAGCTGCGGACTGCCTAGAGGGTTATCGGGGCTCCAGCTCTAAGAGTAGGAGTAGGAGCGGATTGGAAGATGATGATGATTACTCCTCTTAAAAAAATAGACTGAAAATTATTGTATTTTGGCTGTGATAGTTTACGAATGCAATAGCAGTTGAATTTCAATGAATTAACCCTTTTACTGGTGCAGGCAATGCATGCCACCAACTTTTTTTTTCTCATAAGTACGTGATTTTATACATTTCTCATTTTATTTCTTTGACATAAAAAATGCATCTACCAGTAAAAGGGTTAAAAATCACGGTTTACTCGTGACGTTTCGGGCTCGTGAGTAAATGTACGTGTAAATTAATGGAGAAAAGCTCTACTAGTTTCGAGTCACAGAGGGAATCTTCATCATGAGCATTGCCACAGACGTGGAATAATAAACCGAGATTTTTAGTTAATTTAGTTCGTCTCACAATTGCCATAACAAAAATAACATTTTACCAAAATTTCTCAACCCAATAACAATTCTTGAAGCAAATATTTATTATTCTTTATACAAAGCTAAAATATATTGTTTCGCACGAACAGTCACGAGTTCAAGATAAAATATTAAAATTGCAGCTCGTCTCGTCAATCTACAGACTCATGTAGCAAGCGCGGCACGTATGCAAGGAAATCACGGAGTCACCGGGAAAGGGTCGGGCTTCTTTTGTTTTTGTTAAATAAATCACGATCACGATTGGCTATCGTTGGTTGAGAGGGAGCTGGTATAATTGTTGAGTTTGTGATCTGAGATTTGGGTTGGCAGTTTGGAAAAGTGATATTGTGTTTGGCTTCTTTCTAATTAATTATTATGTTATCGGCTTACTCACGTAAATGTTTGACAAGGAACTCGACTAGTTTCAAGTCATGCTAGAGGCTCGTATTCATGAGCAGCATTCCGCAACACACGACGCGGCGATTGTCGCGCTGCTACTGGTGCTGATTGTTCAGGTTTGATTCTCTGTTATGATTAAGTGTTTGTGATATATTATAAATTATAGTTCCTTAGTCTATTACTGGATTTTGTGGTGACCTTCTCTTAAGATATTATTAAAGTTTTTCTGCGATCTCCACGCTTGGTAGTAAACGCCTTGGAGATTGTATATGATTTTTATGACACCCCCGTGAAGAGTAGCGGTATTAGTCTACCATCATCTACCAACGTTACCGACTAAACCTAGGTTTTGCGTAACAAAAACTTTATCTTCTCTCTTCAAGATAGTTTAGACTTTAGGTCACATTCTGAGAACCTACCTATTTATTCTGGAAACTACAGAATAAATGGTCTGGTTTACTGAAACAGCTGTAGTTTCAGGCTGAAAGTTCACGGTATCGGGAACTAACAGGCGGGAGGGATCAAGTCGCATCGCATTCTCGTGCATAGGGGCTGTAGTTGAATGTGGTATGGCTATGAAAACCAGATAGATACGGAAATGTAAAAATACCTTTTTTGCTTACAATTTCTGACCGCTGATCAAAGGAACTCGGGCTCGATTTTTCGGAGGAAAAGCTCTACTAGTTTCGGGTCACAGAGGGACTCTTCATCATGAGTAGCGTGCGCAGAAACTGTGACTCGTGACTGGTAGGGCTTTTCTCCATTAATGGACATGAGTAAACTGTGATTTTTTTTAGTTAATAATGCACCTTCACCTTCACGTTAGTATGTAATTTTAAAACATCAAAATAAAGAAACAAAGTAAGACCCAGGAACATGTCTTGAACTTAATCTAAAAACCACCTAGATGTACTTCCACTACGCGAAATTATCTTCATTGTTACATCGTGAACTTACATCCATTCCCGCTTCCCAAATCGCCCATTCCATAGCTGCACATAAGCTGAAAGCGTGTGGTCGTTGGACGTAAAACTACGCAGTAGGTCAATCAGCGTACTGTCGATACGTCACTGTAGCTTACACGTAACAATTTTTACCCCCCATTTTACGTCGGTACGTGTTTTTTGGAGATACAAATCCGCGTTGACGTTTCAATTTAATTTTTAACTGACTTCCTAAAATTGTAGTGTACTGTGTCTACGTTTGATTTATCAAGTTATGATTTTATTACTTTACAAGACTTAATACAACGTATATTACGTAACATCGCGTCTTTTAATCGCTGAAGGGGTAGGCAGTGAGGACATTCCCCAATTTTTGCCGTTTGTGGGTTCCATGTATTAAGGACTGACCTTAGAATTGTAATATAACACGATACCTGACTATCTGTTGTTAATGAGTTTATCCTTTATCCGACCTAGAAACAGGATCTGACACAGAAAAATCCAGAGCTTTAAAACACAGAACACTCACTGCCAATAAAATTCTAGTAAGAATCAAAGCGACGTCTTGCCGATTCGATTTCCGCACAGAACAACTCTTTGTGTAATCCACAAATTGATATTTCGGATATGGGTGTGATGTATATGTATATGAACATTGAACATGTATGTTTGTAAACGCACCCATTACATAAAACAGGAGAAAATCCTAGTATGGTATAGTATGCAATATTTTTTATACCAAAACAAAGAAATTGAATTTCCCATAATTAATAATAACCACTACATAGCCTAAGTTTCACACACTCACAAAAATATCCTAAACGCTAACCCACCAAACCATAAAAATCTCTTCACATCCCCAACATTACTTGCTTCTCCCATCTTGAACACATACACAAACGAGGCATGAAAATACTCGCCCTCTCGTCCACTGTACCCTAGAGAGTGAAGCACCATTGTGAGAGGAGAGCCCTCCTCTTTGAGACCAAGGTCAAGATCGCGCCAGTGAACAGTGAAGTAAACGCTCAACGGCTTTCGAAGACGAATGTTCATACTTTTACGTCCGTTTTGTGGTTTAAAAATAGATGGTTTCTTTGTTTCTTTGGTTTTTAAATGTTTGAAGTGAAGATTGGAATTTTTTTTTTTTTGGGTATTTTTGAAGGAGTGTGAGATTTTATAAAAGATCTGATACATTTTTGTTATAAGTATCGTGAGACATACTAAATTAATCAAAAAACGTCGCAGCGTCTGCGTACACTGCTCATGATGATGCGTCCCTCTGTGACTCGAAATTCTTAGAGCTTTTCTCCATACATTTACGTGGGTAATCATCATTTTTAAAAGAACATTTTAAAAATGATATGTCTATGTACAAAAAAAATTACTGTCTTTCTGTAAGTTCTGACTTATTTTGACGAGACTTTTATTAGCAGGTTACTGATATTCTAAGGAGGAGGCGGGGCGCGTGAAAGAAGCCTCACGCCCCAGCCGTCGCGATAGACACTCCGGGCGTCGGGGATCGAGGGACGATCTCCGGCCACCGTAAAGCGGACGGCGAGCAAGGGTAGTTCGCCGCCCGACCTGAACCAGACCCGTGCGTGCGGCGCGTTGCGTTCCGCGCGCGCCTCAAAGAGCCATCAGACCACCACAGATGGGGCCCAGTAGGGCTGATGCCTGATCCGGAGCTGCGGACTACCTAGCGGGTTTACCGGGGCTCCGGCTCGAAAAGGAGTAGGAACGGGGTGGTTTTTAGTCAGTAAGAGTCTGACACTCCCTCTCGCCTCGCCCAAGGCGAGAAAAGTCATTGGATGATTTTCCCCCTAATCAAAAAAAAAAAAAAAAAAGGTTACTGATATTACTAAAGAGTAGCATACTACATACTTTTATTTTAGAAGAAAATCTTTTAGAAAAGAAATCAAAATCCTAAATTCTGTCAAAAGTCATAATTCTACGCAGACAAAGCCGCGGACAACAGCTAGTATTAAGTAAAACCGACTACTTAGCTTCGTGATAAATACGTAAGAATTAGTCCGAAAAGGTTTTTTCTTGAACGAGATAATTAATAGGATGCCATTTACTGAAGACCGCTAAAACCTTGGCTTTACCGTAATGCGGTTTATTTCGGGTCTGTCGTTAACTGCGAACTATGAAATGGTTCTGTATAGGTAACTTGTGGCCGTTTTTACCGACCACACCTAAACTAAGTGTGGGAGAGCCATGCTTCGGCACGAATGGGCCCGCTCGACCGGAGTGATACCACGGCGTCACAGTAAATCGACGTGAAACAATGCTTGCGTTGTGTTTCGTTGTATGAGTGAAGTTACCGAAGGACCCAATAACCCACCTTCCTAATGTTCCTAATCTCCGATTCCCCAACAACCCTTAAATTCTTAACTGGAAAGGCCGGCAACGCATTAGTAACGCCTCTAATATTTCGGGTGCCCATGGGCGGCGGCAATTGCTTACTATCAGGCTATCCGTCAGATCGTTTACCGGTTTATACTAGTAAAAAAACTAAGAGTTACTTAGCGTAGATAAGCATCCAAACTAATCCCTTACCTTTGAAAACAAAACTGTCGTTAAGTGTCACTTAGCTTAGGGGTCCTTTAAAACTTAAAGATATGGATGACATTAATTTCACTTTTATTTCCTTATTTCGTAGTTCTTATGAGTAATTTAAATGTGAAAAGAATAAAAAACTTTTAAAAATATCCATAAACACATGTCGAACTAACGTACATTATTAAAATTGAAAAAAGAAACAAAATGGCGCCCAACAAATCCGTTACGTCAGTTCCATATTTGAATTGAAATATTCATCAGACAGACATTTTAATTAATAAAATAGGTGGCATGAGCAAAAAGTTTTCATTCTGTAATAACTTTGGCGATTTACAAATGGAAAGATAATGGAGGCACCGAGATAGCTAAATTAATTAATGAAGAACAGAAGTAGGTACCACTTATTGTTTTATTCAAAGTTCGTCCACTTATACCACTTATTGTTCTGTTTTATAGCACTTTTGTACTTCAATTTAATTTGTTTGAGTTTCTATGATTTAAATTTAGGTACAATACTTAGGTACTAGTCTCATTGGTCGAGGTGTCTAGACCAAATTTCAGGTCAGGCAAAGATATGTTAAGACTTTTTAATTTTCGCGATTACTTCATTAATCGATAGGCTGTGATTGCGACTACTGAGTGAGGAATTATGGATTCGATGCACAGGCGAAAAGTGGTGTGTATTTATAGTACATTCAACCCAACTTGAAATCCTTAGTCAAAGTCGAAGTCTTTATTCCAATTAAAATATCAACAAATAAATAATAGCCTGTCAATCTGTTCGTCAGTGAGAAACTCAATTCGTAACGACTCGTTTTTAAAAACACATGTTTACAATTTGTCCGATACATTTTTCCAATCAATAATAATTGTACACATATGCGAGAATAATGCAGAGACAATGCAACGCGCAACACAAATGGTAGAAACACAGATAGAACTTACTAGGTTAACATACTGAGGGTGTTAATATACCTACTAGTTCAATGTTCAACAGTCACGCATAACCACTCTACCAACAAGACCCCATAAAAAACGTACCCTAATAAAAAGCGAGGACATCTCAATCAAATCAAAAACCAATATATCCAAACGGAACTGCTGAATTCCATATAAATGGCTGACATAAAGCCATGCCTGCTATATCGGCTTATCACGAATTCTGCCACCCTTGAGGAAACGTCCCGACGCCTGCTGAAGCTTACAGGCTTAGTAATTTATACGTCATCCGATACCTCTTGAAAGGAGGAACCTCTATTCGGATATACGATCGACGGGGGCTTTTTAAATGCCTTTGTTTATGAACTGAGGTTTTTAAATATTGCTGTTGGTTTGCATAAAATTCACTGTGTCGCCTTGTCTCGAAGAGCACCAATAATTAAAATTAGTTCCTCGTCAAATAGTTACGTTAGTGAGTCGAAAAATATCATAATTAATTGAGTGTATCTGTACGACACGAGAGCGCGTTCGGCGCTATTGAAGGCTCGAATTAACCAACCAATCAGAGCACCGAACGCACTCCCATTTGGATTACTTTAAATGTAAAGCAAACTCGTACTAAGGGTAATGATAATATCTTTTCACCAGTTATGTTGTAAGTTCCATGTGAGGGGCTGAGCTTATTGCTATACAGCAGCAGTATACAGCAGACATATGTAACTTGAGATATTTCTAGAATCAATCGCCATGTCTCCTCGAGGGTGCTGAGTTTAATGCTATATAACAGCAGCATACAGCAGACATAATTCCAGACAACAGGATAACTTGAGATATTTCTAGAATCAATCGCACATGCATCTCCTCGACAAGGTAGTGTGGCAAAAGACATCAAAATACCATAAAATCAATTCTACCAAAGGAGAATTTGGAAAACAATAAAAATATATGAAGACATAAAATATCTAGATGAGGTTTCAAGTCTCCGAGACAATGGGAATCAATGAAATGATAATTTATTTCAATAAACGCGAACTGTTCCAATCCAGTCATCATTCTCTCTTTATGTTTTTTAATAATCTGCGTAGCAGAGGGCGCTTCAGTCGCTTTATGTCTGCTATTGATTTTGTTTTTATTGAACGACTTGTTTACTTCTTTTCGTTTAAGGCATTTTGAGAAAATATTTTAAACTATGTTTAGTTTAAAATATTAAATTATTGAGAAAGATCATTCATCATCATCATCAACAGCCTGTTAATAATCGTAAGAAGAGTGTGTAAACATGATGCCAAATATATTGCTCTCCGGAGCTGCGGACTACCTAACGGGATTACCGGAGCTCCGGCTCAACAAGCAGGAGTAGGAACGGGGTGGTTTTAGTCAGTACGAGTCTAGCACTCCTCTCGCCTCGCCCAAGGCGAGAGAAGTCATTGGATCGATATTACCCCCTCAAGAAAAAAATATTGTAAGTACTCTGCATATCACGATACTGCTTCATGAGAATATGTGGCTATTAGATACTAAGTATACTTAATGAATTCCATGTAAAACATGTTGGTCCTGTTGCTAACTTTTAGTTTAATTTATACTCTCAGTCACTTCTGAGAATTGTGGAACCCAATTAACCCGATCCAAAGATCAAACTGCTAAAATTCTCAGTACCAACACTAGAGGTAACAAATAAATTGGCAGGTTGGTTTGACACCGTTTCTACACTACACCCACACTTCGACAGTTGTTATAAAATCCCATATAACGAGTCTATTGACATGAAATTTCGATCATGTCACCCCTAACCTAACTGTGACTATTGTGTCACGGTGTTCCGCACATTTGAGACGCCCACTTCTCATGCATAAGTATGCGAGTTCAAAACCTATCAACGGCAAGTACCAATATGACTTTTTCTGAGTTATATGTATGTACTTTCTAAGATTATTTAGACACCACTGACAAACGGTGAAGGAAAGCATCGTGAGGAAACCTGGGCTTATAATTCCTGATTATAAGGTAAACGCAGCTATTAACGACCCATCGAAAATCTGCAGTTATTACCGACCTATAAAAGTTTTTTGAAATCTTTACGTTTCCAGAACTATTCTAACTATAGGTAGGCGACGAACAGACGCGTTTATTCCTTGAGCATCGTATACTTTTACGTTACTGTGATTAGCTGTGCAGAAAATAGATAAAATACGTCATTTACTACGGGGCAGCGTGGACGCAGGACATGGCGTACTGTTCCCTTGTTCCTTCAAGTAAGTACGTGACTTTTCTATTTAAGACATTTATACAAACAAATGACGTCTATACTTTATCTTATATTACTAAATGTATTCATTTAAGTGTCAACTTTTGATTTCTTACGACATTTTATTAATAAAAAGTAATTTGAAACGATAAAACTTTAAATTAAAACGGGACGGTGTTAGCTTCATCAGTTTTAGTCGTGGCAGCTATCAACGACCCATAAGTCGGCAATGGCAGCAACGTAACTCTTCATTTTATTTTTCTTTTATGTTATTTTATCACACTAACACAAGTATTTTTAAGAACCAGTTTAAATATAAGCTATCAGTCTTTATAAAAATCTATTAGCGACTAAACTTTTTTGTCTAGTTTTTACCTTTTAGCGTTGTCAATTTAACCAAAGTTATGATATTTTTCGAGGATTGATATTGAATAGTTACAGTACAAAATTATTGTTTTTGTGTTTAAAACAGTGTGCATTCGTTCATATTTTTTGTGACATTAATCGACTATAATCTAGTTTTTACTCCGAAGATCCATTGAATTTAAATAACCATTTCTTTATGAGTCGGTAATACAATTTATGTTTATACTTACATACTTTATTACCGATCCATAAGGGTCGGCAATACCAACTATAAGATGCTATTACCGATCGTATATAGATTAATTAATTTCTCACCTACTTTTATAACATAATAGGTAGGTACCTATTAATCAATGCTACTTCTAGGCTAAAGCAACATAAAACATACAATTATATTTTTTTCCAGAAGTATGGAGCCACAAAAGCAGCAAAGCGTCGCATGCTTTGTAACAGAGAGTTAGAAAATGAATCTACAAAAGGGCATGAACATTCTAATAGTACTTACTTTAATTAATGATAGAGATTCTTTTGAAACAGAAACTACCGTACGTCTGTTAGAGTCAGACTCTGCATGAGAGCTTGCAGAGTCACAACACATTTTAAAGTTTATAATTATTTAGCTCATAAGTTCATTACTAAGAAGTACCAATTTGTTTTATTAAAAAGAACGACAATAAAAAAATACGAATAAGTATTTGCATTTTTATTTTGTTGTATTTTATTAAGATCGGTAATAATCATCATCACTAGCTTATATACATGCCATTACTGGAAAAAGGCCTCCTATCATACACGATCGGGAATAGCTGCATAAAAATCGTTAATAGCTTCACAGCCGTTTTTATGGGTCGGTAATTGCAACAATCGACTAAGTCACATTATAAATTATTTTTTACAAGATAATCCTCTATTTAAATCTATTTGATTCAGTAAATACATATTTTATACATAACACTAGCATATGAAACGAAAATATTAATCTTTAGAGGAACCAGAGCACTAAAAAAATATGGTTGATTTTAAAATTCTCTTAGGGGGTCGTTAATACCTGCGTTTACCTTAAGTTTGAAATCGACAACCCTTATTGAGCAAGCGTGGTGATTAATGCTCAAACCTTCGTCGTGTAAGAAGAGGCCTTTGGTCAGCAGTGGCCACATATAGGCTGTTGATTTGAAACCTAACTCGATAAATGAGGCAGACAGTAGTAGCAGTATCTTATTAATAAAACAAAAACAGTAATTGTGACTAATGTCAAGTTTACTCTAACCTAGCAAAGACCCCACTAAGTCTCCCCCAAAATTTATAGGCAGCGAACTTGCCTATTCATTTTAACGGACTCCACAATTGCTTTTTTATGTACTCCTCTACTGGACTCGAGTGGAAAGGGGTGTTTTTATTACGTCTCACTTTTAGTTCATTAGCTTACACTCAGCAAAAAATCTTGCTAATTTCTTTTTCTATTTGGACTTTGCTACACTTTTTTGTTTGTGTTTTCGAGTAATTGAGTGTTATAACATTAATGTTTTAGGTCGAGTTTATACATAGTTTAAAGATTTATGACATCAGAGTATTCACAGTTTGTAAAATCCTACCTGGGCTGGCCCGATGCCCGATATTCAAGTTCGCGCCATATTCAAGTTCGCGCCATATTCAAGTTCGCGCCATATTCAAGTTCGCGCCATATTCAAGTTCGCGCCATATTCAAGTTCGCGCCATATTCAAGTTCGCGCCATATTCAAGTTCGCGCCATATTCAAGTTCGCGCCATATTCAACTTCGCGCCATATTCAACTTCGCGCCATATTCAACTTCGCGCCATATTCAACTTCGCGCCATATTCAACTTCGCGCCATATTCAAAGTAGCGCCATATTCAAAGTAGCGCCATATTCAAAGTAGCGCCATATTCAACTTCGCGCCATATTCAACTTCGCGCCATATTCAAAGTAGCGCCATATTCAAAGTAGCGCCATATTCAAAGTAGCGCCATATTCAAAGTAGCGCCATATTCAAAGTAGCGCCATATTCAAAGTAGCGCCATATTCAAAGTAGCGCCATATCGCCATCTTGGAAAAGGGGGTGGAAACACTTTTTTACTATATCTCGGAAACTATGCATCGTACAAAAAAATAAAATAATATTTGTATAAAATTATTTTGCCTACATGTTTAGTTATAAGTAAAAAAGTGAAGTTTTTTACAAAAAATTTTTCCTCTATAACTTTTTTACATTTTATAAATAAACTAGCTGACCCAGCGAACTTCGTACCGCTTTCGCGTAGCAATGATGCTCTACTTTATTTTGTATAGCTGAGTTATGTATGAGTCTAATTTAGTAAATTTGAACTGGAATCTATAATATCCTCCATATAAAAATGAATCCATCATTTCCTGATCTCACTATGGCTGAAAAGGATTATCTAATAAAAAAAAAAACAATATATATGTTCATAATAGTGTTTATTTCATAGGAATCAATAATTTCACTGTCCTGCAGGCGCCTTATCGGTTCTGATGACAATTTTGTGATTATCTGATGGCATGCGGTCTAATGCATTTGTGAATAATGCAACTAATTAATTGTGTTGATGGAAACATGTTTGAAGTTGTTCATCACAATGGATCTTTTTACTGAGTTGTTGTGTGCGCAACGCTGATCGACTTCTCTTGCTGAAGTGTCCATAAAATATATTTGCAAAAATGTACAGTCTTCAACAGGCACTGGCAATAAAAAACATGTTTGATGATATATTTGAATCCCTGAATCTGTAAGAATATAAATAATGTAATCTGTATGTATACAGGTAATTGTATAGCAAATTGTACCACCATGTGGCTCGCAAAATACTGCCACAATACTTTACATCATTTCAAATTAAAACTACTTTAAACCTCGACATTAAACTGCCATCCACGGCATTATCATTAGCATTCGGATTATTATTAAAAAAAACGTTTGCCATTATACTTACTTGCTAAAAGTAGGCAAAAAATTGTCTCGTATAACTAATGATGTAATTTGAAAGCAATTATTGTACTGCTGGATATGAGTCAAAAAATGAACCAATGAATGTAGTGGCTCCGGTGCCGGTACCAATGGCGTCAATTTGACTTGGCCGCTGGCGCAACACAATCCAGAGGCTTCATTTTTGAATTTCAATCCCAATGTGGGCACACAATGTTCATTAGTCCAATAGCAACAATTTGCTATGAACTGTAATCAATTGCCACATTATAACTGAATGCAGCTTAAATTAAAAATAACGAATAATTAATTAATTTAACGATTTAAATAAGTATATGTGTATTTAAATAAGAATAGAACGCGAGTGAAGCCACAACGTATTAACGAAAATGACGAATTTTCAAGCAAATATTAATCTTCTCTATCAAACATTCTACGTCTTCTACCCTTTTTATTAAAAAGTAGCCTATGTTCTTTCGCTCCTCATTAAGTGTCTAAACACAAAATTTCGCTGTTACAAATGTTATACAGTTTTAAAAATGACAAATTTCCATATGACCATTCATCCCCTATTTTTTTGCAATAAAAAGTATCAAGTAAGGTCTATTCTATCTCAGTATTAAATTCCATCAAAATCGGTTCACTTTTTTTTTCACTGGTTTAGGCTTGAAAGCGTAATTACAGACAGACAGAGTTACTTTCGCATTTATAATATTAGTAGGGATTCTGTGCTCCAAGTCTCCAACGCACACTTATCCAATAGCATTTGTTTTTTAATATCCAATAGCAATATGAACTTTATCCAATAGCAATAAAGCTCAAATTGACTCTACGTATTAGTTAGAAAACGTTTGTATGGGATAAAGAAAAGGGCTGTTTTTAGGGCTTTTCCGTCAATTATTTGATATTTTCTCGCCGTAAAAACCATCCTTGAACTTTGACGAATATTACAAAAAAAGAATTGGCCAAATTGGTCCAGGCGTTCTCGAGTTATGCGCTTACCAACACTTTTAGCTATCCATTTTTATATATAAGATTAACAACAATTTGAGTATAAAAATAAATATACTTACAACAACACAAAAGTCGTTGTTGGTAGGGACCCCTGACACGTGTTGAATATTTTTAGGTTATAATTAATAATAACAGATATTATTATCTTATCTTATATTATTAATTTACTATTAATTAATTAATTGTATAATTAATTTAAGAGAGTTATTATTAGTATTATTTATAATGAATAACTAGCTGACCCAGCGAACTTCGTACCGCTTTCGCGTAGCAATGATGCTCTACTTTATTTTGTATAGCTGAGTTATGTATGAGTCCCTATTAAATTTGAACTGGAATCTATAATATCCTCCATATAAAAATGAATCCATCATTTCCTGATCTCACTATAGCTGAAAAGGACTTTACTAATTAAAAAAAAACAAAATATATGTATTTCCATAATAGAGTTTATTTCATAGGATTCAATAATTTCACTGTCCTGCAGGCGCCTTATCGGTTCTGATAACAATTTTGTGATTATCTGATGGCATGCGGTCTAATGCATTTGTGAATAATACAACTAATTAATTGTGTTGATGGAAACATGTTTGAAGTTGTTCATCACAATGGATCTTTTTACTGAGTTGTTGTGTGCGCAACGCTGATCGACTTCTCTTGCTGAAGTGTCCATAAAATATATTTGCAAAAATGTACAGTCTTCAACAGGCACTGGCAATAAAAAACATGTTTGATGATATATTTGAATCCCTGAATCTGTAAGAATATAAATAATGTAATCTGTATGTATACAGGTAATTGTATAGCAAATTGTACCACCATGTGGCTCGCAAAATACTGCCACAATACTTTACATCATTTCAAATTAAAACTACTTTAAACCTCGACATTAAACTGCCATCCACGGCATTATCATTAGCATTCGGATTATTATTAAAAAAAACGTTTGCCATTATACTTACTTGCTAAAAGTAGGCAAAAAATTGTCTCGTATAACTAATGATGTAATTTGAAAGCAATTATTGTACTGCTGGATATGAGTCAAAAAATGAACCAATGAATGTAGTGGCTCTGGTGGCGGTACCAATGGCGTCAATTTGACTTGGCCGCTGGCGCAACATAATCCAGAGGCTTCATTTTTGAATTTCAATCCCAATGTGGACACACAATGTTCATTAGTCCAATAGCAACAATTTGCTATGAACTGTAATCAATTGCCACATTATAACTGAATGCAGCTTAAATTAAAAATAACGAATAATTAATTAATTTAACGATTTAAATAAGTATATGTGTATTTAAATAAAAATCGAACGCGAGTGAAGCCACAGGCAACGTATTAACGAAAATGACGAATTTTCAAGCAAACATTAATCTCCTCTATCAAACATTCTACGCCTTCTACCCTTTTTATTAAAAATTAAAAAGTAGCCTATGTTCTTTCGCTCCTCATTAAGTGTCTAAATACAAAATTTCACTATTACAGCTTTAAAAATGACGAATTTCCATATGAACATTAATCCCCTATTTTTACCCACTCTCCCCTATTTTTTTGCAATAAAAAGTATCAAGTAAGGTCTATTCTATCTCAGTACTAAATTCCATCAAAATCGGTTCACTGGTTTAGGCTTGAAAGCGTAATTACAGACAGACAGAGTTAATTTCGCATTTATAATATTAGTAGGGATTCTGTGCTCCAAGTCTCCAACGAACACTTATCCAATAGCATTTGTTTTTTAATATCCAATAGCAATATGAACTTTATCCAATAGCAATAAAGCTCAAATTGACTCTACGTATTAGTTAGAAAACGTTTGTATGGGATAAAGAAAAGGGCTGTTTTTAGGGCTTTTCCGTCAATTATTTGATATTTTCTCGCCGTAAAAACCATCCTTGAACTTTGACGAATATTACAAAAAAAGAATTGGCCAAATTGGTCCAGGCGTTCTCGAGTTATGCGCTTACCAACACTTTTAGCGATCCATTTTTATATATAAGATTAACAACAATTTGAGTATAAAAATAAATATACTTACAACAACACAAAAGTCGTTGTTGGTAGGGACCCCTGACACGTGTTGAATATTTTTAGGTTATAATTAATAATAACAGATATTATTATCTTATCTTATATTATTAATTTACTATTAATTAATTAATTGTATAATTAATTTAAGAGAGTTATTATTAGTATTATTTATAATGAATAATGAGAGATACACTGACAGTAAACGTCACTACTAAGTTTGATGCATAAACACACATAAACATTAATGATGGCCGACAACTGTGGAGGGAGTGAGAGAAACAGGAGACCGGCTTCGGTCTCATCCCCACTCCGCGTTGTTCACTGGGTAGTTACACCGATATAGTCTGGCCAATGAGTATCCAGAGTAAAAGCGCGGAAAATTTTAAAAATTAATTAAATTACTAAAATGATTAATAAAAAATAGGGGTTGGTGATAGAAGGGCAAAAACTTAGGGTTGTATGTATTTTTGAATATCGTATCATAAAAAAATAAATAAAAAAAATTTTGTCGAAAAAATGAAAAAAAAATTTGAGGGGTGGACCACCCTTATTATTTAGGGGTGTGAAAAATAGATGTTAGCCGATTCTCAGACCTACTCAATATGCTTACCAAATTTCAGAGGAATCGGTCGAGCCGTTTCGGAGGAGTTTGGAGACTAACTTTGTGACACGAGAATTTTATATATAAGAAGAAGATGACTTCAGACCGATATTGTAGAATATTTTTCGGATTTGTTTTTATTGTTAATTTAGGGCAAAAGGTCATACATATAAACATATTTGTAGGCAAAAAATGCGTCCTCTAAAAAACTCATATGTAACATTTCAATGTACTATTACTTGAAATCACTCTGTGACCTGAGCTAATATTAATTTTAGGTCAAAATAAACTAATAAATGAAATTTTCAGTGACACCCACGCAGCACCTAGATACATAAGAACCTAGGTATCTAAACTACATTAACAGCAGACCTCACTCCTAGCGCCAAGTACTATGTAAAAGCAAATTCATCTTACTTATTCCGAAAATAGCCAAAAAAACACCGAAAATCGACTCTAAAGCATCGAAAAATAGAATCCATTTTACAATCCAAATACTTTCAGACCCATTTATCTTTTTAATTTGATCTAGATTAGGAGCGAAGCTGACAATTTACTGAGTAAACACATTGGGAGGCATCCATTAGTCGACCGGGCCGTTATCCGACGTTGTAATCATTCCATTGTTTTCTCTCACAATTGAGAACTGATTACAATACTATAGGCCTTCGATTTCAGCAAAGGGACAGTTGTTCTATAGTAAATTATGGCGCTGGATCGAATTCTATCTTGTTCAATTTAATATTATTACACAGATTAGTTAAATATGTAATAAAATGTATTTATCATTTATGTACACATACACGCATATAACATAAAGGACAATAGATAATGATTGAAAGTACATAGGTACTACATATTGGAATTTCTTACTGTAAAGTGGCAGGAAAAGTAATTAAGACATAATATATAGAAAAGAAACGTAAAACTAAATAGATATCTTACGATTATAACCAAACCAAGGGATTTATATGTAGATTACAATAGTGAAGTTATATAGAAAATTTACTATTGTAATCTTCAAACTCAACACTACCTCCCATTAAAGCCGTGGCAGATAATTTTACAACACCTCTAACATATAAGTAAAAATAGGATATAAATAACCATAAACAAACAAACCTCACCCCAATTTATGTATGCTAACACAACAACTTTAGAAAACCGCGTACCTTTTTCCCGAAAAATTAATTAATTAGTAATCAAACAGCAAGCAAAGCCGGGCAAATTAACGAATACAAATTATTACAGCCGAGTTTGTTGAGACGAGAGCAAACATATTGTAATGAATTAGTATACATAAATACAAGCAAACAGCTGTTGGCTATCCCACGTATTTCAGGAAAATAATATAGTCAACAGCACATCAAAGTATCTGTACTGTTACAAGGCATTTTCAACCTTGGAAAGATAAGTTACAGAGTCCTTAATTGCTTAAATGAGTTTGAAATTTGGGGTAGCTTGATCAGCGTGGTGTTTGTCGAGTTTATTTTTTTATATTCAATCTTATATGCTTTGTTATAAAGTTGAAAGTCTGTTGTATATAGAATGGGGTAGTTTTATGTGATTCTATGTTTACGGTAACCAGATGATTTGTAGGCTACGGTTTTTCGTATCATCAACGTTCTATTGTTTTCTATGCAACAAAAGATCGCGTTTAATAATGCTTTTAAAAGAAACGTGTAAAATGAGACTTGCGTGAGTATTTACAAGGAAATAATTTAGGGGCCACCTTTGCCACTACCTAAAACTTACTACAATAGATAAATATATATTGTCACACCTTTTATCGTACGGCAGGCAGAGGAGCACATTATGGCCTGTAATACAAGTGCATAATGTACTCCCACATTTGTGTTATAAGTGCTATGTAATAGGGGGTGAGCCTATAGCCATACACCTGGTACATTTCTGGATACCTTGCTACTAATGTGAATTGTTTCCAAAAACCGAAAAAGTCTCAGCAATACTTTGCTCGACGCGGGAATCGAACCCGAGACCCTTTGCCCAGCAGTCGTACTTGTGAGAACTCGGCCAACGGAGGCCGTCTACAATAGAAATTATACTACTGAAATCTTATAAAATCAATGTTCAATGGTAGACTAATGCAGACCAAACTGTACACTATGAATGCATTAAAGTAATTTCATTTGATTTGATTTGACTAATCTTTCTTTTCTTTTGTTTCAGACCGCGAATGTCCTGAACTGACGCAGCCTGAGATCGGAAAGGTCACTCTCACAGGGAGGCTGTTTGGCGATAAGTATGTTTTACATCTATCATTTATAAAAAAAAACATGTAGCGATGAGGTTTTATCGCATGCACGGGCAAGGCTGCGATGTGACACATGAGAAAATATTACCGTTTTGAATGACAGATTTCAGCGAACAAGAAAATTTTCGGCTTGGTATTAAAATAAAATACATGCTAAATTCATGAAATTTTAGAATCCCAACCTCTCCTGTAACACAAAAGTGCTGAAATGCAACTAATCCTCCAGTGTTACAGGGGATGCTTTTCCACCTGAAATGTGCTATGGCTACGTCAAGTCAATGCGTTTGGCTTTCAACAATTATATTCATAGGTACAAATAGAGCACTGGTGGAGACGGACTCAGCTAAAGCCGGGTCCAGACGAGTGTAACGTGTAATGTAATCCACCGTGTAATGTAACACGAATTCTTCAGCGCGAGTGTTACATGTAATGCTCGTACTGCCGTCCACACGTAGAATTCGTGTTACATTACACGGTGGATTACATTACACGTTACACTCGTCTGGACCCGGCTTAAGATATATAAAAAGATAGCATAAGTGTTCGATTTTACTTAACGTTTAGATAATGTGAGTCTAATAGTTAGGTAGGTAGGTAGGTATGTATGTATGTATCAATAAAATCGAGGAATAACTAATTTACATAATTTAAATTTGCATACGACTGCCTCGTTGGCCGAGTGGTTGCAAGTGCGACTGCCGGGTAAGGCAAGGGGTCTCGGGTTCGATTCCCGGGTCGGGCGAAGTATTACTGGGCTTTTTTCGAAAATTTCTCAGTAGTAGCACGGAGTCTGGAAATGTGCCCGGTATATGGCAATAGGCTCACCACCTATTACATGGGACTTACAACATAAATTGTGAAAAGTGGGTGTACATTGTACAGCGTGACGATATGTATGTATGTATGTATGTATGTAAATTTGCATATTTGCATATTTGCATAAATAATAAAATTACGGCACATTAACTTGCTTTATGATTTATAGTAAAATTATCTCGATAATACTTCAATAATCGAGTACATAAATATAGCACATAGGTATACAACTTAGTATTAACCAACATAAAAATAATAATTCAAGTACCAAAATACATAACACAGTAAAATAAAAGGGCACATAAGACAATAATTATTAAAACAACTTACTCAACTTAGTGGTGGTTAGATCCTTCCAGTTCTGCAGCTGACAACTGAATAACCCGATATTCGAATAAGCGTCGGTATTTATAGTGAATTTGTGTCAACCGTCATTTTCAATTTAAATACTTTTTGTTAAACAATTTGAATATATTTTAACTAAAATATTAAGAAATATTCTCTGTTGTAAATAATAATATTTTACAATATATTTCCGTACTAATAAACATTTAATTGTAATCACAAAACATAAATTGACAATATAGCCTTTAAATTGATAATACCTAACCTATCACGTGCTATGGATGCGCAATGGAGAATGTTAATATTACGTAAATAAAAAAATACCTACACATTCTTATATTTAAATAGCTTTAAAACATTATTAAGTGATAACTTACTACTTAGTTATAAGTATTAAAAAATTAAATATATGAGACGTTGTACTATGACGTCACAGTACAACGTTAATTTTGTATGAGAAATTCAAGTCATCAAAACCTTAGATGCATATAATTTGGTCAGTTTTGATTGTACGAAAAAACTAAGTATACAGATCAATTCGTTACATCGAGGGCTTCATAGTTACACACATGTCTAAAAATGTTAACATTCTCCATTACATAGCTTAGTATCAGTGGAAACGGTCACATAGTTTCTCAACTTACCTATTATTACATTGTCATATACTGAGCACAATTCCAGGCTCCGTGCTGATGAGAAATTTTCGAAATACTGAAATAAGCATTTTTTTAGGGTGGATAATCATCCAATGTCTTCTCCCGTGTCAGACTCTTACTGACTGAAAACCACCCCGTTCTTACTCCTGCTTTTCGAGCCGGAGCCCCGGTAAACTCGCTAGATAGTCCGCAGCTCCGGATCAGACCGAAAAAAGCCTAGCAATACAATTGTGCACCTATAAACATGTACTGATTAAAGTGATTAATTTTGTACTCATCACCACCAGGGCGGTATACTCCTGCCCCCACGGCTACCACGTGGTCGGCCTGCAGAGCAGGAGTTGTCAGGCGGACGGCAAGTGGGCTGGCCAGCCACCAGCATGCAAGGAGAACAGTACGTATTTATTTTTAACTAGCTACTTCCGCGCGGTTTCACCCGCTCTGCTCGGTTCCTATTGATCGTAGCGTGATGATTTATAGCCTATAACCTTCCTCGATAAATGCGCTATCCAACACAAAAAGAATTATTCAAATCAGATCAGTAGTTCCTGAGATTAGCGCTTTCAAACAATCAAACAAACAAACTCTTCAGCTTTATAATATTAGTATAGATTAGTATAGATTCTTACATGTACTTAGGCTTGCTTGCTTAATGAATACAATAGAAATATGCACGGACGTAAGACATAGCATGTGCTGGTGTTCTCTAGGTGGACCGATGTCATCATCAGAGTCGTGAGGAGTCATTGGATGTCAAAGGAAACAGTTTGCCTCCTGAATCCAATGACTCTTTAGAAGTTGAGGATTTCCTTAGAGCATGATGCACATAGTTACACTATGCCTAAGGCATGAAACACGTACAAAGAGATGTCATAACTGGATTTGCCTTTAACATAATACGTGATATTTTACAAAAGGCGCGAGACGTTACAAATCATGCTCCTCTCTATGTTCCATCTAGCGATCCCATATTACAAACACGTTGCCAAATGTCCACATTTTAATGTGCCACTTTCTGAGTGCTTATAACCTATCTACGCCTTTTTACTTTTAATATCATTGGGCAGGGCTGTTTCTATGTGTCACTGTGACACAATCACATTATGGCATTTCCTCTTTGTATTTGCTTCATGATTAAGTGACATGACCTACATGCTCATGCTCATCACAGTCAACGTCTTCGAGCTGATGATGATGATGAATATCTTGACGCTGCCGAAAGCGTCACCTTTTTCTATTTTAGCCGTTTTGTTTAACTTAAGACAATCACTTAGTACTTCTAGATAGACTACATAGTCAACCTAAATTCACACAATAAAGATCAATAGATGAATATAAGGGCTTCCATTAAATATAAATATCAAAGCAAGTCTGGCTTTTACGAAAATAGAAACAGCAATGAATATCTAATTGGATTTACATGAGCAACGACTTTGAGTATTGACACTAAATCAATAGAATTTGTCTGAAACTTCATTTCAAAGCTTTGCTTTTGAAACAGATATTGAAATTAACGTCTGAACGAATATTTTATACGACTTTTGATGTTTAATATTTGTTGGATTTTAATAGTTTTATGTGCTAGCCTGATTTTGAACCATATTGTTTTGTTAACATAGTTGGAATTCCACTGAAGTAATTGAACATTGTAGGATACAATGTAAATATTAACTTTTTTGTTTTTAACTTTAATTATATTTTGCAATGAATTCTAAAGTCTAAATCTATTGATCGATTTGGAGTGGTTTTATATGTGCTACCTTTTTTTGAGGAGAGAAAATCATCCAATGCATTCTCTCGCCTTGGGCGAGAGGAGTGTCAGACTCTTACTGACTAAAAACCACCCCGTTCCTACTCCTGCTTTTCGAGCCGGAGCCCCGGCAACCCACTACGCAATCCGTTTTAATGGATTTTCAACTTCACAGCGGTTGTCCCACTACATTTTGTTTAGACGATGTGTATATGCTGTTACTAATGAAGCATGTTAAACATTAAATGCCGTGTACAGTTATAATTGGACTTCAGATTAATGTACTATGTGTTGTATTTACTGTGCGGATTGTCTTAGTCTGTAGTCTGTCACTGTACCTATGAAAATAAATAAATATGAATCTTTGTCCATTTGGTTTTGCAGTCTACTGCCTGCAGCCCCCCACAATAGAGCATGCCCGCCACTCCGCACTCCCTGAGCAAGCCACCTTCGACCTGGATGCCACCGTGCAGTACAACTGCCACACTGGCTACGTCACGAATGGATTCCCCAGAGCCAAGTGCCTGGCTATTGATGGTCAGGCGTCTTGGTATGGACCTGATATTAGCTGCGAACGTGAGTATCTTGATTTTAATATTTTTTGGACGTATGAACTCTTTAATACATTGACTGCCAATAAAAATCTGTTGAAGGCAAATCCTCCGCTAGCGCTGGTCACGTCTGCCCCCCATGGCGTTTAACGTGTTAAATAATCACTACTGTTCAAGGTTGTAAAATTTTATAACATAGGTACTAGTCAGACGTTGTTTTGCCTCATAAATTATTTCATGAAAAAAAAAATATCCGTGAGCAACCCTTATCACTGAAGGGCATGGAAAATAGTAGCCGATTCTCAGAGCTACTGAATACGCATATAAAATTTGGTATAAATCGGTAAAGCCGTTTCGGAGCAGTACGGTAACTAACATTGTCATATGGAAATTTTATATATTATTTTACATATCTAATCAAGAAAATGGTAAACCTTAGGTTGTTATGAAGAAAATATAGATTTTCAGCCAAATCTGGTTAAAGATCAGTGGAAAGCGAGACAACTTATGTCACATTAGCCAGCAAAGCATCATTAAAACATTTTAATATTTAGCATCTAATAAGGACAAACAACATCAATTAGCTAATTTTTATATGCAATATTTTAACTCTTAGTAAATAATATTGTAAAAGAGTAGCCACTTTGTGAAAGGGTATGGTGGGGTTGTCATATCTTAGATAAAAAAAACCTCTAAATAAAATAAGATTAAAAAAAGAAACTCTTAGAAAATATAAAATGCTGCTAATTAAATACTTGCCCATTTTCTTGATCAACAAAACTCCTTTCACCAGCTCGATCCTGCGGCGAACCAGGCGACGTACCCCACGGTTGGGTGACGGCAGACTGCCATACCTTCGGCTGCCGAGCTGTCGTCCAATGCGGACAAGGCTTTGAGCTCGTCGGCAAGGCAGAGAGATACTGCCAGGCTGACGGGGCCTGGGCCCCCAAGGAACTCCCCACCTGTGTCCGTAAGTAGACCTTAATTTGGATACTTTTGAGGCGTCTTCATGATGAGTCGCTTTTGAGGACTTTTGATAGCTTTAAATGGGGTAGACAGTCGAACCTAGTTATTATATTATTTGATTTATTATCAAGCAACATGACTTATAATAGTTGTGACTCAGTGTCAAAATGTTGACGCCAGATTTAATTGGAAAAAGATTGGAAGAAAGAAAGATAGCTTCACATATAATCTTAAAGTTTACTATGATAGAAGTTTTAGTACTTTCTTATTGAAATAGATTCTGAATAAAATTCTGTTAAGTTTAATACGTAGACTGATTTTAATTACTTGATATTTTAATTATTATGTTATTGGTTTACTCACGTAACTGTTTGACGAGGAACTCGACTAGTTTCAAGCGCGGAATGCTGCTCATGAATATGAGCTTCTAGCATGGCTTGAAACTAGTCGAGTTCCTCGTCAAACAGTTAAGTGAGTAAACCGATAACATAATAATTAATTTAGTATGTCTCACGAAAGTTATAATAAAATTACTTGACATTTGATGCAGACAAGTAACTTTACGTTAATAATAAAAATAAGTAAACAATAGAAGGTTCTAGAAACGAAGACGGCTCATCATGAAGATGCGAATAATTTTCAATATTATCAGCGAGTGGTCTTGCTTCGTGACAATGTAGTTGCCGATTTGTGTTGTCCTTCATTCTGGAATGTTGCATGGTACGGGTTCTCAATCTAACCTACATTACATCGGTAATAGATCGCATGACGCTTAAACAAATGATTATCATGGCTATCATCGGAGCAATATCATTGTCATGACGCAATTTATGGAAATCCCACTTTTACCTTGTTGTTTTCTTAATGTTATTATTGGTGTTGGACTCTTTATTGGGACTTAGAAGATATTTTATATAATTTAACTCTTTTCATTGTATGCTAGGTTCTTTTATTTACTTTTTGGGAGGGAAGTTTTTATAAAAAGTGGGAATTCCTCTGAAATTTGCCAAAAATGGATATTTCTGATTGTTTTTTCTCCTTTTAATGCTGCTTAGAAGGAGATGCCGGGACAGTTTGAGCATCCATTGCATTACGTAGTATATCAGAAGTAATGTTATTATAGAAACGTTGTCACCTTCAAATTCTATGGAACTATCGTTTTCCGCAACTTTAAAAGTTGTTTCTTTCTGTGGCCATGATAAAAATTGTCGTTAACTGCCTATCTGACTATTAGATGATATAGCAATGTTAGTAGTATTCGATGTTTATTGTAAATTTCTATCTTTAAACGCTGTAGTGAAATAAATGTAAAACAAAAATTATACTTGTTTTATTTTTGCATGTTATTGCATGGTTGAAATTGGTAACAACGCCATCTGTGTTTGATCGGGTATTGTTAAAGCGACACGTGTCGCCATCTAGTGGTAACGCAGGTGCAGTGTCCGCCGCCTGAGGCGCCGCGGCACGGCAAGGCAGTGTACACATCTTGCGCATACAATTCGGTCGTGTCATACGAATGCAAGTATGGATACCGGCTTGTGGGAGACGCGACTAGACGATGTGGCGCTGACAAGAAGTGGTCTGGCGGACAGCCAATGTGTAAAGGTAAAACTAAGTATATTTAACTCTCACTCTCATCTGTTCTCACCTTTATCTTCACCATTCCACACCCTACATAAACTTCACTTAACAAAGAACAGCATAATCACTGCATATCACATATCACCCTTTGCACTTCCACAGCCATGCTCAACATCACAACAGCTTCTGTATTTTCATCACTTTAGCCCATAACTAGTATTCTACAAGTAATTGCTTACTTTTCCCCCCTATCAATGGTTTCAGAGATCAACTGTGGTCACCCTGGGCAGCTATGGAATGGTTGGTTGGAGAACATTTCCTCTGGAACTGGTCTGGGTGCCTCCATAATCTTCAGATGTCAGGATGGTATGAAGATGGAGGGCAATGGGTCTGCTATCTGCCAGAATGATGGCACTTGGAGTCATCCGTTGCCTATGTGTTTGGGTAAGTGATGATGATAATTAACCCATTTTACTGCCCATTCCAATGACGGTTCAAAATCAGCTCTAATGGAGATACATTTTTGACATTAGTTCTATAGCGTTAAAGTCAAAATCGGTAGTATAACTTTAATCAGTAACTCTAGACCCTTGGAAACAAAACGATCGATTTATAAAAATATATAATCCTAATAATCGTTTTAATAACTGAAAAACATTATTTTATTGCTTCTTTTTTAGAAGAAAAATTAGTCGTAACACTATCTTACTTTACATATTCCAGCGCCATGCGTGGTGCCCCACGTGTCTCAAGGACGAGTGGTGCTTGTGGAGAACAAGACAGGAGACAACAGCACACATGAGGGCAACACGCAGATCGTAGGCAGCTCAACAATGGTGCAACATGGTATGTAAATAAGATAGTATGGTCATACCACGGTCTCACAGAAAACTGGCGTCAAACAAAGCTTGTGTTGTGTTTCCGCGTCCAAGAGAGGTTACCGGAGACTAAATCCTTTCAAAGGCCGCCAACGCACTTGTATTTGTGGTCTTGCGGGCATTTATGGGCGGCACTGATTGCTTACCATCAGCTGATCCATTTGCTCGTTTATACCCCTATATATTATACCATAAAAAATATATTCAAACGTTTTCATTTATATCTATAGAACAAAATCAGATTTTCAGAAGTTGTGTGAACCAATCGGCATTTTAAATCACCTGATTAGGGGACTAAGGAAGGTAAGGTATCATTTCTAAAATTTATTTTACTTTTTGGTGTTCCAGGTGAAATAATCGTGGTGGAGTGCGCGAAGGATTATGAGTTTCCAACGAATAATGCAGCTGTGACGTGTAACAATGGAACCTGGACACAGATCCCGAGGTGTCAGCCTGCCAGGTACGCCATTGCCATACCTATACCAGCTCATGTTATATGTATACCTACTTAATGTAAAATAATGACTTAGCTGTGTGGTGAGGCACCACTCCTGTTCGTCAATAGATGTAGTAAGATCTAACTATATGACAACTGACAGTATCGTCAACATACATAACATCTTTTTAACTTGTTAAGTCTAGAAATTATGACAAACCCCTTGTATTTAGAGAAGGTCTATTTATAATCCAGTTTCATTTATTACTGATTCTTTTATTTTGTCTTAACCTGACCATTTTTTGGACAGGTGCAAGAAAATGCCAAAATTCCCGAGGAACGGAATGGTGATAGCGCCCAAGACCGAGCATGGCATGAAGGCTCGATTCCGATGTAAGGATGGATTCGAACTGAAAGGGAACCCTATTGTTGTATGCTCTTTTGGAGTTTGGAGTGGAGAGACACCCAAGTGTGAAGAAGGTAAGGCATGCCAATTTATAATGACAAAGTCAAGGTTTCCTTAACTGAAAACCAGTGCTAACATTTCTATGCTATTGAAAGTGTTCATATATTTTGTATGATCTCTTTATTAATCAAAAGATATCTAACCGAACTTATTTAAAGATTTCCATTTTGTTCTATTTTTAACCACATACTTTGTATTTCATTCCAGTCTTCTGTCCATTCCCGGGCTACATAGAAAACGGCAAAGTCCTACTCGTGGGTAACATGGGCTTATACGACTATCGACCTTATGTTAAGAAGGTATTTACTTCCCAATTTAATACTTTATTCCTTCTAGAGCGAGATCCCAGTGCTGTCAGACATATCTTATTTTTATAAGCATTTAACCTTCGGCTTACAGTAGTCTTGTATATACTTTTTAATGCCTTAATGTTTGTAAAGCTTGCCGAGTGACACCTGCGCAGGTACCAGGTGAGAAAGGTAACTAAAAATTAGACTCACTTAACTTAAATTTTTATGTCTGATTTTTATAATGTTTTGTGCAATATATGTGAGGTTGGAGAGAAATATCTTTTCGGCAAAGCAGTAGCACATTTGTAACATTCACGATGGTAATCACGTTCGTCCAAATTATCTGGTAAAACTATGATGATTTGTACTACTGTTTTGCATTACAGGGGCACCATATATTGCTATTACAATTTTGTAAGGCGCACTATTTTTTAGAGCTTTAAGCCGTCTGATAAAAGTTTTGGTCCATGGAAAGTGTCTGATTTTTTTAATATGATTTCAAAGTAATATTCTACAAAACATATATAACAATCAGACATAAAAATTTAAGTTAAGTGAGTCTAATTTTTAGTTACCTTTCTCACCTGGTACCTGCGCAGGTGTCACTCGGCAAGCTTTACAAACATTAAGGCATTAAAAAGTATATACAAGACTACTGTAAGCCGAAGGTTAAATGCTTGTAAAAATAAGATATGTCTGACAGCTCTGGGATCTCGGACCATTCTCTATTATGGTTTATTTTAATAAAAACTTTAAAATTTTCAGGTGGTCAATAATAAGCAGATAATGTATGAATGTGAGAAAGGATATGTTCTATCTGAAGGTCCACCAGGAGCCACTTGTGTTGGAGGTCACTGGAGTCCGAGAGAACTGCCTAAGTAAGATAACAATACTAAAAAAAGAGATGCAAAATTTCAACCTATATTTTAACATGTATTATTCTCACTTCCAGGTGCACACTTTACCAGCATCCGCGAATCCGATGGAGCCGTCGACGTCGATCCATTCCAGACCCCGAAATTCGCCACAGAAGATCAACATACCTCCGACAGTATTACAACAACCTCCATCGCCAAACGGACCCCTCCCAACAATACGTTGACCAACTCTACGATAAATACAACCACGGGACTTCGAAACCAACTCTAAGACACGCTAATTTCAAAATCATGAAGAAATTCGACTTTGATGGTGATATGGAAACTCCTACTAGTAATGAAAATAATGACGAAAACTTCCCAACAGCTGTATACACTATTTACAACATTCATGGAGAACCTATCGGTCATAGGTTGTATTCATATCAACCTGTGTACGAACCAGAAGAGGATGAGATAGTACAGCATGGAGATACCTCGGAGTATGAAGATTCGGAAGAAGAAAACGATGAACTCGCCCATGTAACAGTACTGAAAGGTGGAATGTTTGACGAACATAGCACTGACAGCAATGCCGATAATATAAACAAACTCAAACACGAATATTTCGAGAGATACGTCGATAAACGACGCAAAAGATTTCTGATCAAAATATCTGAGGACGCTAAAAAGAATTCAGATAGTACTCAAGATGAAGAAGACGATTTAGAACTAGATGGTACGAAAAAAGTACTAGATATGGAACTAGAAGGTGACGAAACTAAGATTGATACTGTAACAAAAGTCCCACCAGAAAGCACTACTAAAGTAAGAATCAAACGAGGAATTAATAATGAAGAATATGATACGAATAATTGGACTCTAAAACCGACTACAGAAGATATAAATTTGAATAACGAAATTAATCTTGATTTATTAAAAGTAGTACCTTTGACTACTAAGCTAAGTGAACTTGACTGTGAAGATAGTAAGGAAATGACTGTAATACCTTTAAAACATAACTTTGAAGATAAAGACTTAGGTAAAGAAGTTGCTATAGTACCTTTGCAATACAACAAAACAAATTCTACAGAGGTTGATAATATTTTGGATAAGCGAGACAAAAGAACGAGTAGGAAAACTGATAGATTGAATCAGACTACTGCCACTGTTCCTAAAACGTAAGTACTTTTTGGTGTCATGAAGTAAAATTGTTGGTAAATTTTTAAGTGATATTCACGAAGCAAGAAGGCTTATGTGAGTAGAGTCTAATTATTAATGAACAAGAAAATCCACAATTAGTCGATATTTCTTCTATTGCATTTTCGATTGGGTCAATGAAATAGACATCTAATATGACGATGATGATAAAATAGACAATCAACTACGCAATACCATAAATTCAATTATTATAATAATGATTACAGTGAACCTCAAACCCCTACAAAACATACAAATAATTAAAGTCACCATCTCTTTACAGAGGCAGAGAAGGCAAGGGTGGTAGAAACAGACAACAAGCTTCCTCAACGGGTGAAGACCAAGATCAGACTGAAACTAAAGACGTAGTTGAAGGTAGCAGTCCACAGAATACCACGGAGAAAGGAAAAAAGGGACGCCCTAAATCCCCTTGTGAACCTATTGAGAGTGAACCGTATGTCAATATAGAAATTGTCAAGTACGGACGGGATCCTAATAATACGTTTAGTTCAGGTAAATTCCATTTCTTACTTTTACTTTGAAGTTTGGCTAAACACAGAATCAAGTCTGATGAGGCTTCTCTTTGCTTATTTCAGGGACAATAGTTCGTGTGGCCTGTGGTAAAGGTTACGGACTAAACTTAGAAACGAATGCCACAGCCAAATGTGTGCGAGGAAGGTGGAAACCTGAGAAGCCAAAATGTGAAATACGTGAGTAAGCTTACTCTAACATTGGTATGATAATCTGGTTAAGAAACTTATCTTCTGGTAGGGCTGTTGATGCTTCAAAGACTCTATTCAAGAATTTAATAATTCACCTCAATTTTTGGTACTAAGTCTCAAGTCATCAAGCTCTATGATTGCCGACTTTTGTTTCCAAAACCCTTTAAAACGATACCGTGTTCTAAATGACGATATGGTCTACAAAGCCTAAATAAATTAAAAATATGTTTTGAATATTCATAACACAGTTCCTTGCCACGTACCCTCAACGGAGTACGGCATCTACACGATGTCAGCTGACTCTGGACATCCGATGACGGCCAGCCAGGTGCTGGGCTCCAACCTGCAGGATGAGAAGGAACTGAATGAGACTGACCCGGTCCCCAATGGACAAGTCGTGCACTTCTCTTGTGAATATGGGTAAGTAGAAGGGTAAAAAATATGACTTTGAAGGAATTCGTATATTATTAACAGATTTAGCTTTAAATCAGAAAGAGAAAGTCAAAGTATTTATTTTATTTAATCCTTAATTATTAGGCACTTTTGAAACGTCTTTCGAAAATTGTCCGTCGGGGAAGCTAGGTGCTCGTTTCAAAGTGTAGCTTTGAATGGAGAAGAACGAGCAAGAAACTCCATCGTTACTCTTTTTGAGCTCTCACTTACAATTTGATTTCTTTTTATTTCAGATACAATGTGCAAGGACCAACGAATCTCCGCTGCTGGCTAGGAGAGTGGGCGGTTACCAGTATGCCAGAATGTGTAGCAGGTTAGTTATTTAAAATAGCATCCCCGCCCGATATGTAAAATTCAGTTCACATCATATAATAGGAGGGCAAGAAAAATCCAGTTTCATTAAAACACCTAAACAAAAGAACTAAAAAGTCCTTGAAATACAGTCATATAATCACCCAAAATAGTAGTAACTAGTTGAAATCTTCCAATATTATTCTGAGATGGGTATCTGTCCAAAGCCTAACTTGCTTCCTAAATCAATATTCCAGCTCCTTGCGAACTCCCACTGCTTCACGGTGCTACATACGAAGCTGGGTACCGAGCAGGACTGACGGTAGCTCACGCATCCTCCGTCAACATAGCCTGTGAGCCTGGCAGATCACCACCGGCCACCCTGAACTGTCATCTAGGAAGACTGCAGCCCACCGTCCATGATTTCTGCAGACCCCTTGGTAAGGATTACTTCTATAGACTACATTTCACTTCTTAGACACTTTAAAGACACCTCCATCAATAAACTTTAGCTTAACAAAAAAATATATAACGTTTAAATAGAAGTAACTTTGACTTTTGTTGTTTATTTTTTTATGGATTAGGTGGCAAACGAGCAAATGAGCCACCTGATGGTACGCGATCAGCGCCGCCCATGGACACCCGCAACACCAGACCAATTTATAACAACTCTTTTACGATTGATTGGAAACACTAGTATAGTAACTAGCAAGAATTTAACAGGTACCCAAAAATATGTATAAATTCTATTATTTTCTCCTTTTCAGCAAACCTAACCCGTCCACGGCCAACATCAGAATACCAAAGCGGTTCCGATATAGTTCGGGAAGATATATCTGAGCTGGAACCTGATATCGATGCTACCACTAACACAGACTGCGGCCCACCAGCCAGGTAAACTATTGAACTTAAACAGTAGGTAGATGAGGAAGAGCTAAGCACATGTTATCAAGAAAGTAGAAAGAAACAAAGTGAGGAAACATGCTAAAATTTATAGGGACTGTAGGATATACTCGTAGATAAGGGACCGTAGGTATAGATTAAACTTTTAGTCTATAAGCAGATGGATATAATGTTGAAGTAAGAATGTAATGTTTAACATAAGATAATAGATAGTAGGTTAGATAGAATGAAATCGTAAAGACATAGACCACGGTAACGATGATTAATCCGTGGTGGACGCAGATCTACGTGAGACACAATGTGTTTCCTATTGTTTCTCATATACCGATAGACAAGAGATTAAAAGATTCTTATAGATAGTGTATTAAAGAAACTAAGAAAGCCAAGACGATGAACAAATTGTTTATAATAAGAGATTAAAACAAATTACAAGTTTCAATTACTGCAAAAATAACAAATGAAACTCAAAGAAATATAAACCCTAAGAATCAGATGTTAAGTTTTAAAATATTGTACTTTTTTGTGCAGGAATCCACAAGAAGTCAGGTAATGTGTGATTAGCTCTGAATGTGATTATAAAAAGCTAATTGATTACATACATAATGACACTAGTACGTGAAATTCGAGTTTGTTTATTTTGACCAAACGCTTTCATTGTAGCTTCTGTGGTTTTTGTTTTTACATGTCTTGTTACGCCATATTGGTTAAAAAAAAAACGTTTTAATGATCATCATAAACATTTTAATGAATTCCGATTCATGAAAAGCGTTAGCTAAAACCACTTTGTCAACAATAACGATGTTGATGCTGATGATTAGGCAAAATGACAAAATTATCTTGAAAATGGCAAGATAACGACTTATAGCAACAATCAAATCTTCGTCGTTAGCAGTAAAATTGAGAATATTGAAATAAGAAATTTATTCCTTTTGGTGTTCCTCAAGGCACAATTCTTGGCCCTCCCTAAATATTGTACACTTTGCTATATGATTTAAAATGATTGGGTTAAAGAAATTTATTTAAAGTTTTAGGTACCAAATATGGCATACAGACATGTGTTTGAAATGATTTTCAGTTTCGTCACTCATCCAAATCACGTTGAAGGATCGAACATTATTATAGTTATAGAATAATAGTCTTTCACACAAAAGATATATGGTACATAATAGTTTGTTCAAAATGTTAGATCCTTGCGCTTTGGAGCAGTTGATTTGTTTTGTTTATTTTTTGTTTTAATTTAAGTTTGCTCTTGTAAACTGTGATAAGCAACACTTGGAGGAAGTTGTGTTCAGAATCAAGAATTTTAAGTTCTCATTTAGTGTTATTTAGTGTCTCAAATCTTTGTAAGATATAAATTGCTCAATTGAATCTGTGAGCTCAGATTTGGGTTAATCACTTCGGAAAGTGAAATCAAAGGCTCTGATAACATTACTCCTGACGGGATTAATAAAGTCCTTTCTACACGATTCGGTTTTTGGGTAGCCAGGGTCGGTTTTTCAAGGTTTTAAAATCTTATGGGAACAAATGTCTGACTGCACCTTCCTCCATCAAATCACTGTCATCCAACTAGGATGAAACGAGCCGCGATAAAAAAGAAGTAATGTGTTTGCAAAGATATGCGTTTCTTATTTGCTCGCTGAAGACTGAAGGGAACCCAGGCGTTCAGGGATGCGAAGCCCTGGTGAGAGCCTTATAGGTTCGAAATTTTGCTTCTTTACTAACTCACGTCATCACTTACTCATCGATGGTCATGTTCATCAGTTTCCAAATTCATGTTTTGACATTCCTCCGTGACTTCTGCTGTGGGTTTGACTAAGATGATTCGAGTTTCCTCCGTTTCTTTGAATGGAAAAATCTTTTGATTGAGACATTCCTTTGCTTCAACATCCTGTACCAAGTCAATATAAATTGGTGTATTGTTGTCCAATTATGGGACGAAGGCCTCTTCTCTAATGGCGGATAAATGACCAATGTCCATTACAGACAAACTTGTTATGGTAGTATTCGATAATACTACCAAAAAACTACCCTTCTAGAAGTATCTATCTGGTAATTAGATACATATTCCTTTGCAAATACCTCCTACTGTTGTTGTAATAAGAAATAAATAGAGAGTAAAATCTGCCAATTAATGGTTTTGACATTTATTATCAAGTGCTAAGGATCTTAGTCACTCCCAGTACATCACATCTTCATACTTTTTCAAGGGTTAACTTCACAATCATGGTACAAATCCTCGGAAGGCAGGGCTTAGTTAACGTTGAAAAATATACTTTCTACCTATGTTGATAAGAACGCTAATTGTATGGCCGTAACCTGGCTTCTTATGTCTTGGCCAAGCTTCTGTTTGGTTGCTAATTATTTGAAAATTTCGTCTTATAGTGCATGACCAACGGATTTTGTTCTACGTTTATTCTAAAATTTTTCTTTTATATTTAATGTTTTACCTGAATCTAGTACTTTATTATGGTCACTGGTGAAATTTTCAATTCTATCAAGTAAATGCTGTGTTACTGAAGCATTATCTTCTAGCCAACCAACCCTTTGCCTTAAATTTTCTAGATTTTTCTTGTTCATCAGTGGCCTGAAAGTGGTTGTTTATGTTTTGGGGTTCAGTATTTTGGAATAATTCCTTGAAGGGTCCAGGGTACGCTGATATACCGTGATGGGGCTGAAGTGAACAGCTCCTTAGGAGTGGAAGGGTATCCTCATGGCACCGAGATCACGTTCAGATGCATAGCATCCATCATGGGAGAGAAGACCACTTGGAAGCTGATTTGTGAACAGGGTAACTGGGTCGGCAAGAGTTTCAATTGTGGTAAGTCTCACATTTTCTAATTGATTAAACTTAGCTGTAATACTAAAATCTTTTTACTTGCCTTTTATTTTTGTGATCTCTAGAAGTAAAATAAAGTCTTACTCTTTTTTGTCTAATTACTATCTGTGTCCAAAACACTAGTTAATTCTCTATTGGTTAACGGACCTTAGTTCTCTTTAGGGCCTCTGGTAGTAAATTCATATGCGATATTATAGAAACCTGTTTACTACTTATGTATTGTGTACAATGATTTGTTTCTACCTCACAGAAGAGTTAGAAGCTCAGAACGAGGAACTGATGAACAACAACAGCTGTACCTTCGAGAACGATGAGCCGAACGTGGTGGCGTTCTACAACGACATGCAGATCACTGAGGTGGTGGACTTCCCTGCAGGAGCTATGATCACATCCAGGTATGACAGACTACAACTGACGGTGATGAAGATGTTGATGATGAAGACAGAGATGATCGTTTCTTATTGTCATCGTCGTTCATTTAATTACTTGCGAAGAAATAAGTCAAAGTCAAAATTTCAAATAGACCAGGAAGGCACTCATGAACGTCAAAGCAAAGCAATAGGCAGAGATTAATACTTGCTCATTATTGTGTCCCATGTAGGGGAGTATATAGTGAATTTATTGTCAACCACCAGAAGTAATTTTCGACTTTATTGTTTTAGTCAGGATTTTGGTGATCGAAATCCCAACATGACTTGGTTTGAACTAATAATTACACCCGAGATCCCTTTCAAGGCAGTTGCGCTTGCATTAGCTGTTAAGAGCACAGAAACTTGAAATTATTTTTCCTTAATCGAACTTTTAGGTGCAGTGACATCGGCAAGTATGCAATGTCTGGATCTCAAACCCGTAAATGCATCGGAGGCTCCTGGGATGGTGTCAAACCGACATGTGTTGGACTTAACCAGCAAATGGATTATGCCAGTAAGTTGAAATAAAAACATGATATTAAGGTTTATTTTTGTACAAAAATATGCCGAAAAGATGCCATTTGCTGTATGTCTTCTATGCTTTTGGCAAGAAGTACTTAGAAATATGAGATTATTATTTAATTAAAACAACTGTTTTGTGGCCCATCAATACCACCTAAGGGAACATTGGCCCTATAAATGGAACTAGACTCCAAATATAATCCACAAACTGCAAAGACCACAAAATACAGTGGATTCCTACTTCCTAGTAGGTTCTTGTACATCATAAGCACGTCATATTTTAAGAGCTTTAAATCTAACAACTAACAATCTAATTTCCAGTGGAAAAGAAACCAACAATCCTGTTCCGCCACTCCCAAGGCCCAATCGCACAAACCAATGATGGGAAGCTGCTGGTCTACCCTGGAACAGTACTCCACATGGAATGCTTATGGATGAGGAGATTCGGAAACCCCAAGTGGAATGTTACGCATAACAACCCTGAGTAAGTTTTTTACCACCAGTTTGTGACATTCCACCTCTAGGCTACGAGAGATCTCTAAATGAAATGAGACATGTCATAATCTCCATGTTTAGCAGACGGACATTGCAGATTAAAAGGATCAAGTTTATCAAAGAGCGCTACTACTTAGTTTGTTTCAAATATAATAATATCCCCTTAGTCGGCTCTCATACCTGCGGGGAGAGAAGAGATAGTGACAAATATATCGCACCCTTAGATGAAGACTCCGGTAACTCAAAAAACCAGTTTTTTCAGAAAGATATAAAAAACCTAACTATTAAGCGCCATTTTCCAAAATTTGGACGATATTGCTACGTGAGTTCATATCCGTGTAGGTACTCGATACGAGGATTTGAAAATGCCTCAGAACCGGCACTTTTATAGTTACCGGAGTCTTCATCTAGGAGTGTGATATCCTACTCTGTTTAAATAAAATTAATAAATAAGGAGTAATGTTCCCAATTTTATCCTTTTCAGTTCTGACCGCAAGTACATAGAGGGCTGGACCACGGACCCTGGCAGAGACAGCGCGTTGGAGTACAGGCTGAGCATCATCAACGCTGTGAAGGAAGACTCCGGGATATACCGGTGTGAGACACCCGCCCGACAGAGCCATCAGGTCGAGATTATTGTTGAAGGTAAGGGAAAACAACTTACGAGTTTTAGACTGAAGTTTAAAATATCAAAAAGAATTTTCGCAGTTAGGAATAACTTGACCTATTGGAGTTGAATGTGACGTCTGCACATCTGCAGAACACTATAAAGATGAAAAACAGACTTATACCTACAGATATAATTTCAAAATTTAAACTAAGTTGCTTGTTATTGTTGCGGTGCCCAAAAGGACCCATAGTTGAAACATATTACTGTATAAAATTGTAGACCACACTATACACTATGGATGCATTAAAGTGATTTGATTTGATTGTAATCACGGCAGTAGCACTGACATTAATAAGATTAATGAGGAAGATAAGGAAACATCTTAATAAAAAACCAGTTTAAAAAAATTGCTGAGTATGATATACAATTACTCTTCCCCAGATGTCCATTGTCCCCCACTCCCCATCCGTCGAGGGCTAGTAGCCAGTGGACTGGGCACCCGGCTCGGCACAGAGATTCGCTTCCACTGCGCCAATGGAAACGCGCTGCTTGGCGCGCACACGCTCGTTTGTCGCGCGTCGGGCAACTGGAGCGCGCCTTTACCTGTTTGTGAGAGTAAGTACCTATTATATGCTGGACTTTGCTTTCTGGACATATTTTTTTACATTTTTTAAACATTGCCTAAATTATTGTCCATTCAACGGTCTTCTGTCCGCAATTTTTAAAAGAGTAACGAATGGAGTTTCTTGCTCGTTCTTCTTCATTCGAAGCTACACTTTGGAACGAGCACCTAGCTTCACTGACGGACAGATTGACAGACTATTATTTATTTCTTTCTTTGTTGACGTTTCAAAAATACCTAGGTATATGGTTTAATAAGGATATCCCAGACATCAGCCTGTACGAGATTAGGATGGCTCTCAAACAGCTTAAAAACAACAAGGCGCCGGGCGATGACGGAATCACGTCGGAACTTCTGCGAGCGGGTGGAAAACCGATACTTTTAGTCCTCCAGAAGCTATTCAATTCCGTCATACTCGAGGGAACCACGCCGGTAGCATGGCAACGGAGTGTGGTGGTTCTGTTCTTTAAAAAAGGCGACAACTGTCTGCTAAAGAACTACAGACCTATCTCACTTCTGAGCCATGTGTATAAGCTGTTTTCGAGGGTCATCACGAACCGTCTCGAACGCAGGCTTGATGACTTCCAGCCTCCCGAACAAGCCGGATTCCGAAAAGGTTTCAGTACCATAGACCACATTCATACACTGCGGCAGATTATACAGAAGACCGAGGAGTATAACTTGCCACTATGCTTGGCGTTTGTGGACTATGAGAAAGCCTTCGATTCAATCGAAACCTGGGCGGTGCTGCAGTCTCTCCAGCGGTGCCACATCGACTATAGATACATCGAGGTTTTGAAGTGTTTGTATAACAACGATAGTGATAGAGCAAAGTGGCGAACAATTGGGGAGGCCTATGTCCAGCAGTGGACTGCTATAGGCTGATGATGATGATGATGATGATGTATAACAACGCCACCATGCGCATCCGACTCCAGGAAGAGACTACGAGGCCAATCCAGTTGCGGAAGGGCGTGAGACAGGGAGACGTTATATCTCCGAAACTGTTCACGAACGCACTGGAGGACGTTTTTAAGCTCTTGGACTGGAGCGGACGCGGCATCAACATTAATGGCGAATACATCACTCATCTCCGTTTCGCCGATGACATAGTCGTAATGGCAGAGTCGCTGGAAGAGCTAAACACCATGCTCAGCGACCTCAATACCGTTTCCCAACAGGTGGGCCTTAAAATGAACATGGACAAGACGAAAATCATGTCAAATGTCCATGTTGCACCTATACCGGTTGTCGTTGGGAACGATATACTCGAAGTTGTAGACCACTACACATACCTGGGTCAGATCATCCAGCTAGGTAGGTCCAACTTCGAGAAAGAGGTCGCTCGAAGAATCCAACTCGGATGGGCAGCATTTGGGAAGTTGCATGAAGTCTTCTCGTCAAAAATCCCGCAGTGTCTGAAGACCAGGATGTACAACCAGTGTGTGTTGCCAGTGATGACGTACGGTACCGAGACATGGTCCCTAACTGCTGGCCTTTTAGAAAGGCTCAGAGTCGCCCAGCGCGCGATGGAGAGACCTATGCTCGGAGTATCTTTGCGCGACAAAATCCGAAATATGGAAATTCGCCAAAGAACAAGAGATACAGACATAGCTCACAAAAAAATATGCAGGCTGAAGTGGCAATGTGCAGGCCACGTCGCTCGGAGGACTGATGGCCGCTGGGCCAGGAAGGTGACTGAGTGGCGAACGCGGACCGGAAGACGCAGCGTGGGCAGACCTCCCACTAGGTGGACCGACGACATCGTCAGAGTGGCGGGGAGCCAGTGGATGCAGGTGGCGGCTTGTCGTTCTACGTGGAGGACCAAGGGGGAGGCCTTTGTTCAGCAGTGGACGTCTCTCGGCTGATGATGATGATGATGATGATATGGTTTAATTGGAATAAATGATTTTGACTTTTTTTTGACAGTCCAAGACTTAACGTTACATATATTATTTTAGCCTTATTCGTCCTATTCTTATCTCAAGCTTATTGGGCTTGCCATATAGTAATTTGACTGTTCGTTCCATATTTCCTAACATCTTTAAAGATTAAGCATACTTATCCCTAACCCTTACAGGTGTGGAATGTGGAGAGGTAGTCCACGATACTCCACTGGGTGAAGGTGAGCGAAGACCACGAGTGGCCGTGGTGTCGCGGGGTGTAGGTGGACGAGCTGCCTTCTCCTGTGCTCCTGGCTGGGCACTGCGTGGAGCGCCGGAGACAGTCTGCCTGCCAGCTGCTGATTGGGCCAAACCTTTCCCTGTTTGTAGAGGTCAGTGGCTATCACATCAAGTTCTATCTCAACCCTGAAGTTTGCCATAATCTTCACGCTTTTTATGTTGAGGGGCGAAAATCATCCAATGACTTCTCCCACCTTGGGCGAGGCGAGAGGGAGTTTCAGACCGTTACTGACTAAAAACCACCCCGTTCCTTCTCCTGCTTTTCGAGCCGGAGCCCCGGAAAACCCGCTAGGTAGTCCGCAGCTCAGGATAATCTTCACGCTTGGTAGCCGGGTTCATATAGCCATTGCGCCAATTGTGAAGACAATTCTGTAGCCCCTTAGTCAGCTCTTTCGACACCCATCACCAACCATCATCCTCATTTATATTTACTTCAGTACAAACTCAATCACTATTCTCAAGTTCCTAATCTTCTTCCAGAGGTATCCTGTCCAGCACTCCCCCCACCAGCATCAGGCTACGTGCTGGGCCGAGCACCGTACCGCGCAGGAGATGTGCTGCAGTTCCACTGCAACCCTGAACACACGCTGCATGGACGACCGATACTGGTCTGCCAGGACAGCGGCCGGTGGAGCGATAAACCTCCTACATGTTAGTCAACTTAAGATAATGAATAATTTTTACTGGTCTGCAACTGCAGAACTGTTGTTTGTATTTTTGGGTAATCTCTGCAAGTAACTAATCCTACAGTATTATTATTTTTGGCTATGGAGACTAATCATTAAGATTAGACAGTTTAAGCAGTAACTTTAAAGTTACCAATCGTGTGTAGACTTCAATGACCAAACACTAAAGTCCACTATCTTCACAAAACTGGAAGTCACAAATCTGACACAATTCCTCATTTATTTGGCAGGTGCCCAAGCATGCACATACCCCGGCACTACAATCTCGGGCCGCATGTCTTCTGTGAAGTTCTACTACAAGATCGGCGAGACTATCACGTTCACCTGCGAGCCAGGGTACCGGCTGAAGGGAGCTCCTATGCTGCGGTGTTTGAAGTAAGTCAAAGCAGTGTTAGTTTCTGTTCAACCGAGCCATCTTTCTTATTGGAGGTCCTCGGAGAAGCAATGGGCAGACGAGATGGTTTTCAGCAGTAGTTTGAGAAACATAACAAGGAGTGTGATATGTAGCTGTGCGAGTAAGATGTGATATGAAGATGTGCCGCCGCAAAGTAGCTGTGCGAAGAAGATGCGCAGCTCAAGTATGCGATGTATCGATAGTAGGGAAGCCATCCATAATAAAAACATGGCTTGACTGAGTCCGTTTCCATCAATGCTAAGCTATGTGTACCAATGAATATGATTGGTAGAAGCCAAACGCATTCACAGCAACGTAGCATAGCACATCTCAGGTGGAAAAGCAGCCTAAGCAACGAAGAAGACTAAATTATGAAGAAATACTACTACACCTTTTCAATATAAATTATAGTGTAAAATTAACATCTGTAATTCCTCCACAGAAACAGAAAATGGTCAAACGCAATCCCGCTCTGCACGCCGAACTCAAACTTCACATCGTCGGACTCGGTCGCCATGTTCAACGGTGACATAGACGCCATGTTGTCTGACGAGCCGGCGGACATCTTGCGGACGCGGGAGGCACCCGCCATCTTGTCGCCTGAGAGTTACAAAGCAGCTGTCACCAGAGCTGCAGTATCCAGGCTACTGCGAAGAGGTCCCATCGAGAACTTCAGAAATAGAGTATTTAGAGTAAATAGGCTACTACGGAGGGACACTGAGAGATAATTTTCGGGTTATTTTTCTTAATTTCATTGTGTGCGGTAATTTGGCGAAGAAATGCGTCGAATATGCAGATGGTGGCACATCAAACTAACCCATATTTCAATCGATTTTTTACTTTATCACTAAAGAATAAAGTTGACTTTCTATTGTATCGATTTGACAGGTTAGGGTATCTTGATGTGCTGATGCTACTCATGATTTTAGTTAATTCTTGGATTTTATAAGGCACGACTTTGAGAGATCGGCTCAGGGTGAGCGCTTTTGGTACTTACTGCCGTACTCAGAGACATTAAATTATTACTTAAACTATTCTTTAGTATCGATAACAATTGCTAAGAACTGGATTAAGTAACCATTAAATGTCTTTGAATACGGCAGTAAGACTGTGTTGTACTTATTTTGTGGATATTGTCATCCAAATTGTCAATTATAATTATTAAAAAAATGTTTAGGTGAGTGTAAAATGTGAGTTTCGAATCGTGAGGAAAATTTTGGAGTACATTTTTATTTACAAAATGTTTCTTTTTTTATAAATAAATAGGTAAGGCAGGTCAATACCGCATACAGAGAGCGTTATAATAATTCTAGTAAATTGTGGTATTATTAATTTAATTGTTAAATCTTTGAATATATTTTTTGATTTGTTAACAGAAAAAATAAGATAACAATTGAGTAAAATTGATTAATTTATTACTTATAGTTTAAAATTTAACATTCTGAATAAAAAATAAATATTGATTAAAATGGATTTGAAGGAATAACTAAGAGACTAAAGTATAGGTTTAGAAATAAATTTTAGTAAAAATATTAATTTATTTTTAAGTGTTATTTATAATTATTATTTTCTTTGAAGACTGTTTAATTATAGAACGCATTACAATCGTTGCCAAATTTTTTACTTATTACTTATTTTTACTTAAATTTTATTTTTTTAAATCGATTTTTACAATTGTAAATAAAAACGCTTCGCCAAAGAAATTTAGAATACTCTTATAAATATTAGTTACAACTCTGTAGATAAAAAATATTATAGTAATAGTAAAATATTGTAAGTTTTAATTAGAAAATGTACCGATTAAACAAAGAACAAAACGATTAGAAAAGAAAACTTCACTCGAATATAAATACAGCAATCTATTTTAATTATTTATTCCCTTGACTTAAGAATTACATTAACTTGGCAACAAAATACTACAATTTTGTGTAGTATTTAGTCTAATAGCAAGGCAATAGAATTCAAATTAATCCTTATATTGTTGTAAATAGAGGTTATTTTTCAACAATTCTATTAGTTTTTTTAGTAAGATCAATCATGTAAATCGGTACATTTTATATTTTTCAAAGTCGTAATACAAAAATATTAATTAAAAGTAATTTTGAATACTGCGCTAGTTTCTACCACGCACAAATAAATATTTGGAAACATTTTTGATCATTAAATCTATTTAAATAGGGTTTAACTTAATTGTGTTACTTAAAAAGTTACTTAAAACTTATAAAAAGAATTATAAGTTGCTTATAACTTATACTAATTGCTCAATTATTATTTATTTTACTAAAATTTTATTTTATTGTTGTAAATAAATTAAGATATTTTTCATCACAATTGAGTTAAACCCGTTTAAAAATATTATTGTGCATATCAAAAAAAACAAAATTGCATATCTTATTATTAAATTATTACTTAAAAATTAATAAAAAAAATACAAAAGAATCAAATAAATCTTTAAATAGTTGTATACTTTTTCAAAAATAAAAACTATGTAACTCTGTCCCATTAAAGAAAATAAATTAATAATAATAAAAAAATGTGAACATTTTAGTGTGTTTTATTATACTTACAAAATATGCTTATAATTACAAAGTAATTTTATAATTATGTCAGAAATAAAACTATTTATAGATACCCATCTAATTTTAATAATAATAATTATTAAAAAGATACTTATCTTATTTAAAATCTATTAAGAAATTCCGTTATTCGCTGGTCGTAAACACAACTAAAGATTTAATCACAAAATAAATTTAGGGCAAGTGAATCGACCCCTTTGTGGCCATATGGGCCTTCAAATATTTATAACTAAGGCATGGACAAATAAATTACTCTGTGATGTACAGTATTTAAAATATTGAATATTAGAGACACTGATACCGTTGGCAGCTTTAAAGTGTCATACTTCACTTCGATACAACAAGTCATTCTTTTTAGTTGAGGGTGAAATTGTTAAGATCTTAACAAAAAGGCTAAGGCGAGCGGGAGAGGATTTCGTTTTTATTTTTTAAATCTTTGCTTATTGTTTTGATGTTTATGTTAATACTACATGAATAATATATTGTCTAAGTGAAACTAAAGTTATTTTGTCGCCATATGTTTCTGAAGTGAGGTTTTTAGAAGGTGGCCACTAATGGAGACAAAATTATGAATTTCTCCATCTTTGGCCACATGGCCAAAACTTTTGTACATAGACGCCCCACTTCTAGTCATTTATCGTAATTTATTTATTATTTTTCCCTGGCTTTCCATATCAACAAATACATATTTTTCATTTTCAGTGTTGCAATAAATTGCCTTCACTCAAAGGGTTCATAGTTTACTTTGCAGCTTTTACCAATGTCATATAAATGTTGATCTCTTTATTTTTACGTTAAATTCAAGTGAAGTAATAATATTTCATATTTTTCAAACTAAATAAAAACCATTGTCTCTAAAATGTCAAATTTAATTAATAAATTTTGATTACTTTTATTGTATTTTTTGATGGCCAGAACTGGCGCACGACCGTGGCCAGAAATGGCACGAATCTGGCCAAAAATGGCACAAAACTCCCTTTTTTTTTCTTTTTTATACAGTTATTTTTCTATATGACGTTCTTTAAAAAAAGGGTTTTCTTAGGCAAGGTTAATACATGTTAAATGACTTTTTACAAGAAATATGTTCGTGATAACAAAAACTATAAGTTAAGAAAGCCTCAAAGTCGACAAAATTCTTAAAGTGGCCACAACCGGGTCACTTACGATACCATATTTTTAAGTTTTTCGTCATAAAAATCACAATACTGACTACTACTGTTGGTCAAGTCACAAGCGCTCAGGTTCTATTCCTTATTTATAGTAAACTATCTTCCACTTATTACACTTAGGTACCAAAGGCCTCTTCTTGCACGGAAAAGGTTTTGAGCATTAATCACCACGATTGCTCAATGCGGGTTGGCGATTTTCAAACTTATAATTAGAAATTATAAGCCCTGGTTTCCTCAGTATGTATTCCTAAATAATCTTAGTAAGTACATATAACTCGGGAAAGTACACATTGGTACTTGCCGTTAGTAGGTTTCGAACACGCACCCTCATACATAAGAAGCGAGCATCTTAAACCTCCGGGCCACCACGACATAATAGTACCTACCTATTTATAAATCCTACATCAATTTTATTTCACAACAAGTTACCTAACAGTTAGGTACCAACTAAGATTGTTTATAAAACAAATTACATTACAGATTAGCTACTGGAGAACTCGTAAATCAATCTAAAAACTGCCTCAATGTACTACGCCTGTCTTAATTCAATCAAGATTGATTCGAAATGACATTTCTTTACAATTTTTCTGATATGATCTATATACATTGACGGTTTTGTTCAGTGTTATTAAGGGGAGTAGGAATAAAACGCGCAATGGATGTGAAACATCGCGATGGTGTGTTGAGTGTAAATGGTTCTTGGTACGTATTTGTGAAGCAAAGATTTTCAATTCAGTTCGGCGCGCATCGCGCTCACGGGATGACGTTTGTAGTGTCGCGTTTTCGCGCCAAAACGCGTGTCACTTCTCAACTGTCAAAAGAGTGTTCGAAATACGAATTGTTTTAAGTTCTTATTTTTTTATTTGTGTGTGTTTTTTTTCTTCGATTGTCTAAATAAGGAGGCTGGTTGATTTTTTGGTTGAGTTTTTTTTTATTGTTTTTGTCAAAAGTGTGTGTTGTTGTGTTGGTGTGTTTCTAAATACCTACCTATGGTGGTTCTATGGTGTTGTGTGGCGATAAGCACCGATAAGGAATAGGTAATATTTTATCAGATTTGTTTTAAGGTAGACTTAAGAAATGTCATTAAGATAACATGGCTGTTTGACCTGCATACCTTTGCCTACCCTCGCTAGTACCTAGTAAACGGTTAACTCATTAGGAATTGAGTCGTTGGTTCATTTTTAATGAACTAAAGGTATTTTATTTATAAATACTTATTGCGCCTTAAATATTTTAGTTAGTTATTAAGCTTTTCATACTTTTTTGAGCGAGGAATCTCAGAATTAGGTACGACTTTGTAAGGTTTCAAATTCGATTCCCGGATGAAGCAATTTTTTTTCGACTTGAAAAAATATATATTTTTTCGTTCGAGTGCTTCTTTATTTTACCTAATACCACCATAACATTAGCTAACAACATAAACTAACAGCCAGTTTCAATCTATAATACTAACTAATATTATAAAACTTGAATTCGTTTGAACGCGCTAATCTCCAAAACTACTAAATAAAAATAATTGTCAAATTAAATTTAAAAATAAGTTGAATGATCTGTTATTGGGAAAGGTTAGGCTATCAAAATTCACACTGTGAATCTCCCTACACAATGAGTCAATAATATTATTTCTTCAGTTAGCAAATCAAAGTAAAAAGTCTCAATAATATTATTTCTTCAGTAAGCAAAATCCATCACCAAACAAAAAAACTACTGAGATTAGCCGTTACACACGATCTCTTCAGTAATATCTTAACCTGATTCTGTGCCTAGGCTGAAACTCAGGTATTGCCTAAATTGCCACTTAGACATAGATTACACAATCCTCGATTTACGCTAGACCAGACTAAGTAATTAGTTATCGACGGTTCCATGAAAATTGCTGACAGAAATCGATTTTCTTTAATAATGTCATTTTTAAATTCAATGTCTTACTTACTGTCGTACTCAGAGACGTTTAATAGTTACTTCAATTATTCCTTAGTAACGATTTTGTTCCGAAAACAATTAAGGACTGGGTTAAGTGATAACTAAAGTAACCATTAAACGTCTCTGAGTCCGGCGGTTAGTCTAGTCCACTGGATTCAGCACCTCATGGTGACCTATGAATGACTTTATTCGTGCTGGGGACCTATGAATTACTTTAGAACATTAGTTTTGGAGTTCTAGTACATTTCCCCTACCTTTAACCCCTAAATCCAGATTTTCCCCTCCTCAGATCTCATCACAACCTTTTCTTTTATATTGTCATCAAGTGAGCTATCCATCTTTTCTTTTATTCTTTGCAATTTGAACAAATATAAAGGAGATGACACTTGATATTTAGTTATACCAAAACCCATCAAAATCGGTTCAGTAATTTAGGCACGAAAGCGTAACAAACTTACTTTCGCATATTATATTATGTTAGAAATTCCTACTTACCTACGACTACCTTCTACAAAATATGTAGTTTATGATTGAATAAAAGTTACCTAAATATCAACCTGTATTATTCAATATCAGCTTGTATTTTACAATATCTGTCTGTATTTTTAAATATCAGCCTGTATTTTTAAACCAAAAAATATAACGAATATTTTTGCCTTCTCAGAAAATCGCGTTGCATTCAGCAATTGCACTAACAACTAAAAACCTAAAAAAAACGACACAAACTTCTAAATTCCTAAAAAACTAATTCACAAACATTTCCTTAAAACTAAACGACCCACTACCAAAAGATCATAAGTGCACAAAACAATTGAAAACTAGACCGTATCACGAAGGAAATAGAGTGTGAACAATTCAGAGAAGAAATTTTGTAACAATAATAATTTTTCATAGCATTTCCTACATGATAAATTGCAGGAACAGTGTTGCTTGCCGATTGTATATCTCGGATCACGCTAAGAAACAATTGAAATCGATTTTTTATTGGTACACTTCTCGATTTAATATCGAATCGGATCGATATGCACATTGATAAGTCGGTCTGTCTAATTGCTTTATTGCATGCTCAGTTTTTATGTTGTGTTGTGCCCGACAAAGATTTCATTTTGTAATTCTTTTGAAACTGGATTTTATGGTCACTTCGTCAATGTCTGTGCATGTAATAGATATTCCTAGAGTTTGGCAATTGGAGTAGTCGAGATTCAGCAAAATGTAATTGTGGTTTTCAAAAGCAAATGCTCAACAGAGAATATATGGGATTGTGGTGTTTGAAGCGTGATTTGTGGCAATATTCTCATCAATTCTTTATTTAATAAACTAATAAAGTAAACTAATTTCACCTAGCTTCACTAACGGACAGACTGACAGACTATTATTTATTCCTTTATTTGTTGACACTTCAAAAGTACCCATTTTTTTTATTGCTATAAATGATTTGACTTTGACTAAAGTCTAAACTTTAGAACGGGCAAATGTAGGATAATTTAACTACTTATACAATTTGACAATTAACGTTAAGTTTTCGGTATTATTTAAATTCAGTATTTAAGTTTGTAGTAGACGATAGTTCGACATTTTGACCAACAACGAAATCAATACCAACTTTATAGATAGGATTAACCGACAGAGGAAGTCCGTGGCCATATAGGACCTACTAGTAGTCGGTTCGAACCCGGACGTGTCACGTATTGATTACATAATAAACCTGCACGTGTCACACTAACTAGACCAATGCACTTTGTCAAAATTAAATAAGTATAAAAAGTATTTTCAATAACAGGTAGACCGATTTCTTAGTCGAGTAGTAAATAATATGAACGAAACGATATATCCAAGAATTGTATTGTGAATCTGATTGAAAAAGACTGGAGTTTCTTGCTCTTTCTTCTCCATATGATTATACACTATGGAAAGAGTAAGTAGCTTCACTAGAGGACTGACCGACAGACAGACAGACAGTTTATTTTAATATTGTTAGTTATTTATTTGCCTTGACGTTCAAAAGTGCCTTTCTGGTATATTTGAAATAAATAATTTTGACTTTGAATTTAAGTTAACTATATTCCATAACAGAATCCCAGTATCAATTAAAATATCGATTATAGTATTACTAAAATCGAAAATCTCGATAATATATCGAGATTTTCGATTTTACGGAACCTTTTTTAGGCTCAACACGAAGTCTGAGTTGCACCGCGTAAGTTTTTTGACTAGTATCTCAATTGTCTAGTCTAACAAAAGTATTAAATTTCCATCATGGCAGTCTGAAGCGTAATTAACATTGGAACAAGTAACGTGAGCTGAGCACGTTTTAATCTTCATGTAATGACGTCTTCATTTAAAATATCGTCTTCAACTGAATTTTAAACAAGTCCACAAAAACTTGGACATTTACACGTACATAAGTAGGTATGTTTGTTTCGTCCTGGCGTTACATAGGTAGACATGCAGAAGGTCCATCCATAACGACTAGGATTTACTACTTAATCTTATATGTAGGTACTAAGAAGGTGCTAGGTATGCCAAAATCATGGCATTTGGCATTCCATAATACCGTTGTCTCTAGCTACCCCAAAATTACACGACTGTCTCATTGCTCATTGATGGCTAAATGGCCACATACCCAACTGCAAATCAACAAAATTGCTATTGTGATTTTCAGTATGAAAAAAATCGCAGCAATAGCATGAAGGCTTGAGTTATGTCTACGTGGTGTGTGGCTGTAGGTGTGCCATGTGTTCCATCTGTTCACATGGACCCCCGAAACACCAGATGTGTCTTTTCGGGTTAGGAATGTAAGGGTTGTTGGGGAATCGGGGATTGGGAAAGGGGTTAATTAGACGAAACACAACGTAGACGTTATTTCACGTCGGATTTCTGTGAGGCGGTGGTATCAATCCGATTGAGTTTGCGTTTTACATTAAAAAAAATATACCTTCGCCTACCTTTCATTGTGTAACACTATGTCAGCCTTACCCTTATAAACTTCACATATTATCTATCACAGTGTACCTTCTGATATAAATCGCTTGCTGTCTACCAGTTCTCTATGCCAAGGTCAACCGGCTCTACAGCGAGCCAGCATTGTCTATTATAATTAAAAAGTAATTGCTGTTTAACTTAACGAATGGAACGCAAACAGTTTTGTTAGCGGTGACGCCATGTTGGATTTAATTTGGCGGGATTTATGACAGTTGGGAATGTCAATTTGTTTAAATTAAGGTTAGTTGAATTTTGATCAGTAGTTTATCACATTTTTATAAACATAGATGTGGCTACCAATTAGCTTAATTATCCATTCAACTATTGGGCCGATCGACTGTGTACTCCACTCAATCAAGCAGCTAGCAGACAGCTAGAAGCAGTAATTTAAAAGAAACGGTATTAATTTGTTATGTAAAACCAATCACATTTAGATGTTTAACGTACTTTTCCACCAGAAATGTGCTACGTGTCTGCTATGAAGATGTAATAGTTAGCTAAGCTGGAAAACTATGAGACCATTTTCACTGATACTAAGCTATGTAGCTGTTCGAGGACGATGCGCAGCTTGAGTACTTATACGATGTATCGGTAGCAGGGAAGACATCCATAGCACGCATCTTTCCATATAAAAACTAACTAGCTAACTATGTGTGAAAATGAATATGATTGATGGAAGTCAAATGCATCTCAGCAACGTAGCATAGCACATCTCTGGTGGAGAAACACCCGTAGGTCTCTTTCTCTCGACGAAATGGAATCTTCCATTTAAGTATGTTTCTTCAGTACCTAGGTATTATATGAGGCGTGAAGTTAGGTTACATAACAATAGGTAGATTCGATAAGTAGGTAGGTATACAACCAATAGTAATGGAATCAAGAGATTTATTACTCAACCGTACACTAGCTATGCGATAACTATAATACAAGGCACACATTTGATTCTTACTTGTGCGTAGTAAATACTTTTGTATTAATATTTACTACCAGAAAATATAAGTTGAATAAACTAAATATTGGACTATTTCGAAATATTTTAGCATATCCTACAACGGATATCACGAGAGGACTATGTGATCTGGAGAGAGAGACATAACCTGCGATAAACCTAGTTAATGATTCCTTTTCATTTATATAGCTTACTAGCAAATCCGGCAGACTCCGTTTCGCCACCAATGATTCTCCTTGTTTTCCTGCTTTTCTCTTACATTTTTCCTGAATTTTCTTTGCTATAAACCACACAGGGTCCGAGACCTGCAAAAACGTGGAAATCGTCTCCCGTATCTCCTATATCAAGCCGGAACCCTGGTAGTCCTTGCGTTTCTGCGTAGCCTCAGTTTTCGTGTGTCCTAGATGTAACTGCATTTTTTTTTTGATATACATATCACTTTTACTCAACGATTATCATCCTCACATCCAAAGAAAAGACAAATTGAACCTTTTCAACCTCCTTGCCATCACTATAAAATCAAATCGAATATTGTTGCAATCGATTAAACAAACAAATAACAAAATCTACTGAAAATATTCCACAACATAACTAATTGTAACCGCAAAAACCCATAACATAAAGAAAACTATTTGTCTAGAACTTACCTAGTATGTATTAGCCCAACACAGATACATAACACTCATACCTCTACGTATGTACATGCATAAATAAACATAAGTGGTCTATTTACTAAGCAAACTGCGCCATCAAGCATGCTAAGTTAACCTAAGTTATTTACTTAACAACTTAGGCATATATGCACATGTATTTTATACTTACTTATATTTCATATTGACACGTGTAAGTTACGTATTATCGTTGCGAGTGAGTACAATCTGTAACAATAGTGTGTAATCTAGCACGACTAGTTTTACTTACTATTTTGTGTGGGTTTTGTTACTCAGTACTTGGTGTTGGGTGAAGAGGAGTACAGTATCTTGGTCACTAAGTACTCCTACTCTTCCCGCGGGTATCGTAAGAGTAGCCTTAGTTACAAACTAGCTTCTGTCAGCGCCTTCACCCTCGCTCCAGTGGGATGAATAGTCTTTCTATTCTATTCATTACCCAATGTAGTTCATCCGCTGATCTGGAACTGTGGACTACCTAACGGATTTACCGTAGCTCCGGTCCGAATAGCAGCAGTAGAAATGGAGTGGTTTTTTGTCAATATGAGTCTGACACTCCCGCTCGCCTCGCCTATGACGGGAGAAGTCATTGCCTGTTTTTCCCCTCAAATAAAAATAGTCCAGCAGTGGACTTTCATGGGTTGCTGATGATAATGATACTCCAAGTTACTCCCACTAAAGTACTGACATCCAACTGAAATATGAATCAAAAAAGGCCTAATACCAACCGTCCTAGTCGTTTCTCAATTCGATTGTTTATCCAAACCCTTTGTAAACGACGAGCACATTTCAATAGCAACTGACATCATCCTGAGCTCTCTGCCTTGAGACCACTGGATGAAACAAAAATCACGGCACCAGTTCAGCTATCACAATGGTGATCATTATTTCCATCTGCTATGCTACGTACAGAATAACTGTAGGCTTTGCCAATGGCATGTTATTTAGCTCGATCAGCACTTCGCATTGGCTGTAAAACACTCAGCCACTGCTGATACGCTTTAAGACCCTTAGCATTGGCTGATGGTCTTACAGCCACCGTTCCCTCCCGTACACGATTTTTTTCTATAACTGTGGCTCGGAGGTTTAAGATGGAGGCGTCTCCTGCATGAGATTGTGGGTTCAATACCCAACTGCAACTACCATTGTGACTGCTTCCGAGTTATATGAGGACCACCACTGACAAACGGTGAAGGAAAACGTCGTGAGGAAACTTGGGCTTATAATTTCTAACTATAAGTTTGTAATCGCCAACCTGCATTGAGCAACCATGGTGATTAATGCTTAAACCTTCTCTGTGTGAGATTAGGCCTTTGGTTAGCAGTAGCCAAATATAGGCTGATGATATGCTGTCGACCTTAAATGAGTAGACCAGGTTACCATGTTCTAACATAGTAATTATACACAATAAATAACAATCACAGTTGTTAGCAACGCTTCAAGTTAACTAGCACTTGTCTGCATAACAAAGCACCCGTTGACACTCACAATGCAATCAGATGTAAAACAGAGATCAAGATTATGAGTGTTTGATAAGGGATATAATGGGAACCACGTATGTACTACAGTTACTGTAACTACTGTCGTACTTGGAGTTACTTGGAGTTGTCGCAATGGTTACTTTACCCAGTCCTTAGTCCTTAGCAATTGTTTTCTGAACAAAATCGTTACTAATCGTATTACTGGACAAGGGGTGTAAGAGTCGTATCAATTGGCGGTCCATTGTCTCTGCCTTCCCCCATGGGAGACAGGCGTGAAGTTATGACTTTAACCCAGTCCTTAGCAATTATTTTCGGAATAAAATCGTTACTAAGGAATAGTTTAAGTAATCATTAAATGTCTCTGAGTACAGCCATAAAACACGTAAAAGCGTCTGATACTGAATTGACATGAACAAAGGTGGTTTAATGTAAATGCGAAATGGTTTTATGGACTCGGCCGTACCTGTCTTGTTTAGTCATTCTGGGAATAAAGAGGCGTGATCTTAATAATTATAAAAGAAATAATTTGGGAATTTCAACTTACAAATCGTAGTTACTCAGAGTTATTTAATGATACCTTAACCCAGTCCTTAGCAATCTTTTGTGGCACAATATCGTTACTATAGAATAACTGTTCTTTGAGTACGGGAGTCATGGGTAAAAGTCTATAACTACAACCAAGATACATATGGAATTCTGATCAAGGAAGAAACTTCTAACATCGTTAAGGCTGAGATTCTACATCTAATTTTATCGACAAAAGTACGGGGGTCGAAGTGGTCGAATCCATTAGATGACCCCAACAACATCATCCTTGAACTATCACGCGTCGTAAAAAGTAAAATAAGAAGATATCGGTGTACCCGGATGTTCGGTTTTTGTGCTTCTACTAATAATACTCATTTGCTAAGCGTAATGAGGACCGCATTGGATGATTACAAGTAAATACTGTTAGGCATGTGATCTTAGGGGTTCAACCTCCCATATTATTTTTTTTGTCGATAAAATTAGATGTAGTACTCAGTCTTAACGGGTTAGAAGTCCCACGCCTATCACATTGTATAATTATGGAATTCTCTCAAGGAAGAAACCACATCTTCGGTAGATCTCCATGTAAAATCAAAGTCTATAACCATTAGATGACCCCAACAACATCATCCTTGAACTATCACGCGTGTAAAAACTAAAATAAGAAGATATCGGTGTACCCGGATGTTCGGTTTTTGTGCTTCTACTAATAATACTCATTTGCTAAGCGTAATGAGGACCGCATTGGATGATTACAAGTAAATACTTTAGGCATGTGATCTTAGGTTGCAATTCCTATGTAATACAAATATTGGTAGATTTCCAATCGGCTAATATAGAAGTCTCCCTAGAGGAAAAGAAAAGCCTATGTTTAGCAGTGGTTTCATGCCTCCTCCTTTAATGACTTCTCCCGCCTTTAGTAAAGCGAGATGAAGTGTCAGACTCTTCCTCACTAAAAACCACTCTCGGTTCCCGGAGCCCGGGTAACCCGCTTCTAAGCTATCCTCTGCAGCAGCTCTGAAAGCCAATTGCGAATCTTACGACGATCCAAGACAGGTACTCATGTCCCTGGGAAGCGCCGGACTCGGCGCGTTTTAGTATCTACTGCCCTAAGCGACTTGTTGTACTTATTGTAGATCCTGGCTTACAGGAGTTGCAGCGGCTTAGGGAGGAAGTGGCGGGCTTGTCCCAAAAATATATGCACGATAATTGTAAAGCTCAAATGTATATAATAGGGATTTCCAATTATCGTTTCCTTCATTATTGATTGAACATTTAACTAGCTTGTATAGGGCCACAGACATGTTTTATACATCAGCAGACCGTGGCAATTCACTGCTAGACTGTGGACGTCCTCTATAATCTCCACGCTTAGTATCGTATGTTAGTTGGAGATCACAGTTTAAAAAGTTCATCTGTATCAGAGAGCACTGCTATATAGTTATGTAGTAAAACGTAATTATTTTATAATGTACTTGTTATTCAGACAATTAAAACTAAATTAAAGATGGCGTCGCTTCATGCATAATTAATGAATTGTTATTGCGATCGTTATCGTCTTATTTTTATGTTCATATTTTTAAGATTCGTTGAATTTCAGGTAAATAATATAAACGCACGTAAGATTACGCCATTTATTTTGGTAAATTCTGTATTAATTTTGATATAATTGTATATATTTTTTATTTCCAAAAGGCTAGAGATGAATTAAAATTCAATATTTTTTAGACACCAAAGGAAACATGGGTGACCAACATTAATAGATTATTTGGCGTAAACACCTTTCTTCAAAGTCAGGCAGTCAAATGCAAAAATCATCTGTCAGCGGCTTCCATGACAAATTACTTTCTTAATTAACTTGAAACTAGTTCAACAATTGACTGTTTCGCATAAAATCGTTGTTCGTACGTGCAACGCAAGTACTTATTTAAAATTTATGAGAATCAGTGCTATGGTGCCTATTGGGGCAGATAATCTCATTAGAATTTAAGCCCAAAGGGTTCATTAATCAATGATTGAGAGTTTAAAGTTCTATTAGGAAAATGTTGTAGATGTTGTCGATTAGTTACTAGTTCTTCGTTAATTTAATCTCCTGACTTTAACTGAGAGTTTATGAAAAGGTGTAAACTAAAGCCTAAGGCTAATATTACAACATTTACCTGGAGACTGAAATTGTGTCCGGCTCGAATAGCAGGAGTAGGAACAGAGTGATTTTTAGTCTGTAAGAGTCTGACACTTTCTCTCGCCTCGCCCAAAGCGAGAGAAGGAACAGGATGCTTTTCCCTCCTTAAAAAAGGTAAATAAAGAACCTTTCAAACTACGATTTCAAGTTAGCCAGCCCACTAAACGGAGAAGATTGTGGCAAACTCTCTTATATAAAAGAGATTCATAGTCCAGCAATGAACTGTCACGGGTTACCGATATTAAAACAAATAACTCCTTCAAACTCAATACAAAAACACCATGACAAAAATCCTTAACCCATCTTGTAATGGTTGCCATAAAAAGCCCCATACGGCAAGGTCGTAGTAATTGCGTGTCACCCGCGCGTGACGGTAGCTTGGTCATTACTCGTCATTATGTGATTACTTGCTGCTCGTGCAGACCTGGTGATCTTTGAACCAGGGCTTCTGACTCTCATGGTGGAATTGTGTAAGTTTTTTCTATGTTAAAGGTACATACTTATGTTTTTTGAAGTGCTACACTTTGGAACGAGCACCTAGCTTCACTAACATAGAGATTGACGGATAATTCAATTTGACGTTACAAAAGTTCCTAATTAAGGATTGATTGAAATAAATGCTTTGACCTTTGACTTTGGCTATGATGACTTTATATGCGTTTTGCTGTCGATAGAACATCAACATCAACGGCCATTGCTGGACTATAGGGCTGTTGATGCTTTTATCCTCTACATAAAAGGGTTCTATAATTGATAATCTTTACACATAGCTGGAGAGTTGGAAATCGCAGGAAAAATTGAGGTTTATGAAAAAATACTACCGTACTGTTCAGACCTGTCACAGACTGTAATATCTGTCAAATCTGTACTAGAACATAGAAATGTTATTTATTACATAATAGGCAAAAAAACGTGACGTTGTCTAGCAAAAATGTGTCGTGTGTCTTGGAAACTAAGCTCACCCATCCCTTTGAGACAATAAAACTGTCTGATACATAAAACAATGATATTAAAGGTAGTAAGTGAACTTCAAAAACCACACGCTACGCACTTGGTAGGCGCGAGTGGCAGGCAGTCACGGTTGGCGGACGACCTCTGCTTGACCTTGGCCGTGCCAGACATTGCCACCGGCATCACTTGTACATCTCCTTGGAAACTTCACGGTTATTATACGCGTAGGCTGGAGTACTTCAGTATGAATAATGAAATTTATGACAATGACAACAGTTAAATTTCAATGAATCAACAAACACTTTTGATACGATAAATTCCTAGGAATATCTGGGTTTCCCATTCTTTATGACGGAGGAAACTAGAGATCAGATCCTGGCAATTGATCAGTAGACTCTTTTTGAGGAGGCAAAATCATCCAAGGCTTTCTCTAGCCTTGGGCGAGGCGGGAGGGAATGTCAGACTCTTATTGACTAAAAACCACCACCAACAACCCGTTCTTAGTCCTGCTTTTAGAGCCGGAACCCTGATAACCTGCTAGGCAGTTAGCAACTACGGGTATCAGTAACCCCTACGGTGTAATGACTGTTACGGTACATTCTTAGGGAGACCTGGGTATACCTTCAATGAGCCATACTGTACATTATGCCACGGTCTTCCGTAAGGTCACTAATTGGACGCCCAAATTACCCACTCTATAAACTCATCATCCCAAAACTTGAGTCTTCCAATCTATAACAGCTCATACTATACTTACATGAGAATACACTAACATAGCAACGTCGCATCGCCTGCCGCCTAACAATGAAAGTCGGTGTTGTCAATATGTTGCGGCTTTCTCATTGAACAATACTGATCGCTTCCCATAACAACTGGTCGCCAAGTTGTGGTTGCTATCGCCAGGTGAGAATTTAGGTGTCAACATACCGGTGTAGGTGTTAGATACTAAACATGAATGAGTATAGTGTACTTCATATTTTCTTATGTTGTCCACTTGAGCACCTAAATTAATTGGTGAACTGATTCTGAAGCTGGTCTGTGCAGAGGTGCTAATAGTGACCATTGGAATCGATTTAATTTTAGTGAGGAAAATCTCACACTCCTTTAATTTTTATTCTCAAAACTCCTCCTTTAAAAGCTCGACTAGTTTCTGCTCAAGATGAAGAGTCCCTCAGTGACTCGAAACTAGTAGAGCTAGGCTCGAAACCGTGATTGTGGGTCAATGTAGTATATCTCACAATAGTTGTTTCAACTCCTTTTCAAAGTTTCCACCGAAAACAAAATGGAGGTGAAATTACGAAAATCGGTAGAACAGTTACCAAAAAACTGTAATTCAATCAAAATCACTACCCATGGCCATTAATACATTGACAATACAATCCACTTTAAAAACAATGTTCTAAACACTGTCTATTGTTTCACACACACATCAACAGCCTATAAGTAGACACTAATGACCAAAGGCCTCTTCTCGCATGGAGAAGGTTTGAACATTAATCACCATGCGTATGCAATACGGGTTAACAATTTCAAACTTATAACCAGAAACTATAAGCCCAGGTTTCCTCTTGAAGTTTTTCCTTCACCGTTTGTCACTGGTGTCTAAATAATCTTAGAATGTACGTATGACTCGGAAAAAGTCACATTGGTACTCGCCATTGGTAGGTTTCGAACCCGTCTTGAAGTAAATCGTCTTAAACCTCCGGGCCACCAAATGTTTATTGCTGTCTATTATTTTATTCACGTCTTTTCCTATCAAACTACAGATACCAGTACTGAAGAAAATAAAAGACTATACTCCTAAACCCTACAAAGACTATCTTCATATTCCATTCTTTATTTTTCTTAAGGAAACCAACGACAAAGAACGAAAAGCAAGTCCCATAAAACATGAGTACTTACCCATAAGGGGACACCGTATACACTATACAGGAAGTGTTTGTCTATGTGTGTGTACCGCGTCTGTGTGCGTGCGATGCGTCATGCACGATCAAGTTAAACGTGAGGGTCTGCGCAAACGCAAAAGTTGTTTATGTTCTTTTTTTTTTGTTTTTGTTTACTTTTTTTGAGGCGAAGGGGTCATTCAATGGCACTCGTTATTGGGAGGTATTTTGTCAATGACCGGGCAAGTGGAGTGACGTGGTGTTGAAGGTTATTTGAAGTTAATTTTATTGGAAAATAGCGTAAAGGAACAATCTTATAGGCTTTTCATATTTTCCCTTGTCTTTGATTACCCTTGTATTAATCCAAATTCAATTCTTTACCAGACAAAATAAGGTTTAATTTTCATTACTATCTTTCAATTTCACGGATCAATTTACTTATTGCATTAAATGTTACTCTGACTAAATAACTTAAATAAATTAACTTAGCAGCGCCAACCCTAATAAAACTTCACACTCCACTTGCGCATGCACAAATTGATCGCTCCTATCTCTGTCCCTGTCTATCACAGTACTATCAAGTATCTGCGTCCCTTTCTCACCTAACTGTGGACTGCATACAGTTAGACGGTGATGGATATTCGTGATTCTTAGCTTAAACTCCTTTTGGGGGATGATTAAAAACAATGAAATAGTAATATGACATTAAGCTTGTCATCTGTCGAATGGGTAAGCAGAGGTATACAATATATAAGCAGTCTGGGACAACATTTCGTAGATTAAGGTTATAAAGATGATTATGGTGCTAAAGACTGGACATAGTCACTGTCACACTACTTCAATATTACTTCAGATCATGTCAAGATCCTACAAGTGGCCACTATGCAAAATACAAAATTAAATATTACACATTTCATAAATTTGGAAGAATTTTGTCAGTGTTATTAGTTGAATTGTAGAACATTGTTAACACAAGACTTCTGGTAGATAGACCTAATGAAGATTGCAAGAAACCGCTACACTGGGTGCAGTATCCTTAGTATAGAATAGACCGCGTTCGGTGCTCTGATTGGCCGGCTCGAATATACTAACCAATCAGAGCGCCGATCGATAAACGTAAAACAAACTCATAATAAGGGATACAGGTCGCTTCCAATCCAACAGGCTTATTTGTAAATTATCGGAGAAAACCTTTGTTCAGCCGTGGATATCTTGAGGCTAATGATGAATAGGAGATGACCCCATACTCACACACTGGGTATTTCACTCTCCCTGACTGAAACCACTGAAGAAAATCGAAAATCTCAAAAATACTTCATCCAATTGCGATCACTCGACCAGTCCACTACCAAATTCTTAGAACACAATTTTAATAATACATATACCAATTAAACAAGACCGTAACTTAACTAACTATTAACCACACTTCTTGATGAAGGAAACTTAACTCTAATACCTTTGATACAGGATTTATTTTCCAATGATTATCAGGGTGATAATGCCAGTCATGGGTTACTCTTTGTGGCACGTGGCTATTTAAAAAAAAACGATGTTTCATTTGATTATTATTCTGGACGCGTGGCGGCGCTGGCGTCGCTTTGAAGGCGTTTCTTTTTTTATTAGCCACAAAATTTAATGACACGTTTTTTGTGATTAGTTACCTGAGGAAGTAATTGATATCATTGTAGTGTCGCGTTTGTTATTCTGATAGGGGATCGGCAGAAGTGTATTAATATTCAGTTAGTCTTGCTACCGTTTTTTACCAGGTAAATGAAATTAAAAGCGTTACTAGTCAATTCTCTCTTTCTTTAAGTTTTATTTTTGCAAAAGAAAAGTGTTTTATTACAATCTAGACTTGTCTAAGGCGTTTATTCGTGAAAGCGTAAGAAATTGACAAACAATTTTTTCGAATTTATTGAAATGGAAAGTGTTATCAGTAGGTATTATCTATTTCATATTTCAAGTAATACCTAAATGCAGAATGTTCAATCTAAGGTTGTTACTACACCAATCGAGTGATCGTCGATTGATAAGTCGATTGATTAGTCGACGTCAATCGGTAATTTCTACCATACCAATCGATCGATGGCCATGAATGGATAAATTTCTAAAGAAACTGATAAAATATAGCAGGGGTTAATCGATCTACGTCGACTGGTAATCGATCGATTGGTAAGTCGACCGATATCTGTCGGGCAATTAAAGCTACCACACCAATCTTTCAACGTCGACCGATGTCAACCGATAGCTTCGATCGAATGGTGTAGTAACACCCTAAAACATATCTTCAGGACAAAACAAAAACATAACTGACAAAAAACATTAACATGTACTACAATCTCTGCCTACCCCACCACAGAAAACCAACCGTAAAACATTTTATTAAATAAAACACCTACGAAGGACTTTCCCCACCACATTACTAAGTCTTCCCCGTCCATTTAAAAAGTATTGATTTTAAAAGCCCTCTCGTAACGGAATAAAATGCTGCATTACAGAGAAACCTTGCAATATCGACATTGAACCATATTACTATCTATAATTAGATGTATTTTTAATTGTTTTGTAACGATTAATCGCTTTGTAACAGGTTAATTGATCATTTCTCATTAGTTAACCAATTTAGTTAATTGGTGTATTTTCGTGACTGTCACAAATGTGACTTCTGAGCAAGATATCTTTATGCCCAAAGGATAATTCCTTTGACAACCATAACAACTTTGTGACGAAAAGAGGGGTAAAACAAAAAAAGGAAAAGTAAGAATATTTAAACAGGGAACCGTCTTAAATATCCATCAAATCGATCGATCGATCCTCGATTTTTTAAATCGGTTAAATTTTTAAATATACCTAAAACATCTCCTTTGTCTGAAAAACTATGCTGAAAAGATCATCATACACAAACATTTCAACACATTATATTCTTACATCTATCTAAATATTCTTAGAAAGTACATATAACTCGGAAAAAGTCACATTTGTACATTGTCGTTGGTACGTTTCGGACCTGCACTCAAATGCATGAGAAGTGGACACTTTAAACCTGCCTTACGGTCACCACGACACGTATTTTTAAGGAAAACCCGTCTTGACATTATACTCCTTCATTATGAATGAATACCATGAATTGCTGTAAATAGGTTAATTGATAATAATTTCTCATTGAATTAACTGCAAATTGAATTGATGTCCTTTCTTGTCTACCGTTCAGTTTCATTTTAATGAAAGTGTTTATCTTTTCTTAGCTGTAATTATTATGTCTGCTCTTGGCCTAGTTCTTATAAATAATGTGTTTTCAAACTCTGTGAAGACAATATCGGAATATTGGAATAACAATAAGGTTCTTTTTATAGCTATTTAGCAGTCTTTCTTGATACCATCCTATTCATTCTTGAAGTTTTGGGAACGTTAAATCTCACGTGCTCCACCGTAGGCCGCATCATCACTTACCATCAGGCGAGATAGCGGCCAAACGTCGACCCATTTAATATAAAAAAAAAATTAAAGATCCATAAGATATTTTATTTACAAACAAATATGCAACGTCACTCCTTTTATCCCCGAAGGGGTAGGCAAAGGTGCACATTACGGCACGTAATGTCGCTATACAATGTATACCCAACTTTTTACCATTTGTCTTACAAGTCCCATTGTCCTATGTAATAGGGGAGTGAAACTATATAATTTACAAACTCAGTAATAACGATTTTGTCTGAAATTAGATTCAAATCAACAAATTCCGTAATATTTCAAAATAGCACATCACAGTAAAATAACTATAGGTACTTAAATCTTCTACTCACATTATCAGGAAATAAAGATTAAAAATAAGTTTAAAAAAGGTCTAACAATACTTAAACAAACTATCAAGGCAGCCTCTGTTCAGTATAAGCAGTGTTTTGTCCAGAGGAAGTCTAAAAACAGCTGACATAAAAGCACTAGGCAGGAAAATAAGAGGAAATTACGAAAACATCACCTTGGGGACTTTGGTCTAAGGTTTTTCCTTTTAATTATTCTAGATTGTTTCAGTGTTAGGTCACGCTTTTTGTGGCCTAAAATGGTTGAGATAAATGTGAGGGTAGGGAGGGTAGGGAGGCCTTTACTCTGCAGTGGGACGAACATTGCTGAAAATAAATAAATAAAGTGTTATTAATCATCAGGATGTTTCTGTTTTCTGCTGGTCATTTAAACGTTTTGACTGAAAGTGTGTTCCCTTTTTTTTGAGGGGGAAAATCATCCAATGACTTCTTCCGCCTTGGGTGAGGCGGGAGGGAGTGTCAGACTTTTACTGACTAAAAACCACCCCATTCCTTCTCCTGCTTTGAGCCGGAGCTCCGGTTACCTTTTACGTTGTGCCTAGGAAGAAAAGCACAGTATTACATATGTTATATTCCTAAATTTCAGTCAAATTCCTATCAAAAAAGGAAAGAAATATCACATTAAGAATGTACTAGAACTCTAGAACAATACAGTAAGCACGTCAGTCACTCACAATTATACTGACAGCACATCAAGCTACCCCATCCATCAAAAATCTCCAATACATTCCCAACCTTATCTCTTACAAAATAGAATAGAAAATCTATTAAAACCAAATCAAAAGAACGTCGCGCGCGCAAGTTCATGCGTAAATAACAAGCGTTTGAAATTGGAACGTTATCACCGCCATGTTGGCAATGGATGACGTCAGAGCACAGATAAGGTACAAGGTCATTGTTTGGATACAGCCTTATAGCACCTTACGACCGTGAAAGAGACATGGGGAGAATTAATTTGATTGTATTTTTCCGTATTTTGCTTCTTAATGTTGACAAACAAACTCGCTATTGTTTGGTAAAACGCATAACGTGACATAATGATCAGGAAGCCTAAAATTGGGAGGCCATTGTTATGTAAAAGAAATAAGGATGGTGCTGAAAAATTCTGTACTTTATTGAAACAAAATGGGAGATGTAATTGTTCCTATAAACTATTAAACTATCCTGATAAACTATTTTTCTACGGGGTAAACAAACAGACGGGTCAGCTGATGCTAATCGTAAGTCTTGCTCATGAACACCTGCAACAGCCGAGGAGTTACAAGCCCGTCTCTGGTCTTTTAGAAAGGTGGGAGGTGTTAAACCATCAATCTATGCATCCTAATGGTATTAGCCGGTAAACGAGTAGACGGATCACGTGATGGTAAATACTAAGCAATTGCCGCTGCCTATGGACACCCGAAACGCCAGAAGCATTACAAATGCGTTGCCGGCCTTTTAGGGTTTAGGAATTTAAGGGTTGTTGGGGAATCGGGAATTGGAAAGATTGGGAAAAGGGGTAATTGGTCCTCCGGTAACCTCACTCACACAACGAAACACAACGCAAGCGTTGTTTCACGTCGGTTTTCTGTGAGGCCAGTTGAGACAGCCCATTCGTGCCAAAGCAGGGCTCTTCCACAATTTCCTTCTCAATTTCAAAACATAATTCATTACCTTCCTATCAGCTTCAAGACGTCTCTTTCTTTACATAATAGGTCTTTCCCAAAGACCAGCTGATTGCAAGATACCTGTATCCATTCATTCCATCTTCTACCTGTATGTACACATTAAGCTATGCAACCAGTTTATCTTGATATAAGTTTATAAACTGACATGGTCACTAACACTATTATTATAACTTATTACGGGATATTTACCATGTTTATATTTATGCAAGCGCCATGATCATGGCGCTTCCAACAGTGCCGAAATATCGGAAACTCATCAAAATTAATAAACATGGTAAATATCCCGTCATAAGTTCTAATAATATTTTATCCTGAACTCGCTTTGTATGATCTTTCCACACATTCAACAGTCAGTTTATACTGGTTATGTTCAACTTGACGTGTACCCATCTACCGATACAATGATAAATAACGAGCCAGCCTTGAACCAGTGTGCAGTAGTTCCGACCTCGCTAGAAATGTGAGCAAACAGAGCGTGTAGCTACCGCAGTGGTGTGGGTTCGATTGTTTTTACAACTACTATATAGTAACGGAGGATCTGAATTGGTCAAGCTTGGCTGATGTGGAGGGTCTGGGGTTTTATTCCCTGGCTGATCTGAATGACTGAATTTATTAAGTCTGATGGTCGTAAAGGGTCTTAGATTTGATTCCCGAGTTAATACTATCATCAGGTCTCGGGTTCAATTCCCGGGTCGACCAAAGCATTATCGGGCTTTTTTCGATTTTTCGAAAATGTCTCATTGGTAGCACGGAGTCTGAAATTGTGCCCAGGATATGACAATAGGCTTACCCCCTATTACATGAGACGTATGTATAACACAAATGGTGAAAAGTGGGTGTACATTGTATAGCGGCATTACGTGTTGTAATGTACACTCTTCTGCCTACCTCTTCGGGAATGAAAGGCGTGATGTTTTTTTTATTTGATTACGTAGGTATTAACAATTTCTAATGTCCTCGAAGATCTAAAGTGCTAAAGGACTCTCGTCTTCGCTATATAGTCCGTCAGGCTGGTAATTTTCAACAAACCCACAATTTGCACTACACAGTAACTTAATAACCACATTTCTACTTACAACCGTAACTAAACACAGCACTGCACATTACCCGACTTACTCACCTTTCGAATGACCACTAACTATGACCAGTCAGTAATTTCTCTGAGACTATGACGAGCAATAATTGTATGGAACGGTGATGTGAAATGATATCAATTTATTGGTGTATAACTAAATGTAAGTTAACTATTTTTGAGGACAAAAAAATTATAAATTACTCCTCCCTTCCTGGGTGTGGTGAAAGGGAGTGTAAGACTCTTACTGACTAAAAACCACCTCGTTTCTAGTACTATTTTTTGAGCCAGAGCCCCGTTAACCCGCTAGACAGTCCACATCTCTAGGTCGGCATCAGTCTTATTGGGCCCCATCTGTGGTGGTCTGACGGCTCCATGAGGTGCGTGCGGTACGCGACGCGCCCAACGCACAAGTCAAGTTCTTTAATTTTAGTAAAATTATTTTCTTTTAGAAGAAAAGTCAATACCCAAACTCTGTAAAGTAATTATTCTACGCGGACAAAGTCGCGGGCAACAGTGTGAAATGAACTCAGAACTTACAGTAACTTTAAAGCAAGTTGCAAATAATATGTAATTATCTTTCTATGAATGACAAGCAATCTGTACGACTATGTTGTTCTAGTAAACTTTATGGCACCTTTCTCTTACATGCAAATCTTACAATGAGTTGCTTTCTTGTACACAACTGTGTGTAGTTTGGTAGTGTCAGTGTTTGTGTTGTGTATGAGATGAATGAGCCTTGGGGTGACGACAGAGTACCTAGAATGGATTTCGTCAACACCTTCACTCTTCCTGTGGGTTTCTTAAGAACAGTACCCTTATTACAATTTTGTTTTACGTTTAAAGTAATTCAACAAATTAGTTGGTTTATTCAGAACGCCGAACTCGCTCTTGTTTCGATTACTTTAACGTAAAGCCATCTCATACTAAGGGCATAGACCAAGGCTCATTTGACAATATGATACCACCTTCAAATCTTTAAGAAAAGAGCGTACTCCTTTTTAAAAAGCCAGCAAAGCACCTGTGACTCCTCTGGTGTCAGTGTCCACGGGTGGCGCTCTTCGCTTACCATCAGGTGACGCATCAGCTCGTTTGCCCCATACTCCATAAAAAAAAACAAAAGCAAAACCAGTGGCGGTCTCTGATAAATCTACGAGTAAACCACTTTAAACTGCGATCTTCAACCCGGAATTGAAACTTAAACTCAAGCAACAAGCCACTTTAATAACTCACAATATTTCGGCGAAATGTTATAAAATTAATCATCACTTGTACTGCCTATTACTAAACAAACATACTTACTGATAAACATATATAGACTAAAGTTAAATGTCATGCAATAATAACCCTTAAAACACACAAAATAAAGACTATCAAAGTTTAGGCTAGGGTGCAGAATATTGTTTTTCGAAAATTGATAGCTAATGAGTCAGTGTAAAATCCCCTTTGCTACATACTTTGAGCGTGAGTTAACCTTTTTAATGGCTGCTTCAAAGAATCGCAGCGCCCTTCCGAATATTAATGATGATTCGTGTACCTGCTTGCTTGCATGGGTCTTGGATATCATTAGAGCTTATATTGTTAAAATTATCTTTCTTATAATTGTCTGTAAAGATACCACTGCTTTTCTGAGGTGGGTGGGAGTTATTCAATGATTCTCTCCTTATTTGAGGGAGTGTGAGACTCTTACTGATTAAAAAAACCCCGTTCCTACACCTGAGGCATTAGTACAAGTTTATTTTACGTTTAACGAGATCGAAATGAGAGTACTTTCGGCGCTCTGATTGGTTAGTTTATTCGCACCGGCCTATTCGGTTGTTTTGTTTTCGTTTATCGTAAAGCAAATCGTACTAAGGGTACTTCTCCAAGCCGGAGCCCTTGCGTCCGCACAGTTTGTGACTTAGTGGCTTTTCTGGCCGTGGAAAACCTGACGGATTGCCTCAGGCTCGAAAAGCAGGAGTAGGAACGGGGTGGTTTTTAGTCAGTAAGAGTCTGACACTCCCTCTCGCCTCACCCAAGACCAAAGAAGTCATTGGATGATTTTCTCCCCTTAAAAAAAACAAAAGTAGTTTTCCATCTCACGGGTTAGTTGTTTCAGTACTTTCAACACTCTTTTGTCGATACAAGGAAATGAAACAAAGTTTGCATGAATGTATGTAGCGGATGTTTGTCCGTCTGCATGTTTATAAACACGTATATATTGTCGGCGATAGCACAGTTGTCCTGTTTGTCAATAAATAATAATGTTGAATGAATTTTTGTCTGTTTTTCTGTCTGTCTCCGAAGTACGGGTGTAATATGGACACTAAACGTATTTTGTTATGAGACCCATTTTCTAGTAGTAGGTTAGGCTAATATCATGTACTGGGGTCATTCTGAACTACGTTTTATGAGTAAAAATATAAATCTATGATTTAAAAAACATTACACTCACTTATGTGATATTTCTCAGACCATCAGGTGATCCGTCTGTTCGTTTACCAGCTTATACCATAAAAAAACATATAAGTAGAATATAAAAAGCCCTTGCGTGACAAACAAACTTAGTACCAAAAAAATCCAATTTACGTCAAATCTATAGAGATTACTCTTGTATGTATGTATGTATGTATCTACGTCAGCAAACGACGTACATTTTCTACCAAACTATTGTTATGCAAAGTGTGCCCACCTACCACGGACAAAAGGTAATCTTTTACGTTACAGCAGTTTTCGAGATAATTGACACAAATTAGCATACAAGAGTAATTGTAAGACGAAGTGGTATCATACCTATGTAATTAATATTTTTATGTGTATGTGTCTCGTTGGTTATAGGTCGCTAACTGCCGTACTCAGAGACATTTAATGATAATTATTTAAACTATTTCTTAGTAACGATTTTGTTCCGAAAATAATACTAAGGACTGGGTGAAGCTATTATTAAATAACTCTGAGTAACGCAACGTAATGCCGCTATACAATGTACACCCACTTTTCACAATTTGTGTTATAAGTCCTGTGTAATAGGCGGTGAGCCTATTGCCATATATTGGCCACAATTCCATACTTAATTCTACTACTGAAAAATTCGCAAACCGGAAAAGGCCCGGTATTACTTTGTCCGAACCCGATAATCGAACCCGAGACCTCGTATACGGCAATCGCACTTGCGAGCACTCGACCAACGAAGCAGTTAATGAGTCCACAGTTTCCACAAATAGATATACACTGTTAGAATCATCTCTCTTGAATCCGACATCGAACAAAAACCAGACACAACAACATATTATGTCAACGAGGAACACAAAAAAGGCAAAACTCATGAATATAATAATACTTCCACAATAATTTTAATGGTGTTCCGAAACCTAATTCTCAAACTGTCTCTCATTACGTAATGTTATTGTTGAGACAACTCATGAGACGCCATGACACGTAATTATTTGAGAACGCCGTAATGCAAACTATTGTTGCTTCAGATTGTTTATAAACAACCACTATGATGCCAGTTGTCATGTAATTAAAGATGCTGTTTGGTTGAAATGATCTCTAGATGTATTATCTAAGGACTAATACTGAACTACGTTTATATGGGAAATGATATCTCATCTCCTGCCCAAAATGAATACCATAAAATGCCTTTGTTACGACATGAAAAGTTTTAGTGATAAACCTAACACCTAATGATGTTTCCATAAACGGAAATCAAAACCTAGGTGATACTAGTAGATACTTATCGATCGATAGTTTCTACCAGACACTAATTGTCGACTATTTGGTGCGACTTAGAACGACTGGTTTTTTATTTGATAAGCCATTCCACCCAACACTTACATATCGCTCGCACAGTGATTCATCCTGCATGCTAGCTAGACGTTTCCGAATTCCAAGAACTAACTATTGCAATACGGTAGCCAAATCCCCACTTATCCCAGATCTAAGAATTGTTTTGCACACATTTCAATACTGATGAAATAAAGGCTGTTATACAATAAAGTGTATGTAAAGCGTCAACTAGTTGCATCGCTACTAACGACAAACATCATATCCTGTGAATTTCTATACTTGTGAAAAAAAACTGTGATGGAATTTGTAGCTGAAGGTATGTACATTTTGATACTTAAAGTACATATAGTTTTTCTCCGCTACAACGTGCAATGTTAAAATTTTGACAATTTTCGTAGCGTAACGTAACATAACGTAAAACGTAACGTATTTAAAGTTTAATGGACCAGAAACTATCTCTCCCCTTTTTCCCCCGGGTTGATTTTTTTATAGATCATAGCTATATCTATGGCTTTTGATTTTTAGTAGTCACAAAATTCACAATAAATTACAACTATGTTTTTTATTGGATTTTCTAGACATCGAAGGAACAATTTCAAACATTGAGTTTTTGGAAGAATGGCGTAAAAACCCAAAATAATATCGTACCAGTGCATTATATCAATATATAAGGAACAGACACGGTCCATAGAGTATCAGCGATGATTTTATGAAAGAGTTAAGGAACCATATCAGCGGAAATTCTTCAAAATTTGCTGAAAAATGGAAAAGTTCTGGAGGCAATCATGAACGCTTCTTGACCAACCATTCTACTTATTTGGCAGAAGATTTCAAGTGTAATCTGCCCACCACTCCAAACCCTGAACATCCACTCCGGGTCGTCCTACTAAAACCTTTGATGACCTGAGTGATTCCTTCACATAAGCTTGAAAAAAAATTAAAAGATGAAAATGACAAAGCAAATGTGAAACAGCGTTCAAATCCAAGATAGGTAAAAGTCGGAAATAGGTTTAATAGTCGATAAACCAGAAACCTGGATTCGGGAATACTAATGTTCGAAATACTAAAGTGTTTTCTTGTGTATCCTGAAATAGCTTCAGATATTTTTTATTTAAATGTTTGGAAATGTTTCAGATTTAGAATAATTTATAATTATAAAGGGATGAATTGAATGTATTATATATGCGTATATAAGTGAATATGAGTAGTTCTGTCTGATGTTAGTTCTGTCTATAATATTAAAGATTCTTCTTCATAAGAATATAGCTGTGAATAAGAAAAAGGACTGTAAATCCGCTATGACGACGTGAAATGTAGGGATTAATTTACTAATTACCAAAGAATGTAAGTACCTTAAGGCAATGATACAACGGGTACCAAATGAGGCCCCATTGTATTTTAGTAGCTATGACATTAGTAATTGAACCATACTGAGCAATATGTTTTCCACCTTTAATATTATTGAATAAATATTTACGTCTCTTAATCACAAACTTTAGTTGACCGTACTCCTCGAAAAAGCGTGCCCCTACCGACTTTGACCTAATCGCCTTTTATTTGGGTATTCATGGGTCTGAGCAATAAAACGTACTACTATGATTGCCGTATCAGACGAGTAACATCAATAAATAATCCCGTCAATTGTCCAGCTAAAATGTAGGATGAATCTATATTCCTGTATAGAAAGCAAAATTAATGCGTATCTTGAGTTTGTTTCACTTTAATTAATTTAAATTGCGTGTCAATTATTTATCAATGTATACGTATGCAGCTATATATGTAAATACAGCGATCATGTATTAAGTTCGGAGAAAAGGCAAATTGTTATATTGCTCCAAAAAATAGTTTCAAGATAAAAAATTCACGGTTAAGAAACAAACACAGCTAGTATCAGAAGATTACTCCGCTATTATCTATGAACAAACAATTTATGTCGGTCGTAGTGACATCAATATTTGACCAGCATTACTCATTATCTCTAGTTTCATAATTAATCTACAATTCTTATGATTACAGGTACACCAACCACGCTAGCTGCACGTCACACGAAAAAAATAAAAATAAAACAAAAGTTCGAAACTAAAATTCCAAATATAAAAGTGTAAAGTGGAATAAAATTCCAGAAAGTAAAAAGTTAAAACTAAAAAGTGATAAAATAAAATTTGTAATTGGAATATTTGGCACGAAGTGTTCCGGCTCGACCGGAGTGATACCACGGCCTCACAGAAAACCGACGTAGAACCAACGCTTGCGTTGTGCGAGTGAGGTTAACGAAGACCCAATTATCCCCCTTTTCAAATTTTCCTAATCCCCGATTCCCCAACAACCATTAAATTTTTAACTCCCAAAAGGCCGTCAACGCACTTCTAACGCCTCTGCTATTTCGAGTGTCCATGGGCGGTTTGATCTTACCATCAGGCGATACGTCAGCTTGGTTACCAGCTTATACTATAAAAAACGGAAAATTCATAAATACTTCGAGAAAAACCAATAATAGTAGATATTAACTAATATCTGTGTTGCAAATTGACAACCTGTCAAAAATCTTATTACAACACACCCTATTTATCATAAATCACCAAACCTATTAAGTCTTTTATTTACATAAATAAAGCCTCAATTACATACAAAAACTGACATGAAATATTACTAAACTATTAAAGAATACATAAGTAAATAATAGACGACGATTAATTTAAGCATTTCATTGAAAATAGTTATTTCTGCAATAAAAATGTTTTCACCTTGAAACCGTCATTGGCTGAGGTCGCATCACATCCGGAGAAACATTGCAAGCATTGTGTTTTACTGGCACTATCTAACTGACTGTTTTATGTTACCTAACACAATATAAAAGTGTGTAAATATTGCAACGGCACGCCTTTTATCCCCGAAGGGGTAGGCAGAAGCTGCGGACAACGTAAAAGGTTACCGGGGCTCCGGCTCAAAGCAGGAGAAGGAACGGGGTGGTTTTTAGTCAGTAAGAGTCTGACACTTTCTCCCGCCTCACCCAAGGCGGGAGAAGTCATTGGATGATTTCCCCACCTCAAAAAAAAAAAAAAGAGGTACACATTGCTGCACGTAACACCGCTATACAATGTACACCCACTTTTCACCATTTGTGTTAAAAGTCCCATGTAATAGGGGGTGAGCATATTCCCATATACTGGGTACAATTCCAGACTCCGTGCTACAACTGAGATCATTTTGAACAACCAAAAGTAACCACGTTCAACAATTACGTAAATACACGGTGACGCCGTGATACATGTTTAGTTTAGGATGTATCACAAAAATATTAATACAAAAATACATTAAGAAACATTCAACTATTGAAATATCAGCTGAAAATCCACGTGTCTTCATTATTATCTATAGAGAATTAAATGAATGTAATTATAGTATTTCAGCTTGCCCTACTTTCCTTCAATTGCGCCACAATTACAATTAACACACTATTATATCTCTCTTGAATTATATTTTCTTTTGTCAACAACAGTTGAATCACAGGAAATGCAAATCTTAGACATAGTCATTAGACATGCATCATAATTTAGGGATTGTGAATCACAATGTCCTAAATTCATATCGGATTACTAACACTATTCTACAAAATATATGTTTCATAAAAGACATTTTAAGCCAAACAATTAAATAGTTACCCATCACCAGTATATGTCAATAGGCTCACCCCCTTATTACATGGGACTTATAACACAAATGGTGAAAAGTGAGTGTATATTATACAGTGGCATTACATGCCGTAATGCGCAACACTGCTAGCCCTTCGGGAATAAAAAGGCGTGACGATAAAAAAGGTAACCATAATTCCTGTTACGTAGATATCTTTTTACCCCATCGGTCGATCTAGCAGTTATTGGGGGATTCCAGTGATCAGCAGTGGACTTCTTGTGGCTGACATTATACTGAATACAATATTAACATCTTCTAAATTCTGAATAAGAGCGTTGCTGGATCCAAGACCTATTTTTAAAGTTACTGAAAAATCGAGATACATTATTTCACGAAGATAGATTCTGACTTACAAAGTTAAGCTAAAAATATACCTTAAATAGTCTAAAAGTATCCTCTGTAAGGTAATAAACCTGCTACTGTAAGGTGTTGCTGTAAGGTACCTGTCGGCCTCATCTAGTTATTTCAAAGATTGATGTGTTATTTTGTAACCAACTTGCTGAAATAAATATCATTTAACTATTTACTTCCACATCCTCATACAACCAGAAATAGACACACATAACTACAGGGCATTTGAAATATCTCTTCAAAGTCAAACCATTTACTTTAATTAGACCTATTTACTTCGAATGTCAATAGTAACACCATGTGGGCTTGTACGAGTAATTAGCATATATTAACACTCATTAACATTGTAGAGCATCACGTGTTCCCCTTGAGGGGGTAGACAGAGGTGAATAGAGGTATAACTTCTTTACTAGTTAGGTATGGTCACTTATTTAGGGGACAGAGAGTAAAGTTTCCTAAAAAAAGAGGGATTTTCCGACCAGGCAAGGTAATAGCGCCTAGGGCTTTCTGTCCAACTGTTGTTCGTTAGGATTTTCTATCCATGTTTATTCGCATGTAAACCTCCGGTGTGCGATATAGGATTTATGATGTTATCCACGTTTGAGACGAACCAAGTAATCTGAATATTTTTTTCACCTTACTTTAAATGACTGTACTGAGAAAAAAAATCGTTCAGGGACATCTGTATATAAAAAACGAGCGATTTTCAAAGACATCTAATATGTATTACAGGTAATTAGCATAATCAACATTATCTCGCAATATAAACCAGTGCAAGCCTAATAAGCATAGCATAAATATTACAATTGTTAATCCCATATTATTAGCTCAAGTACATAAATCTACCTACTTACCTATACCCAGATACCTACAAAGATTATTCAATCAATTGACCGATAATATAATATTGTATTGACTTTTAATAATTACAATCAAGTTCTGTTTATGACTTGCTACTTCCCTTTCTGCTCAGCTCCTTTTGATCGTAGCGTCTATTATAGCCTATAACCTTCCTCAACAAATGGACTAACCAACACAAAAATAATTATTCAAATCGGTTCATTGGTTTAGGCGTAAAGAAAGGACAGACGTGATTTACTTTCGTATTTATATAATTTGTCACCTACTGCTGGGCTCCTATTGGTCATAGCGTGATTTTTTTATAGTCTATAAACTTCCTCGATAAATGTACTATCCAATACAAAAAGAACTATTGAAATCGGACCAATAGTAATATTTCCGCCCGATCTCTGTCAAATGTGTAGTTTCTTACGGCCAAAATTTTATCCTTAACCAATTTCAATCCATAATCTTTGGAAATAAGATTCATTTTTAACAATACTTCAGGCTATTAGTTTCAGCCGTTAGTCGGATCTTTCCATACCCGCAGGAAGAATAACGATGGTGTCAAATATCGTACTTTACTGTCATAGTTACTTCTCCCGCCTTGGGTGAGGCGAGATAGTCAGACTCTTACTGACTAAAAACCACCCCGTTCCTTCTCCTGCTTTGAGCCGAAGTAACCTGTTACGTTGTCCGCAGCTCCGGAATAGTCATCACCGAAGTAATTCGTACCATCAGAGAAATCTAGACACAAAATTCAGGTTGAAATTTAGTCAGAAAGTGAGCACATGGCACGTTGATACTCTCGCTAGCTAAGTGGAACAGAGGACTGGCAGTGGCTTCACAAAAACTGGCCGAAGTGGGTCAATGACCTCGCGGACGTGTCTGAGTACCTATTGCAATATTTACAACATGAGTTTAAGAATGAGAGGTTATTTGAGTGGCTTGTTTTACTGGTGCACTGGTTTTGTGACTGCTGGTCAGATTATCTAGTCAGGGAGTGCGGGTTTGAGACTTGGATCGGGAAATTTTTAGTTTAACAGTTAATAATGTTAACCTAGAAGACTTTCATTGAATTTAGACGATTGGCCGACTGAATTTATTTTATTGCCTGCGAGAAGGAAAGACATTATTTCCAACCATTTTATTATAGTCAAGTGAGCAGCAGGGAATAAGGCGTTGGAGCTAAAAAAAATCTATTTGAAAATCTAGTTTCAAGCAAACCCCTTCCCAATCTACCCAATCCCCGATTCCCCAACAACAACCCTTAAATTCCTAACTCCTAAAGTTCGAGTGTCCATGGGCGGCGGAGATAGCTTACCATCAGGTGATCCGTCTGCTCGGTTACCGGCTTATACTATAAAAAAAATAAACAATCTACCAATACTTTACCTATACCTAGCTCTTCTGAACGAAAATATAACTACAACTGGAACACTTAGAGATAGCAACAGTTCATTCCATAAAAAAAAAAACAATCTACAAATGTTTGACCTATACCCAACTCTTCTGAAAGAAAAAATATAATTACAACTAGAACACTTTGAGATAGCAATTAATCCCAGATTAAAATTACTCTAAATATTTCACAATGTACATTGTAGAGTACTTCAAGCTTATCGACAACTGTGTGATAACAATTAAATGATAACAATGTGTCAATTGCATAATACTCTTATCGTGGTAACTATGTAGTTTACACTAAATGGGTTAGTCCACTGATAATAATTTTTAGTGATGAGATTAACTATTTTAATAGAATAATATTTTTTTTATATTAACTATTGTGAGACATACTAACATAACTAAAAAAATCACTCACGTACATTAAGCGAGAAAAGCTCTACTAGTTTCGTGGCTAGTAGGCTGCGCGACGTCACCGCGTCTGCGCATGATGCTCATGATGAAGAGTCCCTCTGTGACTTGAAACTAGTAGAGTTTTTTTCCATTAATGTACTTGAGTAAACCGTGATTTTTGGTTAATACATCTTTTATTTCTCAAGAACGTAAGCAGAAGACCCATTAAATACAACACCCACTTTTCCGCAGTTATGTTATGACTGACTCCAATATAACATGAGATAAACTAACTACCAGACACTGGGTGAAATCCACTTTATAAACGGAATATTTATATTTTTATAATATGAGGAGACGTGCTTCATCGTAGGTCGCATCATCACTTGCCATCAGGCGAGATAGCGGCCAAAGGTCGACCCATTAAATATAAAAATACTGAAAGAGCCGAAAAAGACTCGAAAATCACGTCACACCTTGCACAGCACCTCACACACACACACACACAGCCACTACAAGTACTACAACTCTCATAAAACGTTATTTATAACTCACAAGGAAGATAAAATAAAACTAAGTACCTACAATCTTATAAAAGAGAAATTTCTAATTAAAAAGTAAAATCTTACGTTCATTACCCATATAAGGGAAGGGGGGTACCTACCTACCTACCTGACGATTTCCCCTTGCCTGGTAAGGAAGTCCCTTAGAGCTGACACTTGCATCCATCCCAGTACTGGTTAGCATGTCGGTAAATCCGGTAAAAGTGATTATGTTAGCTATGTAAACTCACTTCACTGAGTACTTGTGTTAAGTTTTTTATGGTATACTAGCGACCCGCCCTAGCTTCGCATGGGTGCAATGATGATATATTATGCATGTATTATACATATAAATTATCCTCTTGAATCATTCAATCTATTAAAAAAACAGGATTAAAATCTGTTGCGTAATTTTAAAGATTTAAGCATACAAGTGGACATAGGAACAGAGAAAGCAACTTTGTTTTATATGGTAAGCAATTGCCGCCGTTCATGGACACTTGAAACATCAGAGGCGTTACAAGTGTTTTGCCGGATATTTAGGGGTTAAGAATTTAAGGGTTGTTGTGGAATAGGGTATTGGGAAGATTGGCTAATTGGCCTCCAGTAACCTCACTCACGGAACACAAGCTTTGTATCACGTCGGTTTTATGTGAGGCCGTGATATCACTCCGATCAAGCCGGCCCATTCGTGCATGAAGCATGGCTCTCCTACACTTGGTAGGAGCTGATACTATATTTTACTCTATTTTAATGGTAGTGGTATTCAGTTAATTAGTTTGTAGGTTAATAGTTATCAGTCATTTCTATCAGTTCTTTACCTAAACGCTTATCACCATCATTCTCCGCGTTCCCCGCTCACAGTAGGACCTTGCTTCAAACCACATTAAACTGTCCCCCCCATTACCTGTACTGGTTAAGTTGGTTAACTTAACCATAAGTTTAACTTGAGTGGTAAGCTTACTGCTTACGACTGCCGGTATATGACTTGTCTCATAACCATATATTATACACGTATACTATGTATATATATTATGTGGTAGACTGATATAGGTACTGCCGTATAAATATTATGACCATGTAACGTTTTAAAAGAAAATCTTATGGACAGATCAACAGCCTATAAGTAACCACTACTGACCAAAGACTTCTTCTCACACGGAGAAGGTTTGAGCATTAATTACCACGGTTGTTCATTGCGGGTTGGCGATTTCAAACTTATAGGTAATTGAAAATTAAAAACCTCACAATGTTTTCCTTCAGCGTTTGTCAGTGGTGTCTAAATAATCGTTAAAGGTACATAGTTACAACTTGGAAAAAGTCACATTGGTACTTTGCTGTTGGTAGGTTTCGGATTCGCACCCTCATGTATGACAAGCGGGCTTTTAAAACTTTTGTGCCACCACGACATTTTACCCCGAGCAGATAAGCGAGTTAATTTCTTTAGATTTTACTTTCCTTGCTTCAAATTTCATAAAACGACTGCAAAATTCACGTAGATTACCTCATTAGAACCTCATTCAAATGATTCAGGATCTAAATCGATTTATCTAGATTTCTAGTTAGTCCAAATCTAAGATAGCACTATATTCCAGGCTTATTATAGTCTTGGCCTACCAACATTCTTACTTCATCATCAAGATACACGATAAATTCACAATCGGCCGTGATGGCAGGCCATTAGAAAGCGATACGGTTCCCATGGCAACGCCAATAACAATGGCCTATACTAAATACTAGTATTTTCTCCAAATATTTCTGTTCCACTTTCACTTAAACCTATATTTACGAGGTAAATATTATGTAAGTGAACAGGGCCTATTGAAAAAAGTAAACTTTAAGTTAGAATTGTTCATTAGAAGATGAGCCCCAGGAATCGAACTTGAGATGTGTGCAGTGTATACATATAAATAAGGCTGAATATTTTGCTGAAATTGTATGGAATCTCATTTCGGCTTACTCGCATAATTACACATTTGACGATGAACTCGACTAATTAGTAGAAGCGTGATAATCGCTGCGTCGTGTGTCGCTGAATGCTCCTTATGAATATGAGCCTCTAGCATGGCTTGAAACTAATAGAGTTCCTCGTCAAACAGTTATGTAAGTAAGCAGATAACATAATAATTAATAAAAGTATGTCTCACGAAAGTTATAATAAAACAAGCGAGCGTTCATAGGCCACGGTAACCTCTTACCATCAGGTGGGCCGTATGCTTTCTTGCCACCGTCGTGGCATAAAAAAAGAAATAAACATGCACCTATGGAGATTCTGTCAAAAATGTTGATCAATCCAAAATCGCTTCGCTTCTTTGTACGAACTGCTAGGGAGTGGAACTCCTTGCCGGAGTCTGTGTTTCCTGATGGGTATAACCTGGGTGTCTTCAAAGCCCGAGTGAATAGGTTGCTTATGGGCAGACGTGCTCTATCGTAGGCCGCATCATCACTTACCATCAGGCGAGATAGCGGCCAAACGTCGACTCATCAAATATATTAAAAAGAAATTAGATATTTGAGATCTGGTTATTGAATTCGATCATTAATCAAAGTGACAAATGTGTTTTGCTTATTTCTGTCACCATACATTAAACTTTAACATACTTCTGTCTCCTAGGACAATGAACTATGGAACATATTCTATGTTGATGTTGAATGAAACTAACGTTTGTCATTCATATACAAGAGCCCTCTTATCAGATTTACTAACGTAGACAAAAAGGTACTGTATGAATAAGGCAAGAGAGTTCAATTTAAAATAACAACAGAGGTATCTAGTAGTTTTTACAGTGCGTTTGAGTAGATAGAGCTTTTGTTTTTAAAAACAGGTGAGATATGGTACATACGCCTATTTAGGTATTAAAATGTTTCTAGTACTTAGATACTAACTGTCTGTGTCAAACACAAAGACTTAACTTAGATTCTTGTTTTGACCTAAATTATAATCCGAATTCAACATCTTTACTTACTGAAAAACTCCAAATGAAAATTTTATTTATTTCTTTTTGTTCATTGTTATTCTACATCATACGTTACTTCTGACAAATGATCCTAATGTGACTAGTATGTCAACGTCAACGTCACGCTTTTTATCCCCGAAGGGGTAGACAGAGGTGCACATTACGGCACGTAGTGCCGCTATACAATGTACACCCACTTTTCACCATTTGTGTTATAAGTCCCATGTAATAGGGGGTGACTGGTATGTTATGGTAAGATTATAACCTTAACCTACGCAGGCATCAAACACAAGATCTCTTTCTCCACAATCCCTTAGCTACTAGCTAAATAATAATAACCACTAAAGAAAATCCTTACAATATTAACATCGAACCTTTTTAACTTGAAAGGGCAAACAGAAGATGTACAAATCCTACAAATCAATTTTACCAACTGCAATCCATAGGAATGTCGTACAACACTCCCTTTTAACATGCGTATGCGCAGGTGTACAAGAATCCGCCATATTTGTTTACCATTTTGGCGGCAAGCAAGCTTTAGCTGTTTATTCTGACCCCAATAGCTCTTGAGCAAGACTTTGGCATGAAACCTACCATATTTTCTATACCCAATCAATTTTCAATCTTAACTTATAAATTCTAAAGTTGTATTTTCATTGGTAGGTAATAATTTCTACTTAACACTCGATTTTCCATCTTATATCGGGAGTAGAAAAGTTGATTTTCGGTTGAGTGTGTTTGGATGTTAAGGTGTTTTGGTGTTGATATAAGGTTTGCACATCTGAGGTAAAGTTGTTGGAAAGAATTTGTCTCATTAGGTCTAAGTTTTGCTGTGATTTACGGCATGACATGGGCTGCCATGGGGGCTAGGCGTTTATGATGAAAATGATTCTGATGTTTGGCATGAACTGATATAATGATTACTAGGGTAGGTTTCTACAATTGATTGCCTCTTGAGATTTCCATAATTTTAATAACTAAAACACGTGGATCTGTCCTTTACAAGGAACTCCTCGATTACCATTTGAAGACGAATTCCTGATATTGAAATTTTTTATATTGAAGTTTCCAATCGGAGCATAGACACCAGAACCATACAGATATTGTCTTGTGATAATTTTAAAGTATTAGACACGTATTTTTTATTTTCTTACGGAAACAAATATTTACTATCGAAGATATATCGGTTTGAAATATCGCGCAATGTCACTTCTAGGTACATTTTATACGTAGAAATGACGTATTTGTTCCTAAACTTTAATTCGTTTTATAAGTATTGTGTTATCTTATACATATGCCAAAATAAAAATATAATTATCTAATATTTGTTCATTACCTAAATGACAGACTGAATAGATATTTAATTATCATACACCGCCATCCTTATTAACAAAAATCCTTTACCTATTCTTTTTACCTTACCTAACAACCCATAACACAACTATTACAGTAACATTACCCGCCTCATCAGCTACATAACCTAGATCACTAACGCCACTCGACATCATGTCCCCCGCTCCGTGAGAACGGGGCTGGCAGACACAGTTATTGTCATAGTAATTGCAAACAAGTGATCTACATTGCAATCTGCAACGTGTATAGTACTTGTTGTTGCATTTCTCTCGAGAATCTCTTGTGTGGCGGAAATTGTGTGGTGTCTTTAGTGTTTTTCATTTGTTTTTCTTAGATAATCTTAATAGCAGATTTTTACTTGCATAAATATATGCTTCGATGGTCGAACGGAGGTCACGGAGTTCTGGATTCATTTCTCAGGTCGATTAGTGTTTTTTAGAAGCCCTGTTTCAGTCCAGTCCTTTTAGGGGATTTGCGTTATTTTGAAATTTTCTTAGTTCTTTATTTTACGCCCATAAAACACTTGAAATAAAAGTACGTTGCCGGCCTTTTAAATGTTAGGAGTTTAAGGGTTGTTGGAGATTGGGATTGGAAAGATGGGAATCAGAGATTGGGAAGTTCCTAGTTTTTTTAGTATCTGCAAAGTGCCCTGAGTTGTGCTCAGTATATGTCTATAGGTGTGAGCATATTGAGCTTAGTGAGCCCCCATGTACACTTTACCTTAGGCGTAACACCCACTTTATAAAATAAATCCGCTGCCAAGTAACATTTTCTTAAACATCTCGTTTTCAAACCTAAGTAAAACTTTACTACGTCAACAACAGTCAATCGTAGAATAGTTTTCCTCAAAGTATCTTCACTCATCAATACAAACTATTAACTTTCGAACACTCAATACCTCTGCTTACCCCGTTCCCTAATGATTGATGGATGACAGCTGAATGAGAGGTCGCATTAAGGTCAAACTATTGCATCGCTCGGCTTTTGTTAGAAGTACAATACTTTAGTTTTTTTTTTTTGGGACAAGCCCGCCTCATCCTCCCAAAACCGCTACAACTCAGATAAGCCAGGATCTACAGTAGATACAACCATGAAAACACCGGAACACTGAAGCCCGGCGCGTCCCAGGGACATGAATGACTGTCTTGGATCCCGCAACGAAATAAACCAGAAGATATTATTAGAGGAAACAAAAAGATAGTTTCTACTTCCCTCGATGAATTTAATGCAGGACACATAATGACTTGAGCATAGAGGCACAACAGAAACTGCACAACTGGGAGAAGGCCAGTCGTCAAACGCTACACACAATACTTTAGTTTTACCGACTTTAAATAGAAATTAAAATGATTTTTACTTCTTAAGTTGTGTGGTGGAGGCAGAGTAATAATATTGTCTCTACCTCTATTCTTGCTGTAGATGTCGGTATAGCCTCGTTGGCCGAGTGGTCGCAAATGTGACTGTCGGACAAGAGGTCTCGGGTTCGATTCCCGGGTGGTACAAAATATTACTGGGCCAATTTCGGTGTTTCGAAAACTTCTCAGTAGTAGGACGGAGTCTAGAAATGTGCCCAGTATATAGCAATAGCGCACCCCTATTACATGGAACTTATAACACAAATGGTGAAAAGTGGATGCACATTGTATAGCGGCATTACGTGCCGTAATGTGCACCTCTGCCTTCCTCTTCGGGGATAAAAGGCGTGACGTTGTGCGTTGTTATATCGGTAAGAGCCGCAGCCAACTAATGGCACAGCAGTTCGTCTTTGAAAACATTTTGCTTAGCTATATATAAAAGCAAGCTACTAAACATAGGATCTAAGCATGACCTAAACACACATACATACTGCTTATTACTAGTAAATAATCATCTAACGCCTTGCACGAAACCAAATGATCAATCCCATTGTATGCAAATATACCACCCACAGTTCCATTCACACTGCAAAATTGAACCCTAATTTAAACACAATAGCTTTCACATTTCCTTGACATTGTCCCAAAGACGGCCATGATTAAACACGATGACGTCACACTTCGAAATACAAATTCAAAAATTAATAGTTCGTCTATCTATTGTGTTAAAAATAAATAATTGTATTGCGCTGTAATGCAATTTGAATTATAATCCGTTAGAATTAAGATCGATAATACTTTGTTTGTTAAATATGGAATTAAATTTTGACAGGCTTGAATGAATGAAATTCTATTTTAGAACTATAAGCTCTAGCTTTAAGTAAATAAGGCTGAAAATCGAATGACAAAACAAGTAATTTGATTGAACGGTTAGTCGTGACCGGGATAAAAGAAGTGTACCCGGTTTTTTGACAATAAATCCAAGATGGCGGCTTTTGTTATAGACCGGTTATATAGTCATACCGGCTCAAATCTAGGTTAGATTGTGTTTTTATTCGCGGTAGACATTTGCGAAGTGGTTCAGTGGGCAAAAAGATCGGCTTGCATACTAGGTCGGTAGTTGTTGTCGTTTTGTTAAAAAATGTTAAGCTTTTATAGGTTTCGTAGTTCCTAGAATGTTATTGACAGAGACCAGGTGGCAGCACTCTTTTGATAAATCAGTGTATTTTTAATGCAATTTCCTATTCGCCTGCCAAGCGTTAGAAATCATAGTAAACCCCTATGTGTGTAGAGGGCAATGCTCATAGTTAGCTCATAGGGAATATACCCATTGATCATACAACCAAGGCCTTTTTTATGAGACAAGGCTCCCTCAAATAAAAGGCCGGCAACGCACTTATGATGCCTCTGGTGTTTCGGGTGTCTTACTTGTTTCGATTGCTTATCATCAGATAATCCGTGGACTCGTTTACGTGTAGCGTAAAAAACTATATTTAAAAGATGACGAAATAAACAAAAATATAGCTTTAACAAAGCCAACACAGTACGAGTACAGCTAGTTACCCCAATAATAATAAATGTTAAAAAAAACAAAAGAAAGTTTCAACAAGCCACCCAGTAGGGCCACTTAATAAAATTAGTCCCCAACTTGTCCGTAGATAGCGGCGCCGGCGCATTCCACCTGATGTACGACATACAGCACTCCTCTTTTATAAACTGTCGGTTAATTCAAGATACGTTGACGGCAATACTTTACTATCATTTGTGTGGCACGGAGTATGAGGGACATGGAGTATTCATAATGTATGGTGATTGCTGATATGGTATGAATAAAATTAAAAAGCAACGCAAGAAGGCATACCAACAAAATAAAGAAAGAAAAGCAATTTATTTGCATAGCAGGTACCTTTTTTATTTTTGTTGACGAGGGGGAAACCTTCAAAAGGCGTCTAGTTTTTTGGGGAAAAACTAGGGAGTGTGGGATTTTTATAAATCTCCATAATCAGGTTCACAGACGAATTATCGTCTGTACATAATTTGCATGGTGTTACTACACAGTAGTAAAAAAATTGTCCATACAATTACGAAAAATGTCAAACTTACAACAGTAACATTCATTATAAACTGCATTCATTATTTTAACACTCCATTCACAACATAATCCATAAGACTTGCATGTACAAGCAGTCGGCAATAGCTCGCCGTCCCACATTCTTGCGCCTGCGCCGCGTGCCGTGCCCAAATGCCGCGTTCCCAGCGAGGCCGGCCCGAGGTCGCCGCTTCAATCTTGGGCAGGGCACTGCATCTACTACCTACAGGTATTTCACCTCTTTACCAATAAGAAGACTTATAGGTACCTACTTAATTAAAAAAAGTTATCCCACATAGTTGTTACCGACACCACAGCCAATACCATGCATATCTTCCGAATTATTTCGTTGCGTTACTTCAGTGTTTTCATTATTGTAGATTCTGGTGCACTGGACGCAGGCATAGGAGGTTATGGTGGGCTTCACATCACGGCCTTAGGCTTCGGGGAATAAAAAAGCTTAATTAGATAATATAATATGTAACTATAAACAAATTAATCACCTCTCGTAGACGATATCATCACTTTAAAAAAAAATATTTATTCACAAATTATTGGGGGCCGAGTGGCCGAGATTGTACTAAACGACATTAACTTAATTACATATGTGTACTATAAGCAGATGTAGATTAGGTAAAACATGATGTTATAATCATTCAATCATGATTTAATTGTTCAGATATAATTAGGAAGGAAAAGTACAAGTTGATTATGTGTTTAATCTTTGTGTGAATCTAGTTGTGCGATGCTATCGGTCGGTACGTAAGCAAGTAGCTGGAACAACAATTCCTAATCTGAACATGCGGCTGGTATTGTTTTCTTTTCATATTAATTTATGTTTTTCCTTGATTTTCTTTAGATAAATATTCAGAATCTGGATTAAAGACGGTTTCTTCTATCATGCTAGCACCTAGCTTCACTGACAGACAGACTGACGGACAATTCAATTTGACGTTTCAAAAGTGCCTAATTTAGGATTAATTAAAATAAATGCTTTGACTTTGACTTCGACATGTGAAAAGGGAATCGCGACTACTGATCCAGAGGTTACCGACCGAATTAGGGGCTGTAAGTACTGAATTAGGGGTCTTGGGTACTCATTTAGGGATCACGCGTCCCAAGTAGGAGGTCATTGATTAGTAAAAAAAGGTTATTTAAAAAACTAAAAAACCCGACTTCGTTTCTTTATAACATGAAAATGAAAAAACCCTAAAACAAGAAATGAAGTTAAATATTATGAAGACTTAGAATGACTTTTCTAGAATGGGTCCCGACTGCTTAATTTTTTCTTGTATTCTTGTTTTAGGGTTTTTTCATTTTCATGTTATAAAGAAACGCAGTCGGGTTTTTTAGTTTTTTAAATTACCTTTTTTTATTTTATTTTTATTATTTATTATATTTTCATATATCTAGTGGTACTCTCACAGTAAATACGAACCAAACGACCCCTATCAAGCTGAATTCCATCGAGTCGTTCAGTCTAGAGAGTGAGCATATTCGAATTTGGCGCCAAAAATCCGCCATTTTGTTTTTTTAAACATTTTGATATATGTGTCACTCTCACAGTAAATACGAATCTAACGACACCTCTTAAGTCAAAATTCATCAAGCCGTTTAGGCTGCAGAGCGTGCCAAACTATTATACATACATACATACATACATACTCTCGAAAAACATAACCCTCCTTCTGGCGCAGTCGGGTAAATAGGTCCATCTTGGAAGTAATAACTGCCAATGGCGAAAAGCGTTCACATTAAATACGTAGAGGAAGGCTATTTATTGCCTTCTTTTCAAAGAATATAAACCATGATGCTCCAATGTCGTAAGTCGTTCTTCAAATTGGCTGTAATGGCTATTCCCTTCTATTTCAATGGCGTAACCACCATAACCTATGGCAGCATAGTTCATGCGTGTTCAACTCAAACCTACATGGTGTGACCTTCGTGTCATGTCGAGTGTTTATTTTGAAAGGTACTAGAGCATTTGGTACTATTTATTGTATCGTGGTCCCATAACATCACATAGCGACACGCCGCTTTTCCATCAGAGATAGCTATGCTACGATAAATAATAGTTAAGTTGTGAAACTGTGTGACTGTTTCCACTAATACTATGCTATGTATCTGTGCGAGTGAGATGTGGTATAAAGATGCGCCGCCACAAAGTAGCTGTGCTAGGAATAATGGTGATAAAATTGAAAACTATATATTAATTGATATTTAATGAAAGCTGACAAACAAAACCTATTTGTGTCAGAAGGCTTTTTTAGGCAATAAAATATTTAGTATGACCCGAAAATCGAACCCCTTACCCTTACCCCTTAGTTGAATGCGATGCATACCATTTAGTCATAATACTAAATTTATAAGCTTTTCAAAAAGTATCTAGATGATATTCGTTAACTTGAGGCTAGCTATCAAGCTTAGCTCTTATACTCTCTACTCATCTGTATATCTTCTTAACAATACCAGGCGTGATAGTAACATTATTATACTTATAAATAAAGCGTAGTCGATAGGCTCACTGTGTCCGGTTTTAAAAGTTAAAACTATTTTTATGGGTAGATACCGGTCCGTGGCGACATGGCGACCAATCCATGGGTCATAAGTTCGAGTCCATTGTCGTTATTTATAATCAAACGGTTATATTTTGATTTTTATACGGCTTTTATATTGTAACCCGTTAGGCTTGGAATTTCTGTGAGGTTTTTGATTAAATTGGTTTGTTATTTTAGGTATACCTATACGTATAATGATTCAAGTAATTGGTATTTGTTCATATTTTAATTAAAGCCTTCTTTAGTTCATTAAATAGGTCGAAACCAAAATTTCTTATGTTCTAATACTCAAACACTACTCAATTTTAAGAGGCTCTCAAAACTATATCTGTTACTGGAAAAACTTTACAAAATGACAGAGATGGCGCGATAATTTAATACCGTACAACTTAAAATTGAGTATCATTTCAGTATTAAATAGGTCGAAACCAAAATTTCTTAGCCTTCATAGTTATTCGTATATAGAATAGGCGTTACTTTGCGGAAATCCATGCTACACCAACAATACAATAGATTTTTAGTTTTCTCTTTCCTATAAACGGAATTATATTCCTATAAACTAAAATCGAATATAAAGTTCGGTTTTGAGCATAAATAATATTTAGATACGAGCAAGTTGAAATTATGGAAATAATGAGATTTTGTCTTTTATTTTTGTCTATAAAAAATTAAATTGGTAAATCTTAAAGTACGTAATGATATTAAACTTACCATAAAATTAATATCCATTATCTTGTGCAAGTGAAACAAAGCTATCTATTTCAACCTTTTTTAGAGCATTAAGCTTGAAGACTTCCACAAATACAAAACAAAAACCTTAACCAAAAAAATTTACAATCAAATTCCCAGATTTATCTCTTAGTAAATTCAATATGGCTCTTCAGGTCAGTCAGTATTAACCGAAAAATCTTCTTAGACCACCACGCCGAAAAGCAATCCTTCATACCTTTTAGTTTTTGCGTAAACTAATGGGTACTTTTATACATCGTCTAGACACTAAATACCTATACACAGATACCACGACACGATTACAGTACATACATGTCTGCAAAGCACAGCGCATCTTCCTAACGGGACCTATCTCCATACTTTCATCTTTAATATGCACTAGAACTAACTCAACATTAACTATCATCGTTTTCGTTTCAATACAATTAAAACACGTCATGTTTTCCTTTAAACGCTTCTTTATAAATCCATCCCACTTACTTCACTCGAATATCTTTAATAGAGCATAACAAAGTGCTGTTGCTAAACGATGAAAAACCGCGCATACCAAAAATACTTAAATCTTAAATGTCATAACGCCTGACAGAATTGTTATAGCAAACATATCGTGAAGCACGCGAGCAACATTATACTATTGCTTATTACGTAGGCGTTATCGCGTGTTACAAGATCGACGTATTTCTGCAGGCGCTTGATGATCAATCGTTTATTTTATTTTATCGGCAATTAATTTCTCGTTTAGCGATTCGGAAACCGGTAATTAACAGCGGTAGAGCGTTACTTGGGTATTAATTCTCGGGTCAAGCAAAGCGGAAAGAAATTAGGCCTTTTCCATGGTTTTATTTAAATATTTGTAGTAATCGCACTCGTCATGGGATTGTAGATAGGTACTTGATATGATCTAATAATATACAACTTTAATCATAATTCAAAAATGCAAAACTATCAAAAAAAATATGGAAATATCTACTACCTCAATGCGGAGTGCATAATAACATTTCTAGTTTTCGTAAACTAAAAAAATGTCACCGATTCTATGAAAACTTTTGAGTTGCATCTATTTTTCATCATCGTAGGCAGTTGCATAAAACTTAATAAAAATAAAGACATAATAAGCATATTAGATACGTATTAGAGGTATTAGTAATTTGCATAATGATATTATGTTTGCTCATAAATCATAAACAGTGTCACTTCTCGTAATATTATCTAATAAACAGCGCTACTGATGTAATATACTTATATTTATGTATTTTTAATTACATTTATGTCTGAATTTTTGTAATCGAGTGCAACTCTTGATTTTTGGCTTGGTTATCAATTATATTATAATGACTCAACACACAAATACAACCCGGGATCTTTTTAAGGTCAGACGTGAATAGGTACTAAATACTCTACTAAGTCTGTTCGCTCCATCGCCGGCACATCCTTCGCGTCTTTCAGGCAGAAAGCTAATGGGTTGGTGGTAAATGCAGACTTACCAGTGCTGAAAAGACCCGCACAACAAGCCTCTTGTTTGGTTACGGGGGCTTAGCTTTTTGGGGTGGAAGACGAGGAAGTGTGAGCTATTTATCTCACTAAAATCACCCTGGTGGACGCTTCAAGGTCAGGTATAAAGAGTACTGTGTCCTCTAGACCTCCTTTCAGGGTGTTGCCTGTTACGGCATCGATACCTAGAAGACCTAACATCCCTCTTGAAGATCAACAACAACACGCTACAAAAATACAACATCTTGTTTGCAGCCTCCATCAGATTCAAGCAAGACTCCTGAGCTATTTGCCACGGTTTGGGACAACATTAAAACAATTGCTTGTTACCGTGGTGCAGCTCGAACCAGGAGTTGAAACAGGGTAGTTTTTTTATCAGTTAAGAATCTCCCTCAAAGACACTCCCTCACTTCCAACACACAGCGGAAGAAGAAGTCATTGGGATGACTTCTCCCCCCCGCCCCATGCCTCTCAACTCAAAGAGAATACATCTAGTCATAGAAATACACCAGTTAAGCAACACAACCATAAAAGAACCTATGACCCACAACATAAAAGTAACACCATTAAAACTGGCTCACCACATCATTCACAGGTATAATTACTTTGATCTCACGACGCCTTTAGTTTTGGTGCTAGTATCGGCGCCGGCGCACCGTGGTTCCAGCCGGCTGCCGACCGGCCCGTCCACGGCACTTGCGGTACCGTTACGGTTGTATAGTATTTACCGACCACTGCCCGCGATCGCTTCCGTGTTTAAACGCATCCTCTTAAGGGGAAGGTGGTTTGTAATCAACGTCAAGTGACGTTTATCAAAATGATGAGCTTGATAGATTTTGATTTCTTTTTTTTTTTTTAAAAACATTACTCCAATCTTTATAATGACGTGAAACTCATATTGCTATTATTAGTCTCGAGAAAATCTATACGGTTTCGAGCGTTAGGCAAATTTTGGCGTCTTCGTTGATTTGTAGGCTGCGTAACGTTCGCCGCGTCTGCGCAGGCTGCTCATGATAAAAGTTCAGGCAATCTGAAGTTTGAAACTAGTAGAACTTTTTATCCATTACTGTACGTTATCTAACCGTGTTAATTTAACATTACTCTACGCTAGGATGGCTTCCATCTTAGACTCTTCGAGTTGAGATGAATGATAGTGAAGACAAATTTCTTGATACTCTAATTGAACATATCTATGCTTGGTTGGCCCACGACGAGTGTGGATGATTATGACTAAAATTATTTTCTAAATATTTTTAAGTGCAGTTCATACATTACACAATCAACAGCCCTTATCAATCCATGCTTGATTACAGCATTCAGACACTTGAAGAATTCCATTAATCTTCACGCTTTCTTGGCAGATGAGATCGCTTTTTAAAAGGCTCAGGTTTATAGCACTGCTACATGCGAACAAACCAGGTTACTCAGAAAACCTGGACTCTAGACAACCGCAAGGAAATAGAACGGAGTGGTTTTTAGTCAGTAAAAGTCTGACACACAGTTCAATAATCTTATGCGGTGCCCAAAAGGGCCCATAGTTGGGACATATTACTGTATTAAAATTGTAGACCACACTGTGCCTTTACTAGTTTCAAGGTTTATTCATTTCAAGTGATTATGATCAATAAAAATTTCTGTACGTGTACAAGTTTCAAGACAGATTTATGAATCATGTTCCTAAGTTCACAATACATAATATTTTTATTAAGATTTTTTTTGGTGTTTTACGACAGACGGCGCTACCATCGCAGTGTCAAATTTGACGTAGTCTTGTCATAACATTTGAATTAATTTACTAAAATGGACCAGAACAAATAAAATTTAAAATTTTCAAGACGTGTAGACAGGACAACGTCTGTCGGGTCCGCTAGTATTATCAAGATTTTTGGTTTCGGAACTTTTTGGCTAGTCTTGTTTATTCTGCCATACATGCAAGAGTTGAAAGACTCCAAAAAAGGTGTCAATATGTTTAAATAAACAGCTCGGAGGTCATTCAGTAACTTTTAAAAAAATACTGTTGAATATTTTGAGCACTAATTTACGAAACCATTTCGTCACATTTACAAGTCAAAACATTAATTATTAAACAACTCCTTGTTTGTGCATTAACTTTAACAAGAAAGGTGTCATATGCAATTATTTTTAAGCTCACTGAACTTTAGCACACGCTGAAATTAAATTTCATAAATAATAATTATAATTTAATGATGCATAAATACCACTTACACAAACAATTTACCAATTTCCCGTCGATATCAAAAACACAAATTGCACAATTACTTAACTTAGCCTTAACAATTGGAGGTGTTTCGCTGCGTAGGCGCATGCCGGGCCCGTCCGCGCGCATTCTCTCGTTGACCGCCGCGGGGAACGCACGCACGTAGCCGTCTCGAAATCGAAACAAGTGAAGTGCAGTGAGTGATTTATTGTGAAAGAAAATGTGAATATTTCTGTTTTTTTCTAAGTGATTATTGCAAACACAGAGTATGAAGACCGTCGATATTTTAGAGGTATTTATTTACATTGTTATTAGAATTTAATTTTACGCTCAGTTGGTTTTGTTAACGAGGTTTTATTTAGAGATTGTTACGAAGTGGCATTTCGGATTATTTAAAACTGATGTTACATTTTTTCCTCGTTCGATTATTATCTTTAAATTATTATTTATGAAGACGGTTTAATTAGGTACTTGTTTAAGTATTTCAGCTTGAGTTTTCTCCTTACTTCAAGTTATATAGCTGGGTATTCAACAGGCATGTTTTGACGTATCTATAAGGTCTTTTATAGCGCCATAAATACGGACTTTCTGCAATTCGTCTTAATTAGCTTTCCTTATGGGTGTGAACATTAAATCTAGACTCGAGTAGGTATTAAACTGTTCCTTTAAAATTACCTTTTTAATGAACCATCAAATGGATTCCGTTAGTCGAATGGTTGCACAAACAGAATTTGAGGCGTCGATACTTCAGGTTGGATAAAGTATTGATTGGTTTTTCAAGATTTTCAGTCATATAAAACGGTAATATCGGGTTTCTTTGACCCAAATTCTATAATCCAAAACAAAGCGTATATTAGTTTTTCATTGAATCAAAAGTTTGGGTCGAAGTTACCCCTCAGGTGAAAAAACCCAATCTTACGAAACCTTATCACGTCCTCAAGTCAAGCTTATCAGGTAGACGTAATTACGGCACATCACTGGTGAAAAAGCACCCTAACACTTGCAATTACTTAAAAGTCAAAACCACTTGATCATCGATGCAGCGAACAGCACAATAATTTTATATGATAACCTCCTTGTAACTCGATCTCAACAATGTCGGAATTTAATGTGAAAGTCGAGAGTATTACCGTTTATTAACTTCGCCGGCTTTTGAAGACACCAGCTTTACTTTTAAGATATTTAACTTGCTTTGTTCCTATGTGATATGTGGTTCGATTCTGGGGTGTGGTTATTGTTGCTATGTTTTTTTCAATATTTGTAATTCCTAATAGTAGGATATAGAATTTAAAATTTTAACAATAAGCTCGTCCTCCATTACATGATCATCATCACTTTCATTACATATCAGTCATAAGACGTCCACTGGCCTTCCCCAACGACTCCCAAATCAACCTGTTGGAAACAACGTTTATTTTTTAACATTTATGCACCTCAAAAGCCATAACTATCCATTGCTGGTATTCTCTTCTCTCTAAGATTCTTCTACGTAATGAGAAAATCACAAAATACACCGATGCGGCCCTCAACTTGCCGGCTCCTTAAAAGTAAAGAGGTTGTGACCAATTATGGGGATGTTGACTGTAGAGTCAGATCGAAAAACTTTCTTCCAAAATGTCAATATTTGACATTTTCAACGAATTTAGTACGGTGCGGTAGCTGATTAAATACGAGATGTCATAATTGCTTGAGTTGTTTTAGCGAATTTTGGAAAGAAGAAATTAAAATGCGTAGGTAAAAACTATTACAGGGCAAAGTCAAATAATATATTTCAATTATAGTTAAGGCACTTTTGAACGTCAAACAAAATATTTAATGATAAAAAGTGTGAGTCTGTCGGTCAGTCTAGTTATTCTATTTGCTCGTTCCAAAGTGTAGAAGAATGAACAAGAAACTCCATAGGTTACTCTTTTCCAACCAGTGTTTCACAATCAAATTCTCTTGTTACCTTATTAAGATCATCGGTACAGCCATTTCAGAGATTAGCCGGAAAAAACAGACAATCGAACAGACAGACACAATCATTTTCAAAATAATATGATATATATTATAATATTGTTATTATGACAGCATGTTTCAATGTTTTCACAAACAATCAATGATGACATAATTTTAATTCAATTGTATCAAAATACTGAAATAGTTTCACAGGAGATTCAATAATTGTATTCCATAACAGAACGAGTCAATGAAATGTTATGTCGAACGTTTGTTTACTATAGTGACAGTAAACATGAGTATTGCTTACTATGATGTATCAAGTATACTATTATACAATAATTATTATTAAGTCATGTCATAACATAATATTCACGGCTTTGATTCTCCAATTTGACTGCACGGTTGGTGCGGTGGCTAGACGTCCGGCTGTCGGGCAATGTGTATTAGCTTCGAATCCCTCACGGAGGAACTCTTTGTGTGACCACAAATTGTTGTTTCGAGTCTGTGTGTCAAGTGCATGTGAACTTGAATGTTTTAAATGCACCCACGATACCTACAGGAGAAAATCTTGGAGCGGGGCAATGATTTTTATAAAAAAAAATAGTAAGGTTGCAAATAAAATATTAAACGCTAGCTTTACCAGCGGTGTTGTTCGCAATCTCGGGATAAAAATAAAGTAACCTATGTCTTAATCTAGAGTCTAGACTATAATCTATGTCATTTAAATCTGCTCAGTAGATTTTGCGTAAAGGACTACCTAACAAACATGCATACAAATTCTCACAATCTTTCGCATTTAAAATATTCGCAACTACATTCACCAGTACCATACCCATATTTAAAGTTTTGGTTCCATCCATACCCGATCAAAGAACCGAACCTACCACCCTTCACTCAGCAGTCACAACCACTCAACCAAAGACATATTGAATAAAATAAGATCCATAAACATTAGTCACTGGTGTAGGACAGCCGGATCCAATGGACGTGGCTAGCCATGGCCAATAAAAACACACATTAAAGATATGGCCATCCGTTACACATACACATTAAGATGTCCATTCCCCATGATATGTGATGGTCATTCGATTTGAGGGTAACTGTGTGCTGAATTGGAGATAGGAACAGGATTATCTCTTTGCCCTACCTTAACCTTATTGACTGGGATAAAGCGTGCTCTCAACACGCGTGAGGTCAACGCAAGCGTTGTTTCACGTCGGTTTTCTATGAGGCCGTGGTATCACTCCGGTCGAGCCGACCCAATCATGCCGTAGTATGGCTCTCCCACACTTAAAAAGATGATCTTAAGTGTGCTATAAAAAATGGTGATGATATAGCTCTTTTTTGACAATTATTGTCATCTATATTTCTTAGCTTATTGTAACTCGACGTCCATCAAATTAACAGTGGCCAAACTTTTTAAAAGGCTTCTCCTCACACGGAGAAGGTTTGAGCATTAATCACCACGGTTGCTCAATGTGGGTTGGCGATTTCAAACTTATAATTAGAAATTATAAGCCTAAGGTTTCCTCACGATGTTTTCCTTCACCGGTGTTTAAATAATTATAGAAAATCCAACGCAACCTAATTAAATCGTAAAATAAATAGTATACAAACAGTATAATAAAGCCGGGAATGTTGGCACCGACGATCCTGCTGTCTGCACGTAGATCTAGTCGCGTGCGCACGCGTCGTTAACTCACAATGTGTCGCCCAGTAAAAGTTTTATCCATTTCATATGCAGTTCTATTGAGGATATTGGTGTTATATTTATTTATTTTAATTGTATGTATGAGCAATGTAAAAATAAAATGCGTGAGACATACTAAATTAATTATTATGTTATCGACTTACTCACAATTGCCGCGTCGTGTGGCGCGGAATGCTGCTCATGAATATGAGCCTCTAGCACGGCTTGAAACTAGTCGAATTCCTCGTCAAACAGTTACGTGAGTAAGCCGATAACATGATAATTAATTAATTGTGCATATGATAGGTACCTGTATATGGAGTATCTACTCATTGAGTCATTTAAAAGAAAGGTGATACTTGGTCTCCTAAACACGCAATATTTCATTTATTTCTTTCCCCATTTCATCCTTATCTATGTCACATGTCCGTAATAAGGATGGATGGGTGACATCAGTTAGGTAATGAAAAATATTAGACACGTATTTATTTATTTTGTCATATAAGATAACAAAACAATATTTAGATAAAACAAATCAAAGTTTAGGAGTGGGAGCAAATATATCCTTTCTTCGTATAAAGTGACGTCACGCGATATCTCAAATATATATATCGTCGAAAAATTTGTTTCCGTACGAAAATAAAAATACGTGTTTAATATTTAAAAATAACTTACGAGACGGACATTTAAATAAAGATTAGTCATCTACCACACTTTCTTCAATCATTGATATTGGTAGAATAATTAGCATGAAGTTTCAAGTTTCTATTTCTGGTGCAATTAATAAATCCTTGAAATTCTCAATTATTTCCCAGGACGACATAATGAAAATTTAAGATAAAGGTAAATTAAACATAAAAATATCAGTCAATACTTTCGGCAAACTATTTCCTCGTTCTAACGAATAACTCAACCTAAATAACTTAAAGTCAAAGTCAAAGTCAAATCATTTATTCCAATTAAACCACAAATAGGTACTTTTGAAATATCAACAAATAAAGAATTAAAATTATATTCTGTCAATCTGTCCGTCAGTGAAGCTAGGTGCTTGTTCCAAATATAAAGTGTGATATTATCTATAATCGCACCAAAGACAAACCAGCTACTTTCTTAAGTACTAGATAGAGTCATAGAGTATGGAGGCACAGACTATAAATACCTTGTATTGGCTGTAAGCTGTAACATTGTGGGGAATGTCTCCGGGACACGATGTTGCGTTTCCTGTCGATATAAATAAGTAGCTACGGGGTTAACAGTGGTGTGGAGTCGATGTTACAGTCAATATTTTAAGGAAACATATGTTTTAAGCGATTCTGGTGAAAAGAAATCCTGTATGTACTGTAGATACTGATCATTGCTTGGGGTTAAATGTGGATAGCAAAATAAGACTAGTCAAATTATGTAAGTAGAGACACTGCAGGGCAAAGGCCTCCCTACCCTCCTCTGGGTTCAATCCTTATCGTAAATGCTTGGTCCGAGACAAATTTATTCCCACTCTCTATTAGAATATCAATACGAAACGAAAATATTATCACAATAACACAGACAGAAACAAAACACTGCTGCTAAGCTATCAAAATCAACTACAACTTTAATATCTAACGTAAAAAACAAGTTTCGAAGACATTTCACAAGAGCACAACATACACAGACACTAATGTCCCTCTCACCTATATACTACCTACTTTAAACACTTCCATGTACGCAATACCTATACATTACTCTTCATACGGACTCATGTCAATATTGTCATTGCTTATTATTTCCTGAGCCATTACTAACCTCTCTCTATGTATATTACAAAATACATAAATAACTCGTTGAGGTGACGATCATCTTTTTCTTGTGTCACTAGGTTATGCCCGCGACTTCGTCTGTGTACAAATAACACATTCAAGTTTTTTAATCTCCATTTCTATGCATAAATTAATCTGTTTTTTTCAAACATGTCCGCCATAAAGTTTCCGATTGGCCGGGGCGTTTAAACTAAGAGAGTGCCTAACGCGCCCTCGTTTAGATCTCATTAAAAGTAAAACAAACTCTTTGGTGACAGTGAGACTAAAATATATTTGTCATAAGTCATAACCCCTTCTCTTCTGCAGTCTTAACAGCAGCAGTCTCTTATAAACCTGAACCTTTTAAAGTGTAATCTCCAACATGTATTGTCTTCCAAGCGTCGAGATTAAGCCAAACGCTCTCATGTAGATGACTTTTAACGTATAGGAGTTAACTGTCAGCTGTTTTCGATGCTGAAAAATGTCAAAAAGGTTTTCCAAAATAGAGTTGTAACAACACAAATAATTGAATTCAACGATTTCAAACACAACCATTGTTAACTAGATCAAACATTATGTAAAATGGCACAGAGTGCTCTATAAAACGGCAAATAGTTAAAAACATTCTCATCATAAAAGTTTATATAAGAAAGAAGGTGGAAGTCTCCGCAAGTTTCCTGTTCGCGGGTCATCGCTCGACGACTGTTGCATAATGATGTCCTCAACAGTAGGGTTACCAACATCGAGTGCAAAATAAGGAGTACCTTGCATCTTAAATGGGGCACCAATTAATTACAGAGGCATTTTTGAGGACTTTTTGACAGAGAAGTCCCGGCTAAGTGACATTTGGAAAGATTTAACTTGACCCTCTCTCCTCTCAGAACACCTCACCTAATTAATGGACCAGAATTAGGTCTTCATTATATGTATCAATACTTTTATCAGTCAGAATGACGTCCACTGTTGAATCAAGGTATCTTTCGACAGCAGCCAAGCTATAAAACCCTGGTAGCTTGGAAACAGACAATATATTATATGCCAACAAATGCAAATTTGAAAGATACTGCAGTCCCTCTAGAGCAAGTCTATTAGGGGACTCGATGCCCCTAAGAGGTGCTGAGGGTGGGGTGAGTGCTTTTTGGGGTTACAAGACTAGGGAGTATGGGATTTTTACCTCAATAAAACCACCCCGGAGGTCACTCTCTGCACTTCTAAAGGGCACCGAGTCCTCTAAATAGACCTGCTCTGGAGCCCCCACGGTGCAATGCCTGTTACGACACATCCCTAGGAATGCTGCTGTAACCCTAACGGCATAATATTGCATATAACAATGATTTTATAATTACTTAGTACTCATCTATCTCTGATTCACCCATCAACTCAGTCTGCCACTCCTCAGACAATACCTAGTACACGGAAAGTGTCAGGTTCAATAGCGCAACTTGAACTTAATGTCGCATTGTCTGGCAAAACAATGGCGGCGATTGTCACTCCGGAATCGAACCTACACTGATTGCAGTGTCAATTTACTGACACAATGACTTGTGTTAGTGGAATTGGATCCGGTTTCAATTGAGGAGTAATTGTTATTTGGTTATTTGATACTTTTATTGAATTTGCTGGTAAAGTGGGATTGGTGGAAAGAAAGAGAAATAATAGTTTAATGGCTCAACTAGAGGACCTTGGGGATTTTTTGGTGTACTATGTATCAATTTTAGACTTCGTAACATCGCTTACAACTTTTTCTTGATAATGTATTGTGTTAACTAACTATTTATATAAAAAAAAATATTGGCAGTACAAAAGACTTCAACGACTTCAACGATGATTGCAGTTTAAAATTTTTGATGTCGTCATAACATCAAGAGGTCAATGACAATGAAATTACTTACAACACAACGTCACGCCTTTTTATCCCCGAAGGGGTAGGCAGAGGTGCACATTATGGCACTTTACACTATACAAAGTTAATTATAATGGGGGTTGACACTGACACGTTAAACTAAATACATTTTATCTTTTTCCAATAAGCGTGGCAACCCTAGCTGTCTAGTTGCCATCGTCGATTTACGACCCTAGCGTAACGTGTTCGCAATATTATGAAATGACTATAAATACAGAAAACCTTACATTGACACCACATATACCGCAGCACATCAACCTATACTGTTCCAATTCATCCAATCTAAATTGAACTTTAACACAAAAGCAAAAGGGTTGAAAATGTATTAAAGTAATTAGACAGATTGAAGTATGGTATTGTCAAAATTGTTCAATGGTATTTCGACTTTATGGGTTATAGTTTAAAGTTGAATATCAATAAATAATTGAAGTTTGGTTGCATATATTAAAACAGGACTAGGACTGCGTGTAGGCGTATGTGGGAATGTACGAGTATGTAAAGATTTATCTGGGTTTAGCTGCAGCCAAAAAAAAACAAAAAAAAAAGTTGTGAAAGCTATTTTTTGTTTTTGGGAATTATTTCATGTTTATTCGTGATTATCATCAGCTGAAGACGTCCACTGCTGAATAAAAGTCCCACCTAAGAATTCCTCACAATCTTAGCAATCTGATGATAAATAGCATATATGGGAAATAAATATCATCATCACAAAACAAAAATGTAATTACGATCCCCAAGCTACCAATCCAAGAAGCCTACCAATTAAGAAGAAAACATCATCATCAGCTTGTACCTCATCTAATACCTCTGGTCATGATACCAGCTGATAAAGAAGAGATAACTTTCCCACCGACACTAACTAGACGGTGACTCGAAGCTGTCATATAATGTTATATTATAAACAACATAATATATTGAATCATCGACCACTGACCTGAATGCTAATGAGGCTACAAATATTATGATGTTACATTGTCAGTTCCGTAGTAAACTTCCATCGGTATATATATTGGTAAATGTAGTGTTTAATATCATGCCTTTTATCCTTCTAGAGGTAGGCAGTAATGTGTTAATAGACACTGTAAAATAGAACAGTAATTCTCCCACACTTAATACTTATAAATCTCGTGAAAGTTTTATTTAAAATCCAAAAGAGATTTTAAACCCAGAATTTGTGTCAAAAAAATCGAAATGCGTCAATAGTTTAGTATGTTGGAAAAAACATTTAGAATATCAGAAAAAGTATTTTTTAGTATATTTCCGTTGAAACGACACAACAATTTGTATCCAATCAGAAATTATGCAATACCTAATAAATAAATTAATTCTAACTGACTGATACGTGTGTGTACCCAATCCGGGGTCCGGTTTATACACACACATAAATAAAGATAATAATTATGTTAATTTCTTTTCGTGACTGTCTCGTTGGTCGAATGCAGCTTCCTAAGATCTGTAGGTTCGTGAGAAAGCTCGGTACAGGCGAAAAAAAAATTCTGTGTTTTTGTTCATGGTTGAAAATTTTCAGTAATAAATAGTACTGAGTCTGATACTGTACTCTTTGTACGACAATCAATAGAAAGGTTTACTAATAGGTGTCCGGTATACCACACATAAATAAAGACTTAACTTGTCAAGATTCAAGATACTATTTTTCAAAGAAATTGCTCAGAGTAAAGTCGACTTCTTAAGGAAAATAAATTTCGGGCAAAAAAAGTCAAAGTCAAAGTCAAAATCATTTATTTCAAATAGACCAGGAAGGCACTTTTGAACGTCAAAGCAAATATGATAATAATATTAATAATGTCTGTCTGTCGGTCAGTCCTCTATTGAAGCTATTTGCTCGTTCCAAAGTGTAGATTCCTATGGAGAAGAACGAGCAAGAAACTCCATAGGTTTCGAAGTTACATTTAAAACCAGATCAAGTATCAAAAGCCTCATCACCCTTGGTACAATTTAAACTAAAGACATTTAAGCCGTAACCCCTGAATGTCGGTTAAAGTTAACCACAAGTTGGTCACGGTCTGTTAACCGCCGCGGAATTCGGTGTCTCAGCAGCGATGGTACCTTTCTCTTTCAGAGCTATAACTTGTATATACCTGATGATAACATATTTACTGAAGCAATGTCTTGTTTCTCTTACAACCAGTATTGGTAAAGTACTTGTCGGTAGATTTTGCTATTTGACTTTAGCGCTGTAGATGTATTTCAAAATTCTTATTGATTGGTTGAGAAGCTTATTAGAAATTCACTAATTAATTGATTTTCACATATTCTGAATTTTTAACCGACTTCGAAAAATTTAGGTTCTCTGTTTGATCTTTATGTATGTTTGTGCGCGATTATCTCGCGTCTCACTAACCGATTTTATAGATTATGCGGTTTCCAGCACTTAAGATAAGTCTGAAACTTCTATTATATTCTAAAGTCTGAAATAATATAATATACCTGAAATCGCCACGAACTCGAGTCGGTGTGAAACAACAACAGACAGTGGTATTTCTCTGTTCTGTGGAAACAACCATGCGTTTGTGTTTCGCCGTGTCAGCGAGGTGAAATCTCAAGAACGGCTAATCCAGAGACATTTACAACACTTAATATTAAAACAGCCTCTTAATATTCTAAGTACAAAACTTTCACAAAATGTCAACCATATAATTGTTTAATTTCCACCATGGCGGGCATTCAGAGCATGAAGCTAAGTTAATTAAGTTTAACTTAACGCGTTATCGTCTTAATCTATAGTTTACGAGAGAAACTTAGTAATGGAAGCTGTACTATACTGTTATTTATTGTTATTTAGAGGGATCTTCAAACAAATGTCTTTGTCTTTTAAAAAACTTTATAAACCCTAGGATTTATCTTCTCCTGTGTCGTGGGAGCGTTTACAAACATACAAGTTCACATACACAAGACACCCAGACCCAAAACAACAATTTGTGGATCACAAAAAGAGTGGCTGGATCGAACCCGCTACACGTTACGCGGCAGCCGGTTGTCCAGCCACCGCGCCAACCGTTTATTTAAGTAATGCGGTAACTGCAAATGATTTAAGATAAAATTACTAATTAAGACTATTTTTAGAGTACAATTTGAGCTCTAGTATCTAAACCTAGTTATAACATTTAATTCATTTTTATATTTTTATCCGGCTAATTTACATTTAGAATACATAAAAACGTTGAGGTAGGTCTCGTCTATGTCTTATACATAACAAAACGTGTTTGGATGGAAAATATATATTCTAGATGATATTATATAATATAGTAGATCAAGTATGATCAATAATTGAAGGCAAAAATACACTGACTTTTAGCAAGCAATTTTTAATAGTAAAGTTGTAAATTGATTGCCAAAGAAAAGAGCTAATAACTCCTTGACTATTATCGTATTCTTCAGCTAACTAATATAATAAGGAACCTATTGCCAGATGCTGAAAAACACCAATCAAAAATAGGAAATAGGTATTTGCTGTCCTGAAAATATATCGACCGTTGAGAGGCTAATTGATCTAAGAGACATTTTTTCCGATATTGAGTTATACTACATCATTCGATAGAGAAAATGTCGGTGATTCCGAATATGTAATAAATTAATATAAAAAAATAAATGTCGCTCAGATTTCAACCACCGATATAATATTAATGCAATGATTTTTTCAGACATGACTACGTTATTTATAAAATTAAAAACCCCTTACTTAAAGTTCTACAAACACTTACATACATCAAAATCTAGATCATCTATCAAGCTTAAAGTCTAGTTGTCTAGTCCAGATAGTTAGCACAATAATATTATGACTGACTGTCAACATTTCCTTACTTTCACTTTATATGACAGTGGACACTACATAGCGGTGCTGTTACATAACTACACATGACATACAAGTACTTGTTCTTATCTAGTGTATATAACCTATTAGATACAAGAAGCAATAAAGAATTTGATGTAATAGTACTAGATTTAGTGTGGCCTAGTGTTTTAATCTAGTTTTTTTAAATAGAATAAGATTAATGTATAACTACTTTTAGATTATGTAAATACGTTTTTCAAGTTTGTGTCGTGTCTGATATAATACGGTCCACCTACTAAAACAGAACGAATTAATGATGTTACAACTGTCTTAGAGTTTAGTTAGTATAAGTAAATTGAATAGTGAATTAATAGAATTTATAAGTAATTGTAATTGTAATTTGTGAATTTATAGAATTTATAAGTAATTGTAAAATTAAGTGTCAAAATCCACTCGAATCAAGACTATGCTTAGAATTAAAAAACAAAATTGATACTGTATTAACCTTTTTTTGCCTTGGGCGAGGCGAGAGGGAGTGTCAGACTCTTACTGACTAATAACCATCCTCCTGCTTTTCGAGTCGGAGCCCAGGTAACCCACTAGCTAGTCCGCAGCTGTGGATCTGGACTGTATTAACTTACAGTCTGTCAGTCCAACATTAGCTACCTCTTTAGGATGCTTATACTTGGTCAAACATTAAGCAAATATATTTATTTATTTAAATACTACTTACAATATTACGTATTTACAACAAAAGCTCATAAAATAACTCTCGCCGTGAAAGTCGGTACTTGTCGTCGCGTGATTTGACAATACAACTGATATTTGTATCGTCCAGGTTTGGTGTAGAAGGTCTATTTCGGTCAGTACTTTCGTGTACGGCTCATTCCAAGGTTTGGTATCTATTCTGATTCAAATAGAGTAGATTTCAAAGTAATTTATTTTAAGCCTTTATTTAACTGCCATCAAAAAACTACTGAAGGCAAATCCTCCTCAAATCCAGTTAACGTGTTAATATCATTAGTCTTGAAACTAGTAAGCATCAGAAAAGGTTCGAACTGAAATTTGAATCCCTATATTTTTACTTATTTCACTATTAATTTTCATATCACATCTAATGCATCACACCAAATGTAACCAATTCATATTAATTGTATGTTGTATAATAATTAATTAATTGGTTTGAGAAAGATGTTTAAAAACGATGTCGAGATTGTTATTGGAATCTGAAATTCTGGTATAGTTCTGATGACAAAAAAATGTTGCTTTTGTTTTTTATTTAAACGTTGCCCCACATTAGGATTTTCTCCTTTGTGGATCACACAAAGAGTGGTTCCGTCTGGGAATCGTACCCGTTACACGTTATGCGGCAGTCAGTTGCTCAGCCACCGCACCAACCGTGCAGTCAAACTTAAATAATGATGTTTATTATACATGTATAATAAACATCAAAGCTGATTACAAAAAACCAAACCCAAAAATAGCTTACACAAAAATTCAAAACCAATGAGGAAGTTCTTAAAATAAAATGGCTACATCTCAATTTCACGCCGGTTACCATCGCATGGCTATGCCCCATTCGCTGTACCTTCTGTGTCGCCTCCATGGTGGTCACTTTCCAAAACGGTAAGTACCTGCCGTCATTGTATTGTGAGTGTGATGTAATTCATTTTCATCTCAAGATGATATTGATAGCTGGCAACGAGCCTTGTTGTGTTTGAAATTCTCGATGAATTGTTACTGGTGAAGACTTATATCGTCGTGAGGATCGGGAGGTTTCAGAAGCCCGCTTTTCATACATGTAGGGTGCGAGTGTGAAACCTACGGTTATTACGGGCTACTGATAACAAGAAGTTAAAGATTAATTGCCATGGTCCTAAATGCTCTTGATCAGTTATATTCAACATTCGTCGTTTAAAGCATCTTCAGTACCTCCGCTATTTTTATGGAATAAGCTGGCATATAAACAGAAAGATCACTTGATTGTAATTGACGCCGCCTGCAAACCGCATCACTTTTGGGGGTTAGAAATTTGAGGATTGGGAACATCGGCGAGTATTAAAACTTCTAAAACCGATACTTACAATATACATATAAAGATTGACTGGGAGACAATGCCTGAGGCATTAAGTCCGCATACAAATTATTTATATCAAGTTAAATTAATTAATAAAAATCTGACCTTACGTACGGCTTACCGGCTACTAATTCTCATTTAACAAGTACCAAGTCTCTTGCCAAACTCCAATTTCTGCATGATTACCCCCCAAACGCGAGTATCGCAATAATATGAAACTAAATGAAACATTGGATTAAACCACAAACACTATTACAGCATTCCTACATCTACTAAATTACGGCAAACGCACGCAGTTTCATAACTACTACGTTTTCTAATCTTTAATTTTTTTACTTTACCTGTTTTTCATTGAAAAATAGGTCTTTTAGCCTTTGTAACAGAGTTGATAATGCGCTTAGTGTGATCGATTGAAGCGCGGCTATTAATTGATTGGCTCACGCAAAGGTAATTGTTTCTAAATATAATTGCGTGGTTCTGATGTGTGATTTGTTAATATATAGGAGTTATATTGAGCCTTGTTATTCTGTAAAAGGGGTGGACAGAAGTTCACAGTACTTTACTTTTACAGTTATGTAGTGATTTCCATGTAAAATTCCCGAACGATTTCAATTGCTATCTCTAATTTGCTTGCCAAGAGTAAAGATTGCGGCAAATTCTCTTATGCGGAGGAGACTTAATATTATTGAAAAAATACAATAAAATCTTGACTCGGCCTCGCAACCTTAATTGAACCAACGAAAAAAGTGCCTTCCTGGTCTATTTGAAATAAATAATTTGGACTTTTCACTCAGCAGCAATACGACCAACGAAACAGTCAATTCGTATGCACAATATCTATTCAAAATTGTAATGAACAGTATAGATTCTCAAATTAACTAAAAATAACGGTTTACTCACGTACATAAATTGCGAAAAGCTCTACTAGTTTCGAGTCACAGAGAGTCTTCATCATAAGCAGCGTGCGCAGACGCGGCGATATCCCGCAGTCTGATTCTCAAATAATACAACGTTAATCTTATTCGACAATGTACCAAACAAAAATTTAATTAAGAAAACATAATACACATACATACTACTTGTGTTCTCATAATAATAAAAAAATAATGAAGCATTGAATGATGAATGGACGGCGATCGCAATCTGAGAAAGTCATTCAGTGTGACCGAGATCTGCTTTCTGCCGCAGATTTTATATGTTTAGTAAGTGTTGTACTGTGTTTTATTTATTTTTAGTCTTTCGGTTATTGGTTAGCCTCATTAGTTTCATTTTTGTAAGTATCTTAATCTTAAGTGTGGTTTTCCACCAGAGATGTGCTATGCTACGTTGCTGTGGATGCGCTACTGGAATGAGCCAAAATTAAAACAAATACCAAATTAAAATTCCTAAAACTATTAAAATAACATGAAACGTTGTAACAAAGCTAAAATATGTAAATACTATATGTAATGTTATCATGTAGGTTTATTATGTTTCCATATTATTTATATATAATATATTTGTGTATTGTATTTTGCTACTCTTAACGCTTCTAGATTTGCTTGCTCCGTGCATCTACCACTGGTTTATCTCTGCATCACCCAATGGTTTGGCTGGTAGAAAATTCCTACGGCATTAAGGCATTAAAAAATGCGTACAAGGTGGCTTGTACGCATTTTTTGCATGAAGAGTTAAATAAATATGTATAGAAAACGCTTTAGTTTACAAGTTAGTACAACAAGCACTTTAAAAACTTTGATTAAATATCATAATTATTATAATTATCGTAATCACAGTATAATTATCTAAAAAGTATTTATATCATAGCACTGAGCCAGTTACCAAACAGTGCGTTTGGAGTAAAACATAATAAACTTTATGAATATGTATATTCTTAGAATTATATGTACATATAGAATAATATATGGGCGAATTTGACTTTCTTCATTCAAGTATTTTCTTTCATTCATCGTTCATTATATGAGCGGTTTGCCGAGTGGTCACAAGTTCGACTGCTGAATACGAAGTTCAAAGGTTGGTTATTAATTAGGCACTCTGTAAAGAAAATATGTACCTAACAAATATAACATGTAGTTTCTTGCTCGTTCTTCTCCACTCGAAGCTACACTTTGGAACGAGCACCTAGCTTCACTGACGGACAGACTGACAGACTATTAATTATTTCTTTATTTGTTGACATTTCAAAAGTACCTATTTATGGTTTAATCGGAATAAATGATTTGACTTTAACCCGTTGATGCATAATGATATTCTCTAATGGAAAATCGAGCAGGAAACATTGTTTTAACAGCTAGTTATTATAGCTTCGTTTAAAACAGTAAAAACGTACCAATAAATATATCTTTTTAACTTAAAGCAAAATTTAAGTAGGGTGATCCTCTGAAGTATTAAAACCTGAAACTTTAGAATATCCTGAGGCTCAAAGAAATTATTCCAACTCGGTCAATAAAACCAACTGTCCTATTTTAAAAAGCGATAGTAATCACAGACCACTACTGCTTACCCCAATTTCCCCACTATCACCGTCCCTTCATCTAAAGCCCATATACGGCGGTAGTTAGAAACCATGCGCGTACGCACCGATATAATTAGCTACTCATTACTAGAGCCAAGCCTACTCTACACTTTCACCTGGTACTTGTCCTTGCATTCAGAAAAAGAATAGATAGAATACAAAAGTCTAATTGATAAAAAAATAATAATTCAAACACAATTATTTAAAAAAGTCGTTCGTATCGTCACGCCTTTTATCCCCGAAAAGGTAGGCAGAGGTGCACATTACGGCACGTAATGCAACTGTACCATGTACACCCAATTTTAACCATTTGTGTTACAAGTATAAGTCCCATGTAATAGGGGTTGAGCCTATTGTCATATACTGGGCACCGTTCCAGACTCCACGTTACTATTGAATTTTTGATCGAACTATATCCTATATAAGGGTTTCTAAAACTACCTGCCACGGCTTTAATAGTAGTGTTGTGTTTGAAGCTAACAATAGTGAAGAAATTTCGTAACTCGGACCAGTTAATTCAATATTCAATATACATCTGCTCTGATAACTCAGAGAGCACAGTCTTGCTATGTGTACAATGTATGGGATGTATCGACCTTGGACGTGCCTATCTACACACGAACAAACACAATGGCGTGAAGTTAAAAGCAGAGCATATCAGCTGGTCATCTCAACAGCTGGTTTGTACTACTCACAAATAAATTGTTTTGGTATAAAACATTGATTTTTATTAGTATATTAATCACCGTTCCGGATACGTCCACAGGGGCTTTGCGTTTCGCGTGCACGTCAAGGAGATCAGACCACCACAGATGGTGCCCAGTTGGGCTGATGCCGACCCGGAGTTGGGGATTACCTAGTGGGTCACTGGAGATCCGGCTCAAAAAGCAAGAGTAGGAAGGAGATGATTTATATTCAGTAAGAGTCTGACACTCTTTCTCGCCTCGCCCAAGGCGGGAGAAGTCACTGGAAGATTTGCTTTTCAAGCCGGAGCGTCGGCAGTCCGCAGCTACGGGGCGTCATCAGCCCTACTAGGCCCCATCTGTGGTGGTCTGATGACTCCTTGACTCTTTGTCTTTGATGACGCTTAGCAGCCACTAAACCACTCTCCCCAAATACTACTAGCAGTCTAGCTATCATTTCAACCTCATCTGGTTGGTTTTAGGCCACGAAGGTTCTTCAGGTTCCTACTCATCTCAACCAATGATTACACACAAACTATAACATATTATATTACAAAATTCGCACAATGTATCTATTTGTTAAGATGTATTGCTGGCCGTACTCAGCGCCCCCTATTGTCGGCATTAGGCAAGCGAAGCAATGGTTCCATTGTTCTTGACAAATTGCTCGTTTCGATATATATGTGTGGCGTGTATTGTATTAGCTTTATTTAATTTAGAATTAGGAAATTAGATTGTGGATTGTGGCTGCTTGTGTTGTGTTGGGCAATAGGAATATTAGTTTTTTAAGTAGAGATGCAATAGCTTGTGTTGTTTTAAGTATAGGTAATCGAAACTGGATGTCTCTATTTCACTCCTCAGGTCAAACTATAGTTTTAAATTATGACTTAAGTAAAAATCGAAATTCTTATTTATTCTTCAGCTAATATAAAATATCAGCGAATATAATTTGTGGGATACAACTAGGATGAAAATCGTACCTCTAGATCAGGTTCCAACGAGAGCCCTTTTTTTAGCATTGATAAGTCTGCGTTTGCCACCAGCTCGCTTACTGCCAGGACGGCGAAGCGAAGAAGTGACCGAGGATGGAGCACACAGACTTGAAAGTACCTATTTACTCTGACTTTGAAAAATCCCGGGTTATCCACCTGCGTTACTGAAATAATCCAAACTATGATATTCACCAAAACTCATCAACATCCCATACAATGATAGACCACCTTAAACTATAGAACCTCCTCTACAACAAGTCTCCGAAGAATAATTCATATTTATTACATTAGTTACTTATAGACGGATACTCAGTAAATGAACCGCCATCGACACTATTACAGCAACACATCCCGCGATTTACTTCGAGGTTACAAGTAGAAGCGAAGCAATTTTCTATAAACCACTGAAGGGCTCGTGAAGCAATCTTTATAGTCATGTTACAATGAAGATTATGAAATAAATAACTGTTTTCCAGCTTCTTGCGTTGTTCTTATGTGTATTAGCGTAAGGTTGGCTTTCCAGCAGTTTTTATGTCGTGAAAAATGTATAAATATTTGGGAAGTGTTAGAGTGATTTTCCACCAGAGATGTGCTATGTAACTATGTTACGAAGATGTAATAGCTAAGCTGTGAAACTATATGACCGTTTCCACTGACATTAAGCTATGTTGCGAGGAATATGCGCAGCTCGAGTACGCAATATATCGATGAAACCATCCATAGCACGCATCTATAGCATGCATCTTTGCATATAAGAAACATAGCTTAGCTTATGTGTTTTAATTAATTTGTTTGGTGGAAGCCAAACGTATCCACAGCAACGTAGCATAGTAAATTTCTAGTGGAAAAGTATCCTAATACAGATATCTTCCTATAAATCCGACTATTATAAAGTTTTAGCCCAGTTTAAAAGCGGATTCAAGTCCTTTAAAAAGACTTCAAAAACGATATTTCTAAGATTCGTCTATTATTATTGATCTTGAAACATTAATAAGAGGAGTATAAGAAATATTTTTATGAGAACCAGTACATGAGAACCACTCAAAAATTGATCTTTACACCATTAAAATTAAGTTAATTTTCCTCTACCAATCCACTTCAAGAGCAGCCCACGCTAAACCAATAAATCATAACCACAATAAACCCTAATTACATAAATACTTTAATAATCGTTGTAATCTCAAATCGATCTAAATCGGATAGTTGTAACGAAACATTACATAAAGTATCGGAATACTTACGTAAACTAATCGATATCAGAATCGATTGGGAATCGATGGCCCGTGACTGTTTCCGATTGGATCGGTTGAATCGCTCTGTGACCTTTGTTAGTGTGTACTGTATAAAATACACTATTTTGTACAACATTACTTTGCGGTAATTTATTTCAAATAAGCTGAGTTTGTATTGGAAACTGCTTTTCGCTAGTTAGTTGTATTATTAGTTGAAATTGAGATTTTGTAAATAGTAAATTGTTTGGACTTGTACTCTATGTATCATTCGTAAACTAATGACATGAGACATATAGTTTAGATTGTCCTATTATAGATACCTATGTTTTAATTGTAGCACAACCGATCTTTCACATCAACAGCTTAAATCTTTAGTCAATCACTGCTGACCAAAGGCGTCTTCTACTACGGAGAAGGTTTTTTGAGCATAAATCACCACGCTTGCTCAATACAGGTTGGTGATTTCAAACTTATAATTAGAAATTATAAGCCCCGGTTTCCTCACGATGTCTTACCTTAACCGTTTGTCAGTGGTGTCAAAATAATCTTAGAATGTAAATATAACTTCGAAAATTTCGCATTGGTACGTGCCGTTGGTAGGTTTCAAAACTGCACCCTCAAGCATGAGAAGCGGGCGTATTAAACCTCCTGGCTACGAAGGTTCAAATCCATCAGAGAGCACTGTCTGATTCTTACAGTCTAAAAAATCACATTAGCCGTGAGAATTACCAATGCCCCAATATCATAATGACTAACATTTATTGCTTCGTTTTTGAGACCGTTTCTAACCAACGCCTTCCAAAACATAATTGATTATAGAAATTCACTAAAGAATTTACAACATTAAAAAGTATTAATTGAACTAGTTTACACTAGTAACCGGTCTCTCAGCTGTTTGTTAAACACGGAAATGTAAGAGGTGAAATATTTCAGAGTGCAGCCTAAGTGTTACGTGGGAGGTTGGATTAAGATGCTATTCATCAATTAGTTACTCTTTCTGGTGACCTTCTTAAAGTGATGGTAGAGTACCATCGCTATTCTTCACGTGGGTGTCATATGAGAGTGTGTGAGAAACTGCTGAACTGGAGTATGCGCCTCTTCTTCTTATCTTTAAGACGTTTACCATAATCATTATCTTCACGCCATAATCAGCATGCTTGGCAGACGTTTTGTTAAAAGGTTCTGGTTTCTTTTTTTTTTTTTTGAGGGGTGAAAATCATCCAATTACTTCTCCCGCCTTGGGCGAGGCGAGACTGTCAGACTCTTACTGACTAAAAACCACCCCGTTCCTACTCCTGCTTTTCGAGCCGGAGCCCCGGTAAACCCGCTAGGTAGTCCGCAGCTAAGGAATAAGGCATCAGCCCCATCTGTGGTGGTCTGTTACCAGAACGCTGCCGCGTCGTTTCTCCCAAATATCATTGTGTTGTCTAGTCCCTTGCCGATACCCACAGGAAGAGCTAGGTGGTACCAAATATATTTTAATCTTTCATAGACAAACCTATCATTAATACTCCTAACATTAAAATCTCAAACCAAAATTAAACTACTAACTATAAAATAAACTAGTCGTTTTCCAACATGCTTTGACCAAGGAAGCGTGTCGATATTATACAGCATGCATTTTATCGACCATCCCGCTACTCTAGTAGAATTCACAATAAATCATAGTGCTGTGCAACCGGGAAGTAGTGGGCTGTAATCCGCGGCTATAACACTTAATTGCTTTGCAATCCGAGTGTGCACTAGTGATGGGCAATGATAATCGTGTAAACTCTATTAAGTACTCGTTTAGTCGAATCATCATCGGAATATTATTACTATAATCCCAAGCGTAAACCAGCAACAGGCTATTTACGAATCGCTGTTAGATCAATTAGAAAAACTAACTCTTCCTTATTAATCGACTAACCATGGATCCGAATATATCTTAAAACTGCTTACCTACTTACCTTATAAACAAAAGATGGACACCAGTAGCAGCATCCTCAAAATTTTCGCCAATCTAACTCCGATCCCATGGCTCATCCAAACATGGAGATTGGAGTACACAACCCTTTGTGTGAAATACCTTCATTTATATTTACAGTGAACATCATCTAACCAATTTTAAACATTAATGACTCGACTATAAAAAAATCGACTAATAACTGGAACATCACTAGCACACTACAAATGTATGCGCTCGCGCAGGCGCTAGGGCAATGTAACGGTCCCGCAGTTCCCGGTACTTGCTCATTATATCGCCGGCCGCTGCGAATTATTGAACCCGGGCCTTTTGTTTCAAGTTATTACTTTACAATCGTTAAACTTACACGTTTTGGTAAGGAGGTTAAGTATTTTGTAGCTGGTGCTAGCTATGTGGGAAGTTTGGGTGAAGTTTCATGGGCCATTTTTGTTTTTTATGCATGTAAAAAATATGCTTTTTACAGAAAGTGAAGCTATTTCAAAATTGTATTGTCTAGTGTAAGTTAACATAGCCTTTTCAGTAGCTCTGATTATATTCTAAATCATTTTAACGGTTTGACAATGTATTGTAGATTTAATTTCTGCAAGGGAAAATTATTTTTGCAATTCACAATGCTGTGTTTACAAACATACAAGTTCACGTACACATGACACCCAGACTCGAAACAACAATTTGTAGATCACACAAAGAGTTGCTTCGTGCGGGAATCGTATCCACTACTCGTTACTTGGTAGCTGGTTGCCCAACCAGCAGGCCAAATGTACTGTCAAACAATTGTTTTTCTGGATCTGGGGCAACTAATAATTCTAGCCTAACTCAAGTAATCTGGTTTAGAAAACTCTGACCCATCCATACCTAAACCCAACTTTAAACTTCATACTATAATTAGGTAAGCACTATAAGTATCTACATAACAAAAGCAGCAAAACGAATTCCAACAAATACCTTTTAAGAAAACTCATTTCGCTTTTGTAAAACTATTTAAAGAATTAACGACAACTTTTTTCTTTGCATGAAAGCCATACGTCCACCGTATTTAACACTTTCTCAGCCAGTCAGTCACGTTCCAGCCTTCACACAGGTTTCTATACTTAAGTACCATTCGTACAACCTAACTATCATTTAAGGTACAGCTAAATATTCATCAAAACATAGTATTAAACATGCATTCAACTTTCCGAAGTGAAATGTTAGAAAAGCAGAAAATGGCGGCTATTCGCGCGCCAATGGATTCACAGACCACAGACTATACATGACTATTTATTTGACGTTCCACTTTTGAATAAACCATTATTGACAGTTGTCACGGGCGCGCGCGGAAACTTAATATGGCGTCGCATTCTCATTTGTTTTATGTAATGCAATGAATTATTTAATTGTCGTTTCGCAAAGATTGTGGAAATTAAATTAGAGATTTTCGTGTAAGGGAAAGTTTATGGTAGTAAGTACGTGTGACAATGATATTACGCATTCGTTTCGGCTGTTGTCATTTGTATGCGTAAATTGACTTTCTTTGGTTGCCATGGTAATGAGAAACATTAGACTTCATTAAATTTGGTTTTCTTTCTTTTTTGACTTATTGGTTGTAAGCGCGCGTTAGTTTTGGACAACTGGCGATAATAGCTATTGTCTTTGATTAATGAATGTTAAGCTATTACTTTTCTTCTCTATAGTTAATATTGAGATATTCTGTTATCTATATTCATGCAAACGCTAAATTGTAATAAACAATTTTCGCAACGACACGCCTTTTATCCCCGAAGGGGTAGGCAGAGGTGGACATTAGGTACGCCATGCCGCTATACAATGTATACCCTCTTTACTACCACTGAGAAATTTTCGAAAAACCGAAAAGAAACTCCAGTAATAATTTGCCCGACCCTGGAATCGAACCCGAGACCCCTTAGCCGGCAGTTGCACTTGCGACCACTCGACCAACGAGGCAGTTTAATAAGCAATATCTAGTCTAAATCAAAATAGACCGGAAAATAACAATTAATCTTTACAAGAATCGATTCTAGAACCAACCGTTGCACAGCCTCGATATAGAGCTCTCGATCAAACACTAATTTGAATAAAAATGTAATAAATAAGAACATGTAAAGCGTGAACATACATAAACATTATATACACTTTTTATTCCACGGTAAAAGCAGAGATGCACAATGCATAATATACAATATAGGCAATAGGCAAGTAGCTTGCCCAACTGACAGCCTAGCGGGTTTACCGGGGCTCCGGCTCGAACGGCAAAAGTAGGAATGGGGTGGTTTTTAGTCAGTAAGAGTCTGACACTCCCTCTCGCCTCTCCCAAGGTGGGAGAAGTCATTGAATGATTTTCCCCTTAAAGAAAAGGGTTAAGTCGAGGGACCGCATGATAATAGACATAAATAATATAATTATGGGACTAATATAATTATAACACCCACTTTTTACCATTTATGTTATAAGTCCCATGTAATAAGGGGTGAGATAGGTACTTAATTGCTATAGAAAAACTGGTGCATATTTCCATTATTATTTATTATCAATTATCATTCATCAGTCCGATCCGGTAAATTGCTGTTCACATATGAAAGCCTCTTTTAAAAAAGTAATACACAATTTTTTTTTTAATGTTAAACGGCTTATATAGGTTATAACGGGACGCTCCCAAAAATCGCAAACAGGTGATGGTAAAAAATGACATTCTAAAAATAAAATTTTGATAGTTGTAATCAACTGCTTAAGGCTGATGTTACATAAATAACACGAAAACTAAAATGATAAAAATTAGAAACACAAAAAATAAAACATAGCGTTTTTCTGGAGCGTTCCGTTTACACCTTGTATTGTATGGTCATGAAGATTGAGAGTGTGTACCAATTATCAGATCGATTGGACTTCAGAAAGGAGGTTAAATGCCAACTACTACTCAAATAAACAAGCAGATCAAGCTACATAAAACCGTTAAAAAAACAAAATTGTTCGTCAGTCAGTCTGTCAGAGATTTGTAGTTTACTTACATTGTATTTACGTATTTTTTCTTTCTTGTTTCAGGTATGTACATCTCAACATCGATTGGAATACCGTCTCTGGTGAACAAATACTTCCTATAATCTCCAGGTTTAATAATAAACAGATTTTTTTGAGGGGGAAAATCATCCAATGACTTCTCTCGTCTTGGGCGAGGCGAGAGGGAGTGTCAGACTCTTATTGGCTAAAAACCACCCCGTTCCTACTCCTGCTTTTCGAACCGCAGCCCCGGTAAACCTGTTACGTAGTCCGCAGCTCCGGTGGTGATAGGTTACCTACCTACCAACATTTTGAGATTGCCACCAAATACCAAAGAATGGACTTCTTTTGCCAGATCGTAGTATTTAACGGGACATAAACATAAGTATTTGACCAAATATGCGAACGTGTTTATTAAAACTGGCATAAAATCTTAATCAAATCTACAAAGAGCAATGAATTAACTGACGTCTAAATAAGGAGGTTCTCTATTTAGGTTGTTACTTTATTCTGACTCAATAATGCCCATGTCAGTACAATTTCTTTCAAAAATAGATTCGATTATATTCTTGAATTGAATTTTCGATGATTTAATTTTCATTTGTGCCACTGCGCACCCACACTGCTTGGTATACGGATTATAGATTCGAACCGAGTTTAACAGAATCAGACATTTTGACTATCAAGTATTTTAGCTAATTAAGCCTTTTTTAAGGGGGCAAAATCATCCAATGACTTCTCCCGCCTTGGGCGAGAGTGAGTGTCAGACTCTTACTGACTAAAAACCACCCCGTTCCTACTCCTGCTTTACGAGCTGCAGCCCCGGTAACCCGCTAGGCATTCCACACTTCCACAGTTCTGGGTCGGCATCAGCCCAGCTGAGCCCTATCTGTGGTGGTCTGATGGCTTTTTGAGGCAACCTATTGTTGTGTTCTGTGTTTGGGACTAGCAGTCTCCTTTTACAATAGAACTGCTAACAGAACTAGAGAAATCCTGACTCCTCTGCTGTACCCACCTACCTCGTCACCTAACCGGCGTAACACATACCTATCTATGGTTATAATAATAAACATTACATTAAAAACAAGTTTCGTTAAGTAGCTCAGAGTACCGCATCGTACCGAAGTCAAACAATGACTGAGCAAATTGTTCCATTCTTGAATTGTCCGGCGACGCATATCGACCAATCCCGTTACAGTGTTCAAGTTTCGACGCATGCGCATTGGTTTCTTGTTAACTGTATGTTCAAGAGTTTTTATGATTCATCGGTTAATGTGTTTACGATTGTAGGTTAGATATACTGGTTTGTGTATAACCCAGCCTACAGAGTAAACCGAGGCTCCGGCTCGACAGGCAGGAGTAGGAACGGGGTGGTTTTTAGTCAGTAATAATCTGACACTCCCTCACGCCTCGTCCAAAGCGGGAGGAGTGATTGGATGATTTGCCCCCTTAAATAAAGCCTACAGCGGATACAGTACCCCTAGTATGACTTTGCTTTACGTTTAAAGTAATCGAGACGAGACGTGTTCGGCGCTCTGATTGGCAGGCTCGAATAAACTTGAGCATAAACAAATCATTCTATACTTAATTATATACAACGCCTTCCTCTCTTCTAATTTTCTTATTTACTATTTGCTGTGCCCATCAGGGTCCACGATTGCTACCATGTTATTTATATTACCATCTTATCTTTACATTGTGGATTTGCAATAAAGAAAAATGAATTATAAACTAAACTTTGCTCGTTCTTCTCCATAGGAATCTACACTTTGGAACGAGCAAATAGCTTCACTAGAGGACTGACCGACAGACAGACGTTATTAATATTATTACTTGCTTTGACGTTCAAAAGTGCCTTCCTGGTCTATTTGAAATAAATGATTTAGATTTTTTTGATTTTGAAACAATCAAAACGCCGAATGTGCTCTTGTTAGGATCTCGTTAAACGTAAAGCAAACTTGTACTAAGGTACTGTTTATCACCACATTTACTATTTCAATGGCTATCTCCCACCCCACTATCTTTTAAAAGCAGTAGTTGGAACGGGGTAGTTTTTAGTCAGTAAGAGTCTGACATCTTCCTCTCACCTCACCCGGGCGGGAGAATTAATTGGATAATATTCCCCCTCAAAAAAAAAACCACACAGTCCATTTCCCTTGAGAGTGTGCCAATCCCCCTTTATAATTATTATCTATTCTTTACATAAAGAGGTTTGCCATCATCTCCACGTTTGGCAGGATTGGAGATCGCGATGTGAAATATTCACATTCACAAATGTGTAATCCTATTTTTTAAGTACTTCCTATACACACACAACAACGAATACCACTTAGATGTACCGTGAACAAATAGAAAATATTATACAAACTGTTAAGTAAATATTTACTTCTACAATAGAATAGTATTATATAATTGTGTTGTCATCGATTAGGGCTAATTCACATACTACTGTCAAGCAGAACGCTTCATGCAAAACTTTCTAATAAATGTGAAGAATTAAATTATGTAAGAAGCCATTAGGTCTACTGTTTACTTACCAACTTATCGTATTTGATTGCCTTATTGGTCTCGTGTATGATGTGTGCAAGCAAATTTTTTTTTGCGGTTTGCAACGAACTTAACACTTAACATGATACAAAATTCGAATTAAATTAATTTCCCTATAATACACTATAATAGACATAACATGAATTTAAATACACAGACTAAATAAAATTAAAAACTGTGACTAAAATATTTATAACTTAAAAATTAAAACTAATAACTGTAGGCATATCAGGTATAAGAAACATAAAAAACGGAAAATAAATAAAAACGATTATTTATATTTCCCCAAACGCATTTTTTAATAGATAGTGTTTTTTTAAACCGCAATCGGCATACTTAGTGTCATTTTATAATTACTTAACCCAATCCTTAGCAATTGTTTTCGATACAAAATCGTTACTAAGGATTAGTTTAAATAATCATTAAATGTCAGACATTTAATGATTATTTAAACTTTAAGCGGCAGTTATTTTCAGAAAACCCCTAATTTATTATCTACCCTGTGCTAGTTTTCCGCTGTTATAAAGCTTTTCTGACGAAACAATCGACTGTTTCTAACGAAACAAACGAAACAATCGGCTATGTATATTTACAAAATATTTTACCTTGTATTTAAACATAAAAAACATTGACTATCGCATAAAATTTTCCATTTTCCTACATTTTGTACGCCGTCCAAAAACTACCCGATAGCTCGATAGATGGCGTTGACTAGAACCATTGATTTCCTGAATCGCGCTATGGTTTCGTTACCCGCCCGACTATAGGAGCCGGGCTGGACACTCACACGGTACGCAGCAAATGTTCTTTACATTACTTTCAGCTTAGGCAAAAGCTGTATTTTTGCATAGTCGTGACTTTCTTCACGATTTTATAATACTCTAAAATTATGTTGGCTAGTTGGCTGGGTAAAATTGTATTAACATGGTAGCCTATAGACTAAAATATTTTTTTGCTTGTTTTTTCTTAGTAATCTACACAGATACACTGACACTTTTAATATTTTATTTGATGTTAAAAAGTGCCAACCTGGTCTAATTGTATTAAAATATTTTGACTTTGACAATTATTATGGGCAACAAAAATACTTACACGATTAATTAAAAACCTTGTGTGTCCTGTATTATATTAAATTACGATATACGATTTTCTGAGTTTAGGAATTGCACTCGAGAAAAAAAAACATGTTTTTTTTTGGTGTTTTAAGCGATCAAATGGTCCTACAAAAGAAAAAAACTCGAGTTAGAGTTTTCAACAAATACCCACTAGAAATACTTCTTTAAACAAACTTTTCTTACCCACTTTTCAAGAAATAACATTCGTAAAAGATCGAACCTAGCCAGTCACAAACAAAAATACACAATACACCAAGTTTATTTTTTAATTATTCCTCTCGGGCACACATTATAAAGCCTAGTACACACCCACTCACGTGCCCTTTAAGGCGCTTTCAAACAAAACGACTAAGAAACGAGACGAGCTGTCTAATAACTATAATCTCAGGATTAGTGTGCACAACAAGCTATACAGAGCCAGTTTAACATGGTCTCGCGTTGTATTAACCTTCTACACATTCGTCGGTCAGTTTATACTGGTTTTGCATAGATTGATGTATACTGTGTAGCCATGTGCACAACTGACCTTATTTCTGACAGCTGTGGGTTGTATAGCCTGTGTTTGACCTACTGCGTCTCAATAATTATGTAGTTACTACTATTTCATTGACTAGTTATAAATAACACCCCTCTTTTAAGTCGGGGCTTAAAATGTGCCTATTGCATTTGTTTTTGGTTCTATATTATGTTTTAAGTATTGGTACAACATCAAACCTTATTATATCAGGGGCAGTTAACAGAAATAAACATACTACTAGGGAAAGCCCGTGTGCGGGTCTGCAAACGGCCAGCAAGGGCGCGCGACCAGAACCAGACCCATGCTTACGTTGCGTCGTGTTCCGCGTATGATTCAAAGAACCATCAGACTACCACAGATAAAGCCCAGTAAGGCTGATGCTGACTTGGAACTGCGGACTGTAGGAGTAGAAACGGGGTGGTTTGTAGTCAGTAAAAGACTGACACTCCTCGCCTCGCCCAAGGCGGGAGAAGTGTATAGATGATTATCCGCATTAAAAAAAGAGTAATCCCTACTTTTGAAGAGGAGGGCCATAGTAAAGAGGTTTTTTTTAAATCATTTATTCATTAAAGTATACATGCATTAACTTTTACATCAAAGGTGATGTAAAGTTACTAAGCTGTGAAATAAATACAACAGAAGACACGATTACATATTTAAATACAAGTTAGTTCCACGAACGAATATAAATCAAGGAGACTAATGTAGGAAGGAACTATAAATCAATCAGGTACATTAAAATTACGATCTACTATGACATAACAACTAAATCTGAAATTAAAAATCTAGTTTTTTAGACCAGCCAAGTTTCTTGTCTAATATTATAAGTGACCCGGAGCTGTGGACTGTCTAGCGGGTTACCGCATATGTATTTTAGGACATAACTTAGTTTTTTTGTTCCAATATTTTAAAATAAACGTAGCTAAAGTGATCCCTTAGTACATCAGCTACCTGCTAACAAAATCCCCATTTAAAACAGTCCAGTCATTTCAGAGATTAGCTAGAAAAAACAGATAGACACGCAGACAGACAGGCAAAAATTGTAAAAACAATATTATTTTGATGTATGTATCATACAATATACAATGTGATAGGCGTGGGACTTCTAACCCGTTAAGGCTGAGTACTACATCTAATTTTATCGACAAAAAAATAATATGGGGGTTTGAACCCCTAATTGAAAATATAGGAAAATAGTGATTTTTTCGGTAAGAATAATTCACAAATTATTTTTTTTCTCACCAAAACATTATCAAACATATGAAAAAAGTAATGAATTAGTTAGCCAAGGTTATTAGCTACCGTTTGTCGTCTTTTTTTTGTTTCTACGACGCATACAACCTTTGATATCAAAAAAAGTAAAAAAAATATTAAAATGGCCATAATTTTTAGGGGAGGGGATTCGACCCCTTCGGCCCAGGACTTTTGTCGTTAAAATTAGGTAGATGTGGTATTCAGCCTTAACGGGTTAGAAGTCTCGCCCCTATCACATTGTAGATATATTCTTATGCATGTAGTATAAAACGGGTAATATTTCAATATTACAAACAGACACTTCCGATGTTATTTATTCGTCTAGATTCATGATTAATCTTGGCCATAAAAATGCATAAAATTGAGAATATAATGTTCTAACTCCTACAGGCTGTATAATAGTCTTAAAATGTCCATTCACACGGCAATTATCTTCATATTTAAAGTTTCTACGGCCTTAGACTTTAAAAGAATCGCTGTATTTGTTCTGTAGGTCATTAACCTCGTGTATTCTGCTGTACTTAGTTATTAAATTCACTTTAACTATGATTTGAACAAAATTACAACGTTATTGAATAACATTGAAGGTTGATTTTTGCTTGATTACTCCTCATTCTTCGCACATCGAATTATTTTGTACCAAAATTCATCCAAATCGGCTTAGCTTAACAATCAAGTGTCACTTTGTATTTTTAATGTTTGAATTCGTACCTATAAATCACACACATACATAACATAAACGCCTATCTCCCATGGGAGTAGGCAGAGACAATGCAACACCAAATGCTACGATTCTTACATACCTTTTTCGCTTCATCAACAGTCATCTTTCTTTTCATGCATGCTCGTCGGTTAAGGGTACCGGCAGTTTTATGGCAACAAAAATGTAGTTGATGTAGTAACTACATTTTACGTCGCAAAAGGAGTGGTTTTTTTTGTAGATATAGTTTTACTTTTAATTTGGCCCTTCTTTAATATATCGCCAATCTGGTCTCTATATGTCCGTCTAGGGCGCCCTTTACCTATGAATCAGCTTCGAAAAAATATTTTATTTAAATATTTAATAACATAGCTTATTTTGGCACAATTTAAAATTAAGTTTCATTATTTATTTCCCTAAAAATTTCATTTAAAAAGAAATGTAGGTAAGTATTGCTACTTATAATTTACCAATTTACCTACTTCTCTCTTACTGAGCTTCGTAAAAGACAACACGCTCGGTTATCGTGTCTACCGGTCGGTAGTAAAATCTCTCGAACGAGTTAATTCTATAATTAATTAATTAAAGTATCCAGTAACATCAAGATGTGAAGTTAATTGTCCATCAAAAGTACATTGACTTCTTCCCAGCGAAGTATCTAAAGAAATCCGGAGCTGCGGACTACCTAGCGGGATACTGGGGCTCCGGCTTGAAGAGCAGGAGTAGGAACGGGGTGGTTTTTAGTCAATAAGAGTCTGACACTCCCTCTCGCCTGCTCATAAGCCGGAGAAGATTTTAGATGATTTTGTCCTTAAAAAAATAAACCTCCAAGTTTAATAGAGAGCGCTGCTGCCCAGTCTCTGTTAAACATGTATTTCTTTAGTCGGTTTTGTGACACCCATGGGAAGAGTAGGAGTGGTCACAAATATATTCTGCTTTGCTGTGATCACACGGCTTAAAATTGCTAAATATTAATTCAAAATTTTCGTTGCAAAAACATTTATCGATATTGTCATCTCTAGTGCAATCGATGCATCGATTTACCAAAATCAAATAGGAAAATTATTCATAGAAATACTGTATTTTCACAACATTAAATCGTATAAACATTAGCATTCTGGAAATAATATATTTATGCGTTTTGCGTGAATATCTACGTGTGGCTAATAAAAAGCAGTTATTGAGTAATGATTCTTCGATCGTAGGTAGATGCATTTGCGAAAACCAATTTCATTAAATATCTAGAAACACAAATAGTTGAGTAGACATTTTCTTATTTGATTACTTTGGCTATAAAGTTTTATTAGAGTATAAATACTGATTTTAGTGTGTATTTAATTTTCAGAAACGTTAGATAGGCGGTGCGACGCGGAGTGCATTTAAATGCATTTAATATAATATTCAAACATTACTAAATATAATACGTGTCTAGTTTCATTAACGAACATTAATGACACGATTACGGTGCTTTTCCACCAGAGATGTGCTATGAAGCTATGCTATGAAGATGTAATAGCTAAGCTGTGATTCTATGTGACCGTTGTCACTGATACTAAACTATGTAGCTGTGCCAGGAAAATGTGTAGAAAACTAATCATTGAGATTACCGTAAAACGACGTAATTCGAATTCAAGGGATGGATAGATACAGAAGAGGGGTGAATAAATGGGAAAATGTTATAATATTCTATTCACCCCATTTCTGCGTCTATTCACCCTTTGAATTCTATTCACACCGTTTTACCGTTACCGATTTCTAACACAGTCCAACTAATTCTTAACTTTATCTATCGACTATAACAGATAGACAGACGCGGCAGGAGACTTTAATACCACATTTTCCTATATAATACCTCCGTATTTATCTATTTTTACCAAGATTACACAAGTTCAACAAGTCCTGGGATTATTAATAGGAAGATTGGACATTAGTACACCATTACACGGACATTATCGGGCTAATGGCTGTTAGATCGTGTGATCCGTCGCCTAATGGGGGGGCATCGACCAGGCATCTGTGGACTTAGATAGAATATGTTTATTTTGCTTGACGTCACATAATATTGCGTTTTGCTATTTGCATGTATGTATATGGCAATAGGATCAACTCCTATTACATGAGACTTTTAATACAAATTGTGAAAAGTACACCATGTACGTTGTATAGCGGCCTTACGTGCCTTAATGTGCACCTCTGCCTACTTCTTCGGGGATAAAAGGTGTGACGTTGATATTTGTATTTCCCCTTACGCGTTTGGAACAGGTGTTGTTGCACGTTGCTGGCGTTTGGCTAGTTATGGTGTTACGTAAATACACTATTGCATCTCCTGTTGTGTGGTACATTTGTTCAAGATCAGTGGTTCTCAATCGGTGGTCCGTGGACCTCTAGTGATCCGCAGAAGAGTGTGGGACAGCCATGCTGTCCGGGAATGAATGAATGGGTCGGCTCGACCGGAGTGATACCACGGTCTCACAGAAACTGACGTGAAACAACGATTGCGTTGTGTTTCGTTGTGTGAGTGGGGTTACCGGAGGCCCAATCCCCCTTCGCGATTCCCGAACAATCCCAAAATTCCTAAACCCCAAAAGCCGGTAACGCACTTGTAACGTCATTGGTGTTTCGGGTGTCCTTTGGCGGCGGTGATTCCTTACCATCAGATGACCTGCCTGCTCGTTTACCGGCTTATACATAAAAAAAAACTTCCTTAACTTTTTGATTCTGAACCCGAATTGTAGCATATCCCACTGCTAGACATAGCCTTTCCATGGACAAAATAATGGCATAGTTTTTCCGTCTTCTCGGTTCGGTATACCATCGTACGTATGTGATTCAGTCTTATCGAATTATACGAATTTGACGCACTAACCTACTCGCAGCTTCTGCTCGAATCCACCGCATTACAACCGCTGCCGACCCCAATAGCTAAAAGAGCGTGAACACCACACATTAAAATGTTACTCACTTTGATTCATAAAAAAGAAATGCGTACGGTTCTCAGAAATAATATCTAATTTGATATATCTTTTGTTTCCTGTTAAAAATATATCGTAAAAATTCCAAACATTTGGTTTATTGACAATATTTATGTCCCATGTTATAGGAAGGAAGCTGTTCCATATACTTAATTTACTTTTTATTTATGTATACTTTATGACACACATACACGAAAATACATTTACATTGTAATAGTAATTTGAGTACAATGGGCTTGTCACACACGGCGATTTCTTCTAGACAACCGTTGGATGGATTTTTTTTAATGAACTGGGATTGGGTAGTTCATTTTTAATGACGGCAAATTGTATTATACATTTCTTATCACCCCTACTATTCACGTGGGTGTCGTTAGAAGCACTCTGTACTGCTGTCTTCAACCCGCCTGCCGAAGGTAAAGACTTTAAGTGTGGAAGAGCCATGCTTCGGCACGAATGGGCCGGCTCGATCGGAGTAATACCACGGCCTCACAGAAAACTGACGTGAAACAACGCTTGCATTGTGTTTCGTTGTGTGAATGAGGTTACTGGAGACCCAATTACCCCCTTCCAAATGTTCTCAATCCCCGATTCCCCAACAACCCTTAAATTCCTAACCCCCAAAAAGACCGGCAACGCACTTGTAACGCCTCTGGTGCTTCAAGTGTCCATAGGCGGCGGCAATTGCTTACCATCAGGTGATACGACTGTTTATCCGCTTATCCCATAAAAAAGCATACTTGTCTACACCGATATTATCGTAATCAGACACCTACGTCAATCGTAATTTCGTTTCAACCTATTCAATATTTATAAGAAAAAAGTATAATAAATATAAAATTAAAAATGCTAGTCTAGAATCAGGCCTCAAATTACCATATTACCTAACCTAACCTTGAGTATTTAGCACGGAATGTATTATAGCATAATTAGTCAAAACTAACTAATTATATTTTAATTAAAATTCTAAACTAAATGTTAATATTTTCTCATGATACTAGAATATTATCTAGGTATATAAGTAATTATGGAAATCCGTCCGTTTGTGATTAATTTGATGAAGATCAACTAAAATAGTGTTAATTGCCAAAACTTTATCCTTCTTGCTAGGATTAAAAAAATGTATAATATAAACTAATAATATATTAATTGGAGTGTCTGTTTGTAATATTGAAATAACTGTGTTTTACTAGATGAATATACATACGATACAAAAAAACAAACAGCATTTATTTTTCAATTTTTGTCTGTCCGTCTGTTTGTTCTGGCTAATCTCTGAAATTGCTGGACCGATTTTGACGGGAATTTTTCTTTTTTAAATTTGACGTTTCTAAACTCCGTATTTTTTGGACTAAGTAATTGACTCAAAACCACCCCGATATATCCCATCTTGAGAGTTCAGAAACCACATCCTCTAGCAGCCCAACTACACAAGCTAATCTTTTAAGACATACCTAAGTATTAAAAAGGCCTCCATATTGGATTATAAACATTGTCAATGACATTTAAAAATGATTGACTTATCCTGTCAACATAGTGATTAACAATTTGAAAAGAAGGTGACGAATCCTATTTGTTAAATCAAATTAAGATTTTTGTTTTGATTATTGAAAGGTTTCTTCTTTAATGAGAACGATTTAAATGTTATTTTACGAATCTAATTATTGATATTGATTTCTATTTTAGTCACAATGTCATCCGTTTAGTTTGTAGTTTACAATAAACAATCTCATAAATTAGATTGTCTTTGCTTGACATAATATTTTGATACACAGATTTATAGGTACATGTTTTTGAAAGGAGTCTATGCAAACGTTGTTTAGAGCACCTCCAGTACCTCCAATTATGAGGGCTGATACCCAGACCTCCAGCTAGGCTCAAGATGACTGATAGTGGTTGAATGGTGAAAGCTGAAAATCGACCTCAGTGATGATGAGACATTCGAGCCACAGGAGTTTCACCAAACAGCTATGAATCACTTTCTTAACATCTCATATTGTTCACTAGCGTGCTGCGTGTGACTGGTTCTACTAATCATTCATTATATTAATTAAATTAACTAATCATCTGCTTGTTTAGTAAATAAATAATAAACTATCGCTTTCTTATTTTAATAACATTTAACTTTAATTTTATTATAACTTTTGTGAGACATAGATACTAAATTAATTATTATGTTATCGGCTTACTCTCGTAACTGTTTGACGAGGAACTCGACTAGTTTCAAGCCATGCTAGAGGCTCATATTCAGGCTCATATTACATGAGTAAGCCGATAACATAATAATTAACATTTAACTTATTTCAAAAGTCTAAATAAATCAGTATCCCGTCTCCAAAAAATCTAAAAAATAATACAAATGTTAACCACAAACAACGAAAAAAGAAATAACTTTTACTTTTTTATTGCCGCACAGTAATGGCCAAGGCAAGCCGGTGCGGTGTGTGTTTTAATTTTAAAATAAATCCCGCGTGTGCTTGTAAAGTGTGACATTATCTGGCGCTGTCATCGCGTTTGAGTGACATTTTCTTGCATAACTTCTTTATAGGTTGTGCCATTTTTATTTTATTTTACTTTTTAAAGAAATGTGAGTTGTTGCGTTAATTTGTTGGTGCATTTAATTACTATTAATTATAAAACCTTTGTTACCTACGGTTGGTGCGGTGGCTGGGCAACTGGCTATCGCACAACGTGTTGAGGGTTCGTTTCCCGCACGGAAAAACTATTTGTAAGTATGATCTGCAGATTGTTGTTACGGGTCTGGGTGTCATGTGTATGTGAACTTGTATGTTTGTAAACGCACCCACAATTCAGGAGAAAATCCTAGTAAATCCTAGTTTTTTAACTAAATAAAGTTACGATTGCATTTAGATCGTTTTTAGGGTTCCGTAGCCAAATGGCAAAAAACGGAGCCCTTCTAGATTCGTCATGTCAGTCTGTCCATCCGTCCGTCCGTATGTCACAGCCATTTATTTCCGAAACTGTTAGGCCTACATAGTTGAAACTTTGTAGGTTGATGTATTCTGGTAACCGCTATTCGAATTGCTAATAAAAATGTTTTTATTAGCATTTAAAAACGAATATTTAGAATAGACCTCTCTCGAAGATAAAACAAAAGTGCATCAAGATTCCAAATCAACCATTCCAAATCTCAATTCGCACCAACGAACACAGAAAATTCAGACCAACACCTTTCCCACTTAACACAGCACAGCAGAATAGGTAAATGGTAACCACAGTATTTCCTAACAGTACTTAGCAGGTACCTTACTTATGTGCAATATGAATATTTGCATAGGTACAAATACTTTGCATTTCCGTGTGCGCGTGCGCCGGCTCGAGACGGGCCGCTACGCAATCACGAGTCTATGGTAATGGCTGGCTGTTCTGCACTATTGCCGAGTCTGTGGTTCGGTTCCATAATGTAGCATGACTGGAATAAGGTCTTTTTTTGAGGGGGTAAAATCATCCAATGACTTCTCCCGCCTTGGGCGAGGCGAGAAGGAGTGTTAGACTCTTACTGACTAAAAACCACCCCGTTCCTACTCCTGCTTTTCGAGCCGGAGCCAGTGGAATAAGGTCTAGAGCTGAAGGTAACGTAGTTCTGAAAAGAGGTCTTATTTCAACTGCAAAACACGGTTTTGGAGAAAAAGCTCTAAGAGTTTCGAGTCACAGAGGGACTCTTCATCATGAATATGTCTTGAAACTACGAAGAAGAGGCTTTTTTATTTTATTTTAATAAAAACGTTTTCTCCAAATATTTACGTGAGTAAACCATGTTTTTAGTTAATTTAATATGTTTCACGATAGTTATTATACATGGTTCTTCTGGAATCATGGCTAAGAGAGAATGCGATGCATGACAATCATGTTCTACACTATTGCAAGCAATTGTATTTAAGAATTCAAACAAAATCATTTATTTATATTTTCCTGACATGACGTCCAACGTAATTTAATATAGTGCCCTTAGTATGAGTTTGCTATACGTCGACCGAAAACGAAACGACTACCGTACGCGTTCGACGCTCTCATTGGTTGATTAATTCTTGCCAGCCAATTAGAGAGCCGAACGCGCTATCGTTTCGTTTTTGTTCGACGTAAAAAAACTCGTATTAAGGGTACAGTATGTGGTGCAGTCAGCTTTAATGTACCTATTGCAAATAGTAAAAGAATGTGTGTCATAACACAACACTGTCATTTGTTTCATGTTGGTAAATACATAGTCTGTCTCAGTGGTAATGAGACGTAACTAGACGACTATGCATTGCTTTCCTTTCCTTTCCTTGTTTAAGCACTCATAATATTTGTGTTTATATTAAAGTCTTTATGTCTACAACTTAATAAACGAAATACGTGAAAGTAATTAAAAAGAGTGATACCACGACCACTCAGGAAAGCGGCGTGAAACAACGCTTGCATTTGTTTCGTCGTGTGAGTGAAGTTACTAGAGGCCTCATCCTACATTTTTAAAGGCAGACAATGTAACAGGTTACCTGGGCTCCAGCTCAAAGCAGGAGAAGGAACAGGGTGGTTTTTAGCCAGTAAAAGTCTGACACTCCCTCTCACCTCATCCAAGGCGAAAAAAGCATTCGATGATGTTCCCCACCAAAAAGAAAATAATGGAATCAACACAGGCTATCGACTTTTTATCCTGAGAAAATTACGATTCCCGTGTGATACGATTTGTATTTATTTCCCACATTTATAATCACGAACAACAATCATTACTACTTACATCAATAATATTTATAAATGCATAAATAAATAAGTTTGTTTGTTGGTTCTGTTGTTAATACTCCTAATACGTAAGAGTCCGCATTCAAAACCTACCAACGGCAAGTACCAATATGACTTTTTCCGAGTTATATGTACTTTCTAAAATTATTTAGACACTACTGACAAACGGTGAAGGAAAACATCGTGAGGAAACCTGGGCTTATAATTTCTGATTATAAGTTTGAAATCGCCAACCCGCATTGAGCAAGCGTGGTGATTAATGCTCAAACCTTCTCCGTGTGAGAAGAGGCCTTTGGTCAACAGTGGCCACTTATAGGCTGTTGGTGATGAAGCAAGATGGAAGCATTTGTTCTTTATTTGGCCGTCCAATGACGCAACGTGGACAGTTACCCTTTTGAGTAATATAACGTCGTGTTAATTATCTACTTTTACTTAATTACAACGATTATTCGCACTAGCTTTTCTTCGCGATGTCACCTGTTATTAAATAATCGTCGTGGCGTGTTTTACTATAATGCTCTTCGAGATTATATCGTAAAATTAAATATAGACATTTAATGTCCTGTCACTAAAATATAGATTAGAAGTTTACGTGTATATTGACATAACATCACGTGACAGTCCACTGCTGGACTATGAGTCTCCTCTACATAAGAGGATTTGCCACAATACCCACACTTAGGGGTTGAATAACACTTTTTAAATGGTGATAGGTAGGTAGGTTTCAGGTTGTGGTTCAAGTTCTTCTTTTCTTTTAATGTTGCCCTACACTACGATTGTCTCCTGTGTCATGACAGCGTTTACAAACATACAAGTTCACATACACATGACACCCAGACTCGAAACAACAATTTGTTGATCACACAAAGAGTTGCTCCGTGTGGGAATCGAACCTGCTACACATTGCACGGCAGCCAGTTGCCCAGCCACCGCACCAAACGTGCAGTCTCATCAGAAAGTATTGCTGCCCAGTCTCTGTCAAATGTGTAGATAGTCCCTAGCTCAGCTAAGCTCGGCTCTTACTACACTCGCAGGAAGAATAGGGATGGTGACCAATGTATTGTACTCTGCTGTCGCCACACTCGTTTATTGTCCAAATAATAAAAGTGAAAAGTACATTCAAAACTGATGAGTATTACGTATATCCCGTCACGTCTCGTCTACTGCATTTTGAAGTGCATACAGTCTGCTGCAGCACTTAACACTACCCCTATCTTACATTACATTATCGACTTTAATCTTTTGTAATAAGGTTTGGAATGCGTTGAAGTTGTTTGTTTTTGGGATAGCTTGATATGCTGGTATTTGTGTATTATTATGCGTCCCTTCGTCTCTCCGATTCTCTTTAGTATGCATATCATAAGGTGCAGGCAACGTGTGAACAAACTGACTTGTTGTTATTTATTGTACTGTTTGTGAAACAAAATGCCGTGTTTTATGAGAGGGATTGGGGTTTAAATTACTCGTATAATGTACTTAAATGATTCAAGATTTAAATAGACTGCGCAAAATTACACACTTCAATAGTAAAAACAAATCTAGATTATTCTAATTCCTGTCTGATTATTCTGAAAAGAAAAACGGAAACTAAATCAGAGGTATAAAAAAAACAGTTCGATTCTTAAGGTTTCATAAATTGCAAACACACACATACATATCATCAGCCCATAAGTGGCCACTGCTGAGCAAAGGCTCACAAGGAAAAGGCTTGAGCGCTAATCACCATGCTTCCTTAATGTACAAACAATTATAATAAATTGCAAAGATTTTCAATAAAACGAATGAGGGAATTTCAAGGTTTAAACAAAAAAAAGCTATTCTAGACTCTGGCCACAGACTCTGGCGCTATAACTGAAATTGCACAAATTGATATAACGACCAGTAACAAACTAATCTGTTAAATTAGTACACTGAGCAACGAACAATATTAATTTCATTATTATAATTAAGTCATACCTCGCAACATAGACAATTAGCAATTCTATGCGCTACCCATGATGACACCGAACAATGCCCAGTTACCTAACGCCAGAGGCGTGATGTTACGGCCAGGTAGCGAGAATTATATTAATGATATAATATAATTTAATGTATGTGTCTAGCATTTTATATTAAGTTAAGTAAGTTGAACTATTTACCTATGACCATGGACTATTATTACATTAATTTAAGGTACCAATGTCACAATAATTTTATAGACTACCGTACCTCGTTTGTCGAATTAGGCGCTCTGATTGGTTGATTTATTTGAGCCGGTCAACCAAAGCGCCGAACGCGCTCTCGTTTCTGTTACTTTAAATGTAAAGCAAACTCATACTAAGGAAGCAAGCATTAACAGATTCAATTTTCTATATGCCTAATATAAAAACTAATCCTGTATTTAACAATAGACTCAACCCTATTATATTAGACTTTATATTATTATATTACTAGCTACTTCAACGCGGTTTTACCTGCACTACTCTGCTTCTATTGGTCACAGTGTGATGTTTTATAGCCTATATATAGCCTTCCTTAAAAAATGCACAAAAATATTCAAATCGGACCAGAAGTTTCGGAGATTTGCGTGTTCAAACAAACTCTTCAGCTTTATATGTATATTAGTATAGATATTAAAAATGATTTCATTATTAAATCTGCTATACGTAGGTACACTCCAACAGACCCAACTGAACATAAGAAACGTAAAGTTTATATAACGTAATAACTACAATAGTAATAAACAACTCAACAAATCAATGTACTGATTCAGTGAAAGCCGGCGAGTACCACACCTGCGCGTACACATACCAACCGACCGCGACGTACTGTGCGCGTGCGACGCATTGCTGGACAATAATGATACGTTGTTTTCTTTATTATTTTATGATTTTTATTGAAGAAATGCAACGTTTAATAATAAATAATTATAGAAAATCGCAACTATAGGTTTTGTAGTAATTTCAAAATATACTTATTCAGTTAACAAAAAGTTCGTTAACGGTATACGACAATAACCATTCTTGATGTCATAAACCATACATGACACCATCAAATGCATTCATTATAAACCACGTTTAAAATAAAACCCCTAAAAATATACAACTTATTCGTTTATTACCGTCCATTATAGTCAATAAAATACATTTTTAAAGAACACCAAAGTCAAAGTCAAATCATTTATTCTGATTAAACCATAAATAGTTTGGTACTTTTGAAACGTTAACAACTAAATAAATAAATAGTCTGTCAGTCTGTCTGTCAGTGAAGCTAGGCTTTAAATCTTCGGAGCTGCGGACTACCTAGCGGGTTCACCGGGGCTCAGCTCCGGCTCGAAAAGCAGGAGTAGGAACGGGGTGGTTTTTAGTCAGTAAGAGTCTGACACTCCCTCTCGCCTCGCCCAAGGCGGGTGAAGAAATTGGATGATTTTACCCCCTCAAAAAAAAAGGCTTTAAATCTTTATTATAAACCCTACTCCTCTTGTTACAGGGTTCAGATCCTCGCGTGGCGACCTGCCGCGGGCGGCTGCAGACCAGGCGCTGCCAGCTCAACCAGGAGATCAACAAGGAGCTGCGGCTGCGGGCCGGCGCCGAGAACTTGTTCAAGGTCAGAGAAAATAAATTAAAAAAGTAATTATTTGACATCCGCCGGCTTGAAGTGGAATTGGGCTGGTCACGTCTGCCGCATGTCGGACGAGCGGTGGGCAAAACTCACTACTGAGTGGAGCCCGCTCAACGTCCACAGACGTCGCGGCAGGCCCAGAAGGAGATGGCGGGACGAACTCAACATCTATGACAAGGATTGGCCGCAAAAAGCTTTAAACAGAGAGGAGTGGAAGAAAGGTAGGGAGGCCTTTACCCTGCAGTGGGACGATCATGGCTGAAAACTAAATCTAAATTATTTGACACGTGGCATTCCATATCTATTGATGAAGAGTCTCAAAGGCATAAAGGAATAGAAACCTCCAAGATGACGGTTTTCTGTCCTAATTGACTGTCTTGTCGACTAATGAGAACCTTGTTTTCTTCCTTTTCGGGAAGTCGGTTAAAAAGGCCTTAAGATGATGCAATAATGTTGCAAGTGCTAACTTGACCGGTGACATGAGGGTCGCACTTTTCCGGTTTGGGAAGTCAGTTAAAAAGGCCTTAAGATGGTGCCATAATACTGACACTCGACAGGTGACATAAGAATTGAGGATCGCAGTAACGTCTCATAAAATTTAAAGCACGCTGTCATGGCTATCTCTCGATGGTTGACCGACTGGTCGCAGTTTTAGGATAATAAACCAGAGTCCAAAACATAATAACTTCCATGCAATTTTATTGTTTTCTACAAGGCCTAAAGTAATACAAAATTGACTCCCATTTCCTCAACTAGTTCTCGAAAACACTCGTAATATACATCTACATAATCCATTAAAGTCCACGGAAATTATTTCCTGTCGCTATCTTTACCCTGATATTACTAACTCTAATGGTATAAAAACCTCGGTTCCTGCTTACCCACACGTTTCCTGGTACAAATCGCAACATTCTCCAGTAATCGCCAACGCGGCGTGACGTCACGTTCAATTGACACTTTCGCCGCGCACGCGCATTGCGATCTGATACCGTTTTTGTTGCGTTTGATGAAATATACCTTTTGAGGATTGTGATACTGTCGAAGCGTGCTGAAGACCAAATTCTGCAAGATAACACTGTTTTATATTGAGGAAAAAGTCGCATGGTAACAGCGAAGTATTAAGTAGTATATTATCGTTCTTCTCCATAGGAATCTACACTTTGGAACAAGCAAATAGCTTCACTAGAGAAGAAAATAGCTTTACTAGAGAACTGACTATCAGACAGATATTGTTAATATTATTATTAATATAAATAATTACCCAAATATTGTTAATATTATTATTATTATATTTGCTTTGACGTTCAAAAATGCCTTCCTGGTCTTTGATTTGAAATAAATAATTTTGATTTTGACTTTATACACTAATATTTCTTCTAGTGTACTCAAATCATTCAACCTCGTATGCACTAGGCAACACATTTGCACATTTGTTATCATCATGTTGAAAATCAGCGAGGATCTCTTGTTAAACAACATTGTCTGTCTACTCATGATTTCGCTTGCAGCTTTCGTCGGCAATATTACTAGACTTACTAGAGGAACTGATGTTGTGTATCACGTTTCACTAAATAATATTGAATGATTGCAATATGATGTTCATAGTGCATCAAACACATTATCAAATGTGTAGTAAAATCAAAAGGAACGGACGCGGCAGCGTCTTGTATACAGCATATCGACGCGGTAGTGGTATGGTGTACATGAGCCCTTACGCACAATTACTCGTCATATCCCCATCAAAAAAAAAAAAAAAAGAAATGGGTGAATCCTCCGATTAAGTTACGTGTTCATGCCTTGTGATCAAATGCGGGATGAAGCATCAAATATTCTTTAGTTTGTCGAGAAAGAGTTATTTGCACTGTTACAAGGAATTGCAGGTAAAGCAAAAAATTTATATAAAAAAATAATTAACACGGCGCAAAAAAGCCAGTGCTCAGCTAAATTGCCGAAGCCCGGGTACGATGGCTCGAGATGCACAACACCAGTTCGTCTAGCGATAATATTGCCGACGAATGCTGCAAGCGAAATCACGGGTAAACAGACAATATTGTTTGACAAGAGATCCTCGCTGATTTTCAACATGATGATAACAAATAGCGTGCAAAGTGCTGTCTAGTGCATACGAGGTTATAACGTATGATTTGAGTACACTAGAAGAATTTTTAGTAAGTTCAAATAAATTCATCGAAACGGAGTTTCGTTGAAAAATCTTTTTTTGTGTCGAATTTAAGAAATAATTTGCAAAGTGCTATACCATTTTATAATCCTTATTAAATGCGCCAACTTTAGTGAAATTTGCCACTACTAGCGCCATACATAATTTATTCAGTACAGTCACTTAAAGTAAGGTGAAAATTTTATTCAGACTATTTGGTTCCTCTAAAACTAACAATGTTTTCCAATCTAAAGCAGTTGGCTAAGAATTTATGATTCCATATTACTGGAGCACTATTCAGGATAATGTAAGGAAGACTGCAGACGAAAAAATAAAGATTTGTAGCAACAAGAGTCAAAAGACTGGCACAGGGTGTACTTTTTCGTGGATAACACATAAGTCACTGTAATTTAAAAACTGTAGGACTTAGATTTTTTTTATATTTTTCTGATAACATTTGGAACCTTGCCGATCATCTGGTGCCTGTTGGACGTCGACTTCAGGGACACCCTGTATATTATTGTTCTTCTCCATAGGAATCTACACTTAGGAATGAGCAAATAGCTTCACCAGAGGAGTGATCGACAGACAGACATTGCTAATATTATTATTATATTTGCTTTCACGTTGAAAAATTACCTCCGGGTATTATATTTATTATATTTGAAATAAATAATTTTGACTTTGGCCGACCAACACTGCATATTATAAAAATCCAAAATTGTTCCTTCTCGCATGTCAAGTTTATAGATGATAGCTATAGTAAAGTCAAGTGGTAGCAGTGGTAGCCTATAAAGCAGTAGCTTTACAGGCTATTGATGTTCACTGCCAAAGTTAAAAGCAATACCACATTCTTAGCCACACCACACAGTCACAATTCCAACTCCTTAACCCAACAATTGCAGCGCAAAAAGTCCATCATAATCGCGTTTCTTTCGCCAACAAAATCGCTGAACCTAAACCGCACTTCCTCCAAGACTGCGAGTAATCCTTTAGACAAACAAAGACATTTACACCGAGCGACTGACGAGTCACCGTGTCGTGTCGGAGTCGTCGACCGTGTCGCCCTTCCGTGACCATTGACCTTGCATTGTGGGACCTTACGGTGAGGAAGTCAGGTGTGACGTGGAGTAGTGGCGTAAGACTTGTCGTTCTATATGAAATGAATGGGTTCAGAAGTGAACAAGTTGTGAATAGTTTTGCTGTCGATTTCAATAATTAATCTCATCCAAAATCTAAGTTCTTAAATATTTAAGTGTGGTAGAGCCATGCTTCGGCACGAATCGGCTCGGCCGGCCGGAATTATACCACAGAAAACCGACACGAAACGCCGTTGTGTGAGTGCGGTTACCGGAGGCCCAATCTACCCAATAGTCGATTCCCCAGCAACCCTTAAATTCCTAACCCCCAAAAAGCCTGCTACGCATTTGTAACGGCTCTGAATGTTTTGGTTATCTATGGGCGGCAGTGATAGCTTACCATTAGGTGATCCGTCTGCTCGTTTACCAGCTTATACCATAAAAACAAGAATGGGCCCGACCAAGATTAAGTTATTAATACACACCTACCAGTAATTACATTGAAGACACAATACTTACATTTCTCAGCCCATTCACAATGGTACAGTCATCACTAAGTACTCACGGTGTCGAGAGTTCGACGTCCTTATTCACCGGTACATTACAAGTTCAAGAATTGAACCTACCACTACATTACATACAAAAGGTTAACAGTCTAGTTTTTGTGGTCAATGTGTTACTTGTATGACCATATGAGAAGTTATTGTGTAAGTACCTAGTTGGTGTACTAAGTTCAGTGATACTTAGTTTGCGATTAATGGGAGTTCGGTCCGGTAATATTAAGGTACGGTAGGTAAAACGGGATGAATAGAATTCAAAGGGTGAATAGATACAAGAATGGGGTGAATAGATGTTAGAATATTTATTCCCGCTATTCAGCCCGTTTTAAGGTAACTGATATAAATAAACCGATCGATTTCGATGAACCGATCTTCTATTGTGTATTTTTTTTTTTGTGGCACAAGAAGATTTTTAGCCAGGTGGGCCGGTAAAGGAATTTTAGGATATCCTCATTAAATATCCCTACGATACCCAATGAAGAAGCATCCTAAATATCGACCTTTTCTGCCTTTAAAGTAAATGTTACACCAAGTTTCATCAGCTATGTTAAAGAGCCCCTTCGCCTTTGGCCTTTAACATCTGATTTCTCAGAATATGTTTCTAGATTTGTCAATAATATCTTAATTTCCTTCCCCAGGCCACAACGAACAGAAAACTCCGTGAGACGGTGGCCCTGGAGCTGAGCTTCGTGAACTCCAACCTGCAACTCCTGAAGGAACAGCTGGCCGAGCTCAACTCGTCCGTGGAACTCTACCAGAGCGACAGGTGACACACAATAATTGTAGTTTGACAGCTGTCAGATTTGACACCTGTCAAAAAGAATTTTCGAAAAATACTTCTTTATATTTATAATAACTAACGTGAGATATCTTGTATCATAATTCTGCTCACTCTTGCTATTCCAATTTACTTTAGACTTTGGCAGAATAGTCGACATCGGCCATTAAAAAAAAACGGGAGATATATTAAATTAAATACCTAAAATCACGGTTTACTTATGTACATTAATGGGGAAAGCTCTACTAGTTTCGAGACGTGGTGACGTCGCCGCATCTGCGCACGCTACTCATGATGAAGAGTCCCTCTGTGACTCGAAACTAGTAGAGCTTTTCTCCATTAATTTATATGAGTAAACCGTGATTTTTAGTTAATTTACTACATTATCAATCCATTCATAAGGACACACAGACATTAACATACTCTAACTTCCGAATTAAGGTTAAAAATACTACTAAAGACAATTTGAAATCGGTCTTTTGTATTTTAGCTTAACAATTTTAATGATTTGCTTTACTCAAGAATGGATCCTGAGACGTTATGTCAATGTATAGGTCAATTACATACATTGCCAAACATTTACTTTCACGCAGTCTTAGCCTTGTATTTATATAAATGGTACTAGATTACCTTATATATAAGCTTAAATAATAATAAAATTATAATTTGATACAATAATTGTATGAAGCAAGACTTGCAATAATGTATGTATACTGGATCATTTATTTTGACTAATTGGCCAAATAAATTATGTTTTTCGAACACAAATGGTAGTGGACCACCTTGACAAGTTTGTAAATTCAATATACTGTAATAGTAATATTATGACTGCCTCGTTGGTCGAGTGGTCGTAAGTACGATTGCCGGACAAGGGGTCTCGGGTTCGATTCCGGGTCAGGCAAAGTATTACTGGGCTTTTTGGAAAATTTCTCAGTAGTAGCACAGAGTCTGGAAATGTGCCCAGTATATGGCAATAGGCTCACCCCCTATAACATGGGAATTATAATAGAAATAGTAAAAAGTGGGTGTACATTTACAAAGCGGCATTACATGCCGTAATGTGCACTTTCAAACCTGTTGACTGTTTGTAAGTAAACACACACACGAAACCCACGACACAGGACAAAATCCTAGTGTGGCGCAACAAATTTTTTGTCAGTAATATTATTTTATATGACCATGTTTAATCCCACACATCACTTTTATATAAACTTTGTCCTATCAACGAAACTTATAGCAGAAGAAGAATTATCTAATTTGGTGCAGCCGTTCAAGAGATAGACGCGTACATACCAACTCACCTACATTTTGGGAATTCATTAAAATTATTAAAACAAAATCTTATTAAAATTAAGTCTATTTAAATCAACCCACACCCAAAAATCAGCCTAAAGGCAGTTAATATAAAGTATTTATTACGACACCGCTTTCACTGCGCCCTAGGATAGCATTGCCTTATAAAAACTAGTAATAATACTAAATAATAATATACTTATAGCCGTAATAATGTCAGATAGATTTAATAATACTTGTCGAGTTATAGTAAAAGTCTTAATGATGGTCAGGCTTGGTTACGCAATGTCGATGAACATGATTTGCATAAAGCTGGGTTTGGTCACACTGTCAGCGGTGTAATGAAGCGAGTCTGTCATTGTTAATGTCATCTTTTTACTTTTGGAGATAGATGCTTGTTTTTTTATTCATTTTGACGACAATATCTTACTGGTTTTTTTTTTTGGTAAGTTAAGTAGAAGTTTTCTCGTCGTTTATGTTTTTTTTATTCATAAAGTCTTTAGGGAAATTTAAGACTACCCAGGTAGTTATAGCTCCTAGCAAACAAAAGCCCTAAGTCGATGTATGAATCCGTTTATTAGAAATTACCTAATTACTCCGTTTATTAGAAAAACTGCACGCACGAGTGCAAGGTTGGCGCGGTGGTTGGACAACCGGCTACCATGCAACGTGATGCGGATTCCATTTCCGCACGGAGTACTTAACTCTTTGTGTGATCCACTAGTTGTTTCGGATTGGGTGTCATTTGCAACTGTTGACGGTTGGCGCGGTGGTTGGGCAACTAGCTTCCGTGCAACGTGTAGCGGGTTCGGTTGTTTCGGGTGTAGGTGTCATGTGTATGTGAACTTGTATGTTTGTAAACGCACACACGACACAGGAGAAAATCCTAGAGTGGGACAACGTATATTTTCTAAATATAAACGTGTTCGTTTTTAAAAAATGATAAGATTAGTATATCAAGCACATGTGTTACAAAATGCCATTACTAAAAAGAATCACGTCTACACATCACACTTTCAGCACGCGTGATGTTAGATTATCTATGCATAGTATGAAACTCATAAACATATTACATGAACTGAAATTGCGCAAATTGTTTGTATTTATTACTTGTAGTATATTTAACCCTGACATTATTACAGACTATTAAACAAAGCCGGCTAGTTTGAATGTCACTGTTTACTCATAGATTTTTATTACAAACAATTATTACACCCATAGATACATACGGCAACACATTTATAAACAACCAGTTTATCATGACCTCGCTTTGTTAGCTCTTTCCTTACATTCGTAGGTCAGTTTATACTGGTTTTGTATAGCTTCACGTGAAGTCATGTGTGCATTAATTTTATTTTATTTGCACATTGCATAAAATGGTAGCTTCAACTGGCCAAGGTGATGAAGAATGGGTCTAGTGTTATGTTTTGACGGAAGAACGTAATAGTATCTGATTGATGTTAGATAGGCATACAATGTTTATGTTAGGCAAATGTAGTATTATGGACCTGTAACGTAACATTACATCACGTTTACAATAACAGTTTGCGAAGTTTTTCGTTTAAATTTCGATTTTTTCTAAAGATATTTATTTAACGAATCGGGTAAAGTTCAACGTTTTTAAAATGGCTTAGAATCTGTACTGGAATACATACATAATATTTAATTATCATCATCACGCCTTTTATCCCCAAAGGGGTAGGCAGAGGTGCACATTATGACACGTAAGGCCACTGTGCAATGTACACCCACTTTTCCCAATTTTTGTTTCCCATGTTCCACGTTTCCAGACTATGCAGTCTACTACTACTGAGAAATTTTCGAAAAACCAAAAACCGAAAAATGCCCAGCAATCGGCCGGACCCGGAAATCGAACCCGATACCCCTTGCCCGGCACTCGCACTTGCAACCACTCAGCCAACGAGGCAGTCATAATTTTTAATCACTTATGGAAATTAAAATCTTCACATACCAATCAATAAAAATTGAGAGAAAATAAAAAATCATAATTAAAAAAGTGTCCCCGCTAGCACTGGCACCGCAACCCAATCAATGATGAGACGACAAACAGGAAACCAGTGCGGTGACTCGGGCCAATTAATCAAAAGTCCAGTTTTTATGTTTTATTGCCACATTTATATGGCTCTAATTAAAATCTCCAGCAAGAACTTGATATAGATACCATTACGTATGGACGGACGGCCATTTTAATTAGACATTTTTAAAATGCATTGATAATAAGTTATCTGTAACTTATTAGCATGATCGGTACCCTTAGTATGAGTTTGCTTTACGTTTAAAGTAATCGAAACGATAGCCTATTTGGCGCTCTGATTGGTTTGTTCATTCGAGCCGGCCAATCAGAGAGACGAATTCAAACTCGTACTAAGGATACGGTTAACGGATAAAAAAGTACCTATGGTTATAGTTTGTCTGTATCCCAAGTTTCATCAAAATCTGTTTAGTAGTTTTCGAGTGACAGTTACAAAAGTTGGATTCATTCCTGATATATATATTTTTTAATTGTGATAAATTAAACCTTTATCAGGTTAGTTTATTTGTGTACGGTATGGTAACTTAATTCTAAAAAAAGAATTTTGAAATTGCAAATTTTATATGCAGATTTGCAATAAAATTGCACCTTAAAAATTTTGCTGCATAAGATTTGTAATAAAAACGGCACTGATAGCTACATTAGCTACATTTGATTACAAAGTTCAATTTTATATTAAAACACGTACGGTAATGAAAGTAGGAAATGCGAAAATAAATCAAAATAAGCACTTTTTTAACTAACTCGTTTTGTCATGTCAACAAATATAAATGTTTTAGAAACGAAATCGGAACAGCATGCTATAGAATGCATGTTTTATTTATTTAAGTTGTTTACGCTGTTCCGATGAGCGGAGTTTTGCCGACATTTTAGAATTTACATACTGATGTAATGCCGACAAGGACGTCATCGGTAGAAATGTTTCATTTTATTAAAGCGTACAAATTATTATACATAATTTGATTAATGAGAAGTTATTACGATTTTCTTTAAACATGGAGATAGGTTAAATAGGGGCTTATTGGCAAATAAATGGTAAATGACCATTTAGTTATATCTTTACTGATATGTCAAAACTCTTTATTGATATGTCAAAAAAGAGAAATGTATTCGATTTTGACAAAATTGTTACGTAAACTTATATAGAAACGGTAAGCGTCATGATGAGTATTTATCATGTGCGTTAAATATTTTACTATTTAATACGATTGCCTTACCTCTAACACGTTCGTAACATCCAACCCTTCAATTCTTGAAGATGTCTTATTTTAAGAATCTTCTTCTAATCTTTTTTCTGAACAAAAACAAACTCTCTGTATTCTGTACATATTAATTCGTAAAAATAAAACCATTTCTCTCAAAAACAAAGATGGCGATTGGCGGCAAAAAGAAACAATACTTACCAACTTACCACAGACTAAAAAGAAGGACACTAAAAACAGGTTACACGCTATCATCATGCCATAACACTTAGAGGATAAAGAAAAAAAATAATAAACCTTTTGAAGTGTAAAATTCTAGATAATCGTTGTTATTATATGAAAAAAGTAAATGCAAGATAAAAGGTTGGACACAAAAACTGAATGGGCACTGCTCGTAAGTACTAAGTACCTAATTGGAGACTATGTGGTTACATGGAGATGCTACGGCGCGAAATTGTTTATTTTTAGTTATTATTGGTACATTTTTTAATGTAGAGTGGAACGGGTGTGATACGTTAAGGGTGTAATTTGGAGACATTTTAGGTGTCAACTTATAACGCAAGATATAAATTTTCATGTAAAACTGTATTGTTTATTTTTTTGGTTTAACCATAATAAATTACGCGTATGTGTCACACTTTTAGTATAATTATTGATATGGGAAATAATTTATATCTTAATTAATTTCTTGCTAACTTAATTATAACAAAATATCGTTACAATTCAATTACTGCTCGCCAATTAAACATAAAAGAGATTTAATAAAAAGACGGTTTCCGCCATTGTTTCATTTTCCCGCGCTCCGCCATATTGTAACCATAGACTAATAGAGTGGAATGCGCGCGCTAATCTACGTTCTTTTGTGAGGTATGCGAACTTTTTCTACATTTCTGTGTACTTTGATGTAGTTACAATTATTAAATATTTTTAACTTAACTTACATTATTGACTTTAAAAGAATAGCCGTATTACTTTAGCTATTATGCTATAATTAATACTTTTACCTAATAATGGGTAAAAGTTTGGCCGTTAGAACATAAAATAAGAGCGTCGAACGTAAAATAAGCCAATGATTCTAGAGAAACAACTGTTAACTGCCCGCAGGCAATAATTTCCTTCCAATAATAGTAATATTTAGAGCTAACGTATCATTAACTTCACTTGTTCGTAAGAATATGTTCTAGCTTTCTATCTGAGTCAGTGAGATAAAGGCTTGAATGCAATATTTATATTGGAACTACTATTGAGATGGCCATTAAAACATTTTGTATGACTTGTAACTTGTAAATTGGTCTTTAAAATATAAAAGCAACGTCACGCCATTTATCCCCGAAGGGATAGGCAGAGGTGCGCATTTGGGGATGTTATAATTTTGTCGTAGGTATCTATGGCTCTATAGCTCCTGGCTGTAGGAAGTTTATTCATCGATAGCCTTGTTAATTACGGTTATTCTTAAGGTAAACTAAGTACCGCCCTGGAGCTGCGGACTGCCTAGCCGGTTACCGGGGCTCCAGCTCGAAAAGCAGGAGTAGGAACGGGGTGGTTTTTAGTCAGTAAGAGTCTGACACTCCCTTGCCCAAAGCGAGAGAAGCCAATCGATGATTTCCCCTCTCAAAAAAAAATAAGTACCACTCTGTTTAAGTGAAAGTTTCTGGTCAGTGTAGCTAAAACTTCCCATTATTGTCGCCAGCGGTAAAGAATGCGTGATGCCGATGATCCCGCTGGGGCTGAAGGAGACGAAGGAGGTGGACTTCAGGGAGCCGTTCAAGGACTTCATCCTGGAGCACTACAGCGAGGACGCGGCGGCTTATGAAGATGCTATCTCGGACTTCATGGATATGAGACAGGTGAGTGACTTATTTATTTATTTGGAGGCATTTTTAGGGAAAAATCTAGTGTGAATGGTTGATTAGAGATGGATAATGTATTGTCGAGTTTTTAGCCAGGTTGGATTGCCAGATGGGCTCCAAATGTATTTTACAATGTGCTAAAATAGGTGAGATTTGGTTTTCTCAAGCTACTTTGCCTCAGATCCCCAGAATCCAATCTGGAAAATTGACATACCTACTTACCCAATTCTTCTTTGTTTTACCATTTACATTACTTGCAGTTAGGAGAGTTAACTCTGTAGTGATTATTGGAGTTTGTTCTGTTGGAGTGTGTAGAACGCCAGAAGTGCAGTAATTTAATAATTATGATGTTCTATTTCTAAGTTATTAATCAAGCTGTTTATGTTATCCGCAGGCGATGCGCACGCCAGTCAGATCGAGCGCGGGCGTCGCTCTGCTGTTCAAGTACTACAACCAGCTGTATTTCATCGAGCGACGGTTCTTCCCGCCCGACCGCTCGCTCGGCGTCTACTTCGAGTGGTTCGATTCGTTAACAGGTATTTAAAACTCTAGTTATTATACTGTTTGAATATTCTCTAATGATAATTTGAAAGATTAAAGAAGCAATTTGTTGTTTTTTTGACGCCATCTAGTGTTGAATGTAGAAAACATTTGTTTTTCGTTGGTGTCAATAGATGGTGTTAGTGAATTGTTTATGGAATTCAAATAGAGATGGCGTTACTTGTATGCTTTCTTTTTTCATAGGAAACTTTTCTCTGTTTTTAATAGTTTTTCTAAAAGTTTATTGGGTATCTACAATTTTCTTTTGTCTTTTGCAGGAGTCCCGTCATGCCAGCGAACAGTGGCTTTCGAGAAAGCTTGTGTCTTGTTCAACATAGCTGGCATCTATACTCAACTAGGAGCTAAACAGGTATCAGCAATATTCAACTTGTTCTTCTTATTATTCTAATTGTAATTTTGTTTACGAAACGGGTTTTTTTAACCTAATATATTATAATTTTGACTGTACCTGTTGCTATTGCCAGGACCGCTCGACGTGCTCGGGCCTGGACGGCGGCGTGGAGGCGTGGCTCCGCGCGGCGGGCGCGCTGCGCTACGTGCTGGACAACTTCACCAACGCGCCCTCCGTCGACCTCGCCGCCGACACACTGCTTGTACTCGCCGCGCTCATGACTGTACGACCGGCTTTATTTACTATATACCTTTATTTTCTACCCTTACAACTTACTCTTTGAGCTTTATGCTTAACTAGATTCACTAGTCTGCACGGTTGGCGCGGTGGCTGGGCAACTGGCTGTCGTGCAAAGTGTAGCGTAGTGTAGGGTTCAATTCCCGCACGGAGGAACTCTCTGTGATCCACAAATTGTTGTTCCGGGTCTGGGTGTAATGTTTATATGAATTTGTAAGTTTGTAAACACATCCACGACACAAGAGAAAATAATAATGTGGGTTTTATTAAAAGAAAATTAAATATCAACATTAACTAATGGATCATTTGCCATCTGCCCTTACAACTTACTTAGGGTGATATTATTATATTATTACATACTATATTCTAACAACAATTCCCTATTCTGAGTTATTGTAGCAGTACACGGTTTCGACTTTATCTCGGTGGTAATAATGATTATATTTGACTATACAGGCCCAAGCCCGCGAGTGCCTGTTCGAGAAGCTGCAGCTGCAGGCGGGCGAGGCGGTCCCCGAGCTGCGGCGCGCGCCCGACCTCTGCCTCGACCTCGCGCACGAGGCCGCGCATCTCGCGCACACATACAGGCAGCTCTACGACAAGGTTACTACTGGCCCATACCATACATACATCATCATCATCAGCCGAGAGACGTCCACTGCTGAACAAAGGCCTCCCCCTTGGTCCTCCACGTAGAACGATAAGTCGCCACCTGCATACATACATGCAGTTACAATTTTATTTTAATCCAGCGACAAAGTATTTAAATTCAGACTAGTAAAACTTTCATATTGCTTGGTTGACTAAATGATAAAAAGCTTACAATAATATTTTCTAATACATTTTATCTCATCATGTCATCTGGATGTGAAGTTTCAGGATTATATGGAAAGGTATTCATACAATAATGTTTGTCTTGTCAACAGATGCAATCAGAGGGTGTGTTCAACTACGTGCCATACTCGTGGGTCTCTTTAGTCCACGTTAAGACTGAGTTTTATAAAGGTATGTATAATTTTACAATAACACACTTAACATACATGGCAAAGACTAATTTATAAACCTAATTTTGATCTTAAACAAGAGTTTAAAATACTTATGCTATCTTTCTTCAGCGTTGGCGCACCAGTATTGTGCGACAGGTCTACTGAACATGCCAGCATCGTCTCGCTCCCCCAGCCGCCTTGCATCGCTCTACGATGCTGATACACATCTCGATAATGGTAATTTAAAACATACTGAAAAATCTACAATAAGTAAAATATAATAAAGTACACGTGGTGTGTTGTGGATTTTTTACCACAAAGTAGTGGAACTTTTATGAAATCGTCTATTTTCGTAGACAAATAATGATTTTATCTCCAACCAAACAAAACCCTCTCGCTTTTGCGTGATTTCAGGCTCTTCTATATCTCCAACGCTGAAGGACGCTGATGTGGATTGGATCGCATTAGGCCGCGCACATCTCGCTGAGGCGCTCACTTTGTACGAAGAAGCGCTCAGACTACAAAGGATGTGTCGGTAAGTTATCTCTTACAAACAGTTCGCAAAAAGTAATATACGTAGCAAGTACGCAAATTATATAAAAGTAAATGAATTACCAACTAATTCTGCCTCATTCAAATCCTCATAGTCTTGTGATTGTTATCACACATGACAGTTTTAGTACGCAGGAAATAATGTAAAAGTTATTATTCTTCCAGTGAGTTGCGCGGCAAGGAAGCGATCTCTCTAGTAGTACGCGCCCAGCTGGAGCGCGCGGCGCGGGAGCGCGGGGCCGGCGCCGCGCACAATGACAACGACGCCAACGACTTCACCGACCTCATCGACGCGCCCAACGTACAGCGTGAGTACACAGCTTTACATTCTACTAGTTTAACAATCGCTTTAGCTAATCACCTGATATTTTTTAAGTAGCATCCTTAAATAATCAACTATTTTACCCACAGCATCATCGAAATTCCAACTGGCCCTAACGCAACCGGACTTCGCTCAGCACAGAGTAGAAGATCTATTCAAGTCTTTGGGTCCAATCGCCATATTCTCCGCCAAACGTCACTGGAGCGCCCCACGGCTCGTCCAACTACAAAAATATAGAGATGGGTCCCGCCGCATTGAGAGACCACGAAATGGAAACGTTGAAGATTATGAAGAAACAAGAAACGGCAAACACAGGAGCGAGAAGCGAGACAGGTCGGAAGATAACAGCACTTATTACAACCAAATAATTAGAAGCGATGAGAAGTATTCCAACGAATATGAAAAGAAGAAACTACACAGGGTCACAAAACAGAATGGAGTGTATATAAATAGTTACAACAATAATAATTATGAATATCATCCCAAAGTCTTGGACTATGATACGCAGAATGAGTATAAGATTAAAGAAGGAAAACTTGAGAATGGGGTGAAGGAGTGTAATGGTAAAGTGAAGAATGGAAGGCGAAAGGATCCCTTGAGAAGGGCAGCGAGCGAATACAACGTGTCGAACGCGAAAAACGAAGATGAAGGCTTTGGATTCTCAGTGAGAGGAGACGCGCCTGTTGTTATTGCAGGGGTCGAGCCCAACTCTTTGGCTGATGTAAGTATCATTTAAGTTCAAAAAATACAAATGCCTTACTGCATTAAAATTCTAATAAGGACATAAGAAAGAGCTTTCATTTATTACAATATTAACTGATGCAAACATTGTTTTTTTCAGATCGGTGGTATGCGTGAAGGAGACTTTATAATATCTATTGGCGATACTGACGTGAAATGGAGCTCTCATGATGAAGTGGTCAGACTGATACAGGAGGCAGGAGATACACTCACTATGAAGCTAGCTACACCGATGGATAAGAGCTGTCTTAAGGTATATTGAACTGTTTATTTCTTTTGAATATTTGACTCAATATAGGTTCCAGGACACTTGAAAGTCACAATATTTATAACATAATTTAACAGAAATATGCGGTATCTTATATCACTATTGGAAAAGATGCAAGTAACAAAAATGTCCGTCGAAAATCAGCTTATACGTAGTCTTGATCAAACATGTCAATGCTGACGATAAGTTTTCATATTTAGAAAAGAAATTTTAAAATGATGAATTGAAGAAATTTCGAAATATTAAAATGATTACTATCGTTTGCTCAATTTCCAGGCATCACCAGAAACGCCTCGACAGTCCAACTCGAACCAAGGCTCGGTGTCTGCGGCATCGACAGCGTCGAGCGGTTCCACAGCAGTGACTGCGCGGTCCTCGGCCCGTCGGGCGCCATCTTGGAACCCATTCCGACGTCACACCACCAGGGACAACAGCTCACACCGCGGGTCACACACCAGCAATATTATCTTCAGATAAAAAGATAGGCCTTATTAATAACACAGTTATTTTTTGTTAACACCGCCATCTATGAATGTTATCTTGTATCATTATTGCGGTGTCTTTTACTAATGCCATCTTTTGGTTGTTTTGCAAAAATATTGCTAGAAATTAAATACCTTGTGTAGAAATATGTACTTAAAACAAAGAAACAACTGCTGGTTTAAACATTCCTGGTCAAAAAATCTATTTAAAATAATTTGTAAACGATGTTCACCATCAAGTCACAAAATATCAAAGGTTTATCTTTAATGTCAATCAGTAACGCCATCTATATTTATTAAGTCGAAAACGATTTTGTTAATAAGTAAAATTAAGTTTATAATACCAACGCCATCTGTTATCCAATGTCTGTACTACTTTATAGATCTTAGCGTGTTTGAGGAGATTTATGTAAGTTTGGGCGCGGCAACATTTGCTACTATTATATTTAGTTTCCTAAATAAATAGTTAGGTATGGGAACTTTATATCGGCTATGAAACTCCAAAGTTTAATATTTTTGTATAAGTTACAACTTGGTAAATAAAAAATATCTATCCTATGTATGGATTAATAAAGTTTATTAAGGTTTTAATAACTTTCTACTATATATTTGTAGTTCTCCAAACTTTTTATACGTTTTGCCTATCTCTAAATATTTTAAAACCTTTCATTTTTCTTCTATAATTTTTTCTTGTAAGTTCTTTACAAGATTTTTTCCCTAATTTACTATTCAAACTAAACATTGATTGACGCCTTTATACATTTTCCAAACTCGAATTTGTCTGTAATATTATAAAACATATATATTTTATAAAAACTAATTATAATAATATTGTATCTATTTCAACACAGTCCCTAAATAACTGTCACATCTTTATATTAGAAAAAGACGTGCGCAGTTGTATAAAAACGTCGACATTTTGAACAAAAACGACTTCTTTCCTCCTTCCAAAATCGAATATTTTAAATAAAGGTACTCACAAATGTTGATCAAGTTTCAATTCGAAATTGAAAAGTAGTCAACTACGGAATTTCGTCGACAGTCGGATTGGCCATGTAGTCAAGATGGCAATAGCTTTCCGGGGCCCTAACGTAACTAAGACTTGGCTTAAAATATAAAACAATTTCTTCGATCTGTTTTGACCACGGGCCCCTGAGCCATTGTCACCGGGGCCCTTAAAACCAAGTCCGACCCTGTCGACAGTACCTAATGCCTACTGTTTTCTTACAAAACCGGCGGCTGATTGTAAAACTACAATTAAAATAACATTATTATAATATGTATATTGAATAAACTAGTAAATATGCGTCACAATTAATTTAGCTATACGTGTAATTACAGTATTTTAGTTTATACATAAACAGTTAAATAAAAATCTAATTAATATATTAACATTTAACATTTTGGATGTGATCGATTTTAAAGTATTTAATTTGATTCTGTACTAACATTGATCGCGTCCAGAAAATAAAATTTTAGATTGATTGTAACAATTTAAAATTTTAATTTTGATTTCGCTTTAGATATTTTGTATATTGTAGATTTAAACGTGTATATCAACTGTATAATACTTGTATAAGGTAAAATGTATAAAATTGTTGTGGTTACTTTTGAACAATAAAGGTTTATTTAAAGGCAAATGTTGTTTTTATTATATACATGGGTCCCACCAGCAGGTTATAGGTACACATGGGCCCAACCTAACATGAGAGAAAACAAGTAATTTTTTTTTCTTTTTTCACGCAAAATTCATAATATGTTCTGGGCCGACAACGGACGTTTGGCCGCTATCTCGCCTGATGGTAAGTGATGATGCGGCCTACGATGGAGCACGTCTGCCCATAAGCAACCTATTCACTCGGGCTTTGAAGACACCCAGGTTATACACACCCAGGAAACACAGACTCCGGCAAGGAGTTCCACTCAGCGGTTCGCACAAGGAAGCTTGAAGTTCGCTTCAAGCTGCCTTGTGCTGCGAGTGGGTGGGATATCCACCATGAAACGGTAACGCCTCGCCGATTGTCTTGTGGTTCGATGATGGACAGGACTAGGAGGAACCAAGTTGTGCAATTCCTCCGCACACTCTCCGAAATGTATTCGATCTTACAATATCTCGAAAACTGTAGGTCCTAGCTAAAAAAACAACTAATTCATCACTTCTCTTATGTTAAATCCCCCATAAACACGTCACTTGCTGATTGGGTGACAGAGTGGGAATGACCTTGAGGACATTATGGTGGAATGTGCCCGGTTCATTAAACCTCAAACATATTTGGAAGAACTCTCAGTATTTTTATGATAGTACCTTTAGTTTATGTATGACTTTCTTGTCATATCGAATCGAAAAAAATTTATAACAATTATTTCGTAACACGACCATGTAAACCCATTATTTGCTGATCTTTAGTAAAACATCCTGTTCATAAATACGCGTTAACCAGATGGCAACGCAAAACGGTCTAGTTGCAGTTTCGGTTCTCGCTCTACTCTGTGTTCCAGGTCTGTATGTAATGTGAGAGTTTGTAAACGCACTCACGACCCAGGAGAAAATTTAAATGTGGACCCAAAAAGAAACACAGAACTTAAATTCCAACATTTTATTGAAAAACATCACAGAACTAATAACTATTTACATAACAAATTCAACCACATTAAATATACACAATGTATCTCAAATACATAGCTATCTACTATTCGATTTTACAACCATACACCAACAAAATTACATGAGGTATACTATAAATTAGGAACTAATGTTAAGACCCAAACTACCAAACAAAAACTAAAATCCTTACATTTTAAAAAATATTGATAAAATAACATTTCTTTGGTCTTTGGTATGTACCTTCTAATACTATCAAATCCCTATTAGGCCAGTGCTTTCAAAAAATAAAGGAAAATATAACATACAAGTCAAAATACTGTCAATTTCATAAATAAATAATTTCAAATATTGCACCTTACAATATAGGTAATCAAAATATAGAAAACATCTCATACAAACGACTCATTTCAGCATTATTATACAAATCTTAGAATAAAACTTAAGCACCATCATATTGTACAGTGAATGACCTGCCTTGTAAATTAGTTTCTGTAAGGAAAGTACGTGTAATCGACTCCAAAATCCTATCTATCTCTGTAACAAATCTCATCAGGATCAGTCCAGCTGTTTAATAGAAAACTACCAAATAAACTTTCTAGGTAGATTGACACCAGTCTTTAATTTATGTACGTTTAAATAGCCCTGAACGTGCTTAGGTACTTGTTTTTTATATAACGTCACGCCTTTAATCCCCAAAGGGTAGGCAGAGGTGCACACTGCGACATGTAATTGCCACTGTACAATGTACACCTACTTCTTCACAATTTATGTTGTAAGTCCCATGTGAGCCTATTGATTTAGGTACTTGTGTAGAGCCTTAAACAGTACTTATAACTAGAACAGTCATATTGGTAGCCAAGTTCCAAAACCACATAATGCTTGCAGCGGGTCACAAGAAAAATTTACAAATTTAACACCAAATGCTATCTCCTATCGAAATATTTTTCAACATACTTCTTCACATCTTCATATACTCCGAAAAAGACGAATCCTCCAATCATGATGGCTGTCATCCTTGGCATGACTCCAGCGAAGAGACCTTTGAACCCTGACTCTATGTAGATGGAAGTCAGGACTGGTCTGATCCTCATCTTCCCTGATACTCTGTACCCGTCTGATAACATGATGCGGGTTTTGGCGAGGTCTAAAGGCGTTGTTAGGACCGCTGCGAAGCCACCTGCTATTGAGCCGCAGATTGCACTCTGAAAATGAAAGGTTTAATCAAGATTTCAGAACTGTTGCTGCAGGGATACTGTTAGATACTATTAACAGGGGTATTATAGGATACTCACTTTTCGCGAGGTTTATCATTAGTAATAGGTAAATCTCATTTAAAATCAAATAAATTTAATAATGCTGGTTTCAGGATGTCATGATTAAGGAAATTGTAAACGGCTTTAGCAGTCGCACTTACGGTCAATCAAAGAAACAATTGTTTATTTTATACTTTTAATGGAAACTCGCAATCATTTATCGATAAGTACTATTTCTTGACTTCCTTAGCATTACTCTTCAACCAGAAGTTCTTCCGCGAGTAAGTATAATAACTAACCTGAAAGCTGCTAATCTCGCCGTTGTTATATTTCCTGACTGTAGTCTTCAGCATCTCCCAGACTGGCAGCTCTATGAAGCTGAAGGGCAGGTCTCGCAGCACGGTGGAGCCGAAACCGCGATACACGCCGCGGAAGAAACCTTCGGTCTTGTATGCCTGGGGCAGAAACAATGTTATTATATTAAGTAAAGTTATTGTTCTTTAGGAGATCCAAGTGTAGGTACCTAAACCAAAGGTGAAAGTTTTGTGATATAGTAAATGTAAGACGTCTAAATGATATGATGATGGTGTTCGACATCACTAAGAATGCAAAACACACAAAAAATATGGAAGATCAGAATCTTTCAATAATACTTAGTAATTCAATAAATCAGCGGACTTTTTGGTGGTGATTTTCTTTTAAGATACACAAGAACCCACGACGTCAGACAAGCTGTGTGCTATTTATTGTGTATTTGAAGTAAATCTCTTAAAATAATAAAAAATAAATAAATACTCACATGTAACAGTATGGATACGCTACTCTTGGAGTTGGTACCGACGTATGTTTGTTTCCTCTGTTTCGCTATTTCGGTGGGGACGCGGATCAGACACGCTAGCTACAACAAAATTTAAATATAATAAATAAAAAAATCAACAAGCCTTGTGGTAGTGGTTACTATCCCTAATCTTCATGCTAATCTCGGTAAGAGCCAATTGAGAGATTACACATTAGGGAGGCAAGGAAGGAAGGAAGGTTTCTGCTAAACCTGGATCATTTGAACTATAGTCTCCAGGCTGTCTGGGAAGCATGGAGAATATGGCAAATCTTCTTATCTTATCTAGAAGTTTCCTGTTACGGCTTATGAATGATTTAGCAGTTACATTGTCACGCTGACTTCATTAACAAGTTTACCGCTACGTCGGTCACTGGTGACAGACGCTTAGCGGAGAATTTGCTTTCAACGAATTTCTTTCGGCAGTTTATGCTTTAAAGAAAGTTTCCTCAATATAAGAACTAAACCAATTAGCTCATAAATGTTGAAAGAAAATCTTCCGAGGTCGTCAGATGCGTCTCTAACAGTTTAAATTAGGCAAACAATGACGAAATAAGAGTTATTTATGGAGAAGTTACTTAATTCTTATGATAATTGAATAGGATACTTACAAACTTATTGCAGAAAAAATAAAAGTTATTGTAAGAAATAACTAAGAACCACTTTATTTTTTTGAATTCGGTTGAAAAATAACAAACTGACGTAGACAGACTAGTCGGAGACTAAGCTCCGTGAGAAATTAAGGTGTCAAACAATAGAAACATTCAATAGGTAGGTAAGTAGGCTATAGATAAATATCTAGACTTACTAGACAGATCAAGGCATTCAGAGTTCAGACATAATTACTAAAGAAATAATATGGTATGAATATAATATATGCTAATTTGTATACATACATAATAAAATATGCTAAGCAACTGAACACACACAAGATTATTAATCATTGTGCTTAGTACTAGTCATTATGTCATGTGACAATAGAGATTAATTTGCAAGTCATCTTAGCTCACACACGAAACTTTGACACATAATGAAAAAATGATATGCCACCTTTCACCCGGGCCCCTGGCCCTAGGTCCTTGCGCCCTAATTCGGCCCTGATTTTTTTTACTTTAACTTTCACATAAATAGAGAATCCAATAAAATCTATACTAATTACTAATAAATAATATATAAAGCTGAAGAGTTTGTTTGTTTGCTTGAACACGCTAATCTCCGGAATTACAGGTCCGATTTGAATAATTATTTTTGTGTTGGATAGTGTATTTGTCGAGGAAGGCTATAGGCTATAAAACTTCACGCTACGATCAATAGGAGCCGAGCAGAGTAGGTGAAACCGCGAGGAAGTAGCTAGTACGTAATATAATAGGTATTTGACTCACCACTTCACCGACACTGGCTGCGAACATGTGCACCATAGGAGTGTACTGTGTGGCCACCAGGGGCTGGCAGAGGGTCTTGGTAGCTTCATACGATACAAAGAACAGTGCTGTTGTGGGCATAGACGTTGCAGCTACGGTTAGCAGACCTGAAATAAATGGAGTCAATGTAAAGATAATTGAAAAATTACTAGCTGTTTTACTACATAGTATAAAACAAAGTCGCTTTCTCTGTCCCTTTGTATGTTTAAATCTTTAAAACTACGCAACAGATTTTGATGCGATTTTTTTAATAGATAGAGTGATTCAAGAGGTAGGTTTATAATATGTATAATACATGCATAATATATCACCATTGCACCCATGCAAAGCTGAGGCGGGTCGCTAGTAAATTATAAAATTTACTTAGAGTCACTACTAAAAAAAAATCATACAGATTGTAAAATTTTCTTTTTGCATAAGGATGTAGTCGAGCCAATTTGTTCAATTACCTACAATAGTTTCAACATTGCATGATAGTCAGTCTGTCCATTCTTTAGGTACCAACTTTGTAATCAGCTGAACTAGTAGGCAGTTATTAGATTAGATTAGATTTCAGCCATGATCGTCCCACTGTAGGGCAAAGACTTCCCTATCCTCCTTCATAGTTTAAGATATGTGTTTATTATTATATTTTAACAATACTTGTATTTACATTGAATCACACTAATATTACAAATGTAAAAGTTTGTTTGTTCGTCCATCAATCATGCTGAAACTACTAAATGGCAATTGAAGAAATTTTGTATACATACAGGGTATGAACTGACTTGGGTGATACTTTTATCCTGCATTAATGCAGGTGAAGCCGCTAGCAGAAGCTAGTTGAATATAAAATCATGTGAATTTTATACAAAGACTATTTTAAAATGCAAATTGAGCTAATCGCTAATACCTTTTTGCATCTAATTTATCAAATAATATTTTATGACAGTTTCTTACAATAATACTTAGTAATTATCATTTATAAACTACTTATAGACTTACATTCTGGCTCTGTATTATTATACTACCTATACTTTATACATTATGGTCCTGTATTAGCATAATGATACTGGTATCATGCAACAGGTGTAAAATATTGTGTAAGAAATATTAATGTCATAATCAGCAATAAGTAAATACTTTAAAAAACAAACAAATGGATTATTTCCCACAGATTTTTATAGTGGACAAATTCATTTATTTTTAACTTGTTAAACTGGCAAACATTGTACCGCAAACATTATTTTCTCACCATTTAAACCTTCCATGGACTTCTACAAATAATTCAGCCATTCTCGAGTTTTAACGCGAGTAAAGAACAGCAATTGATTTCTATATAAATATAGAGAGATAGTTAAAACATAATGTTAACACACCTCTGTAGACACCACTGAAGCCGCCAGCTTTTTGGAAACCTTGAGCACTCTGCAACCGAGTCTTTAGTGTATCCAGAGGGTACAGGGTCACATCTACAGACACACCAGCTATAGCCCCCGCCTAAAACAAGCATTTATTCATTACACAGCCTCTTAGTAAAACCAAATAACTGATGCAATTTTCAAAAATATTCAAACTTACCACTAAAGGTGGGAAATGCGTAGATTTAAACGATTTCGATTTACCCTTACGCTCCATATTAACAGTTTAATTTAAAACCAACAAGTAATTTAAAGTTATGTAAATTTATCATGAAATAACCTCAAAATATAAGTTCACGACAACAAACACAAGTCATTTAGAGCAATTATGTTGATTTATTACTCAGGTTATTGATGTAACTCGGAACAATGTGTGAGAACATTTTCGTCGAGAGTAATAAATTGTGGCATTTTTGTAAAATTTTATTATTTTATTTCAAATCTTTCCCGGGTTCTACGAAGCACTGTCACGTTCATTCTGTCTGATTCTGATAACTGTCATTTTTGACACCTGTCTGACGACTTTTCTGAAGTGACAGCTAAAAGTTACCATAAATGAAAAATAGTCTGAGGTAATTATTAATTTTTTAGAAAAAATAAATAAATAATAATGTATATGAAAACATAGTAGTATTATAATCTTATTAGAATGAAATCGAATCGACTTACTATTTAAAGAGAAAAAACTACAATAAATTATTGACCATCAATCACACTTCACATCGCAACAAATAAACAAAAATCTATTGCCAAGCAACGACTAAAGAATTGAAATTCCTTCATAAATAAACGTTTGCGTACTATTTAATTTTCTATTATATTATTTTACAATGCCTAAAGTTTACAAGAGCGCCCACGAGGGCATACCGTACCATACAGTCCGCTACGGAGAAGAACCTGGATGCTACCAATTACATAGGTAAATTATTTTACTTTATCCCTGAAGGGGTAAACGGAGGCCCCATCACCTTCTGTTCAAAACTGAATGTACCTAATTCCCTTTCTATCTTCAAAAGACTCGAAACGAAACTGCGATTCTATCATTTAAATGTTGATCTCACTCCAAAACGTATGGTCTTCAATTTCAATCCATTTTCAGCCATGATCGTCCCACTACAGGGCAAAGACCTCCCCACCCTCCTTCCACTCTTCTCTGTTTAAAGTTTTATATAAATACGTATATGGTATGTATAGTCTTACTAATAGTAATAAATAATATTTTTTTATAATCAGACCTTCGCAATGTCGGCTCAAGTTCCCGATCACCAAGCGCCCGATTCACAAATGCGAGGATATGAACAAGGAAATCATTATGGTCCCGCAAACAGGCACCTTTAGGAAACTGATCGTCCCAAAGAAGAAGCCCAACTTTTACCCTGCCATCATGCATAAGAATGAGTATGAGAGGCTGAAGCAACAAGCCCAGGTGATCGTTGTGTATATATCTTACCTAGGTCTTACCTAACTTACCTATGCAAATACAGCCGCTTTTTTACCTAAAGTTTAAAGGCAAGCATAATGTCTACATAATTTTCCCCAGTTCTAAACACCAAGCAACTATTACATTTACGAATCACCATTACTGAGAATTCCGAAGTTGGAATACCAAGTACCTATTGCTTTACCCAAAGCCACCTGATGGTAAGCGATAAACACCGCCCATGAACACCCGCAACACCCGAGGAGTCACAGATGCGTTGTGCGATTTAAAAAGGAGTACGCTCTTTCCTTGAAGGTCGTATCGGTTCAGAAATACCGCTGACGACAGCTCATTCCACAGTTTTGTTGTGCGAGACAGGCCATATTTGGGTAAAGCACAGACCATAGTAGGTAATTTATCTTTCTAGATTGTTTCCCAAGAAGAGCAGCTAGCCGCGATGCACGCTCAAGAAGCAGCCATACAGAAAGCTGCCAAGCAGTCTGAGATCAGGAAACAGCAGCTGAAGAAGAACCTGAAGCCACAGCCAGGAGCTGAAGCTGCTACCGGCACTGCAGACCCTGAGCTTGAGGGACCAGATCAGGCTGCGCATACCATGTCTAGAGCTGAAAGTAAGAACTATGAATGAAAACTAAATGACAGTACCTAGTATTACCTTTTTTTTTTTTTTTTGAGGGGGGAAAATCATCCAATGACTCCTCCCGCCTTGGGTGAGGCGGGAGGGAGTGTCAGACTCTTACTGACTAAAAACCACCCCGTTCCTTCTCCTGCTTTGAGCCGGAGCCCCGGTAACCTTTTACGTTGTCCGCAGCTCCGGAACCTAGTATTACCTGAAAACACGTTAATATTTCTTTCTAACTACTCCCGCGCGGTTTCAACCGCTGCTCGGCTCCTATCGATCGCAGCGTTTATTATCTAATAGCCAAAAGCTACCTCTAGAATTTTTCAATGGACCATCTTATAGAAACGGTCACCTTGCTCCTGCATACTAGAGACATTTCGAGTACATTGCCGGCCGTGAAGGAATTTCATTACGCCTTCTTTGAAGACCCTTATGCTATAGGTCGTGTTTCAAATCGGGCTAGAGAGGTATTTCTACAAGCTGAGTGTACTTGGGAATCTTTTATTTAGCGTGAAACTACACTTCTACACGTAGTTGAAATAGTAAAATAAGTACCTACATATTAATGTCTGATTTTTTCTCATTTATTTATTACTATCCGTTATCCAGTGCTGCGAGCTGACAATATGCAGGGTCCTCGTCTCTGCAACCGCATCATCCTGGCGTCCAAGTGCCACGCCATCAGAGACGCGCAGATCACTGAGAAAGAACTCATCAAGAAGGAACTTGATGATGAACAGAGGAGGTAGGAATTTGAAGAGTTTTACTAACTGAAGAAGGCAATGTTTGTGGCAATTATGATGATATTTTACGCGATTTACAAGAACCTCTATTTCCCAAAAATTATGTTTCTTCATTTTACGCAACGTCACGCCTTTTATCCCCGAAGGGGTAGGCAGAGGTGCATATAACAGCACGTAGAACCGCTATACAATGTACACTCACTTTTCACCATAAATTTGTGTTAATTTGTGTTTATTTAAGTCCCATGTAATAGGGAGTGAGTCAATTGCCATAATAATGGGAAAAAATCCAGACTCTGTGCTACTACCAAAGAATTTTAAAACCGAAAAAACCCCAATAATACTTTGCCCCACCCTTTTATCGAAACTGAGACCACTTGGCCGGCAGTCGCACTTACGACCACTCGACCAACGAGGCAGTCATTTATTCATTTTTCTATATTTATTTGCAAGATTGGACGCCATAATGGAAGAGAACCGCCAAGCCGCTGTGAACAGGGCGCAAGAGGAAGAGGACCGCCGTCACCGACTGCGGCTGCACAACCTCTCCGCACTCAAAGAGCAGATCCAAGCTCATGAAACTGCCAAGGTAACACCGGCGACCATGAATTTCACCAAAGTCCATATAATTTGTTTTATTTTTAACGTAGCATCACACTCTTTTTTGAGAGGGAAATATCATCCAATGAGCCAATGAATCCAAAAATCCCGCCTAGAGTGAAGCGAGAGGGAGTTTCAGACTCTTACTTTTTTTTTAACGTTGATAAGTCTGCGTTTGGCCACGAACCCGCTTACTGCCAGGACGGCGAAGCGACTGTATAAAAACAACCACTCCGTTCTTTCTCCTGCTTTGAACCGGAACCCCCCTACTAACTTGTTACGTTGTCCACAGCTCCGGATCGGGTAGCACCACACCCTAGCTTGGGTATCTCCTATTGAGATAACCAGTGGTAATATGGAACGCCAAATGACCAATTATTTTCATATTCTAGATTATGGAAGCTGAGCGCATAGAAGAAGAGAGTATTCGCGTGAACCAGGCCAATATCGCCATGCAGATAGATGAGGCGCAGAAACTCAAGGAGAAACAACAGAGGCAGAATAAATTGAAGGAAATGCTCGATCAAGGTAACTCATACGAGTTTTATAGCGCAGATATTTAACCAATTTTGAACCGTATATTGAAGATAGTAAGGTAGGTTTTAGATTCATTGTGGACATTCTGGAAGACTACTATATTTTGCAGGCAATGCGGAGCTGCTCTACTACAAACAGCTACAGAATGAAGAAGAACGCATCATGGACTTGCGAATTGCGAACTTCTTGAAACAGAAACAAGAACGAGAATCGAAAAACAAGGCGGAAGCGGAGGCTGTTAAAGCGGCTAAGCAGAAAGGCATTGACCATATTTCAAAGGCTCAGAAGGTAAGCACAGCCAAGAAAATCTCGATAGTGATAACGATAGAAATTGATTCAATAGAATTTCAACCTCATAACTTTGTGATTAAGTTGAAAATCAATTACTCTAGATGTAATGCCGTACATTCTTATATATGTGCTAACAGGCTGAACAAGAGCTGAAAGAGGAATTGGAGCGCATCCGCAACTTGAAGATACAGGAGGACGTGGAGCGAGAGTACCGACGCAAAGAGAGGGACGCGGCCATCAAGAGGAACAGGGAGATGAAGCAGCTGCATGAAGCTAGGGTGCAACAGGTAAACTAACTTACTACATTTTTAGTAGTGGGCGGATATGGCTCGGAGAGGAGAGCAAATTTTTATCAAGTTGAAAACAGAGTTTTTACTATTGGTATTAAGGTTTATTTTTTAATGTGCACTGTTTTTGTCATTAAAAATGCTTGACGGCGCTTGGTGTGAAATAATAAACGGAGCTGATCGGCTCCGATCGCGTGCTCTTTCTTGCTCGCGCAGCCGATCGGCTCCGAGCGCATCCGCTTCCAGCCGGTGTAGTTGGCGACTCCGCTGCGATCGACTCCAAGTGTATACAATCCGGTCTGTGTGAAGAGAAAAATGCGCGCCGATGCTCTTCGAGCCGGTCTGTGTAAACAGACCCTTAAGAGGAGTGGACCAATCCCATTGTCTTTTCTCTAAAACGGAGAAATATTATCCAATCCGGTATACAAGCAGCGTAAGAAGCACACAGACTGTTCTATATCAGCTTTGTATTCGCAGATCAACGACATCCACCGTCTCATCGCCCGTGAGATAGCCAAAGACGAACAGAGCTTCAACAACGCAGCGCGGCAGAATGAAGAGTTCATACGAAGGGAGAAGGAGGTAATAGCCTTTTTTATTATGGCTGTAATTAAAATATTTATATTAATCAACTACGCAGGGATTTTACAGTTAGACATCAGCTGTACTTAAGCTATTTTTAAGTTTTGCAGATAAGTTGAACTTTCAGATTTATTTTTAGATGTAATGTAATTTTCTATAGTATAAAAATAAGTCGGGTTTTCCTTCCTGACGGTTTTTCATTCGTTGGAAAGGTCTTCGGCTCGTGAGGTTTATAGCAAAGAAATAAATTAAATAAAGCAAGAAAACAGGGAAAATAATTGGTGGCGAAACCGAGTTCGCCGGATTTGCTAGTGGCACAATATAATGCATTTCATAATGATCTCATTTCCTTTCCTAGTTGGAGGACAAGCGGAAGGCTCAGATCGAGCGACACCGACAAGCCATCATGAAACAGATCAATGACAAGGAACGTGCCAGGTATATACAAACAGACCTCATGCTAAACTACTCATTACTTCACTTGCTAATGTTGTGTTGGACATACAGACCCCATGCTATAGTAGTGCCATTTGGTGAGTAAAAATGATAGCCTTCATTGAGACTTTATGGGGTTCCATACTAGGGTAATGGGTAATCCCTTGTCCATCCATCTATCCGTCTGTCGGTTAACTATCTCATGAACCAGTCAACAGCTTTTCATCCATCATTTGATTGCAACGGTTGGCGCGGTGTTTGGGTAACCGTCTGCCGTGCAACGTGTAGCGGGTTCGATCGAAAATTGTTGTTTCGGGTCTGGGTGTCTTGTGTACATGTGATTGTGAACTAGTATATTTGTAAACGCACCCACGACACAAGAGAAAATCCTAGTGTGGGGGTAACGTTTAAAAATACTGTAAATCGCTGGATCCACTATAGGGCAAAAATTAATTCAGTTATATTGTATTAGGGCTGACCTTCGCGAGAAGATCCACAACGAAGGCGTGGCGCTCCGCATGGAGCAGGAACAGCAGGAGAAGTACGAGAAGGCCGTCATCAAGGAGAAGGTATGAGACATTCATTAATAATTACCAATCGAACAAACTAAGAGTCAAGCAACGATTGCAGACGAATCACCTGATGGTAAGCAATCTGCGCCAATCCCCACACCAGCTAGGCTGTTCTGTAACTATGAATTCGTACTTTCAAAGTAAGCTCGATCGCATCCTCCCTTTCAACTTTTTCGAAATTATTTTCAAACCCAATGACATAGCGGTTCGCAATCAAGTTTACTTTTAATCTTTCGAATTGTAGTAGGCCTCCACAAGCCCATATCTCAAAGCCCTTTGAAAATTACAAAATAGCTTAGCAGAGGAGTTGCTAACCTACTGGAGGTTGTGGTACACTGGGCATACAAGTATTACTTTGTTCACGTAATGTTCTTCTCCAGGTGGCTACGCTGCGCAGCCAGAAAGTGGCGGAGAAGTACGTCAAGGAAGTGGAACAGACGCTCACCAAGCACGGATACGTTCAGTAGAATGGAGTGTGAACAAAATTGTGCTCTATTTTTTCTTATTCAGTGGATTTTTTTACACCAATGATGATAATTTTGTTAGTAAAATATATTCTTGCCTATGAAATGATTGTATTGCATGTGCAAGTTAGTTTTCTTGATTATGTGCCTTATTGCATACCGATAAAGATGATAATTGTATTGAAATGCAGTTATAAAGTACTTGTAACATCAAATGTTTGATATTGATTTAGTGTGGTGTGTTGTATGTGTAGATTTATAAAAATTATGTTTGCCAAATACATGATTTATTTTAAAAACTGAACCACTTATTAATTTATAACGAAAATAAAATTAAATATTGTCAAAAGTCAAGATTTAATACTAAATTCACTAATAAAAGGTACACAATTATACATAAGTCAGCCATAACATTAAGAATTAATTCATAAACAATAAAACATTCACACTCATAAAAACTAATAATTCCTATAGGTACAGCCACTCAATAAGAACTTCCCAGAAACTGGATTACACTAGTAAATACTGGACAAAGTATTCTCAATTTGTATAAAACCAGCATTTTCACTGAATAGGACATTTTCACATACCTAGGAATAAAACCAATACATTACCCGGCGATAAATATTGCACATTGACCTTTGGAGACATAATTGCACACACTGCTCATGATTTATAAGGGCTAATTTTTCAATTCAATCAATAGATGATTCTTATCTATAGTCTCTCTCCTCTCTCCAAATTGACAGTTTTGAGTATGAATAAATTGTCTAATATTCAACATTATTTCTTCTCCAATACAATTGATCTGACGTTGGAAAAATCGGCCCAAGACGCTAAAACTAGTCGAGCACTTTTCTCTAATCAAAAAAATATTAAAAAAGAAAAGTTGTATACAAAATTCTCTTTTTCCAAGAATCGATGTGCAATATGTATCACGAGGTACAGTAGGTAAGGTAAAGGCAATATTCCCAATGGTTGGGTAACCTTATTTTATAGCCTTTTCTCCAAGTTTGACCACTTTGTCCAGGTTGTCTTTGAGTGTTTTGAGCTGGTTGAGTACATTGGAGTCCATGAGAGAGAACGGTATGTACGCTTGCGACTGGCGCAGCTGTTTGGGCTGCAGGGAGAGCATCGTGCCGTCTTGTAGGAGGATGTTGCAGTTCGCCATCTCGTCGGGTTTCATTCTGGGAAGAATATAGTCAATTAATTTTCTACAAACAAAGCAATCCGATCATGGTAAGCAAATAGTGCCGTTCATGTACAAGATAATGGCAACATTAGAGGAGTTACAAGCGAGTTGCCGATCTTTTCTTGCCAGTTACACACAACACAAACTTTGTTTCACGTCGGTTTTCTGTGAGACTGTGTTATCACTCCGGTCGAGCTGATACATTCGTACTTGAAACATGATTCTTCTATGTAATAAAGGTTTCTTGATAATTAATATACTTACGTGTAACAAGTGGGCACCATGACGGGCGAGCCAGACATGGACACCACCATCTCTCCCTGCCGCGGCTGACGCAGTACTGTTAGTGGGGTTTGAGGGGTCACCTGGAAATTATAAGGGTAGAGATATTTAGCAAGGTCACTCGATACAATTTTATTAGTTAGTTATTTTATGGAAAAAGGGGCAAACGAGCAGGCAGATCGCCTAATGGTAAGTGACGCCATGGACAAACACAACATTAGCTAAGTCAAAGATGACGACGAGAGACGACCGACCGACCGATTTTTCGCTAAAATGTAAGTGCACCTTTTCTTTGTACTTATTACATTGCTTTCAAGCTACCACCAAACCACTTACCTTTGGCGTAATAGCAGGATAGTTGACGGCAGCGTTCTTATTGTAAGCCGGCGTGCGGTAGACGGACCGCGAGCGGCGGCGCTGTACGGTCTTGTTGGCGGTGGGCGGCGGCAGCTTGCGACACGACGCGTCGGCCGACCGGGAGCGCCGCGCTGTCGCCGTCGACCGACCCGTTGTCGATCTACCTACTGTTGTTGGCACCGCTGGAATAGATGTAAAGGGTTTATGAAATGTGTGTAATATTAAACTGTTGTTGTTTTTATTTATTTTTCTTTGGTTTAGGCACAAACTTATTTATATTGATGTATTTTCTAAATAAAATGTTAAACACATCTATTTACAAGAAAGAAAGATATGACTATAATGATGAAAGATGTAAAAGCTAACAATATGTACAAATAAGAAGAAATAGAATTCAAGAATATGAAAGCTACAACTGGATGTTCAGCCTAGCTAACTGCTAGCTAGCTAGAAAGCTAGACCAAACAAGACCAGTGGCAGTATAAAAGCATTGTACTCACGTATTTGCCTCTTGGTGCGGCCGCCGGAGCCCTGCGACGAGTTCTCCGTCAGATACCCTGCCCCAAGGAAGCTCCCAGTTAGTGGAAATATGGTTGGGGGTTAGTTCATGGCCAGAGACCAATGATAGACGGACTATGTTACTGATTGAAGAGTGTTTGAGCAAGATTTGTGATCTTTAATGGATTTGTTAATTAAATGAGTATCATAATGTTTATTCCAGTGGTTTATATTAAAGGTTTGTTTTTCATACAAATGTGATTTTGCAGAAGAAAATTGCAATGGCAGAAGATTGAACAATAAATTATTTCAGTGTTTTTTTTTTATGTAGTTATAATTTTTTTTTGCAAAAGGTAATGTTTGCTAGAAGTTTTCGAATAGTAGAAATGTATAGTAGTTTATGTAGTGTACAGAACTCTATAACAAGCAACTCAATTATGTTTTTCTATTTATCTAATCCAAGGGTCCCCAAGCAGTGGTGTGCAGAAAGCAAATTATGGTCCGTGAAATATGAAACATATGAAACTGGAGAAAATATTATGTGCAACCACATGAAAAATAGAAGTTAATAGAAATAATAAAAGTGATCCTTGATCAAGAAAAGGTTGGGAACCCCGGTCTAATCTGATAGCACTACATACGGTGAATTACACTACTCACTAAATTAATACTACCAACAAATAAAAGAATGATAACAAAAAAAAACGACAAAACCTATCTGTACCCTTAGTACGAGTTAGCTTTACATTAAACAAAAACAAAATGAGAACACATTCGGCGTTCTGATTGGTTAGTGTATTTTCGGGAGCTAACCAGAATAGCACTCAACGCGCTCTCGTTTCGTTTTTGTTGAACGAAAAGCAAACTCGCACTAAGAGTACTGTAAGGTACATTTATCTACTTGTATTTTCAGTGACTGGTGCCCCCATATTAGTAAGGTCACCCAAATTTTTACCCAAGTTATGGAATTATGTTTACAAAATTCTAATGATGATATTAAATACCCATGATCCATGGTTTATGATGGAATTACTGAAGGATACATTACCATCATCATGTGAAGCTGAGCGGCTTGAATGGCGAGTCCTCCTTGTGTTTGATGGTACTTCTTTCAGATGTAGCTCTGATTTCTGTCAAATAATGATTCATGTTCATTGGCTTGTGACCGTCTTACTGCTGTACAAAGAGCTCATCTCGACTGAGAAGGAATAAGCATTATTCACCAAGCTTCCATTGACATTTGAGTTTGGTTTTTAGAGTAAACACCCAGGTCTCCTCATGTTTTTAATTTCATCATTGACTGACTTTGAAAATGTGATAATACACTTGTACAAAAATGTTTTATTGGTTTACTGAATATCCTTAGTGATACTGTTTTTTTTTTTTTATAGTTAGTATCTCTATTTACAAAAATCAATTGCTAATTGTTAGTCTTGCTAAAACTCGAAAATGGCTGGACCGATTTGGCTGATTTTGGTCTTGAATTATTTGTGGAAATTCAGGGAAAGATTAAAAGGTGAGAAAAAATGTTTCAGGCAGTATGTAATTTGCCAGGTCAGCTAGTAAAAGTATAAACCACTACAATAACAAGTCCCTTACCAGTTGTCCAACAGTTTTCTGCAGGTATACATTGCTGATAGACCCGAGCAATATCTTGAAGGCAAGCTCTACATTCCGCAGTTCCATGTGAGCTCGAGAATCTATTTTATTTTTCTGGTCTGCGACTGAAAATGTATTTCAAAGTTTATACCCAAATGCTTGGAAATATTGACCATAGGATGGCCGGTAGCAAACTGGCAGGTATAGCATACGCTGCTATATAAAACTTAAAAAATATCTATGCAGGGACAATAAAACAAATAGAAGTTGTATTAATTAGAAAATATATGGCAATGTATAGAACTTTTGTAATTTTGTAAACAAAGTAGTACTGAGGACTCGCGAGTACTTTTCTAAGTGTGATTTTTAATATAATCTCTTAATCGTGAATTAGAGCAAGGATTCTGTAGTTATAATTTACGAAAACTCACCCAATTTGTTAAGTTTTTTCAAGGCATCGTCGTCTTCAGCGGTCTTTTCCTGTTTCCTTACTGGCCTTTTTGTCCGTGGCATTTTTAACTAATCAAAGATATATACAACTTAATTACACAGTTCTTAAGTTTGCACTACTATTTAGACCCGGTTAACGTAATCTAATGCATCAAAACTAATTATTTTAAAATAAAAACTTTAAAGAAAATTCAAACGTGAAACTAAAACAAAACACAAACGGCCATTTTTTAAATGAAGTGATCGGATTCACTTCCGAAATGTAATACAATTGTCAAAAGAGTGCACATTGAACTTCATTGAATTAGGAAAAAAATCTGATTTAGTAGGTAAGTTTTAGATATCATACAACTTGAAAATAACTATTACTACTAGGTTTGAATTACATTTTTTTTTCTATTTGCAAGTGATCCTATTTTACTAATGTATCCGAATATAGACTTTCGTTCAGAACCGTACATTATTTAGCGCGCAGAATGTAATCGTTCGGAAACATCACGCAGGTCAGAAAACAGGAAGTCAACACTTGATAAAGGAAGTTAACTTGCATTAATGTTGTACTATTAAATTGAAATGATTATATAATGACAATTGTTTATGAAATTTGGTTACAAACTTTTATATTATTTTTAACCATGTACACATATTATATTTAGACTTGTAATTTAAAACTACTTGTTTATTATAAAGACGTCCATTTGACCTCAGTAGTGTATTGTTATGATGAATGAAGAATGGCGGACGTTGTCATATTACGATATTTGTTCACATTTCTATTGATAAATGCTTGCTGTGGTAAGTTTTTGTAAATATTTCAATGCCAGAGAATAGATACAAGTGTTATATTCAATTTATGAAAGTGCAAAACTCCACAAACGTGTGTAAAAGTGAGATTAGTGGTGGCTTCCGTGTTACAGTTTTTCTATTATTGTTTTTCTATAGAATTTAATAAAGCTCCATCCAAACATGTGTTCATTTGTGGTGCTCAGTGTTAAATCTGTGGTGTAATATGAATAATTGATATATAAGTGAATACAGTGACAAAAATAGAAGTTGTCCATTCATGTAAATACGAGAGTGGAGGCCTAAACTGGAACAACTACGATACGGAATTTCAACGTGATAGTAGTCTGGTCCATGACTCAAAACACACTTATCTTAACTAGTAGACAAAGTAACTTTGAACTTTAAGCACGTAATTATAGATATTACAATAATACTGGCAAAAAATCTGATGGTTATGATAGAAGTAATGTATGGAATGGTTTAACAATGGTTTAAATGACATTGCAGCAGGTCTACCTGGCTTGGACGAAGATGAGGTGTCAGGCAGCACACAGGAGCCTGAATCACAGCATAATGATGACCCGATCACAATTGAAAAGATGATGGTACAACAACCTAGGTAATTTCTTAATACTCTACTTCTTGATATTCCAAATATCCTATTCCTATACTTCCCTACTAATAATATTACAGAAATTTTAATAACTAATGCAGTTGCAGGGAAGATTTGCCCCTTAAATTGCTTTTATAGATATCCCATTTAAATTTGCAACTAGAATAATGCAAATTAATGTCCTAATTTTCTATAATAATGTAATTATTATCATATTACTATTGTATTATATTTGGTAAGCATTATAATAGGTGTCTGTGGTCTGTATTTGAATACAAATTTGTATGAATTTTAGCACACATTCCTCATATTAACCTTGGTATTATATTTAGATACTACTTAATGCACAAACCGTCATGAATTAATCCATAAACCTACATGATTATTTATATTTATTACAAAATCACAATTTTATTACATTTAAAATTGAAATTTAATGTCCGTTCTCTATTCCCAATGCTATCAAGGAGGAGAAAATTTCAAAAAAGGTAATAATAATGCTGTATTTGTTACTGGCCAGTGTGTTTCATTCATAAAATAGGTTTGATAACAACATCCACGGATGAATCACGGTATGAATGAGCTTTATCATTGGCCGCATATTATTTATCTGTGAGTTATCGAGTTTAGCGTGTTTGTCCTGTTGTGAAATACTCTATTGTTTTAATTATTGTGAATGAGATTTCATTTTGTTGTTTATATTTTAACCTTTTATTGTGTAGAATGATTATTAGCATCAAGTTTTATTACATGAGATGTAATCTATATCTTTTAAATACAGGGAGAAAGAAGATTACACCACATAGAGTAATAGAGCAATTACTAAAATCTGTGCATTGTATATGGCCATTATTGTATATACAGATCGAAAATGGAGCACACAGACTTAAAAAGTACCTACTCACTCTGATTAGGGATGTGGATTCAAACCCTTTCATTCGCACCCAAGGGAAGAAAAGGGTCTATTACCAATGCTCTGCTCAATTCTAGCCTTCATACCATTACTGCCTAAGTCATTTTCGACCCTTAATAACAGCAATAATTCTTTGCCCACACCGGTAAACAGACCTAAAAACCTCCGCATGGCAGTTGAAGCCGTTTTATCAACCCACACACAAAATAGTCATCCTATAACCCAATATTATACCCCTCAGGTACAAATGCCATCAATGTGAGCCGCCGGAATGTGGATCATCGAAAGAGGAGATATGCCACGACGCGCTGTACTGCTACAAGTCGTCGGTGCGCGCCTCCGACGGAGAGCTGCGCCACTCGCGCGGGTGCTCCACGCAGAGGGACCACTACCAGTTCACCTGTAGGACTAATACTCCGCAGCAGAGGTATGATGATGCTTTTGGGTTTATTTGTTCATACGGAACGACCAAACTCGTACTAAAGGTACTGTACCCTTAGTATGAGTATGCCTTACGTTGAACGAAACCAACCAATCAGAGCGCCGAACGCAGAATTTGGTTCATTCGTGCCGGCCAATCAGAGTGTCGAACAGGCTCTTGTTTCGTTTTCAACGTAAAGCAAACTCGTACTAAGAGTACAGAACTCAGATGGAGCCCAGCAGGGCTGATGCCGATCCGGAGCTGCGTACTGCCTAGCGAGTTACCGGGGCTCCGGCTCGAAAAGCAGGAGTAGGAATGCGGTGTTGTCTGACACTCCCTCTCGCCTCGCCCAAGGCAAAAGCAGTCATTCGATGATTTTCCCGCCTTTAAAAAAGGGTACAGAACCGTTTTCATGTAGGTTTGTTGATGTGTCTGAATTCTAAACTGTACCCTTAAAAATTCTTAAGGTTGTCGAATATTCATATTATGAACATTTTATTTATTTTCCTCACAAATCTATATAAGGTAAATAACCGTGTATTAGTTACATTCATTGACTGCATCATCGCTTACCACAAGGCGAATGTGGCCAAATGTCGAACCATTTCCAATAAACAACACATTGCAGCCAAAATCGCGATTAGTGAACATTATTTAGCTACTGATTTATTTACAAGATTATTTCACATAAATATTACAATACAAAAAAACAAAATGTCTGTCTGTCACTCAGTCCTCTAGTGGAACTATTTGCTATTTTATTTCATTTGCGGTTCGTCTAGCGTCAGTTTGACCTACTCCACAATTTTTAATACTAACCTAAGACTAACTCATTACTCTCTCCGCAGCCTCCGCAAGCGGCACGCGGGTCTGCACAACATCTCGTGTTGCCAGGGCGACCTGTGCAACGCGGGCTCGTTCCCGTTGCTGGCGCCGCCGGGCGACACGGCCATCGAGCCGCTGCCCACCAACGCATGGAAGCTGTGGGCCAGTGTAGCTGCCTCCGTGTTCGTCGTCAGCGCTATTGGAGCCATGGCCATCTTCGTACTGCGCCGGAGTCATAGGTACGTGCTATTTAGAGCTATTTTGTTAGAATTGTTATTTCAAATAGACCTGGAAGTCACTTTTGAACGTCAAAGCAAATATTCTTTTATAAAAGAAAACAAAATGTCCGTCTGTCGGTCAGTCCTCTAGAAGTACTAGTAGTATTTGCTCGGTCTAAATAGTAGATTTCTATGGAGAAGTAGGAGCAAGAAACTTCGTAGATTACTCTTTTTCAATTAGGTTTGCAATACAATACTTAGTTACATTGTTTTATTGGTACAATTGGTTCAATTTCAACTTGATATTCAATGCTAAAAATAATTTGGAAAACTTTAGATTTAAATACTTAATTAGCCAATACCTATTAAGCTAACACTGGTTTATAAAATTAACTTAATTATGTGTACTTGTATTTCGTAATAATGTCTAATCCATGTATGTGTCTGGTGCAGACTGCGCGTCTCCCGCGCGGCGCTGCACAAGCTGGGCGCGGACTCCAACTACTTCTCCTCCAACATGTACAGTCCACACGTCACCAGCGCGTTCTATGAAGGTATGTTGGCTGTTGAAGGTCTACTTAAAATAAGATGATCACTTATATTGTGACACTCAAAGTCTTTCGTATGTTGACAAGCTGATTTTCATTCTTGTTGCAAGAAGTCACACTGTGCAGACTACTGTGTCCTACTGTAAGCACTAACAGTACTTCTTGTGTTTTAGAAAGAAAGAGAAGTTAAAAAGAGTCAGAAGAATCAATTAAGTTATTAAAAATTCACAAGGATAACATGGAAATTGTTATATTACATAAAATATTAATATGGCAATAACCTCACTACCTGTTACATGATAGAACCACTGACAGTTGACTTTACCACTTTCATAACATCTTCTATCACATTCCACAGGCGTAGAAGGGTCCCAGAACGGCAGCGGTCTCCGCGCGACGGCGGCCGGGGACTCGACGCTGCGCGAGTACCTGGAGTGGTCCGTCACCAGCGGCTCGGGCTCCGGCCTGCCCCTCATGGTGCAGCGGACGCTCGCCAAGCAGGTCTCGCTCTGCGAATGTGTCGGGAAGGTGAGACAATATCTTTTATAAACCTCAAGAGGTCATAAAACTTATCTATGTTATTATAGCACTATTTTTCTATGTAGTTACGGTTGCATATAGAAAAAATCTGTGATTAGTACTGAAAAAGTGAGATATAAATGATTTAATAGAAATTTCAATTAGTCATCAATATCGATAGTTAGTTATATTGTTGTCTGCCTGTCATGAACATGAATAGATAAAGCAAGCTCAAATTTAAAATCTACATTTGTATGAAGCGTGTAGCAGTATACATGAAGACTAACCACTCTAACGTCCAGCCGCGCACGGCATCCGAACCGCGCGCGACTCGCAAGTTCGTCGTAACAAAAAACCTATATAGCTACTGAACCGTAATGCCTAGAATAAAGAAAAGAATACCAAAAAAAGATTGAAGAATACTGATCAATCTTAACGATTTTTTTAAATCTTTAGTTAATCTTTAAAATACAATAAAACGGGTTAAACATGAAACACAGAAAAAAAAACAGAATTATTTCTACCTTTTTAGAATATACGGCACAACTATTGCATATTTTATCAGTAAAATATTTTAACAACAAACTAGACTCATTACCCTTTCTTTTGATGTATATACGATTATATTCGGTTAACTCTAAGTATTGTAATTAAATCGAAAGAAAACACTACTCGTAATTTTACACATCAAAAAACCTGAGGAACACATTGACATTATTATGGAATCTTCAATGAATTTAGTATATTTCTCTTTGAAAAATGTATTATTTTGCTTATTACGAAATGTATTTCGATATTTTATATACTATTGTAATGCAAAGTATGTAAAATATGTATAAACAAAACTAAAAGTGGCCAACACCAGACCGGCCATTTTTTTCGAAACAACAATCGTTTGAAGTTAAAATTAGACTAGATTTATCAGCTAAAACTGTGATATTTGTACATCATCGTAAAGCACAAATCTTCTAGTTTATTTTGATGTATAACACTTGCAAGATAAATTAAACAAAACTGTAGTATTTACGACATAATTGTTGGAACTCACAAAAACACTTCAAAAACGAGTCAACTAACTTTAAAAATTTATATTTTGTTTGTCAAAGCATATTACAACGCCATGTCTTATTTTTTCGTCGAACAATTTATTCAGCTGTATAGATAATCAGTCAAAACTCACCAAACAAGACCGTATTTTAAACTAGAGGGAGTTAAACAGAACTCGTCACTTTGGATACTATAGTATCCATGGACGCTAGAGTGGCTAATGAACAAAACATTGTTGGGACTTAAAGACTACATTAAGTAACGATTATCAAACGTTTTTCCACTTAATTTTACATAACATCAAATGAAGCATTGTTCCTTTAGAGACAAAAACCTTATAACCTACCTAACTCACCAACAAAAACCTTGTATGTTCTCTTTATTCACACCTACAAAACCTCAAAACCTACCTGAACCACTATTAACAAAATACCCCCATGTAATCCCAGGGTCGTTACGGCGAGGTATGGCGCGGGTCGTGGTACGCAGACAGCGTGGCGGTGAAGATATTCTTCTCCCGGGACGAGGCCAGCTGGCGCCGCGAGACCGAGATCTACTCCACCGTGCTACTGCGCCACGAGAATATACTCGCCTACATCGGGAGCGATATGACCAGCAGGGGCAGTTGTACACAGGTAAACTGGGATCCTATTTAATTGTAAGTAGCTGATCCGGCAAACTTCGCCTCAACAAACATTATTTTCTCACAATCTAAACCTTTCCTGGACTTCTACACGTTCTCGTGTTTTAACGAGACTAACGAACGGTGATTATTTTTGCTTCTGTATACGATTGCTTTTTAATAAGACAGTAAGTTAAAACTTTATTTTAAATTATGAAAGTCCAGGTATTTTCTTTTTAGGGGAATGTAATAATATTGTTGATGCTTTTTTTTTGAGGGGAGAAAATAACCCCATTACTTCTCACACTTCACACTCTTCAGTGAGTTGAAGGACAGTCAGACCCTTACTGACTAAAAAATATTCTCGATAATGTGTTCAAAATGTAGAAAAGATCCTATTACAAATGTGTCTAAAATGGATACAAGAGCCAGACAAGACAGACTCCATGCAACTACATAATCTAAAAATAACACTAAGCTGTAAATAAATTAAAGTAACAAAGTTTCTTAAGGGTTGGCAAAGCGCATGTAATGCCTCCAGTGTTGCAAGCGCTCATTAGGCCACAGTAACTACTTACCATCATGCAGGCTGTGTGCTTTCTTGCCACCGTCGTGGAATAAAAAAAAAACTAGTAAAGTCACAAGACTGTACCCAAGTAATGACACGTTCCAATCACCCACAGTTATGGCTGATCACCCACTTCCACCCGCTGGGGTCGCTGTACGAGCACCTGAACCGGACCACTCTCACGAGACACCAGATGATGGCCATCTGTCTGTCCACCATCAACGGACTGCTGCATCTGCACACCGAGATACATGGCACACAGGTATGTGTATATATTATAGTAGGTAATAACATAATAAACCAAAGGAGATGAGGAAACAATAGAAAGCAAACTACTCTTCTTGTGTGTGACGAAGGGATCACAGATTCTGCCGCGCAATTTAAAAACACAGTAAAGAACATGTGCAGTATGTGATACTTACTGCGTTATGAATTGTGCCGCCATGTTCTTTACTGCATTTATAAATTGCGTGGCAGAGATTTGGTAAACATCGGAAAAACGGCTTTCTGCTAAACTTGAATATTTTAATTCAACCCTTAGATTATGGTCACCTTATGTGGAGACCTACAGTGGGTTGTCCCAGGTTGTTGATGTTGGTATCTGTTGAGTATCCATGTGGGCGTGTGCCTTTACTTTACTTACGATTAATATTAGAAATCAGCGTATCTCAAGCAAGCAGTCGTTTCACTGGTGTCCTCATATTTATCAATACCAGATGAGAATATTTTCGCAAGTCGCAATAGAAATAGTTCTCTATTTTCTCATTTCAAATTGTTTTCTTACAGAACTTGGCCTTTTTTATACTATTAGTGTATTACATACATAATTTATATAATTATCACGTGTTCTACCGTCCAGGGTAAGCCGGCGATCGCCCACCGCGACATAAAAACGAAGAACATCCTGGTGAAGGTGAACGGCGAGTGTTGCATCGCGGACCTGGGGCTGGGCGTGACGCGCGCGCAGCTGGCCGCCGGCCTGCAGCATAACCCGCGCCAGGGGACCAAGCGGTACATGAGCCCAGAGATGCTGGACCAGAGGTATGTTGTAACTTGTTTTATGAGGTGTAGGGATAAATGGGACATTTGGTAATGACCAATCAATGCTGCTTATACTTGTAAACTCTAGTGGAGGAAATAGTTCGACAGTTCACGTAGTAGTATGCATATAATATACTACTTGTGTTATAAGTTTTGTTGGTCTAGGTCTTTAGGGGAAGAGGGCATGAGCATTGGAATTACAAAACTTAATTCATTTACACCGCGAAAACATCGCACGCATTGATTCATGTCAATTTTCACCGCCGAAAAACACCATATAAAATAACTGAAACCAATGCAGTCACGAGTTTGAGCACGTTAGCATTGAATTCTTAGTTTTTAATTGACTTTAAAAAAGAAAGGGACTTTTCAATTTTATCTGTATGTGTGTACGTTTGTCCACGATTATCTCGTAACCGACTTAACCAATTTTGATGCAATTTCACTAAAGCATTAAGAGAAGGTTTTAACATTGATTTACATTCTGTTTTTCTCCGCAGCATCAACACGACATGCCTAGAGTCGTTCCTGAAGTGCGACGTGTACGCCGTAGCGCTGGTACTGTGGGAGGTATGTCGGCGCGTGTCCCCGGCGGCGCGCGAGTACCGCCCGCCCTACTTCGAGCTGGCCGCCGCAGACCCCAGCTTCGACGACATGCGCAAGATCGTCTGCGTCGACGCTGCTAGACCTGAACCGCCTGATGATCCGCATCCCGTGAGTGTTTCATGTTTCGTTTAATATATGTGTATGTAGATGTTAAACTAAATAAACAGTATAATTTAAAGTGAAGTCTGTAGCACCGCGATCATTTTTTTAATTTGATTTACCGTATCAGTTCTATGCACTGTTTTAAATGCCCAGTCCTTTAAATAATCATAAAATATTTTAAATTGGAAACTTATGATACAAATAACAGAGATGTTGTAACATATTATTAGACAGTTTACAAGTTTCTTTAGACTAGTTTAAAATGTTTATGAAGTTCCATAGTTTGTCTCAAATCGATTTAATTTTGTCGGCTATCGGTTGCTTCGAAAACGAAATCAATTAGCAATCACAAAACAATTATACCCAAATGTGACCACAGTTAGTACAGGTACTAAACTCTTTTTTATGGGGTAAATCATCCAATGACTTCTCCCGCCTTGGGCAGGCGAGAGGCAGTGTCCGACTCTTACTAACTAAAAACCACCCTATTTCTACTCCTGCTTTGAGTCGGAGCCCCGGTACGTCGCGCCCGGTAACTTTTACGTTATCCGTAGCTCAAGTACTCACGATTAGAAGATGGTGATGGTGAATCAACATAATAACATAAATAATCTCCTCCGCAGACAATGGTGGGCATGTCCCAGTTAATGCGCGAGTGTTGGCACCAGAACGCGTCGGTCCGCCTGCCCGCGCTGCGCATCAAGAAGACTCTCCTCAAGCTGGCTGCCGCAGACAACTCCATCAGACTCAACGAGGACAATGAAGTCTCCGTATAAACTACACCTACACACAGGTACATACTTGTAACTATTATAGAAAAAAAAGGAAATGGGTCTAAGTAAGGTCTTGTATGTTACAAGCGAAGGCTTATTAGGCTTTAAACAGTGAACAGAGCCTTTAGCCAAATGGCATTTAGCGCATGTCTACTTGTAGAATAGAAAACTAAATTGTATAGGATTGACATAAATTTTGACACTTGTCAATGTCATCCCCATACATTGAGTTTTCTACTCTCTCTGTCGACCAACGCTAAAGAGACATTTGGCTAGAGGCACTGTAATGTTAAAATTTGTGACTCATATGTAAAATCTGTCTAAACTACACCTACATACAGGTACACACTTGTAGCTAGTATAGAAGGAAAAGGATCTAAGTAAGGTCTTGTACGTTACAAGCGAAGGCTTATTAGGCCTTAAACAGTGAACAATAATATTAAAACTAGTGATTCGTCTGTAAAATCTGTCTAAACTACACCTACACACAGGTACATACTTGTAGCTAGTATAGAAGGAAAGGGATCTAAGTAAGGTCTTGTACGGTACAAGCGAAGGCTTATTAGGCCTTAAACAGTGAACAATAATATTAAAATTTGTGACTCGTCTGTAAAATCTATCAAGGAACAAGCAAAGGCTTTAAACTGAGACCTAGCTATCAATGGACATTAAATAAATGAATTATTATATAAATTAGTGACTTGTCTGTAAAATTGACTATTTGAAATTGAAGTGACTACAAATTGTTGATTGACAATCATATTTTGTCGTATGTCATTGTCAATCTTACATCCGAATACTGAAACGCTACTCAATTTTGAATTGTACTTAAATATCGTGCTATCTCTATCTTTTATAAAGAATTTGTAGTGACAGAACTATTTCTGAGTTCTGAGAGTGTTTTAAAATTGAGTGGCGTTTGTGTATTTGAATATTATACATTGATGTTTCTTTTATGTCAATTTGATTATTCAACCCAAGACTGGTAGTCTCGACAGTAATAACGACGAAATTCTATCGCTAAGTTGATCGATTGTCGTTACCATTGTCGAGTATTCCAGCATTGGATCACAAAGATACAAATAATGAACAATGATCGCGCAGTCTGTCAGAACAAATATTTGCCATAATTATTTACTCAAATTTGACCCAAGTATCTCATAGATTTAGAGTTTAAAATACAATGATCATCAACAATAAAAGCATGACTCTTATTACCTAGGTATAAGGTTTAGTTTACAACTGTTGTTACAGTGTATAAGCTTTACGTTAAAGTAAAAATATGTAACTGCTTATTATTTATAGCATAGTTATTGATATCAGACTAACTGCTGCACTTAGAGACATTTAATGATTACTTAAACTATTCCTTAGTAACGATTTTGTTCCGAAAACAATTGCTAAGGACTGGGTTAAGTAACCATTAACTGACTCTGAGTACGGTGGTAAAACTTTTTGTGTACGATGTAGTGTCGGAAGCGTGTCGTAGTCGTATCGTCATGATGGTGTGGTCACCATAGCCTTTTATTAAAGACTTTCTCGTTAGAAGAGTGATTGCAAGCGTAATTGCTAGGAAAGTGGTCTTAAATTTTATTCTAGAGTCGAGTACCAGTGATAAAAGCGCCTATAAATATAGGAGTCATAATATCAAAACTGACACAAAGCTGGTGTTTCATTGTACATATATGTGCACCTCTGTACTCTTAGTATGAGTTTGTTTTACGTCGAACGAAAACGAAACGAGAACGCATTCGGCGCTTTGATTGGTTGGTTTATTTGAGCCGGCCAATTAACGCCAAACGCGCTCTCGTTTCGATTACTTTAAACATAAACCAAACTCATACTGATTATACTGATTGGTTGGTTCATTGGAGCCGGCCAATCAGGGCGCTGAAAACATACTCGTTTCGTTTTCGTTCGACGTAAATGAAAATCCTACTAAAGGCACTGCCTACTTAGGAAATAAAGTGTATTATCTTTTAATACACACTCAATGTGCGAATTGTAAGAATATTTACATTAAACTCGCTCGATTTACTCTGGACTTACGATACTCGTACGACACGCTTACGATACGACGTCGTACGCAACGTATAACTACGTAAGGTAGTCGGCAAACGTAGGTATGTATGTAGTATATGGTACTGGGATTTGGGGTGTTATAAAGGATATTATATCGTGAGTGATTGAGTATCTTTTTCATTAATACAGCAGGCTGGTTAAACGAATATAATCTATTCTATAAAATATTATATTGGTTTTTAAACTGGTCACTAACTTGGGACAGAATATTCATGAAATTTAAATAAACATGGTAACCGTCTTAAGTTCTAATGATAATATTATATTGGTTTCTTAGACCTACAACAACATGAAAAAGCATTTAAAATTAGTAAATATTCCAGCCAAGCTTAAGAAGCTCCCTCTTTTTGTTTTTTTCTTTTTTCGTCCATTTCATTTCCAATCCGTGATCATGGCGCTTGCAACAGTGCCGAAATATCGGAAACTCATCAAAATTAATAAACATGGTAAATATCCCGTAATAAGTTCTAATAAAAGTTTGTCATACCTGTCTCGACGTAACAATTTCGCCAAGTCGGGAATTTATTTCCAAACTCATCTCCATAAATATAGTGTCCTCTATAAAACGCCAAGTCCTTTCTTAGTTACTTAATCATGAAGTGCCGAAAAGTATTTGTAATTAGATGATAAAATGTAAATTTATAAAATATTGTACATACTATTACTATAATTATATAGAATTTTATATTATAAGTTTTACTTACAATACTTATAATTCTTTGCTAATAGTTAGATATGCTGTGGATTTTTATGTGAATTAATTTTGATTTTATTGTAACTTTCGTGAGACATACTAAATTAATTATTATGTTATCGGCTTACTCACGTATTGTTTTGACGAGGAACTCGACTAGTTTCAAGCCATGCTAGAGGCTCATATTCGTGTGTCGCGGAATGCTGCTCATGAATATGAGCCTCTAGCATGGCTTGAAACTAGTCGAGTTCCTCGTCAAAACAATACGTGAGTAAGCCGATAACATAATAATTAATTGAATTAATTTTGTGGAGAGTGGTATACTGTTTTAGAATCCTCAACAAATGCGCCAACTTTTGGTGTATTTTGCTAGCAGTACTAAACTATTCCTTACTCTATATCATATGTTTATGAGTCGCCTTGCAATAGTGCCGAAATATCGGAAACTCATAGACATAAATAAACATGGTAAATATCCCGTCTCAAGTTCTAATGATAAACAAAATAATCTAAAGATATCATAAAAATCCACAGCATAAAGTACTAAATATGATTAATTTTATAAATCCTAGTACGTAGATAGTTAGCTTCGCGTCCGTAGACGTATGTAACAATATTGAGTTGCCATATCTTTATATACGTATGTATAACAGAGAGTTTAGCATTTTTCACTATAAGTTATTCTAAGTACTGAAATTACTATGAACAAATATGATTGTTTGTTTGTTTATATTGTCACTGATTTACAATGTACGCTTGGGAGCAAAGAAACGGAGTCACTAACGTTTCTTTTTCATTTTAAAGAACCCTCAATAACTTTAAAAAACAATTATTCGTTTTACAACAAAATACTCTCATTTTAAAGGTAATTAAATTACCTTTCATACGACATACGTAACCAATTAATAAAATACTTGTATCAGAAAATATTAATCAACAAATGAAAAAGAAAATGCACTAGTGGCTCCGTTTCTCTGCTCCGAAGTGTATAAGTAAAATTGGAAGTAAGATAATATGTTGTCTTATTGGTTAGAGAAAAAAGAAGTCTTAAGTCCCACTCCTACGCTGTTAATGAGATTTGAACAGTACCCTTAGTACAAGTTTACTTTACGTTTAAAGTACCAACGAAAGTGCGTTCAGTGCTCTGATTGGCTGGCTCGAATAAAGTAACCAATCATAACGCCGAATGCGGTCTCGTTTCGTTGGCTTTAAACGTAAAGCAAACTCGTACTAAGGGTACTGTATGCGTGGGAGTGGAAAAAGAAAAGCTTTAGTTGACGTCGGGTCAAATGTGTAATGCAGTTATATATGACTGAAATTGTTGGTTTAGTAAAATTAGTGGCAATGTAACAGGTCGTCTCATTGTATTGTTATACATAGTTTAGGAACAAAATTATTATGGTCTTGTAAATGTTGTTCAATGGTAAGGTTTAATATTTTCTTATAATTCTTTGGAAATTTCTCTTGATTGAATTAATATGACAAAAAGAAAGGTTCGACTCGTGATGATAATCCCTTTTATGTTAGTAATGACTATAATTTGGACGGTGCATGGCTGTTATGCAAAGTGCAGACTTGATTCTTGATAAGTAATTTTTGGGTAAACGTAGTTTCCGTACCTTCGTACTCACGTGTAAGTCATGGGTTTATTTTTAGTCAGTAAGAGTCTGATAGTCACTTTCATCCTCCCCATACGAAGCTTTTATTATGTATTAGGGTTAAAAAATTGTTGTGTATCAAATGTTTTATGTCGAAAAATGGTTGGGTTAATTTTGAACGACATTTACAAGCGAAAAAAAAGCTTTATTCGATGAAAATTCAAGGAATCTCTCGTTTATATATAAAAGAATGATGATATAAAGAAAAATATTAACAAACTCACTTGTTGACACTACACTGTATAATAATTAATAAATTTAGTTTGTAAGGTATTACATGATTGGGTGTTTTGTCGATGCTTGAAATGCTAATTGATCTAAGCGACATTTTATTTTAGATATTAATTCATAAACATACAGTGCCGGCGTTAGGGGGGAGGCGTGATGGGGCAATGGCCCAGAACGACTAATTCTAGGAAGCGGCAAGGTCTGAAGTTAGAGTCTCTTGCCTCTCCTGGTGCAAACCCTAAAACTGTGCTCTACGCTCTGTGCACAAGGAAAGATGAAATTCTTAATATAATTTTACTTGGGATCACCAAAAAACTAACACTCGATATTGCTTCCCTCAAGTGGGCGCCACAATATTTTCGCCCGGGGTGTCAGTGGCCCTTACGCTGGCACTATACATATTCGGAATCACCGACATTTTCTCCATCGGTTAATGTTTGTAACTCAATGTCATAAAAATATGTTTCTTAGATCAATTAGCATCTCGATAGTCGATTAAATGTGTTAAATATGGACTACACAGTTCATATTTAACACAAAATAGTTAGTAAGAATCATTGTTACTGACGGCATTTAATCAATTTCATTTGTTTTATTATAAAAATCAGTAATTTCATACTTTAAACGTAATACTGTAATTTTGAGTTTTACAATTTGACATTTTTATTTTTTATACATAATAATAACTGCACTTCAAGTGATACTCTTATTATTTTATGGATTTTCAACTTTATAACGGAGTGGTTAGGTTGAAAGTTTATTAAAATAGAGTATAGCTTGATGTGTCAGTGTTTGACTAAAGATACGTATAATTTAATCTTAAAGCCTGATATTAATAGCTTACCTCAATCCATAATATATGAGTTCATTTAGTTTTCATAATCTATGAATTAATATTGTTTTTTTACTGAAACAGTGTCAGAATATAAAATTCTTGGATTGAGGTTGGCTTTTGATTTAAGGTAACGTAACTGCCGTACCTAGAGACATTTAATTATTACTAAACTATTCCTTAGTAACAATTTTGTACCGAAAACAATTGCTAAGGACTGGGTTAAGTAACCATTAAATGACTCTGAGTACGACGGTTAGTCAGATTTTAACAGAGGACCTAGTGCGAGTTCGTTTCACGATAATGCGATCGGAACGTTACCGCGTTTAGCTCTCTGATTGGTTAACTAATTGGAACATCCAATCAGAGCGCCGAACGTCATAAATTGTGTCGACCGCGTCAACGTAAAACAAACTCGCAATAGTACTAAGTACTAAGTTTTTGAAAGTCAAAGTTAAATTAAATATGAAACCAATTGTAAAGGTCGGTGTATTGTGTTCAGTTATTTGTAAATATGTAGAGTAAACTAAGTATGCCTTATGATGGACGCGACGCGTCACTTATGAAGAGAATACAAATATTTGTCTATTACTTACTATGTTTTATTTCTGAACCCCCAAAGAAATAACAATACCTTGAGTAGGTATAGGTGGTATGTATAGGCTACTAGCAAACCCAGCAAACTCCATTTCGCCACCAATTAGGTTCCCCGTTTTTCTACTTTTTCCTGAATTTTCTTTGCTATAAACCTCACGGAACCCGAGACCTTTCTAACGAATGCAAAACCGTGGAAATCGGTTCGTGCGTTCTGGAGTTATTGCGTCAGGAAGGAAAACCTGACTTATTTTTATATTATAGAAGATTATGGTAGGCTTATTTTATTAAAGGCTAGCAACGCACCTTGCTTACTTTGCTTTCTATCAGATGATACATAATATGCTCGTTTGTGAGTCCATAAAAACTAGATTTCCAGATGATGATTTTGTTGGAATATCAGTATGAAAATGCCTATGTTACTTGAAACTAAAGCTATTATTACTACCATGAAAAGTTAGCTTCCCATAGCTAAAAGAAGTTTAATAATCCGTCCAGCCCGGAATGAAATTAATTATTAAAAACCAACATTTAAAAAAAAAACAATAATTAGTTTTAAAATATGAGTCCGATCAACGTCATAGAAAAAATAATCCACAATGTTTCTTTGTTATACCTTGTTTACAGTAACAACGTATAGATGGCGTTACTAGTCTCATTAACACACACGGACGGCCCAAACTTCAAAATGAAATTAAATAGACAATTTGTCCCATTATAAATAATAATATTCAATGCAGTCTTATAACAACATTTATAGCAATTATATCAAATCTTATCTCTATGTTAAGATGAAAGAGAAGGTCAATGACCTGTCTAGTCTATTTCCATAGCCGGTGGCCGCGCGTCGCATTTATTTTGTACTGAAACAAGAAGAGTAACGTTTGATACGGTTTGTTAGTTTATTACACCGATTTGTTACCCGTCGAGATTGTGCCGGCTAAAACTGTAACTATATTTATTATTCCTTTTTAACTCAATCACTTGTAACTCCTGTAGTTGCTTACCATCAAGTGATGCATTTGCTGACTATAAAGAAACCAGTCTTAATTGAATTTCCAGTCTATTGAAAACTTTCTCAATCGGGTAGTAAATAGGTCCTTTAGCATAGTTTATTGAAACTTTATTTAAATAGAATATTTAGCACATATTTTGCTGTTTGTTAATAAAATTTGCGTGGATTCTTGACTACATCTCTTAGCGAAGTTTTTCTAAGAAACCCTCAGTTAGGACACCTAGCTCCTAAAGGTTAATAGGATCTACAGTACAGCTACAGCGCTTGTGTCTTTCATTTGGTAGTGTAAAGGGTAAGTTTATAAGGTAAGAAATAAAAGTAAAACAATAATTTAAAACATTTATTATAAATTATTATAATAAAAGCATACAAGAAAATAACTTAAGCTAAGAAATGCACAAGTTGGTACGTTTCTTATAAAGTTTCCACTTAAACTAATTAGTATTCAATTAGAACAGACTTCGACATATAATACTATCATTTGATAAAATTTATTCATTAGATAAAATTCATATTATTGCACATGATACGTCAATGAGTTTGACGGGTCAGTGCGATGGATGAAGAATTCGGAAAACGTTCGTTGGTCCACATGGACACTTTGGTAAAATGCACGCGACTTAGCCTCTACATTACGTTTGGAAAACATATAAAAAGTGGTACAAAACTGGTCCGGCGCTGGCCCTGGCTTACTATCTACCACGACACAGGGGCAGGGCACACTAATCAAGGGGAATATATTGCAGACACGATGTGGCGTGTGTGGCAGCCGTACAGTACATACGAGTATACTAACACTAGAGTAGAGGCACCTAGTCGTGGTGCTCGTCCTGCGCCAGCTCCTCCATGTCCTCCTGGTCGAACTCCGTGTCGTCCTCCGCCGTCGCCTCCTGGTACTGCTGGTACTCCGACACCAGGTCGTTTACGTTGCTCTCAGCTTCATTGAACTCCATCTCGTCCATGCCCTCGCCAGTGTACCAATGCAAGAAGGCCTTGCGCCTGAACATAGCGGTGAACTGCTCAGATATCCTCTTGAATAGCTCCTGGATGGCGGTCGTGTTACCAATAAATGTAGAAGACATTTTCAAGCCCTTAGGAGGAATATCACATACAGCTGTCTTAACATTGTTGGGGATCCATTCCACGAAGAAGCTGCTGTTCTTGTTCTGAATGGAGAGCATCTGCTCGTCGACCTCCTTCATGGACATGCGGCCACGGAAGATGGCGGCCACGGTGAGGTAGCGGCCGTGGCGGGGGTCGCACGCCGCCATCATGTTCTTGGCGTCGAACATCTGTTGGGTGAGCTCGGGCACGGTGAGGGCGCGGTACTGCTGGCTGCCGCGGGATGTCAGGGGAGCGAAGCCGGGCATAAAGAAGTGAAGACGGGGGAACGGCACCATGTTGACTGCCAACTTGCGGAGATCCGCATTCAGTTGACCAGGGAACCGCAGACACGTCGTCACGCCGGACATGGTGAGCGACACCAGGTGGTTCAGGTCGCCGTACGTGGGGTTAGGAACTTTGAGGGTTCTATAGCAAATATCGTAGAGAGCTTCGTTGTCTATGCAGTAGGTTTCATCTGTGTTTTCGACTAGCTGATGAATAGAGAGCACTGCGTTGTAGGGCTCCACCACTGTGTCGGACACCTTGGGCGAGGGCACCACGGAGTATGTGTTCATGATTCTGTCGGGGTACTCCTCCCTGATCTTGGAGATGAGCAGCGTGCCCATGCCGGAGCCGGTGCCGCCGCCGAGCGAGTGTGTCAGCTGGAAGCCCTGCAGACAGTCGCAGTTCTCGCACTCCTTGCGCACTACATCGAGTACTGCGTCGACGAGCTCAGCGCCCTCGGTGTAGTGTCCCTTGGCCCAGTTGTTGCCGGCGCCGGACTGGCCGAACACGAAGTTGTCCGGCCGGAAGAGTTGCCCGTACGCGCCGGACCGCACTGCGTCCATTGTGCCTGGCTCGAGGTCGAGCAGGATGGCGCGGGGGACGTACTTGCCCCCGTTCTCCGCCGTCGCAACTGTGGACAACAAATAGGGAAACATTAGCAACATTTATTGGGGTAAGAAATAGAGATCTGTTTGCGAAACTGTAGGTTCATCTTTGGCTTAACAACACAATCAGGATTCTTATTCAGCGAGAAAAACATTTCACGACCACTTTAGTAATTTCATCAATTAATTTGGAGAAAGCTGAAACAAAAGTCAAAGGTTAAACCCGTGACCTTTATCGGTGCGTGATTACCTGCCACTTAGTCAAGGAAAATTACTTATAATATTGAAAGAATTATTATTAGTGTCGAATACGACATTTAAAAATTTACTTTCGTTAACTTTCAGAACCTTTAGTGAGAAAACTAGTACACTTTTTGCAGGTCCTTTCTTTATTTCAATGATCATCGAATTAATAAAGCATCGGGATTCAAGCATCACTGCTCTCAAATAACTGATGTTGATTCAAAATTGTTGTTCATGTAATGCACCTAGGACTGGGATACCTCCAACTCCACTTAAAGCTTTGATGTTTATTTGGCTGATCGCATTTGAGACAAGTAAATTTTCGAACAACTATTAAAAGTTGATTGATGATAACTAAAAGATTACTGCAAAATACATTACAGCTAACTTACTTAATTGACTTTTAATCATCACGACTAACTACTGTTCATATCTTCCCTACGCAATCCCCAATTGCAATGAATCTTAAACTCTTATCTAACAAAGATAGTTTTCCTCCACAATCAGACTTTATAAACTTTCCATGCAACTTGAAATCTTGTAACTATCGGAACTTAGACAATGGACATTAGCCACAGCTCGCAAGTCGCAAGCTAGCGAGGTCATTCACTTGTCCATCTTAACTTCAACTTAACCACACTTTGCACGGTTAACCGCGTTTTATACTTCTTTATTACCATTGTGATAAGGTCCGTTTTTGAAATCTAAACTTTTATTTCTAAGTATTCTTGAGACAGTGGTAGTTAGGTTATTGTAACGGGTTCGTCTGCGATTAATATGCCAATTTTGCTTACTGTTGTTTATTTCTTGGGTAGTACCTATCTAGTCATTGTGTACTTTTGTCTTATCTATCAATAGTGGGTTCAGTTAGCTATTAATAGCTTACTGCCTAAGGCAATGAGTGTTTATGAGGTGTCCAAAAGCTGTCTCGATTATCAGTGGTCATACCATCATCAGCATGAGTCAGACAGCAGACTCAAAGTAGTCGGATAGAAAATGTCCGTCTCATCTAGCTATTTGAAATATTGACGAGTAAAAGTGTTATTTTATATCCTACTTACAAAAATAAATATCATTTCATTATGAGACAGTCCACACTGCTGAACTATGGGCCTTCTTTATATAAGAAAAGGTTCTACCATAATCACGTCTCTTCACAAACAGGTAAGACATAGCCCCAACAAACCTAATACGTTAAATTTCCCAAAAAATACTCCCGAAAACCGATTTCTACAATACCATTGTAGATTAGCTAGCAATTGCAATGTCTACCGCGGTCATCGGAGTGTGGAGTATCGAGCGTTGTGCATAATGACGCTAACAGTACCGGCACTGTTAGACGCCGGCCAAGCATGCGGTACACCGCACTCCGCCGCAGCTACACACGTATCAAATAGCTCAGCTTGCTGAGTGACCACAGATTGGGTATTGCCGAATTGAGTGGTGAATGGTTTCGGTGTTGGTGAGAAGATTCTGATTGAGTAATAGCTTATGGGAATGTGATAGGTTAGGTATCTAGTACATTAGAATGGTCGAAAAGTTTGTATGATTAAAATGCTTTGTTCGAAACTGTTCTAAGGTAAAATGTTATTCAAGACGAAGATTTATCAACACGTGTTTTTCTAACTATCTTTGAGAAGCATCTCCAATGCGTTGTGTCACCATTTAGAATTCATTAGGACCAATACGAGGTTTTAAATTAGAGATTCGAAAAGCAGCCTTTTTCAAACCTTCCGGAAATCTTTCCAGGAATGAAAACCAGATGGCTGCACTTGTATACTCTCTTCTCTTACCTATTCCAGAAATGTCACTCTCCCTACACGTTAAATGACATGGATTAGCATTGCATCACGGGGTCATTGTCCCATGATGTCAGTGGCTAAGACAATCGTGCGCACGATTAAGATATGACGGCTTTAATTGCAGTGAATCATAGTGAATTGTGTGGAGTGACAGCTCACAACTTGGTGTTATATCTATGAAGAATGTGATGATTGTCCTGTCGGGTAATTGTACATGCACACTGCGAGATGTGTGAAGTTATTCTATTAGATTTAAACATGGCATAAAGTCGTTCATACCTCAACTCCTTGGGCAGGCAAAACTGAGCACAATAAAATTTCAGCATGCATGACATTACCGATTTTATAAAAAACAGAAATAAACCGAATTATACTTTCTTCAATTCGAGAATCGAACTCGAGTTCCTATGCTAGACAGCCCTATTTGCAGCCACTGGAGGTAGTTCAGAAAACTCAACATCATCATCAACAGCCTATAAGTGGCCACTGCTGACCAAAGGCCTCTTCTCACACGGAGAAGGTTTAAGCATTAATCACCACGCTTGCTCAATGCGGATTGGTCAGAAAACTCAATAATTCTTATTATTATTAGGAAAATATTAAACCAATTCTCTGCTCAGTTACCGCGAATAATTCCTCAGTTTCTCTAGCTCCCGGTCTAGACAACAGATATTTTATAATTGCTGAGTAATTACAAATTATTGTCGTCATTTCGTTACATTATTCTGTGCACCACTTTCTATTCCATTATTTTTAATTGGAGTGAGCGGTTCTTATCGCAATCTCTTCGATCTTTTAATACAAAAGATAACAATTTTTACTTATTAAGATTATTTTGATAAACGTGATTTCTTTCTCATGTTCGTTTGATAGAAACTGTCTTGTGTTGAGTGATCGCGAATGAGCCGAGATTGACTGATTGGTCCTCTGGTGGGGTGAAAGGCAAAACATTTCCATGTTGGAAGTCAGCAATGATGTGACTAGAAGGCAGAATAACCTCAGGGTTTGAAGATACTCAGGTAATCTTCAGGAAACACATATTATTGGCTACTTAAGTTTAATCGATCTGGGTGTCATGTGTATGTGAACTTGTATATTTGTAAACGCACCCACGATACAGGAGAAAATCCTAGTGTGGGGCAACGTAAAAAAAAAATTATCTTGGTAATACGAAATTCGGTATTCTATTATAGAGGTGCCTGGTGTATGGCAATAATTATGCCCCTTATTAAGTGTATCAGGACATAACAGAACTAATGGACACTGGGACTTACGTATATTTAATTTTAACCTCCATCCACCCCTCCAGGCAATGAAATTAGCGAAAGCACGCTACTTGTCTAAACTCCAAGCTTGGAAACCACAACAATGCAAATAATTTTTAACTTAATTTCCAAGTGATAGGGTTGAAAATCTTTTACTAAGGAAATTCAATTTGGGATAGCTTGAAGTGCCTGTACAGACAATAAGAGTACATAATTATGTCTCAGTTTACTAGAGCAGATAATTAGCCTTATAAGTAGTATTTCTTTACCAAAGCACTAGTTACTAAGGTACAGGCAGACAGGTAATTATGGCTCAATGTGACTTTCAAATGACCGTATTGATTTCCCCTTGGCGAAAGAAAATTATACCGATATCAACGTAATATCGATCCTGTTACTTATTTGCTGAAGAGTTATAACTATGTCACAGTGTCATAGTAAATATATCAATTATGTAATGTCATAATAGATGTCATCACGTCATAATTTGTTTGAACGCACTAATCTCCGGAACTACTGGTCCGATTTGAATAATTATTTTTGTGTTGGATAATCTATTTATCGAGGAAGGTTATAGGCTATAAAACATCACGCAATGGTCAATAGGAGCCGATCAAAGCGGGTGAAACTGTACCAGAGTCGCTAGTGTTTTTTTATATGTCTATGACGCACTTGTATTGCTTCTGATGTAGCAGGTGTACTGTCTATGGTGTCTGCTTACCATCAGATGGTGACCGTACACTTCGATACTTCTTTAATGGGACAAGCCCGCCACAACCTCCCATACCGCTGCAACTCCTGTAAGCCAGGGTCTACAGTAGATACAACCATGAAAACACCGGAACACTGAAGTCCGGCGCGTCCCAGGAAAATGGACTGTCTTGATTCCCGCAACGAAACAAATCAGAAGATGTTATTAGAGGAGAAGAAAAAGCTTCGATACTACCGACAAAAGTAATATAAAACAAACCCTTTTTTCTTCAGATCCACTCGACCAAAAAGCTGGACAAAGCATTTTAAAAACTTGAACGTAATTCTTGTAACTACGTTTATGGCATTTATATCTATTTAAAGCGACACACCCACATATAAATTCATGTAGCATATGTTCCACGACCATATGTTGTAGCTACCTTGACCCCACGAATGGCCCTTAGACTCCAAGGTCATGTACTCAATGGAATTCCTCAGTACAATTAAAACCTTGTATTAATATTCAGTTATAGTGGGACAAAAACATCGATCTAGTTTCGCCTTGTTTGGAAAAAAATGTTCTTTATTAAAGAATTTCATCGCCCAAGTATGTAATCTGTACTTATAATTATAATTATTATAAAGCTGAAGAGTTTGTTTCTTTGATTATTTGTTTGTTTGAATGCGCTGATCTCCGGAACTACTGGTTCGATTTGAATAATTATTTTTGTGTTGAATAGTGCATTTATCAAGGAAGGCTATAGGCTATAAAACATCCCGCTATGATCAATAGGAGCCGAGCAGAGTGGGTGAAACCGCGTGGAAGTAGCTAGTTAAGGATAGGGCTTAAATATGACGATGTGGCTTCACAAAATGAACAAGACAGGTGAGTCAAAACAGCTGTTTATATTACCTCTTCGAATATATTATATTGTGTGTAAAAGTAATGATATTAGGTAAACTATGATACTAACCAGAGGCCTCATTGTAGTATACGGAGATCCTCTCGAGCTGAAGGTCGCTGGTCCCTCGGTACACACCGGTGGGGTCGATGCCGTGCTCCTCCGATATGATCTCCCAGAACTGAAGACAAACGAAATTATTGATAAGCACATTTATTCTAGAAAATAATAGGCTGAATCAAATTTGTTTCCCCGAAAATGGGGAAAAGGGATAAAGTTGGCAACATTTTTTCTTAATGTCATCTGTCATGTGTTTTAAATAGTGAACGTTTGATTTTGAAATTGGAATCATTCGTTTTTTTTTTTTATTTGTTTAGGAAAGACTAAGGCAGCTAGGTGAAGGAGACAGTATTGAAAAATTCATTAACGGCCAATTTAAATAACCTATCTATCAGTAGATTTGCTTACTAGAGATAGTATTTGGACATAATATATGTGTTATGGAAATTGGCCGTAAAAAGTTCAACGATTACCTACAATAAGATTTGACCTTCCCATGCAACAAAAACATGATAATCAACAAAGAACAATTGCATAACTCATGACAAATATATTTCCGTTACAAATAAATCAAAACAAAACACTTGTTATCATAACCTTATCAAAACGGTGACCTTTTACATTAGAATGGAGAAATGACTAACCGCTGTACCGGTCAATTTTATCAAACGTATTCAAAGTTATCGGAGTCTAAATACGATAATTATTATTTAGAGTAAAAATCAGACATGTTCATACATGTTTGTAGTCGGCAGATGTGTTTTTGAAAAGAGGAAGGGGAGTTTTGAGCTGTGGTCCATTATTATTTTTTTTGTTAACTGTCATTTTTAGAATTGAATACTGGCTGGGATGCTTTTCAAAGGTCCTCTTTTAAAAGATTCAAAAGATTAGTTAAGTTGGTAGGTATTTGGAGCAGTGGTTTTGAAGTTTAGACTTGTACAAATGGTGGGTCGGTTTTGATTTTAATCGCTTTAGGATTCAGATGCAGAATGTTTTATTGAAGAACATGAAGGTATCTAAAAATGTTAGAGGCTCGATTGAACTTTAATTTACTAGATCGAGAAGAGAAAAAATATTTCACTGATTAATGGCAATATCCAAACGCTTAGCGAAAAAAATATCAGTAAGATAGATAGATATAGATTGAGCTCATTCGTGATATAAACCGTAATGAATTACTTATTTAGAGTCCAAAATCGGTGTTTGGCTACACGACAAAAAGGGTAAGACTTTTTAAACAAAACACTACAAAAACACGGTAGTTACTATAGCAATGAAGACGGTAAATAAATAGCCTGCACCCGTATGCAGCAATTACGGCCAATCACAGACTATTGACACTCCATTACCGACAATAGACCCGCAGACAACTGGAGAAGTAAATCTTGCTTCTCTTTGATTTGTGTTCAGGGTAAGGAGTCGTAAATTAACAGTTGTAGTTGGAAATTCAATCTTATTGATGTTAGATTTAAGTTTAGTGTTGTATGAAGGTTTGGTAAGTGCAATGGGTTTCGCTTGAAAAAGAGGTTTACTAAAAGGCCATAGGTACTTCATCAAAGAACGATTTTTTATCACAAAATCTATTTAAAGGTAGAAAATACTTCCTTATAAAACACATATATTAATCTAGAACAGCTTATCTGTCATCTCGTCAATTATGGACAGTTTACCCCCAAAAAAACTGGGTTACCACAATCGACCGCATAATTTCCCATTGTTTGTCGAAAAAACAAATAATAACTACCTATAAGTCTTGCGTGTGTAAACGGCCCTATTCTTTAATGTCCAGTATGTACACAGCACATCAAGATACTCCCAAACAGACTTTATTCAATTGATTCTCAACTCTATCTTCTTATATTTAGGTTGAAAATGTACTGAAGGGAATTGGTCATTTTTCAGATAGCTTCAGGTGCTGTCGTTTGTACGTTGACCTGTCCATAATGATACCACAGTTTCCTAAATACATACATAGGACGTTGACTTAAGATTGATTTTTGGTCAATTTGGGACACTCCGAGGTGAAAGTACTTGGGTCCTATAGTGAGACCAGCTCGGTTGAGGTCCTATTTATTATTTACAGACATTTTGCTTCGTGACTTTAATTGACTGTGATAGACAGTTACTGAAGTCCATCGAACTATGTTTTAAAGATACTATGCTGAAGTTACATTTCGTTATATTTGAAATTGTTGTGCAATGTTTTGAGCTCCTACATTATCATCGTCAATAGCCCGTGGCAGCTAATGCTACACAAACGCCACTTCAATGGCATGACACTGAACTTGATCTTAAACTTTTCGCATTCAACCAGTACTGGTATTATCACTTATCACTTTACCTAACTGGTGATCCTACGCTTTTTTTAAATGCGGAAAATAACCTAATGGCAATTCTCCCGCCTTGGGCAAGGTGAGACGGAGTGTCAGACTGTTACTGGCTAAAAACTACCCCGTTCCTTCTCCTGCTTTTCGAGCCGTAGGACTACCACCGGAGGGTGATGGTCCTACGCTATGTCGTGACTCCGCTGGTCATCAGTTCTCCAACAGATTTTTACGCTTTTCAGTTATTCTAATCAGAATTCTATACTATATTGGCCACTATAATGTTTTCTCTAGAATCTCCCAAAATATCTACATGCAATGTATGTAAATTGTATACAATAAAGTATTATTTTATGATTATTATCTTCTCCCTTGGTTATCCACTTCATATACATACATAATAAGTACACTACTACATAAAGAGGACAGCTATGGTAATGTGTTTAATCTAATCTAGTGCAGGGCATCTACCCCGGGAATGTAGTCGTACTAGTGCTACCTACTTACATACGAACTTAGTTATTGTAGACTTAGCTAACTTAGGTGAAGTAGGTGTAAGAAGTAGAAATTTTTGAAGACAGGACTCTTGTAGTCGGGTAAAAAAGGGATTGTTAGGGTAATTTAATATTGAACTCAAATGTAATGTTAGTAATAAGACTATCAAACTGCTAAATGTCGTATTGATTTGAAGTTACAAAGATTTGAATGTCTAAGCCGAAGAGAGTTTTTAAGGCTCGTAAGTTGCGTAGGCTTATATTCCGCAATTTGATATTATTATGACAATTGGCGCAAGATGATAACATGTGGTGCAATTGTCTGAAGATTTTATTACGCGCAGCTGCACAACCGATACCTTTCTTTCCACTACAATAACTCATTCATAATTCTCATAATATTTATTTATTATTCAACTTGAAACAGTCATCTTAGGACGTCATTCTCGTATCTTTCATGATTTAATTAGCACACACAATTCCCATTCATAGAGTAAATAATAGATGCTAATAAACATAACAATATTCATTATTTACTTTAGCAATCGTGCCTCCAACCGTACGGAATACAGAATACTTAGTACGAATTTGCTTTACAAAACGAGAGTGCGTTCGGCGCTCTGATTGGTTGGTTTATTCTAGCCGGCCAATCAAAACGCCGAACGCGCTCTCGTTTCGATTACTTTAAACGTAAAGCAAACTCGTACTAAGAGTACAAACACCAGCAGCATATCAACCTTCTTCAATCTGTGCACTATTATCATTTGACTTTCGACTTTAAATTTCAAAGCAATAAAGTAAAAAATCAGAAGACAGAAAGGAGTAGCTTGACCTGCTGTACCTATGCTGGAATTAATTTAGTTTGGAGTAATCTTGATGAGGTTTTTATGACAAAGGGTGCTGGGGTGACGTCCAGTCTAGACGTTATCGATCTGTGTATGTCTAGGGTTATACCAGTGAGTGGAAATGTGATTCAGGGCAATGAGACGCTAGATTAGTTAGTGATGAGTCACAGATTTGTTGAAGAGTTGTGTAAGTAGAAAGACTTACGATTATGTTTTCGGAAAAAGTTTTATTATTGAGTCATTTTATACAAGGATTATTTTTCAAGTTAAATTCATAGATATTTGCAGCCAAATCTAGGTTAGTCTAGCATGTGTGTTTAGTTTCATCGTCAAAATCTACTGAAACTTCAGTCTGACTAGATAAGACAGAAGAAAATTTCTAAACCTACTACAACTGTTACATCTAACGCACTCGGCAAGCGAAAAAGTTACTAATTTGCAAAAAAAACAAGACTATTCCGATCCCACAACTCCATTTCACAGACACATAAACAAAAACACCACAATTTCCCCGGTGGCGATGCACTATTGATTTTCTGCCGTGTCGTATGTCCGGTCGCTTCCCGGAACCGGAGCGCATCGCTAGCATCGGCCGGGCTTCCCTAATTACCGGCCGTATTGACCGCCTGTGGCGCCGGAAGGGTTGGCCACTTACATGTAGAGATATTATGTTTATAGTGCTATTTAATTTGCTTTCCTTTGCGTGGTTGTGGAGCTGTGAATGTGGTTTGTTTTTGGCAAATAGTGGATTAATTGAAAGAGGTATGTTTGGAAATTGACGTCTAGTAAGCTGATATATGATGGTGATGAATGATGAATGAAGATTATTTGAAGTGATGCTATAAGAAGATATGCATAAATGGTTTTTTAATGTGAGTGTAGCACAGAAAGGAATGAAAAGAAGATTATCATCTTCGATGATTAAGAATGGATTAGGAAAATATGTAATGATAACTTTAAATAATTCCATTTTACCAACAAGAATCGTGGTACCAGTAGCTAGCCTACATTTATGACAACGTTTTCGTCAAAGAAAAAAAAAGAAAGAACAGAATCAACAGTCACAAGTGTTCAAGGTTTTGGAGCTAGACAGGAAAATAGGAGTAAAAAATCTAGACCTTGGCAGCTTTTTCTATAAAACTAATTTCAAACATTTGAAGTTGTGGGTCATTGGTAATGGATAGATGACTCGTGCTCTTGTGTAGCTAGTGGGAGAGAATGTAGCTTTATTTGTTAGAGAGATGATTGATATCTTAAACCATTATGATGACAATGGATCGCAAAAACATCTTTGTTGCATTAGAGAAATATCTAAAAGCTTGATCGAGGTGGATATAATCCATATTTATAAATAAGAGAAGGTTTATTGACTACAGTAACCATGCCAAGTCCATAACCGAAAGTTGAACATGACAACGAAATACAAAACTAATTTCCAACCGACATTAAGATCTGATTCTTCAAAAAAAAGTGACAGCAAAACTAATTAAACTGAGCGTCGAACAGCGACACTTCTCAGAACGCAAGCACAACAGTCTGACCGAAATATCAGCGAGCACAAACAAATAACGGTACAAAACATTTTCATGGCGTCCCACAGTCGTGATAATAAAAAGGTTACAACCACAAATCAATAAAGAATAAGTGAAAGTCCAACCTGTCACACGATACTAAAATATAAAATTTCCCATAAAATGTGGGAGCGCGAAGACTGGCAACACTGTTAAAATGGCGAGCGCGCGAACCGTGCAGCCGGATAACTGTACTCGGACGAATGGACACTAAAAATGTAGTTCAAATTAATTGTAGTCGCGCGATGAGCCGCCGAGACGTAGGAAATGCATTAAACCGAAGATTGCCATGTCAGATTGGGGGATTCTTGTGACCGAAAACAGTATTATGAGCTACAGAATGATTAATGATCTTGATGCTCACGTTTTCGAGTTTATCTTCGTATTTTCCTTATTTGCTTATCCCTTTTACAAGATGAGGGATTTCAGGAATTCGTCGTTGTTAAATTGCGCTTGTCATTTACCATATTATTATGTGTGTTCGTACCAACAGAACATGTTTATATGTATCATCTATTTCAAAGAATTATCCTCTCTTGTCACGTAAGGTCTATAGAACCAAGTTACATCGAAGTGCATGCATGTCCAATCACATTCCAGATAGGTAAACCTTCCCACGGAGATTTCAAGTAATCCTATTCTCAATGCAACGCGTTATCTACTTAGAATAATTTAAATCCATTTCCTAGACACTTATTTGTCGAGGCATATAAAGCTGAGCAAGTTACAGCGACTATAATCTCAATGTTTAAGTTGTACATGTTCAAATCTGAGATGTAAAGTCGTTCTGAATTCCGTCGCACAAAACTGTAACCTTTTTTGTTGGTCACCGTCTCCGAGATGCTCTCCACTGCAATTTGAAAATAGAACGTTGTATTTTTTTCTCTTATTGCATCGCGCGTTGGCCGTTGACATCAGACTGCATTTTATTTTCGGCCAGCCTCCGGGAGTGTTGCCATAAATGGAATACTAAATATACCATGAAAGACGACACTGAGCAGACTTGATTCCACATGTCTGGACGTTTAAATATTAATCGTGGGGTAGGTAATGAATATAAACTGCATACATGTGAAGTTCGTGTCGTGTGCACAGGATACGAACGCGTAAAAATAGTAAGATGACAGGTTGGGGCAACAGGAAACCTTAATTTCAGTATCCTTATTCGAAGGGCCGGATGACAAGCAGCTGATGAACATAATTCTTTCGCCACACTTTATTTTGATACCACATACGAAAGGAACGAGACACGTCATTAATAAAATGCACCTTTACAGTGTTGTAAAAAGACTAAAAAGTTTTGCAGCCATAAAAGGCCAAGATCTGTGTACACAACTAACAGATGGCGCTGATGTGACAGACTATAATTTAGAAACAAGCAACCCTTTTAATTAAGCAGATATAATAACTACGAGTTTTATTACTTAACATTGGTCCAAAGACGTTTAAGTATGTAAATTAAATTTAATTGAAGACGTTAATGTTTTTATGAATGACTCCGTTGTGGGAGATTTAAAGCGATTTAAGTGTTTCCTGTGATCAAAATTAACACAGGAAAGAGTTAATACGAGGGATCAATTTCATGGAAAAAAGATAACTTCCTTGTATTTAGGTTAAACTAAATACATACTTAATTGAATTATTTAGTAAGTACATTGCAATAAATTACATAGATAAGCCAAGACATCAGTTTTATAGAATAGAATGCCAGACACACTTATTTCCGTCATCGAGACACGCTTTTAAAACAATGGATGCCTCGTGTTCTTCCTTCTTACGTGACTAAAGCGTTAATTCCTCACCAATACCCATTTATGAACGTAAAACATACAAACGTCAGCTTATTTTAAAAATATCCAACATAAACAACTTGCTCCGAGTGTTGAAACAAGGCTGAATGTAAACATTCATTAGCCACTTGCTGTGAGTGAAAAAAAAAAATAACAGAAGCAGCCATTTTGATATTTTAAGCGGGAGTTTTGTAAACGATTTATTTTTGTTATTTTAAGTTGAATTTCAAAATGTATTTATGGTTGTATTTACACATGATATATATTTATTAATTTTAGCTTTGTTTGAGGAAAATATTATTTCATTATTCGCATAATTAAAACTGTAGGTACATACTTATTTAGTTATCCATTACTAATTATTACTGTCATGTCAAAACAGGATAAATAATAATATTACCTATGTATATTCTAAATTAATACATAATGGCAAACCACAATACATTTACAGAATAGAAATAATACTTATTTACCTTACATTTAAAATGGAAATCTAAATATAAATAATAAATTATTGTTTACGTGAAATACGATAATGTTTTTACTTATCCGTGGTAGCAAGTTAAGTACTGACGGACAGACAGACAGACAGATTAGCGACTCTGCCGAGGGCATTGACCCCGGCCGTGAGGGAAAAAATGTAATCACGTATTGTAGTTATCCAGTTACTTGTAATTGACTAGATAGTTATTTAATGTTGTAAGTAACTAATACTCGGGGCGAAACGTTGTCAATTAATTTTGTTAGTACACTTATAAGAAACTGCAAGTTGATTCTTACAAACTTAAAATACCTGGCGCACTCTGAGAAATTATATTTTGCATTGCATATAACAATTTCAAATAATAACTTAAGACAGAAGGTCCCTTAAGTACGTACTAAGTAAATAGAATAACCACCTTGGTATTACATGGATCTTATAACTTTTTACGGTAGAAAAACTGAGGTGCGAGACTATTGGGCCTTTTTACAGGACGTATTTAATATATTAAATATCTAGTTAATCTTCTGTTCTAGATAACTCAAATAAACAACGGATATTAGGTACGGTAGAATATACAACATAGCACTTAAGAGTTTATTCACTTCTCCTATCTACTCATAGGAAATGGTCTTGAGGAAGTGGATACGGCAAATTACACCTGATTCACTAATAGCCACGAGTTGGGAAGTAGTCAGGTGCTGAACCCTCGAATTAGAGTGAGTCACACAATTATGACCCTTATTGAGGCCAGGTGAGGTAGTTGAGAGTCATCAGATTATTGAGACAATGAAAGTATTCATTACGAGCTGTTTTTGTCTGGTCATAAGAAATAACTGTTCGGATTGATGTCCAATTGGATTGATTAATTATTATGTTATCGGCTTACTCACGTACTGTTTTGACGAGGAACTCGACTAGTTTCAAGCCATGCTAGAGGCTCATATTCATGAGCAGCATTCCGCGACACACGACGCGGCGATTGTCGCGCTGCTACTGATTAATTTAGTATGTCTCACGAAAGTTACAATATAATTGGATTGATTGCGAAAGTAGGAGATATTGTTGACTCTTTTGAGATAGAAAGATGGTATTTGGGACTTTGAAATCTATCGGTTATGTTACTTATAACAGATTAACACTTGTCCCAAAGTTGTTAAATAAATATCAATCAAAAACAAGGAAAACACTAGAACAGTCAGTCAACCCTATGTACAAGATCAGGTCTTTGACCATTAAGATTGAACTTGCAAATTGCATATCAACCGAGTAATTCGTCCTGGCGACAGAATTACACGAATTATCCAATTACTAGCACTATTACACACTGACGTGATAACACTGGGTTATGAATTTGACTTTGTCCATTTCATTGGTTCACTTTGGAAACTCCAAATGTTCTAGTATGATCATTGTAATAAAATACTTACAGGACTCTCAACTAGAATCTTGGCAGGTCAACTACGTGCAGAAGGCTGACGCATTAAGTGTAAAGGGTCAATTGTACTTAGAAATGGTAAATCTCTAGCCTAGATTCCGCCCCCGGCGACAGCCTCATGCACCAATTGGTTCTAAAAAGACTTATTACACAGCCTTCTGCACGTAGTTCACACCTGCCAAGAATCCGTTGAGAGTACTGTACAACCCGTTGAAATCACTTATTTCTCGCATTTGTGAAACGACATAATATCTGAGAATAGATAATTTTATTAAGACATTGCTAGAAATATCTAAACTTCAATCGCACTTAGTTCCAAAGTGTATTTGATGTAACAGTTGTACAACCACAAACAGTCGCTTTTTTTACATAACACATGAATACCAGACGCGAAACAACAATTTGTGGGTCACACAAAGAGTTGCTTTGTACAGGAATCGACCCACTACACGTTGCACGGCAGCCAGTTGCCCAGCCCCGGCGCCAACCGTGATTTCAACATGAATCATTGATGAAACAAAAAATCTAACAACAATGCTTCTCAATTTCAATCTATTTTTACTTTACAAACCCTAAATCTGCTTCTAGGAAACTTAATTAACATGACTAACGTTCTACAATAAAACTGCCTAAGTATTACATTTCCACGGAACAGTTATTATGAAGTATGATTCAGTTTAATATACGAGATACTATGAATAATTCTGTTTACATTTGGCTTTGTAGATAAAACCATATCAAATACTTGAGTCACTTTATGAAACACTAGCTTTTGCCAGCGGATTCGGTCGCGTTTCCGTGTTAAAAGTATCCTTTCACCCAAGTCAGCTCATACCCTGTCTGTATACTAAATTTCATCAAAATCCTTTCAGTAGTTTTCAGCGTGATTGACGGACAAATATCCTAACAAACATACTTTTATATTTGTAATATTATAGTGTGAAAGTGTGATTAACAGCCCATAACAGTCCACTACAGGACTAGAGGCCTCCTTTACATAAGAGAGTTTGCCATAATCATCACGGTTGGCGCGGGTTGAAGATCGCAGTTTAAAAGGTTCAGGTTTATCAGAGAGCGCTGCTGCCCGGTCTCTGTCAATTATATTGACCATTAGTCGGATCGTACTAGACAGCTACAGACCTAATAGTTTCCTACAGGTAGCTATACCAGTGACGTTAATAAATATGATAGCACAGTTAGGTATTATTCATTATCCTGAAATGAATAAGGTAAATTAAACAATTAAAAGGAAAATACATTTACGTATTTAGAATGTTCAACGGGAATTACAGAATACCTATATACCTAATATATTCTATATACATTGTAACTATGTATATTTCGAATTCAAAAATAAAGGAAACCACTGACTTTAACTTAAAGAGGAGATGGTTGCAGTCAGTCCAAATATTAATTTAGCTTTTAAACTCTTATCCGGAGCTACGGACTACCTAGCGGGTTTACCGGGGCTCCGGCTCGAAGGGCAGGAGTAGGAACGGGGTGGTTTGTTGTCAGTAAGAGTCTGACAGTCCTCTGACTTGAATACATTGCATGATTTTCCTCTCTTAAAAAAGGCTTTACGCTATTATTTTGGTTTTTATAGAAAGAAATCTTCCAAAATCCACGAAGTGATACAATATATCTAACGCTGAAAACTAGAATTCTCGAGCTCAACAACAACTAAATGTTTAATGATACTGACCGTGAAACTGAAAATGATTACCAAATAAAATTCGTCATTTACTACCTACTGCCAAAAGATCAAGTCACATTGTTATTGCTAAAGACAAACTAAACAATATATTGTTAGGTATACCTAACTAGTTTCCTACACAAAAACCAGGCTCGCAGTAGTTACAGCAGATCTTTTTCAACCTTGAGCATTGTCTGCCATTATCTGCGAGACTGTCGCCCGAATACTCAAACGCTACTCAATTTTAAGTTGCACTTTTTTATGTTAAATGGGCCGACGTTTGGCCGCTATCTCGCCTGATGGTAAGTGATGATGCGGCCTACGATGGAGCATGTCTGCCCATAAGCAACCTATTCACTCGGGCTTTGAAGACACCCAGGTTATACCCATCAGGAAACACAGACTCCGGCAAGGAGTTCCACTCCCTAGCAGTTCGCACATATATATCGTGCTATCTCTGTCATTTTATAAAGAATTAATAGTGACAGTACTACATTTGAGAGTGTCTTAAAATTGAGTAGCGTTTGAGTATTCGGGCATAAGACTGTCTCATACATATATATGTGTTACGGTAAATCTGATTAATTGAAAATTATTAATAATTTTGCAATATTATTAATAATACAACATTTTCTTTTAGAATCACACGTTTTGGTAAATGTGAATAATCGATCGAAATTTATTACTTTTAGTGGTAATTATTAATAATTCACGACACATATTGGTGAAAGTAATAAAATAAACATAAACCCAATGTTTTTTGATCAGACGGTATTTATTTATAATATTAAACACAGTCTTACGATTATATTAATTAGAAATCACACAAACAAGGTTACTTGTACTTGCTTTAAAACGAAAGGACAACAAATTCACTCATTCTGAACTATGAAAATTATACCCTTAAGTTTTGTAATTTAAAGATTTCAGCATGAGTACGTAGTACATACTAAAATAGTGCACAAATAGTGCTAAAATTAGAAAATAATAAGTAGCTTAAATCGAAAAGTTGCGGAATGCGGACTACCTAGCGGATTTACCAAGGCTCCTGCTCGAAAAGCAGGAGTAGGAACGGGATGGTTTTTAGTCAGTAAAATTCTGACACACCCTCTCGCCTCGCCAAAAACATTTATCACAAAACTAAAGATAAAATTCTTTTAAAAATTTAATCTACCATCAAACTTATGCATGAAAATCTTTCGTGGGACATAAAATTATAACAAAAAATAAATTAAACAATTATTGTTTCATTAACAAAATCAACACGAATCTTAAATCACCAACAATCATATTTGGTTTGCCTTTAAATCTTCTGTAGCACCTATTAATGTAACAAATTAAAATTTTAAAAGTATTATCATAGAATTCAACAAATATTTGTTGTGCAAGTACAATATATTGCCGTTTAAATTGAAATAAAAATAACATCTTGGCCACTTATTACATTTATCACTACTGGGGTAAAATTATTAATAATAACCGACAAATGTGATTAATTTATCACTTTTACCTCGAGTTTCGGTAATTATTAATAATCATAGATAATTATTAATAATTTTCAATTATTCACTCTTACCGTAACATATGCACTTGAATTCTCTTGGCATTGAGCTGGTCAATACACTTTGAGTCAAGTTAAATTGAACCAATTGTGATTGGAAGACTGACTGGTGTAGTTAAGAGGGGATTTATCATTTAAGTCCGGCATTGAAAGGATATAAAGAAGAATTTATGTGTATTTCGGTTGTCTTGTGATTTAATTAATAAATAAAATGAAATAAAAACTCCTTTTATTCGGACATTAGTTTTACAATACCGTAACGTTGGAAATAAAAAGGCTAGAATGGAAATGGTCTGGACACATGATCAGTGAAAAAGACAAATGGAGGAGAATCGAGGGAAAGATGTACACAGCAAAAAAGATGGTATGACGATGTCAGTCAGGTTGCAGGCATAAGATGGAGTAGAGTAGCCAGAGAAAGACCAGAATCGAGCACGTTGTAGCATGCCTTTGACAACTGTGATTTCAGTAGTGGTTATTAAACATATCAGAATTGTATGCTTTATTCACTGATGGGACAAACGGGGATATCATAACATGTTCGCTACTCGTATTTGAGTAAGGTATTGAAGTTTTTTTTAAAAGGTTTGCGAATAATCGCACATTATAAACATGTAGATAAGGATAACACAGTGCATTTATTCATAAAATATGATATTGAAATCTTATGCAGAAGTTTTTACTAGAAATAGCAACGGGTTCAAAACTTGACTGGCAATATGAAATACTGCAGTACAGCCCACATCTGATTGGGGCGTAATATAACAGACCAATACAGCAATGCTATAGAATATATGTATACAAAGATATGATAGACTATGGCTATCTGTTATTTAAAAACAAAACAGGTAATGAATCCCGCCATATACAAGTAATGGGCAATGAAAATTATGTGCATGCATCGAAAGCAAACATCACACGAATTTTACCGATGGAAGCGCAAATAGATACGTGTTTTGCTATTTTTAACCAATACGAGAATATAGGAATGTACTAGTAATATGATCCCAGGTAAATTCTTTGCAATTTCCAGAATCCCTCAAAGGTATTTAAATGCTTTATTTAATTTTAAGAGATCTCAAAGTTGCTACGCGTGACCAGAAGGCTGGCTATTTCTTCGGTCAGAAGATAAGCATTGCCATTCAACGTGGCAATGTGGCCAGTCTTCTGGGAACGTTCCCCAGTGACAGTGATGCGGACGAGTACTTCGACGTCTAAAGGAGAGAATTTTTATTGAATTTATTTTTCTTTAACATTAGAACTTAAGACAGGATATATTTTACCATGTTTATTAATGTTTATGAGTTTCCGATATTTCGGCACTGTTGCAAGCGCCATGATCATATAAAAACATGGTAAATATCCCGTCTTAAGTTCTAATTTTAGTGTTAGTGACCATGTCAGTATAAAAACTTTTATTTTAGTTATAGTTAAGTTATTATAGTATGTTGTACATAATTATTGTTTAGTGTAAATATTTCAATAAAAACCAAATCTCTCAATATTAAACCCAAAATGTTCATCAATATACAATATAGGTACGAACTACTAGTACCAGGCAACCATAACACGAAAGAAGTATCAAAGAATTGAGAACGAGTAATCAATCCTTGACCAGTGTGTGTTTTATTTTTAATCTGTATCTATGCCCTTGCCATCTCAGTTTACCGCGCAAATACTATGGCTTATCTGTGGTTGAATCTGTTTAGTATGAACTTGATGCTAGTCTGTAGGGCATGCAATGAATACCATGTTTTATTTTATCGACACAATATTTTTGCATCAAGCATTTGTATGTTAAAATGGCCGCCCACGCGTCCGATCCTTACCGGCAATCGTTATTGTTTTAAAACAAAGGCAAATTGATTTCAATAGAGGTTTGTATTGATGTAGGTAAAAGCATATGATGTTAGTTGATTTGATGAGAAAATATTGTTGAAAATTGTTTTCGTTGACATTAAAGGGATGATTAATTACTTGATTTAATAGTTTTATTTATTACCTTTTCTACAAGAGCTTTAATATGCCAAAATTGTAAGGATTTAACACACTTAAAACGAAGATTTAAACGTAAACGCAACAGTATTCGTTAGTTCTAGAACTGGCACAGAGACGGCCATTAAAGTCGTGTTTGAAGTAAAGTAATGCTCCATTTTTGTTGATGATGCATCAAATTTGTTCATCGGTCGGAAAAAGAAACGCCTGATGTAAGATCCTTTACATCAATGACGTCATTTGTATAAGTATTGATGATAAATCAGCGTGAAATTAAAAAAGGTGCATAAAATAAAGTTTTTAATCTACAGAAATCTCGTAAAATAACCGCGGATTTGATTACTGAAGTATTTGTTTAGGCTGTTCGTTGTGTGCCCTTTATACATGAAACTTTCAGACAAAATGGCAGTCGAGTTAATCCGATAATTATTGCTAAATTATCCCACTTGTTGATATCACAATGACGCTATTGATACACCAAACAACTCTCCGATAACCGAACCAATTTTGCACAAAATCACGCCCACGGATTTTCACGTGAAAAAGCAACGAAAAACAAATAATTTAACACATTTAATTTAGTACAACAAAAGAGAATTTTACTTACAATTTTCCGTTGAGGATGTAACGAACAACACGTCTGACTCAATAGCAGGTAAAATTATAACTAAACATATGTAAACATGGATGTACACAGTACACACACTGGGAGCCGGCTTTAGAATTAATTCGCGATTCTCAAGGACACGTATAGGTGATATATGGCCGTTCTTACACAAACAAATTTAGGAAGTCGATCGGAAGAGACCTCGTCTTTGAAACGTCTATGAAGAAATGTGGTTGAGATACTAAATAGTGTTTATTTATCCCTGTAAACTCGAAGGGGGTTTTCCTTTCGTATTGTGGTCGGTAGTAAACTTGTTTTGTGAGACGTTGTGACGTAGGTCCTATTAATCAGCTGGTGTGACGTAGTCATATTTGATATCATTGGATTCTGACGTCATTATACGCCTTCTTTTTATGTTTATTCCATAAATTGGTCATTGGAGGTTTCTGGAAAGTTTTGAAAGGTATTTTTCCGAAGAAGGGATTGTATGAAATAGCACACGTAATTGTATAAAGATTTTGTATTTTAACAGGATGCCGGTCGGTATTCTGTACCGTTTCGAAAAACACAATCAATAGCTATTAAAAAATCTGCAAAGAGGTTCATATGTCCTAATATCTTTTCCAGCTTTAGAGAATATATTAATGAATTATGCCAATTTTACCTGTTAATCGCGACCTTTTTGCAAGATCGAGACATCGGGTTCGATCATGTGTTTTATTTTCGGAAATAGTTTAAATTTTTTCCTATTAGCGTCATAGGAAAAAGCGAAAGTAGCAATCATTCTATCCACCACTTTTCGGAAACTAACTAAAAACGGATCTACCTATGAAAATTCTAGGTTTTGATCTGATTTGCATTCTAAGACCTCAATAATCATGTTATTCCATAATACCAATTTTTACGGTGAATGCACTAAAACTGCATAGCAAAACACGTGTAAACATGGATGACGTATCGTGCAGGCTGCAGACGTCACGTGGAAGCACACGCGCAAGGCTTGTGGTGTAACCAATGAGCAGGAAAACATGGTCGCATGGTATGGTAAACTAAACCCTTACTTGTAATGTTTATGTCGTTATCTATAAGATGGTAAACAGGTAAAGATAAAGACCTATCTTAGCTTATGGGTTCATAAATAGTTTAGTGCATATGCGATAAGGTCTAGTTTACAGCTTTAGACTACTCTAGAATCAGACCACCACAGATAGGGTCCTGTAGGGCTGATGTCGACTCGGAGCTGCGGATTGTCTAGCGGGTTATCGGGACTCCGGCTCAAAAAGCAGGAGTAGGAATGGGGTATTTTTCAGTCAATAATACTCTGAAACTTCTTCTTGCCCCACCCTAATTTTTCACTCCTCCAAAAATGGTTTAATTATCTTATCATTCAATTATCCAATTACTTTTCTCGCCCTGGTTCGACGCGACAGGGAATGTCAGATTCTTACTGACTAAAAACCAACCCTACTCTTCCTACTTTTGCTTTTCGAACCGGAGCCCCGTTACCATGCAATGCAATCCGCAGCTCCAGGTGTTATATTATGTAGACTAGACTAAAAAACAATACTAAAGCTAGTTCGTTTATTTTCCTTGAGCGTTTATTGAAAAAATATCATTTAGCTAACAGTTGCTTGTACATAAAATAAATGAAGAGTACCTATTCAACTGTTTACTTATTTAAGTCAATGTGTTATTTATTAATATTGCGTATATAAGTATTGTTTGTTTCTTATTATTCCTCATCTAGTTATTTAAGAGATTGACGTGTAAAAGATTTACATTGTAACCTAATTGCAAAATAAATATCATTTATCATTATATCATTTATTCAAATTGTTGCGCGTTCCATTTGGTGCCTAGACATAATTTATAGTTCATTGGTGCCTGCGTCATAGACACATTACGTGACGTCAGATGAGTAAATGTCAGTGGACTGCATCAGTTATTAGGTAAGAAGTAATTTAATCATCGACCAAAATATTGTTTTGATACAAACGAAATTTTGTAAATGAATAAAATCTTTTATAATTAATTATGTTGATGTGTGAAGACTTTGGTTAATAACCGACTTTCCAAAAATAAGGAGGTACACAATTCGGCTTGTAGTATGTTTTTATGTCTATGTATTTTTATACCCTTTTATGCAAATTAAATAGGTATTACATAACAGCACAAATAATGCCATTTGATTTAGTTCAAAACTTTAATAACAGAAACAATTTTATACAAACGTATTTACCTACATTCTAAGTGTTTTGCAAGACGTACTAAATAAATACTTTTATTTGAGGGGGAAAATTATTCAATGTCTTCTCCTGGCTTGAGACAGTGTCAGACTCCTACTGACTAAAAACCACCCCGTCCCTACTCGTGCTTTGCGAGCCGGAGTACCTAACTTAATAATTGTTACTAGTCTACACACTTCTCAATCTAAATGTATCCATTGTCCTCTAATTAAGCTTATTCAGTGGCTAAACGACATTAAATAAACCAGATAACCAAACCAAGCTACATTGTCTAACATATGGGCAACGAACGCGAAACAAATCCCTTATTTTGCAAACAAGTCCGTCAGTCGACCAAATAAGATCAGCCACCATAAATGTAAGACAAAAACGGGCCGGAAATTCGTCAGCTCGAGGAGTATAAGACAATGCGCGACAATATGGCGCCCTCAGTCCGCCATTATTAGTGGCTAATGACAAATTCAGGACATGCATGCAACTTCCCAAGCGCTTGCGTGATTCACGGCCGCGGGCCGACTGTCAACTGCGGAGCGAATTTTCAATTTCGAATCTCGTTCGATTTATTGTTTTTATTGTCAATGGTACGGGAAGTGCACATTTTATGGCCAGTCATTTTATTAAACCAAAGAGTTTGTTAAAGTTAATTTTATTTATAAATGTTTTTAGCTATCAATGCAATGTCTGTCTTGAAGCTAAAAGATGAGTCATTGAATTGAGTCTTGTTTTTCATGGAGGTACAGATTACAGTTGCTTACGTGTCCAACAGTATCAAATTAAAAGAAAACTCGTGACTAATCAGTTGTTAGACAAAACAAAATCTGATTAACTCGAGTTTCCCGAAACTGCATCGTGTTTTCCTTAAAACTGAGAAAAATAATTATTCACTGACGTTTATCTTGGCATTTAAAGAGAAAAGAATGTCGACACTCTTCCATGAGCCGTGACAAACGTAATTGTGTTGAAAATATAAAAATAAACACGTATTAATCTTATTTATGATGAGTTATGCGTTTGTAATTGGATAGACGATTGTAATGGCGGAAATGAGGCGGCATTGTTAACGATGACAGCACGATAAGCAAACCCCTTTAGCGTTTTGATAAATGGTAGTACTATGATTAAACATCCAAGGAGTTTTTAGTCAAGCTGCCCAAGCCCGAGCTTGGAATTCATTCCAGCCAGTCTTGTGAATTTGAAATAAGAATGAGAAAAAATATGGCACTATTTTTTAACGCTTGGTGATTGCGTTGTAATAAAATACAATGCATTATTTTACATTGTAGAATAATTTATCTTAAAATCACTTTAGTAGGTACCATTTTTTACTGTGAAAACTTATTATTTAATAACATTTTCCTCGTCCAAGACTGTGATTAAATGTCTAATCCCATTCTGTCTATAAATTAGTTTCCCTGAGGCTCTGTCTAGACAGATTTCTATTAGTTTGGACAAATAGTCTGTTAGATTAGCTATCCATTATTTATGTTTGGCAATTTGTTATGATACTTGGGCTATTTGACTCAAGTAATTTGTCAACATGTCATGTTTATTGTACCTAGGTATACAGGGAAATTGGTATTCTAAGAACTAATCACAGAGCCAATAGTAAAAATATGGTTAAAAATAGAAAGGAATCCTTTCTCAACAACACATGAAATCGTGTTTAAAGGAACTAATGCCAAAATTGCCGTCACAAATCTTAACATTAAAATTTAGCACTTCTGAACATTTTACGCTCACCGCACGTCAAGCTATCCCATACAATCCAATGGAATTTCAACTTTATACTAAAGAACAAATAGTTCAAAATCTTTTAAACACATTGGACATAGAGTAGCTTAACTTGCTGACATAATATGCGTTCATTATTTTATTTTTAATTGTTCGAAGTTCGAATAAGCAATCAGCTTTTTAAAATTGCCTGCTAAAGGCATTGATTCGTTGAGCCTAGTCGTTCAGAACCGATGTTATTTAGTCTGTGGCGGTTTTTTCCTAACTTTTTTATGACGGACTAGCTTCCTGTAAGCGATACTATTGTTGAAGGACAAGTAACATGTGGAATGATTTATTAGCTTCAATAACTGAAGTATTAAGTCCGTTTTGGTTAGGAAATTGGAAGTTCTGATTTTATCTTCGAAGCTTTGTTTCTTTAGTAAATTATTTTGTAAATTGAAGAAGAAAATATGGGTTCATAAGGCAAACCTTATGAACCCATATTATCTTCTAATCTGACGAATTTGTTCATATCTCATAACAAATTATGAGATACGAAAGAAATTCATAAGATTCTCAAATATATTGGTATAGATAGATAGATAGATATTTTTGAGATAGATTCGTGTAGCATAAGATTAAACCTTAGTGGTTTTTGGTTGTTAAAATAAGCATAACCTTGTATTTATTGTAAAAATGATTAATAAATAAAAAAGATGCCTATGTAAGCTATAATAAAACCAGGTTTTCATAATAACAAACAAAAATATTTTTTGCTGTCTGTCAAATTTCCCGCGAAATCTTCATAGCCGCCATTATTGTTCAATCAAATGTCAGTCATAATGTCAAACTATTAAAGTTTAACATATAAACGGTAAACCTTACGGTTATTTTATAGGTATAATATAATATTTCTCATATAAAATTGTAATGACAATATGAACTATCGTATCTATGCCGCTAACCCGCGGTGAGAGGCAATCATCTACTGAATTACTGACATATCATTCAATGAGGCGCCATCTTGGATTTTTATAATTTGTAATAATAATGGGAACCGCGAAATAAACCGCGAATTTGTAACTGTTGTTAATTGTAATTCACCATTTTAGTTATAGCTTCGTAGATGGTACAATAAAATTATATTAAGATATTCTATTTTAATGAAAACTAATGATGAGATATTTTCGCAAACTCAGAGACATTTTAAAATAATTTATCAAAATTTGTAGCACCTACATTTCGACTGGTTATATCCATTTGGTAAAAAAAACATCGATTAGTCTTCTAAAAAACATTACACATACAAAACTTATCGTAAAACTCCTGTCATTCCTTATCGCGAACATTAATTTTGAAAAATTCTTCCATCGTTTTAAAGCGCACCTTTAAAAGCTGTTGAATAGTAACTTGGTAAGGAAAGAAAACGTGACCGACACATTAATTCTTCTAATTACTGTGCCAAGTCAATGTACGGGACCATTTAGTGAACTAATAACGCTGGGCCTTTATTACTGTACACCATGTAGTTCGGTTATGACTGCGACCTCTTTTGTCAGTTTGTGTTTGTTCCTGGTTCTGTACCCTTAGTACGAGTTTGCTTTATGTTTAAAGTAATCGAAACGAGAGCGTGTTCGGCGTTCTGATTGGTTGGTTTATTCGAGCCGTAATTAGCTAAACTCGTACTAGGGGTACTGATCAATAAAAAAAAATGTAAGAAGCATAGACTAAAGGAGGTTGGAATGACATGTGTCAAAAATGCTGAAATAAATGAAATTATAAAGTTGTAGATAAACGAAAAAGTTCAGATTTTCTCCTGTTTACTTTCACTTTAACTTCAACATAATTAGTTAATAATTGATTTATAAAGTTAATCAAATTACTGTCTCTGTCTCATTAATCACGGCGGGCGACAATGTTCATAGCTACAAACGTCACTGAAACCGAAAAATTGAATAAAACTTAAAAGCAACGCATTTTAATGTCAGAAAAAGAAAGCATATAATAATATCTTTTTGCTTTGCTCCAGTAAAAAGTTTAAAACCGTAGCAAGTTGCCGGTGACCGTTACATTTAGAATGAAAGGCTGTATAATAATAGATCTTTGCGTCTTAAGAAAAATAAAACGATCAAGACTTTTTATGTGACGTTTCGAAGAAAGTAACGTTTTTGAGGCTCATTTTGACATTCAGATTTGAAGACTGCGATCTAAGTTGATATGGAAATAGTAAAAGTAGATGAATTTTGAATATACAATATCATAACGCGCCTTTTAATTCCTGAGGGCGTAAGCAGACGTGTGTATATTAAATGTAACACAATTTTTTTGCCAGTAATATATTTGAAGTTTTCAATGTTCTATTAATAAAAGTTTTCGATAGTAATAATTAGAGCAATAGAAAGACTCGAAAATTGAACCCAAGAAGACACTTTCCTCTAATATGCTTACAGTCAATCAACCAGTGACGAAATATAAAATAAATCACTTTAAAACTGTTCATCAATAGTACCATAGTTTTTGTTCAATGTCGAAACATATGATAGCTGTCAACAAGTCCTTGAAACCTGAAGTGCTACACTTCATACTGCTGCTAATCTCCTCAACTCAATACAGCGTGAAGATACACGTATCAGGCACTTTATTACACCTGATTACAGTAATTCAAGTGGAGGATTAATGTTATTAATTAGTTTTTCCATGTTCTAGAATCTAGACATTACGGTAAAGCATCGCAGAAAGGGTTAGCAGAGACATGTTCGTCGGATAACTTTAATCCGTAGTATACCGAGAGCGCAAATCTACACGAGACACAATGAGTTTTCTATGGTGTCTCATATACCAGCATACAAGAGGTTAAGTCATGTAGACTCTGCGTTATGTCCTTAAATTTGCTAGAAATTACAAATAAGATAGCCTTCTAATATTTTGCCCGAATAAGGAATCAAAGACTTATTAATGAGGCACTAAGACTCAGCGCAGTAGCTGAATGATCGACTGCTGTGCAACTTGGCGCGGATTTGATTGCGACCACGTAAATATTAAAATCTTTTATTATATCTATGGTTTGCGACACACTGGTCTTAGTGTCATGTATAGTGTTCTCATGACACAGGAGAAAACTCTATTGCTGACTTTTTCTTCGAAAAAAAGGTTTATTGTGGTGAAAAGTGGTGTTATTCTTTGTTTGACAATATTCAATGTACCTGTATTATGTATATAGGTATGTCCATGTGTTTATCTTATTTACTTTCGATATTTTTCGAAACACATTTAGTGCTTGTAGGAGTGTCCAACATACTTATATATGTCTGTATGTAATGCACTTGATTACTAAGCAAACTGTGGTCAATTTCCTGAAACGAATGAACTGATAAACTTGGTACTGATAAACATATTTAGATTTAGACAGTACTCTTATTACTACTTGTAAATGTTTCCTTTTACCCGGAGCTGCGGACTGCCTAGCGGGTTACCGGGACTCCGGCTCGAAAAGCAGGAGTAGGAACGGTGTAGTTTTTAGCCAGTAAGAGTCTGACACTCCTTCTCGCCTCGCCCAAGGCAGGAGAAGTTATTGGATAATTTATCACCTCATAAAAAATCCTTTTGATTTTGAGTCTCATAAATAAGACATTAACGATTAACGAAGTTTTAACGAAGTGTAAACTATTTTTTAACCCAGAAAAAATACGATTTCTGTAAAAAAATATCAACGTAGATAAAATCATAGGCCTAGCTAGAAGAATATAAAAAATACGTGTTTTTTTTTTATTTTAATAACAATTCAGGCCGCATCGCGTTCCTAATTCAAAAACTGCATATTGACAGTCAGCAATTGACAATGGGCAATGGAGTCATCAGTTTTATTGTCATCATAAGCTACGTGCTGTCAAACGGATTGTTTTTTATCGTGATCAGCATTAGAATCATGTTCGAGGATGATTTTGTGAATATTTTCCAAACGAATATATTATTTATATGCACGACTAGCTAACCCGGCAAACTTCGTACCGCCTCAATATCTTTTTCTCGCCTTTTAAACCTTCCCTGGACTTCCACAAATAATGCAAGACCAAAATTCGTCAAATTATTCTAGCCGTTTTCGAGTTTTAGCGAGAGTAACGAACAGCAATTTATATATTGTTTGGCCATTTACAAACTTATTGCTGCATCTGTATAATATACTTAATAATTATTATTTAGAAAAAAATATGTAAGTAAGACCTATGAAATCTAAAATTATCATTAGAAATTACTTAGAATTTTTCCTCTTACAAATTTTTATGTTATAAAACAAATATTTTAGACACAAAACGCATTAATCTTTTTTTAAAAGGGTCGTTAATTATGTTTACAAAGGTTATCAGATCAAATACCCACATTCACGAAAGTTTGTTGATATGTTACTACTGTTATCTCTGAACAATACCCACATCACTAAAAGGAAATATATTTATTTAAATGATGTCACTTATGGAGGAAAATGTATATTTTTTTCAAACTATTTACCTTTATATTACAGCAGTATTGTAATATAGAGATAGAATATTGTATTGTAGAAAATTTTATGCACCTAAGCTACAATTTATAAAGTTAAAATTACTTCGTAACAATAACGAATGCTTCCAAAAAAAACTAATCATAAATAAAATATGCATTTAGGCTCTAAAACACATGACTTGTGCAAAGTTCTTCGAAAAAAAAAACAAAATAAATTCAAATCTTTGACAACTGCGAGAGAACTGTCAAAAGGAACGTTACGATATTTTAAAATGTTTAAATGAAAACGTTGTACTCACTTTGGCTCCAATCTGGTTTCCGCATTGTCCGGCCTGCAGATGCACTATTTCCCTCATATTTGTATTTAATTACTATTTAAAAACTAAATATTAGTTTGTTAGCGCGATCCCGTCACACGCACGGACGGACGGCCCGAATGAAATGAAATGAAAAAGGAACGGTGAACGGCGAACGAATCGGTTCTGCTCGGGGTGTGTGTGTGGCTACGGTAGGGAATTTTCCCCGATTTCGGGGAATATGAATAGTGTAGTTGATTTAAGTGTGAATCGAAATGATATTATTCTTATATGATTCAATGTTTAGGTGGAAATTGCGTTGAGTATTGCGAGATAAGAACAGATAGTGTTAAAAAATACTTTTTAAGTTTATTTATGAAGGTATTGTGATTAATGAAATACTTATTTGCGAAGATAAAATGTAATATGAAGTAGTTTGTGTTGATTCAAATTATGCACAATAAATATTATGTTCCCTTTATAGTATTTGAGAAAAAATACTTAAGTATAATAATATAAATTGGCGTTTTACAAATAAATAAATGCTAACCACTAAAAAAAACTACTATAAGAAACAATTCCTAAAAATTTTCCTCACAAGCACATCAATGTAGCAGAATTTTTGTACGTAATTTCTCCCTCTCAACACTGGCAACCCATAGCTATGAATCACCGGCCGGACGCAAGTTCACGTCGACAATGAAACCATAAATTATAAATTAATTCAAGCACTAATTACATTCTCTATGCCGACGACCGACGAACTAAACTTAAAAACAGCTAGTCTTTGGTAACTTTCAAAGTAGACTATCATTAAAATAGTGTTTATAGGATTTTGACCCCTCTCGTATGAACTTAACGCATAAAGTTGTATGAAGTTTGAAACGAACAGTTGTTTCGTTCGTAATTATTGTCTTTTTTTAAGGAAAATGTTATGTGTTTATTAACTAGATAGCGGCCAATGGTACCTTCTTTAGCACGAAAAGGTATTTAAACCTAACTGTGATCAAAGCATGTAGTTGGATTTATTTAGATAATACTAGCTTCTGTTAGAGACTTTGCTTGCGTTCCCGTGGGATAAATAGCCTATGTCTTATTCTAGTAATCTACCCCTGTTCCAAATTTCATCTCGATCCCTTCAGCCGTTTTGATGTGAAGGAGTAACAAACAGAAGTCAATATCACACTAGCTCACTTAAAGCCACAGCAGATTTGTAACCGGAGCTGCGGACTACCTAGCGGGTTTACCGAAGCCCCGGCTCGAAAAGCAGGAGTAGGAACGGGGTGGTTTTTAGTCAGTAAGAGTCTGACACTCCCTCTCGCCTCGCACAAGGCGGCAGAAGTTATTGTATGATTTTCCTCCTCTTACTATTAATAAAACATGAATACAAGTAAGAGGAAGTAATATTTCTTTATTATTTTTAATTTAAAAAAGACATTACTTTACTTATCAATTACTCCTTTAGCTTTTACTTGCAACAGTAAGTAATGAATGTTATATCAAATTGAAAAGAAAGAAATTGTTTTATATATCATTCTATCTACATTATGTACGGAGTTTTATTGCCTTCTTAAGTGCACTATGTGTGTGACTCATACAGAATTCCGTTAGTGTACACTGTGGATTACTTTCACGTAAAATGCACGTCTCTGTGCAGCACAAACAGCACGTCAAGCTATACTTAACTGTCCAATAGACATTGGATTTTGAACCTTATCATTGTGGTGTAAGGTTGAGAATTTGTTAAGTGTTTTTGACAGTTTAAGGTAGTGTTATGTGCTGGTGTTTGAACGTCTTATTCAATTATGAGATAAATAATAAATAATTTTATAGCTGGGGTACGTTGTACTGTATGAAAAGAGTCTGTGCTAGTATGTGTCATTATTTTATTAATGGATTGCTAATAAAAAATGAGTTTAATATATTGTTAATGGAGGTACATCTCCAGTAATCATCTGCTGACTTCTGAACTATAGGCCCTCTAGCACCCTCTAGCTACATAAAATAAGGCGTTGCAATAATCTCCACAGAAGGCGGGTTAGAGATTACAGTTTCAAAAATCCAAGTAATTTATATCACACCTAAACATAATAATCAGACCACCACAGATGGGGCCCTGTAGGGCTGATGTCAGAAACGGAGCTGCGGAAGACTTAAACGGGTTGCCGGGTCTCCGGCTCGAAAAGCAGGAGAGGGAACGAGGTAGTTTTTTGTCAGTAAGAGTCTGACAGTCTCTCGTCTTACCTAAGGTGGGAGAAGACATTGGATGATTTTCCCCACTCAAATAAAAAACTTAAGCATAATAATATTAAAACAAAAACAAAATTTTAAAATAGCAAACACAAATTAACGGTTAATTTCAATTCCAAGTTGGCAATACCACGACCTGCCTATCATTTAAGTGAGTGAGTGGCCATCTTCTAAGCAACTGCATTGTTTATGACATTAATCATACAACACCAATCGATATCAAGGCCGGCAATGGCTGCCGAGCAAACGTTTTGCAGTATTTTATTATTCCTTTTGTTTGGTAGTTCAGTAAATAAATAATATTATTGCTCCTCGAATGAGGTGAAAGTTTACATAAGTTCCCTTTGAAAATAAGAATATTATTATTAAAGATTGACGTGTAAAAGTATTACCTTTAACCAATTTGCAAAATTAAATATCATTTGTCACAGTTTCATACTGCATTTGACTGCCTTTACTGGTCGAATGGGTGATAAGCAAACTCTTCACGGTTCGATTTTTAAGGTCTATGTATGGTCTTATCGAATTTAAAATTGGTCATATATCTCCTTTGGTGCTGCGAATGTTCATGAGCGATTTTAGCACGTCCCTTAAAGACCCATAAAAAAATCTCCTTAAACCTACTTGACAATAATAAAGGGCACATTTGAAGGCCCACATGAAATAGGTGATAAACTAGAAAGGAACAGAAATCAGGTCACAATTAATTAGGACGCCGATAAAATGCTGCTTTTTAGTTTCAGTTAGTGTAATTAAAGGCACTTAAGGAGCCTATTTTACGTGAATGAGGTTTTATAATGACTTTCAGGCTGTAAATTTCAGTGCTTTTAAAAAATCCTAATTAACGGTTACTTCATTGCTTTGGTGGTTAAAAATAAACTAAGAATTTCGTTGCGTAAGTAATTTGTTGAGCTTTCTTTCGTGTCAGTAAATTGAAAACTGGGAGCCTACTCCGGTTCTCGAATCCGAAGTTTCGTTTAATTTTCGACCGTAGGTTTTATTGATTTACTAATAGAATTACTTGAAATAATCTCATTCGTTCATTTTTGTTCACGAAAGTACGTTGCGTGTTGCGTCTATTGAAATTGTGGCACGATTACGGTCCCCATGTACAATGACAATCTGCGAAGTTTCGTCCGAAACTTAATTTTTCGTTGAATTAGAGTAGGCCCCCTGTTTCGTTTTGTTTTTGGAGTCGAGGTTGAGTTGAGTTCCATTTTACTGCCTAATACTGCTTCGAAGATCGAGTGGTCGCAAGTGCGACTGGCGGACAGGGGGTCTCGGGTTCGATTCGGTCGGGCAAAGTATAATTGTTTTTTTTTCGGTTTTTCGAAAAGTAGTAGCACGGCGTTTGGCAGAGCTACGGACTACCTAGCGGGTTTACCGGGGCTTCGGCTCGAAGAGCAGGAGAAGGGTGGTATTTAGTCAGTAAGAGTCTGACACTCCCCTTTGCCCCGCCCAAGGCTGGAGAAGACATTGGATGATTTTCCTCCCTTAAAAAAAGCTATTTCCTTTTTATTTAGCAGTATTCTCTCGTCAATATTTAGTTAATTACTCTTCCCAGGAGCTCTTGTTTAATGATGAATTAAATAACAATGGATGATGCAAAAATCCCGCCCTTTTTACTGTCAATTTGACAGTTGGGCGTAGGGTTGTCAATTGTCTTTTTCTGTATTTTTTTTTTTTTCTTTAACTCTGAAATCTTTGACCTATTTGAATTTAATTTGAATTCGTTAATCAGACAAAACAAAACGAGTAAAACAAGTTGCTGTTTAACAAATGTTTTGCTATTTTCGTTGTTATACGAAGCAGACGAGTTTGATTATTTAAAACGAAAATCTATTGTTTTCGCCGGAATAAATCTGAATAAATATACTTTAAATGCATATATTAATAGAGTTGCTATGCAAATTGTAGTTATTTTCGTTGTTGTGTGCATTTTTGCCAGGTGGTGATAATTTCTAAATCAGGTATTGTTTAATTAATGTATTTTCGAAATAAAATAACGCGACCCACAACAGTTGAACTACGATAATCAAATATTTTAAATAATCAATTATCAAATTCAAAACAACAATCTTCATCTTCAAAATACCATTTTGGTCTTGTAATTGAACACCTCTTACATAAATACAGCTCTTAAAGCGAACAAAATCCAATTGTTACGTGTATTATCTCTAAATCTTACTACTTAGTATATCAATGAAATGGTAATCAACACCATAGACAGACCCGACAGACCACTCATTTATTGAGAACAACGCCCTCTATGTTCGACAACGGAACCTTTGTTACATCACTGATGAGAATGACAGAAAAAATGCGGACGCATTTGTTGGTTTTAAATTACAGACTGGTAATTTAATGATACACATATTATATAAGTACCTGCTTTATTCATTCTTTTTTATAGGAAATAGGAAGACACAAAATTACTCTAGGTATTTGTTAAAATTAAGCATTGAGTCTACAGAATCTGCTATTTTCGTAAGTAAAGTTAAAAAATACCATCTAGTATCAAGGGTTTCTAGATTCACCTACATACAAAGTAAAATATGTATACAAAATATTATATACGAATTTTCCTTAATTACTCTACTAACAAAAGTTCCTAAAATAAATAATTAAAATCACTGCCAGCCCTACCGCCACGAAAAAACAAAAGGAGTAAAAAATCCAGCCAGCATTATGTCCCTGCTAGGGATTACAGTCGGGTGCTAATTCCGTCGGGCATTCAGCCAACGCAGCGTCTCGTCTATGGTAATTTTAAACATGCACTTCTGAAGGGATATTTTGGGTCTGTCTGCTGGTAATTTAGCGTTTACGACCCTTTATTACGAGAAAATTTGTCAGAATAGAAAAAATACTTGATGGGATTTATTGTGTAAGATAACCCATGTCTAAGAGTTATTGTTACTAGGACTAGATAGTTTTATTAGAACTGACTGACTGCACGGTTGGCGCACTAGCTGGACAACCTAGTGCCACGTGTTGCGGCTTCGATTCTTCGATTCCCTCACGGAGCAAATGTTTGTGTGATCCACAAATTGTTTGTCAACGCACCCGCGACACAGTAGAAAATCCTAAAGTGGAGCAACAAAAATATTATCATCATTAGTCACTAGATGTCCTCAGCTAGACCTAGACCTAAGTTCCAGTGGTTTCCTACGACCTTAAATTAGGTCGTCTGTCTACATTTCTAGGATTTGACGATTTCAAAAAGGGAGTGTGGAGTATGGTGTTAATAACAAGGGATAGAATCTATAATCTGTTTTAACCCTGACTTTCAGTCATTAATAATTTCCAAAGAAGTAAATTAGTAAGCACAAGAATCAAGATCCACCCATGGTGACACTTAAACTGCTGACAACAGTATAACACGTGTAATTAACTCTATAGATAGCAGATAATCTAGATTACAAGTACCAGCTGAAAACTAGACCGGAACCATATCGTTTGCATACACGGTGCTATACACGAGAAAGTTGTGGTTTTCTAAGCCAAATACTGACTTCTGACTGGTTGGAGAAATAGGGAAACAGGGAAAATAGGGATGATGATGGGGTATAAAAATAAAAAGTCTGTTTAGTCCGTCAGTTAGGTAATGAAAAATTTTTAGACAGTAATATAACAATTAGATAAAACGAATCAAAGTTTGAGAGTGTCATATCTACGCATAAAATGTACGTAGAAGTGACATCACGCGACATATCAAATCAATATATCTTCGAAAGTATTTGTTTCCGTAAAAAAAATACGTGTCTAATATTTTAAAATAATCTACAAGACGCACGTTAAAATAAAAAATAATCATCTACCCTATTCGACGTCGCTTTTCGGCAGAGAATGATACTAGTATATTATCCAATTGTAATGAAATTCCACGCGCGTATACTTAATTCGTCCATCGGGAATTGGCGACTATCTAGGTAAGTATTGTAGGGCAATGAAAGTAATTCCCTGGAGTTGTATGCATGCCTCTCTCTTATTATATATTTATGGCTAGGTAAAGTTCTCTTTGTTCCTTTGCAAACTAAACACTGAATTACTGAACAGATTCATAATTAGGTTAAAACAGTGCACTTAAAACCAAGTCTAAGATAGTGTCAAGTATCCGGAGCTGTGGATAACGTAACAGGTTACCGGGGCTCCGAGCAAAGCAGGAGTCTGACACTCCCTCTCGCCTTATCTAACGTGGGAGAAGTCATTGAATAATTTTCCTCTCAAAAAGAAATGATAGTGTCAGATCAAGACTGGTCCTACTTTAAGTAGTAGTCAAAATCCATTTTAGGTAGGAACTTCCTACCAAATGCCACTAAACAAACGAAGAGGTCTCAAACTATGTAACAAACGAAATAAAAAGTAACTCCTTCGCTCTTGACTGTCAACGTCTCCAGGGTACACCTACACACTTTTTACAAGGATACTTTTTATCCCACCGACACAGGTAAAACAGCATGCAAAATCCAGACACACTCAGTACAAATATGGGCAAAAAACAGTGCAACAAAACGCTGCAAACATTTCAAACCACGACCACACTCCCGTTACACGCAGACGTGGCCAATCGCGCAAAAAGTCGACGACAGTGCCTGCGCCCGCGCAGCCTGCGCCGGCGACGGGGGACGCGACGCAACACGCAAGAGGAGGACTTGTACACTTTACATACAATTGAATGGCCTCCATATTGACAGTATTGTACACTTGTATAATTCAATAATTGTTTCGCAGGAATTGTTCGAGGCTTTGGATGCTGAGCTTCGCTGTGTCGATGCTACTGTTTATTCTGCTGTAAAGCAGTTGTTGGAAGTATGTGGTGGGATTTTATGCAATAAAAAGAAATCTCTTTCAACTAAGGACGATTTTACGATTAAAGTATTAGATTTTTTAGAAGACCCGGTTAGTACAGGGACTTCTAAAAGGACTAGCTTATTGTTATTGAGCAAAATTTTATTTAAAATCAATGTTACTGGAATGAATACTTGAGTGTAAAAAAGGAAAAATGCGCTTTCGAGACCATTAGATCTACGACGCAGTCAACAAGATTTAAAAGTTCTTTTAAAAGCTGTAGATACGTGTCTTATCTCTAAAAGGCTCTTTACGATGTCAACTCCAAACGCAGGAAGAATTCCACCGCACCCGTGCTACATCAATGTTATAAAGCATATGTCTTGTGTTTTTTTAAACGAGTATGGACATACTTGCATTGTAAATTATTAGCTGTTACACTTTAAACGTGTTGGAACCTTGTTTAGCAAATAGTTAACAAAAAGTCATTTGGTTGAATGTACTTCGCATTTGATTCCAGCACGGAACCACTGACATATAAAATTGAAATTGTAAACATCATTTTGGGGAGCCTGCTCTTCAAAAATTATGGCACAATTAAACAGTTTTCTATGTGATACGTGGATAACAAGATTATTTATATAATATTACTAGCGGACCCGACAGACGTTGTCCTGTCTACACGTCTGATTAATTAAAAAAACATTGTCCAGCGGACAAAATTGTGAATCTAAACCATTCTCAGATCCCCTTGAACACACACAAAAAATTTCATCAAAATCGGTCCAGTCCTTTAAGAGAAGTTCAGTGACATACACACGTACAGAAGAATTATATATATAAAGATATAAAGATTGGATAACAATGTCATTGTGATAGGTACCTCTAATGTTGCAGGTGTCTATAGGCTTCGGTGCCGCTTGTCATAAGCATAAACTTAAATATCGTAGCATAGAATCCTATATTTTATAAGGTGTCACTCTATTAAGGGGTCGTCCATTAATCACGTCAGGTTGTTTTAAAGATTTTTTGATCCCCCCTCCCCTTTGGCGATAGGTGGTGAGGTTTTAGATTAACCCCCAACCAACATCACGTGAATTTTTTTAATACAGAAAATAAGTATGAGTGGGTTAACATTTTGTACGTAATACAAGTACCTAAAAAATATCATCTAAATTGGTTTAAGTTTAGAAATGTATAATTATAATTTACTCTTTTATGAGGAAGTGGAAAAATCTACACTACACCCCGTTTTAAGGTTTAAAAAACACGCGTTCGGTGAAAAAATAAATACACGTGATATTTTATAAAGTCCCCGTCCCCCCTCGTGATGTTTCGTGATTTTTGTCGAACCCCCTAATTGAGTCTCACGTGATTAATGGACGTCCCCTAATATTAGCATTAACCAGACATAAAAATGAACAAAGAATTTCTATATTGAAAATCTAAAAATATACGAACACATTCTGTCACATTTGCAAGCACTAGACTTGGTTTCAAATAAAACTATGCAAAGCTCATTTATAAGGCAATATGTCCAGGCAATTTAGTGACGAACTAAGGAAGCTAGTTGTCTTGGCAAGTAGCCAGATATGTCGTTGACTGCCACTGGCGCCAGCAGTGGTCGGAAACTGAATGCAGTTTTTTACTCTTTTCCCCCTTTTACGACTTACACGCGTATTTTTAACTAAAGAGTTTTAATGTTTGGTTAAACTTTGAGAGTTAGTGGTACTTTGAACTTTTTGTTATTTCAGTAATGTTTTTCATGTGTTGTGATATTGAGATTGGATGTCTTTTAACGGAAATAAGTGCTTATAAGGACAGTTAAAGTGTGTTTTGTTGTTAACTCGTTGTAACTACGAAAGTTATTACAGTACGGTAGTCGTTTGATATTTCCTAAAATAGCTATAAATATGATTTAGAATACAGAAGCTTTCTGTGCTTCTACGACTGCATATGACAAGATTTCAGTTTCACTTTTGGGCCGAGCAGGAAAAACTTGATGATAACTTGTTGCTAATAAAATAAATACATAAAACAATGATAGTCCCCAAGTACCTATTTCGAAAGCACGTTTAAGGTTGTTGATACCGTTTCCAAGTTGTTCTCAAGCATTTCTATCAGGTCGCACCTGATGGCATCCCCACTGTATTGTGACAGTGAGTGGTGTAAACCCTCTCATAGGTAAATTGATCTAGTGAATATAGGCACCTACTATTAGAGATCCTGAAACTAGTCGGAAAACTTCAAAGTCTTAAAACCAAGTTTCAATGTCGAATCTCGCAATAATCCAGACCAAAGGCACATAAAAATAGGTCTAATCATAACACAAACAAAAAACTTATTCCATTGTCGATGGACATTGCGCAGTGTCTATGGCAAGTATGGCGGCCAGCTCACAGCTGTTTATTTATTTATCGGAAGCTATCTCCGCGATCCGACTTTGTTTACGTAAAATAGGCTATTGCCCCGGCCCAAAGTCCGTATGTCCGTGTTTTCATACAAGTATTTTAGATTTTTATGAGTTTATTGGCAATTATTTCATTTACGTCAATAGGTGCGCTATTAAAAGGCTGTAGGAACACTAGTTAGTCATTTTGTGGCTATTAATGGGTTATTGAACTTCTTAATGACTGTAACTTTACTGTAGTCTTGGGTTTAACCCAGTGAAACAATATCGGGGTTGTCTGAACTACTTAATTTTACTTAAACCGTTAAACGAGCCATTACGAGCCCTCAATCCGAGGATTTCGAGGTATCAGACAATGCTAAAACATGTCTACAACTTCAACAAACACAATTTTCTTCATAACAAATAGAATACCTAGTCTGCCTTAGCCTCAGTTCCAAGTCTGGCCACATTAATCGGTGGCGCTGCTTCACACATAATCGCTGCTCATCATTTTACATCGTAGACAATCGGTGAAAGTAGTGCATTATTATAGCTACTCATTGCGTTTTAAGTATTCTAGACGAAAGTCGGTGATCTTTAACCCGCCACGTCACGTTGCACGTTTATGTGAACAACCGCTAAATCTGCTCACCTCGAAGTGAAACAGAGCGTAAAGATAAGTGAGTAATGTAGTGTTGGATAGTAAGGATAGATGGCGTTGTTCTATAGTTTTGTAAACTGCTGTTTTTTTACTTAAAAATACTTATTTTAAAATAATGTTTTTTATATTTATTTTACACAAACTAATTTAAATTGGAATAAGTAGTCTGTTGAGGTAAATCAAAAATCAAACAGGAAAAGAAAGAAGTTTCAAATTTAACTCAAAACGTCTACATTTCCCAAAATAGGTACAAATCTCGACAGAGACAAAATAAAGCAAAAAACGAACATAAATCTGTTCTCCACACAAATATAGAACTTAAGTTCATACTAATAAGATTCGATTTAAACCAGTCGACAGTCGAGTGTCGAGTAAAGGAGGCATTCTGTAAAATTGCCTTTGCTTCGACACAAGTTGGAAATTAGGAATGTTGTCTATTCCTGTAACGGATGACAAAACGAAAATGACTGTGTTCGGGATTGTTCCAGAATAAAAACTATTTCCATGGCCGCCACACGCGTCGTTTGTTCAGTAGACTACCAATATGGTATAAGCCGGTAAACGAGCAGACGGATCACCTGATGGTTAAGCAATCGCCGCCGAGAGGCGTTACAAGTGCGTTGCCGGCCTTTTGGGGGTAAGGAATATAAGGGTTGTTGGAATGATTGGGAAAATTTATTGGACCAATTTCCCCGAAACACACACGCTCTTAATCTTCCTAATACCCGATTCTCGAAAAACAACCCTTAAATTCCTAACCCCCTAAAAGACACGCAACGCACTTGTAATGCCTCTGGTGTTTCAAGTGTCCATGGGCAGCAGCGATTGCTTACCATCAGGTCATAAAAATGTGAAGGGGGGTAATTGGGTCCTCCGGTAACCTCACTCACACAACGCAAACGTTGTTTCACGTCGGTTTTCAGTGAGGCCGTGGTATCACTCTGGTCGAGCCGGCCTATTCGTGCCGAAGCATACCTAGCTCTCTCACACTTATGTCATAGCCATCGATCATCATTAGTGTTACAGCTTTATACCTTGTTACCACCAGTAGCAGGTTTAAGAAAATAATAAAAATCTATAAATAAGATACTTATCACGCATTTATTTCACCGGATCAGGTGTTCAGCATTCCGTAGACTAGTTATAAACTTATAATAATACTAAGTGGACCTTATCGAACAATAGACAAATTATACCTAGACCAGACTATACATAGTAACTCCGGTAAAGGTCACTGGTCCTATTTTTAAAAGCTTTTTGATTATGTTGATCGCATTTTTTGTGATTGTGTACAGTCTTGGCGATAAAAACACCCTAGTTTGCATTCCATAAGATAGATAGTCAGTCAGTTAGACTATTGGTAGGTACTTAATTGGTTTTCAACATAAAATTGCATAACGTCGCGCCTTTTATGCCTCGAAAGGAAGGTACAGACTTTTTTATGTTATAAGCTGGTAAACGAGCAGACGGATCACCTGATGGTAAGCAATCGCCGACATACGAAACACCAGAGGCGGTACAAATGCGTTGCCGGCCTTTTGGGGGTTTAGAAAATAAAGGGGTTGTTGGGGAATCGTCGATTATTCTCAATATTGGAGAAATAATGGACAAAGACTTTTCACAAGTTAACAATGTTGGCTGGACACAAGTCCAGATTCCGTGCTAGATATATTACTGGGAAGAAATCTAACCTTTCTTCAGTCGGTACTCTCGTTTGGCAAAGAAGCAGAAAAATCTCCTAATTGGTTACAAAAATAAATCAAGTTTATTATCAGCACGCACATCTAACCGTCTCGTGTTACAGATGATCGGTAGATAACAATCAGATAGTTGGTCCAAATGAATCGGATAAGCGACCAGTTTCTACACAGCTAGCTAGTTACAACAGAAATAAACCAATTATTTATTTACTACGTGGAAAAATACCTATTAACGATTAATAGTAGCTGTTCGAAGAAATCTGATAGGTGATAGGTGTTTGGTTCTAGAAAAATCTTAATGTTACTAAAGAAAAGAATATAGCCAATAGTCAATAGGCTCACCCCCTATTACATGGGACTTATAACACTAATGGTGAAAAGTGGATGTACATTGTACAGTGGCATTACGTGCCGTAATGTGCACCTCTGCTTATCCGCTCGGGGATAAAAGGCGTGACGATAAGAAAATAATAAAGATTAAAAGCACATTTTCTTCATTAATGACATAGGTTTTTTTAAGGAGGGAAATCATCCAATGGCTTCAGACTCTGGCTGACTAAAAACCACCCCGTTCCTACTTAGTTCTGTCCTTCGAGCCGGAGCCCCGGAATGACTTAGGCTGAAACTTGGTAACAGTCTGTCTGCCTATTCTATGATATTGAGAGCAAAAAGACACGAATTACCTGATGGCAAGCAACCTGAACAGCCGCAGTACTGAAGGAGGAACAAGGAAGAGACAATGGTAGTTAAAACTTTAGTAGATGGGTAACCTTCAAGAAGTTCGTTTTATTTTTGTCATAAATCATAACCTTGACCGTGAGACCATCATCATTTTGTACTAATATTAGAATATGAAGTTCTGGGTGATCACCCAGCTATTTAATAATTAACCTTCTATTAAAAACTTGTTCTGAAATAAATCAATTCATATTTTCTTATACTTCTTGGACTGAAGGTGCTCATTGACTGCAGGTGCCAGTGGCAATAATCAGTAACATTGGTGTAGTTTAGTGTAGTAAGTAGTAAGTACAAAGAGGAGATGTCATAATGTGATTATGCACTGTGACAAACCAAATGTCTGCCCAAAGATATAATGAGTAAAAAGGTGCAATGTGTTTGTAGTATGGGACTGCATGTTGGAAAATAGAGAGACACCCCTCTCTTGTTGTAACGTCCCGCGCTCCCCGTAAAGTGTAACGCATAATGTTAAAGGGAAATCTAGTTAGGACATCTCCTCTTTGTATTTACTTCATGATTACAACAAGTGAGCTTCATGACTTGTTGTAATGTTAAGACATTGTTTTGAAAAGTGGAAATAACCAGTTGCTCTTCCCTCTCCCGATAAACTCTCTCAATTGAGACAGTGAGTGCCTGACCTTCCTCTTAATGTACTTGTTCACATAATCACTGACTCATTGGCTTATCAGACTGTCTTCTATATTATATGTATTACCTATACTGCCACAGACACGCCGGTTTACCTATATCTATTGAAGGAATTTTTGTATGTCTGTGTGTTTGATTTTTGGTGTGATTTTTTATAGCTTTTAGAAATAGGTGTTCGGTCTTATTTCTTGATTTTTGCAATTTATTCTAGCAACACACCGCCAATGCTAAAAAATATAAAAAGAAATAAACAATAAATAATAAACTGTTGTTTTTTTTTTTGAGGGGGAAAATCATCCTATGTCTTCTCTCGCCTTGGGCGAGGCGAGAGGTAGTGTCAGACTGTTACTGACTAAAAACCACCCCGTTCCTACTCCTGCTTTTCGAACCGGAGCCCTGGTAAAGACTTCATATACCTAGCAATATTTTCTGAAATTGAAACATTGGGCACAGGTTGTATCTGGAATTCTTAGATAACGGAAAATTTTCTTGCACTAGAAAAGGAAAAGGCCTAAGAGAAATATTTTAAATAGTGTATTTCAGACAGTAAATTATTGAAGGAAGGAAGGTCTGATTCTCCTTGTGGTTGAATTACTTGAAGTTCCTAATTCAGTCAGATGCGCAGTAAATATCGACAGTTTTCTAAAAATCTTCCAATGACAGTTGCGACAATCTACTCTCTAACATTACGTGTGTACTTAGTGTAAAACCCGTTAACAGTTTTTTTGCGAATTCCAAGAGCCCAATCACGAGCATTAAACTAATTACGATGAAACAAAAACAGGCAGATCAGTGAGCAAAAACTATATCTATGCAAGTTGTGAACTTGTAACTTATTTCTTTAGAGTAGACTTGTTTATTTTGTATCATTATGTTCGTCTGATAGCTCACGGATACGACGTGTGTCCAGAAATATTCCATTTTAATATTTTAAAATCCGCCATTTTCTATTTTCACAAATAGTGATGTGGTACAATATAGACTATAAATAAAACTTTAAACAATAATCGATTAAAATAAGAACGCGAATTTAAAAATAAAATATTTCGCGACAGTTCCAGATTTAATTTCTAGAAAATATTTATGTAAATTAGCGGTTGTTTTGAGTGTTGTTTTTTTAATAAACAAGTGTGTCAATCGTTGGACGTCGGATTGAATAATTTGGTCCTAATTAGGGGTCCAATATCACTGATGCAGCGTCGAGGTTACTGTTTCGTGGATTTCCAAACTGTGCTAACGTTGGTGTGAGGATTCCTTTACTGCTTACCTACTATTGGTCGGAATTCCGTGAAGTTATCGTAAGTATTTTGCTTATAAAGTCAAGTACAATCTCTTGTTTATATTGACGCGTCATTTGTTTATTATCGAGAGAGCGTCGAGAGAAAGTTTTGTATCCTTGAGAAATGTATTTATAACGAGTGAGATTTTATTTTAATTAGCAAGTTGATCGATAATTGTTATTAACATTTGTATTGGTTTTTTAATTAAATGTAACTTAACGGCACTATTACTGGATCAACTTTTTCTTGACAAAACCTCGTTATTTCCAGTCCTTTCGAGAAAGCCGTCAATATTCAGCAATTGAATGCAATATGTCATTTTGGCACCTGCATCCTTACGAGCGTTCATTTAATTAGCTTTACTGACAGACAGACTGGTGGACCATTTTATTTTAATGCTTTAAAAGTACCGTCCTGTGCCTAATTAATTAAACTAAATGCTTTGATATTGGCAAAAAGGTTTGAACGTTAAAATGAAAGCATGCCATTGTATCATGAGTTCCATTTTAAAACAGCAGACAGTTTGTCATTGCAAGCTACATCACAGAAGATGCTTCAATGATGACTGCACTAATTCATAAAAAAATATTTGATGTAAGAATGCAGATTACAAAGTAAATCTTATTATCTAAAGTAAAGTCTAATGTACATAGAACCTGAACAAAAGGTACAAGCCTGTCAAGTATCAGTAGATTAACTGATAATCTAGATTTTGCTATTTCATAATTAAGCTATGATATTGGCACTGATACATGATACTGTATAGAGTAACCACCCACGCCCACTTTTCAACTAGGTAATTATTCATTAATCGATTTTAGACTTCTAGACAACTGAAGTGTTTCACACTAAAACCTAAAGATTTGTCAAGGTCTCAAAGAGGTATTTTATTTTTATTTATTTTTTTATCCTCGGCAAGGAACTTTAATCTTTTCTGGTGTTGCTGACCAACATCATCCATAGATGGACACCCCCATCCATGGTTCAGTCGGTTGATATCTTACCATCAAATGATCCATCTGCTTGTTTGCCCTTTATCTTAAAAATCAAAGCTTTACTTTCTCTGGCTTTTGCATATTTCAATTAGGGAATAGGGCCGCCAACCCACATTGAGCAAGCCTAATTGATGCTCACACCTTCTCCATATGAGAAGAGGTTTTGGTCAGCAGTGGCCACTATATGCTGATGATGTAAGGGCCGGCTTACTTTTACTAGATTCATCCATCCATCTGCCCTCCACAACTTGCTAAAATACCACACTCATATACACAAGAGATGTAACAACTAAAAAAAGACAATAATTTGTGATCGAGTCCCAGGTTAAGCAAGTGTAATTTATAAGTTAGTTAGCCTTCAAATTTGCAACGCCTGAAAAAGGCCGTTAAGCTGTATATAATATTTAAATTAAGACCTGTAATACCTTAACATGCAAATAAAGAATTTGATTTTGAGTTTGAGTTCGAACCTCGACACTCCTTGCTCAGTAGTCGCGCTTGTGGCCACTGAGGTAGCTTAAAAGATGTTATTGCATAACATTAAAGATCCTGACATCACTATAACGGACCTTAAATCGGCTGGTTCTGCTTAGAACCGCGTGCTTCACACGTGACCAACAAATGTAACATGCTCTATTAATAACTACACATACGTTATAGTTAATGGAATCTTTACATCATGAAAAGTTTCTAGGAAAAGGTTTACTTTATAGTAAACAAGTGGTTGCCATGGTAACGATGGTTAATATTTTCGATACCTACACAGTTCTTCTTGAAAGCGTTGTTCTTCATTAACCAAAGCTAAGTACGATTTGAAACTTCTGAAAAGAACATTTTCTCCATATACCTTTTTTGAAGGAGAGAAATCATCTAATTACTTCTCCCGCCTAGAATGAAGCCAGAGTGTTAGTCTCTTACACACTAAAACCCACTCCGTTCCTACTCCTGCTCTTAGAGCCGGAGCCCCGGTATCCCACTAGGCAGTCCACAGCTCAAGTCAATATACCTAATGCCCATGTTTTTCAAGGTGGCATGTATCACACTGGTAGCTTAGCACTTACCGGCGAAAAAGCTGTTGGGTTAAGAGATAATGGTGATCACCGGGGTGGTTTTACTTTAGTGTGATAAGAATCCCTCCCTAATCTTTTTCCCCATAAAGATAGGCGGCATTTGAAGGCTTCTCCACGTCATGAAAACTCCTTTTTTATGCTACACGCCAGTAAACGAGCAGTCGTATCACCTGATGGCAAGCAATCGCCGCCGCCCATGCACACTTGAAACACCAGAGACGTTACAAGTGCGTTGCCAGCTTTTTGGGGGTTAGGAATTTAAGAGTTGTTGGGGAATCGGGGATTGGGAAGATTGGGAATTGGGCCTCCGGTAACCTCACTCACACAACGCAATCATTGTTTCACGTCGGTTTTCGGTGACACCGTGGTATCACTCCCGTCGACGCATGGCTCTCCCACACTTAAACTTGACACCTTCACCGCTACTTATTTCCTCGTTCTATTACAGTATTTATTTCACGTATGTAATTTGACCAGTTACAATTAATATGTAAGCTGTACCTAATTAGATTTGATTATGTTTTTTACAATGAAGCTGAGGGGCAATGATCTCGTGTTATTGCCATCCTGTGAGTCTGATGTAATAGTTTCACATGTTGTGAATTGGTGCCATATATTTCTATTTAACTGGCTACTATTGTTACTTTTGTGTAGAAGAAGTTAAATAACACAATACAAAATACGAAATACCGTAAGGAGGCAGTAAGGGACAAAACCCAGGTTTTCAGGATAGCAAAAATAAGATGTTTTATTAGCAAATCTGACTGTAACTTCTGAAGTGTAAGTTGATATAAAAAGTGTCTATGGCAAAGTTCCTTATAGTTCCTTATATTTTATACATCATTTTTTATACAAATATTAATTGAAAATGTCATATACGGCCATTGATATGTCGAAATTCAAAGTCTGAATTCGTTTTTAGTCTGAAAACATTCTTATGTAGTAGAGACTTATAGCACAGAATACTACTCATAGTCTAGCAATAATGTTAAGGTCCCAATGGACCTTATGGACATCAATATGTAAGGTATACTGATGTACTTCCTATCGACTTACTGACTTCCACGTCATTGAAATATGTTTTAAACTTCCACCACATTATAATAAATCAGGTGACAAATGTGATACTTGGTGAATTCGAACCGGTTACACCGCGGAACTCTTTCTGACCACTACCTACTTGTATTTTATTACATACTTATATATATATCTCATGTGCTGTAACCTTAGTCAAGGATTTTGATATTAGTTAACATTGTGTAATGGTAAATGGTATTTTTTTACACGTTAAAAGCTGGATTAGTGGGTTCTATTGAGGTTTTAAATGTGTGTTGAGATACCAATCGTCCGGTGAAGTTTATCTTCCCGATTTCCAACAACCCTTTAAATTCCTAATCCCCAATAAGCCGGCAACGCTCTTGTAATGTACTATGTAACGCATAGACTATACAATATATACTGAGAATGTAACGCCTCTGATGCTTCGAGTGTCGATGGGCCGCGGCGATTGCTTACTATACCATAACAAAACCTATTGATCTTTTGGAACTTGTACAGTCCATATATTATGTAAGTGTAGTAACTAGATCTCACCACTATCGTCCTACATTAATTCGGTTTTGCGGTTAATTAGATCCATGTTATATGCGATCGGACTGACAAAATAGTCAGTCATTCTCTTCAGGTGATCAATAGTGGACTGGCGTTCTTTCTGTTTGTCTGGTAAATTCCTTGATCAACTGCTGTGTGAATAGTTAAGTTAGTGCTTATGTTTTCGGGAGCTTGATCTGTGTAGCGCAAAAGAATGTATTCTAAACTCCTATTATTGTAATTTTATGTCAGAATTCTCTCAGGCGAGAGGGAGTGTCAGACTCTTACTGAATAAAATTTTACCCCGTGACTAAACCCGCTTGGCAGTCCGCAGCTCCGGACGGATGTGAGAATTGATCCTGGTTGTTCGTAGTCAACTCTCTCGAACACTTGACCAACGGAGAACAGCAAGAGAAATGCACTGAGCTTTAAAAATATAGATACTTTACCTAATATTACCTATATTAAATTAAACTAATTAAAGGAGTACACAGTTGACTCGTCTGCTCTTGGCAACCTATTAAACGCTAAACACATTTCTAAAATATTGATTAAGTACTTACATTTCTGTATTTATGTTTTCCAGACGATGTTATCGTTGGAAGAGCTAGCGGTCCGCCTGTTCGACGCCGGGGCGGTGCGGCTGGGGGACATCGAGGCCAAGATCGGCAGGCGCACGCCCATCTACTTCGACCTACGAGTCGTCGTGTCCCATCCGCAGATTATGGTACATTGTATTTTATAACCTTTTTATGGGTGAAGCCCGCTACCACCGACAATACCGCTGCAACGCTTGTAAACCAGGATCTACAGTAGATACAACATGAAAACACCGGAACACTGAAGTACGGCGCGTTCCAACGTGTATTTTATAATATGTTTTATTAAGAGAGGTCCCATGTAATACCTATGCCTGAGCCTATTTATCTACTGAGAAAATTTTCGAAAAGCCAAAACAGCTTAGCAGTTGCTACTTTGCCCGACCCGGGAAACGAACCCGAGACCCTTTTCGACGTGTTGTCGCACTTGCGACCAATGAGGCATGGTCTATAGAGAAACTGTGAATATAATGTGCGAATAACACAGGCTCGGCGTATTCAAATTGATTTATTTATTAATGTACAGGAAATAAAATAAATGCCAATTAAACTCGTGTTGCAAGATTAGTAGCTGTAAGTAGCTTAGTACCTAGTTACCTGCCTACATAAAAGTTAATCTATTTGCAGGTCGTAATTAAATCGTTGCAATTGTAAATTAATATGTCATCTAAGTAGCTCATGCAAATACTTACTTAAAATAATAAAGATTTAAAATACTGCAGACGTATTAATTACTTAGATGTTCTCGAAAATAAAACTAATTAATTAGTAGAAATTAAACATAAAATAAATTAATGTTACAGCTTTCGGTGGCCCAACATTTGGAGAAGCTCGCGAAGGATATAAATCATGAGCTGCTGTGTGGCGTGCCGTACGCCGCGCTCCCGCTCGCCGCCGTCATGTCCGTCAACACAAACACGCCAATGATCATGAAAAGGAAAGAAACAAAAATGTACGCCACGAAACGAATCCTGGAAGGAATCTTCGAGAAAAACCAGAAATGCCTAGTTGTAGAGGACGTAGTGACATCTGGTGGCAGCCTTATGGAAACTGTTAGCACATTACGTTCCGAAGGCTTGCAAGTCACGCACGCCGTAGTAGTTCTCGACCGCGACCAAGGTGGCGCTAGTGTGTTGAAACAGAATGGTATTCAAGTAAAATCAATTTTCACTTTGACTGGTTTACTGAGAATCTTGAATGAAGCCGGTAAAATAAGCGATGAAACTGTTGATATTATTCTAGACCATATTAAGGAATGCCAGTTTAGCAACCTGGATTTCATGAAGGACAACTTAGAGATTATGTCGGTTTGATATTTTGACTTAGGATTTTAAGATAAAAGTTTGGTAAATGAAATAATTCAACCACATATTCTAACTAGCAATCTAGAATACCAACCAGCACCGCTCAAGAATATTTTACCGACTACAATGATGACAATTATGTCTTTACATAATAATTAATACATTAGAATAGTAAATAAGTAAGCAGGTACTAAGTATTTGCCTAAATAATGTATTTCTATTTAAGTAATGTAAGAAAAAGTAATTACAGGTATAATATCTTAAAAGACGATTATTTTTTATTTACTGATAATTTTGTAATGTAAGAATAATGTTTGTAATAATTATTTAATAAAAAATATTAAATTAAGGCCTAAATGTGTTTGTAAATATCTCCTGTCCGTTCCTAATGTCTTCTTGGCTAGGTATTATGACCTCATCGAGCTCAAATAGGGGAGAGCAAGTTAGGGAATCAATAGGTAGGTACTATAAGTTCCTAGGTATCCTAATAATACTAATAGTAGTCAGCTAGTACATCCAGTGACTGATAGTAATTAGGTATAGTAGATGGGTCCTATATACCTATTCCTGATTTCAGTTTTCTATATAGTAGGTAGGTAGAGGAAACTAAATGTCATAAAACGTCTCAATAGCAATATTAATTACTTAGGTATAAATTATAAACAAAATAATAACAGAATTACGTACCTAAACATCTATTTATATAAATGAAGCTGTTTTACCAGTATTTTCCTGTTTTGAAACTAATTAGACTAGGGCAGATAGGAACCTTTGTATTTTATAGCTAATGGTGTAACAATTCAATGTGTAGGTACCGGCTAATGGGCCACTGCACCGTTATCCCGCTGATGAGGAAACGACTGACGTCCGGTCACAATGCAAATGCTAATCGTAGTTCTATAGTTATGTAGACCCTCGACTCAGTGCCTATTCGATGTTGAATAATGTGGTGTGTACCTTTGCCTAAATTTTTATGTACCATAATGATGAACTTATTGAAATTATGTTTCCCCAAATAAATAGGTACCTAGTTTTGCGATGGTCTAGGTCAGAATCTAAGTTTCAAATTGATTCTATTAGTTCGTAGTTTATGTTCATGTTTGATGAACTATTGACTATTATACTGGCAAAGTGCTATTACCTACATGTACTTCTCTGCCTACCCCCAGCATAGCAAAAGCGTGATGTTTTTGATTACCTGTCTGTAAAATGTACATGTGTAAAATGGGTACCTAGTCCCTACATTTTAGTCATATATCAGGGTAATTTGCTCAAATAAATGAAACGATTGAAGTAAAATCATTGTAGTTTATTACATACTCACTGGAATATAATAATAATTAAAAACCTTTGATCGATTTCGAAATGTTGTACTAGCTTCTTAGTAAAAAGCCAATGAATAACACAATATCTGAACAGTATCAAACAAAGTATTAAAATTAAACTTAGGCATTAAAAAATAGTTCAGCCTTATCAAAAAAAAGATCTTTTCCTTTGTGTCATCAGTGTGTCGACAGCACTGTGTTGGTAGTCAGGCGAAGGGCCCACGTCGCTGGGGGAACCTGTTTACAGCCATAAACATCCGAGAGTCGCCCTTCGATCAAGGAAAACACACACACGGGAATGTAGACGCGACGTAACCAACATGTAGGAACGTCCTACGTAACAAAAATTAAGTCAACGACGGTACAATTACACGGAAATACTAATGCAAATCAAAAGACGTCCCGTGCGACGCGCCGGACGCTCGGATCGGGGAGCAGGGGTATTATTAGGGTGTTGGGGGGACAGGGGGTGTGAGTGCTTAGTTGTCTTCGATCTCCTGCTCCTGCTCCTCGTCGAACTCTGCGTCCTCGTCGGCGGTGGCCTCCTGGTACTGCTGGTACTCGGACACCAGGTCGTTCATGTTGCTCTCCGCCTCGGTGAACTCCATCTCGTCCATGCCCTCGCCAGTGTACCAATGCAAGAAAGCCTTGCGCCTGAACATAGCGGTGAACTGCTCCGAGATGCGCTTGAACAGCTCCTGGATGGCGGTCGAGTTGCCGATGAAGGTGGCGGCCATCTTGAGACCACGGGGCGGGATGTCGCACACGGCGGTCTTCACGTTGTTGGGGATCCATTCGACGAAGTACGACGAGTTCTTGTTCTGGATGTTGAGCATCTGCTCGTCGACCTCCTTCATGGACATGCGGCCACGGAAGATGGCGGCCACGGTGAGGTAGCGGCCGTGGCGGGGGTCGCACGCCGCCATCATGTTCTTGGCGTCGAACATCTGTTGGGTGAGCTCGGGCACGGTGAGGGCGCGGTACTGCTGGCTGCCGCGGGATGTCAGGGGAGCGAAGCCGGGCATGAAGAAGTGAAGACGGGGGAACGGCACCATGTTGACTGCCAACTTGCGGAGATCCGCATTCAGTTGACCAGGGAACCGCAGACACGTCGTCACGCCGGACATGGTGAGCGACACCAGGTGGTTAAGGTCTCCGTACGTGGGTGTGGATAGTTTGAGCGTGCGGAAGCAGATGTCATATAGGGCCTCGTTGTCGATACAGTAGGTCTCGTCTGTGTTTTCTACTAACTGGTGGACTGATAGTGTGGCGTTGTAAGGTTCTACTACTGTGTCTGACACTTTGGGCGAAGGTACAACTGAGTATGTGTTCATAATTCTGTCGGGATATTCCTCTCTGATTTTGGAGATAAGAAGTGTGCCCATACCGGAACCAGTGCCGCCGCCGAGGGAGTGTGTGAGTTGGAAACCTTGGAGGCAATCACATGACTCTGCTTCCTTGCGTACGACGTCTAATACTGAATCGACTAGCTCAGCGCCCTCGGTGTAGTGTCCCTTGGCCCAGTTGTTGCCGGCGCCGGACTGGCCGAACACGAAGTTGTCCGGTCGGAAGATCTGTCCGAAGGGTCCCGAGCGCACCGAGTCCATGGTACCGGGCTCGAGGTCGACCAGGATGGCGCGGGGCACGTACTTGCCGCCGGAGGCCTCATTGTAGTATACGTTGATGCGCTCCAGCTGCAGGTCGGAGTCGCCATGGTAGGCGCCGGTGGGGTCGATGCCGTGCTCGTCCGAGATGATCTCCCAGAACTGGAACAATCATAGCAACACATTAATTAAATGAAACAACTTAAGGAGTAAGAAGTTATATAAGCAGAAAGTTACGGTAAGTATAACAATAATGTATTAGCACAAGACACGACTGTGTGCGTAGGATGAGTCACGGTCGCCCTGGCGACGGGGTTCGCAACAAACGGCGGCTCCCGAGGCGTCGCCTCGACATTAACATATTTACGAGGTCGACGTTATTGATTGATCCAACCCACTACCATAAAGGTACATCAACTATTTAAATCACGTCTTGTACCAATGAATACGTATAATTGCAGCAAAAACATTACGGCCGCCCACTTTCGTGTTTATGTCATGTTGCCTTAAAAGAGGAGAGCGCGGAGCAGGTTTCTCGTTTGGTCCGACAGCTTGTCGAACAATAAATCAGACAGGTCGGGGTTGTGTGCACACTCGGTTCGCGTGCCATTTTTAGGACGAATCACGCATAATTCTCGGTACAAACTACAAACACAAGTCATCCATTAACATTGCTGCGAGATTTTATCGCGAATCAATTGAGAGGCTTTCTAGGTAAATGAAACGCAGTGAATAGAGAACAGACGATACGATCAGTTGTTGACTCATTCGTAGCGAGATTATAATAAACTTTTTTTAACATTGCAGTCACGTAACTCGGTACCATTATTTTCAGAGGTTACTAAGGCTAACAATAGGCAATGGTTACGACTGAAAAAGGATAAGCTCGGTGGTTACTCAGACAGAACGCGAACAGAATGTGCTTCATATTAGGATTGTGTAACCTCCGATACATATAAAATTAACTAATAAAGGTACTAAATCAACATTTACATAACCATCTAGATCTTATCAATAATGCTGTAAAGATTACTTTTATCGGAATTAAAAGAAAATGAAGTAATCGTTGAGTGTGCGTCATATTGGTGGACGTGATGCGAAAGCACGCATATCACGTCTTCATCATAACATTTAATATAGCGCCTTGTTGGTAGGGACATAAGTAGCACACATTATGTACCTTCAAAGAAGCGCATTGCTTTTAACATGGACATTTTACAGTTTCATTACATTTTATCGGCGGAAAATCAGTCGATTCGATACGTGGATCACGCTACAAAAAGCAGGTCAACGCGGAAGACGCATGGGATTGGCTCAGTTGGTAGAATCACAGACTGGCACGGAGACAGTCGCGTGACGCCGACAATTACCAACATTGACATGCAAATAGCTATGAAAGTTTTGAAAAGTACGTCTAATAAGCATTTAGGTAAATCTGGCGACAGTGAATGTATGTGGCGTGATATTTCTTGGATATTAAGTAGGCTAGGCGAATTATTATACTAAAGACAGTTTTTACTTAAATCTTCTCTGCTAAACATTTTTCAAAAGACGTTCAAGATGTTTAAGCTTTCAAAAACACTTTACATTCTTTAAAAGTGAAAGATATCACAGCTTTCCGCTGCACGACTTCTATTTGAAGAATGCTGGCATTTTGCCAGATTCTGGAAAAATCACTTCCGACATTTCAGATGTTCTATATATTTGTGTATAAATACCTAATTAGCGATCACAGGTAAATTTAAAATATTATTCATTCATTATTATTGTGAATACTTTAATATCGTTTTTAACTAAAAGGTTACTTTGTAAGTACTTTATCATGATGCATTATTAGATATTTCATTGATATCAGTAAATGCGTCATAGATAGGCCCGATAAATATGCACTTAACTGGAGAAAACTGAGAAAATTAATAATTGAAAATACTGCAATAGTTAAAATGTTACAGATACCTAGAGATCCAATCGTTTAAACGTTTAATTAATTGGTATTAATCCAATTGTCTTTGAAACGAGAAGATGTTTTAAATGCCGTAAAGTCTTTAACTAGTTTAAGTAAATTACGTTTATAAATCCGATAGGTAATCATTCTGTTAACTTTATTAATTTAATTGGCTCAGTCACGTGTTTGTCCAATTAATCTTGTTAAATTAAATGCTATTATGCTATCTATGGCTAGTCAACTAGGTATGTACCTTTAGATTATAGATAATTACGCCATCTTAGGATTATTGTGGAATTAGGTCGATTTAATCCCTTTCCTAGCTTTGACGTCACGTGGTAAGACTGAAGAATCTTACTAATTTTACATTGGGAAGAGACATGATCGATTCATGTTACTACAATGGCCTAAAAATATTTTTTCAGTAACTTTTTTTGTATCATGTCGGGTTCTAAGAAAAAAAAATGTATTGTTCGCAATTCAATTGCGTATCTATTGTAAAGAGGTACAAGAATGGTTCAACCAAGAATAAGGTCGCATCCTACCAGGTGTCTGACAAGCCGAATATACTTTTATTTTATCTGTGGAACCTATATTCGTGACATCAAAGGCTGAATAAACATAAAACCAGTTCCTGATTGTATAGAAAACGTCACAGGATAGCTTTCTTGTCGTAAACTTGCTTCTACAAACATGCTAAAGCCGTGCTATTTTGGCCACCACGGAAGAGCGCCGGTCAACGAACTCCGGTATCCTATACCACCACTAACCATACACACCTATTTAAATTCATAATTAACTTTTTGCTATACGCGCATGAAATTAAAATCTGCAATTATTACGCGCGAGATTTTTTATTGGTTTCTTTCGGACGATATTCTTTTTAGTAATAATGAAGTAAAAATTACTTTTTTTTTGTGTTGTCGTTGTTTTTACCTTTAATTTATGCAGTTATTTGTTTCTTTGTAATTGTTTGTAAATAACGCATTGTAATTAAATAACTGACAAGTTAAATGTAATACTAATAAGACAATTGAATCTTCAGTGAAACTTTTTTATAACTAAAAAAAAGTCCGCGGCAGATGTTAAAACATTTGGCGAACCGCGGATCCAACGGAAAAGGACTCGAATTTCGAACGTTATAAACGGCGGCCTCTGATTGGCCGTCCCTTATCATGGGCGACGCGAGCCGTAGCCTTGAAAGCCGGGATCCAAACATGCGCGCCCTTTATTATTTATAACGGTTTTTTTTCGGCGGGAATTTAGTACATACGGTTAATACCTACCGGTTTTATTGAACATAGTAGGTATAGTTGTATATTGACAAAGTACACTGATATGTATTTTAGGGGTACCTACCTACAACATAGAATTACAGTAATTTATTAGTCTTTGTTTCAAAGAAGGTGGAGTACTATAAGATTATTCGCATCAGACGGTATTTGTAGCCGATATAAAGTCACAGATGCGTAACACAAAAATTATAAGAAATCTTCATGAGTCAGTGATCCGCCTGACTTCTTGATCGTCATTCGCCAACCGGCGAGTAACACGTGGAACTTTGCGACCGACTGCTGAAGCTACAGCCTACGTATCGATCGATACCTGAGGACACTGGGTGCGGCTTTCACTAAAAACTCTCCTTTACGTAATATTTACACGTTAAAATGATGACGTGACACTATAAATGAGAATCATGAGAAAACTGACACGATACGTTGCGCATTGTACGAAAAGGTCGAAATGTCTTTCATTCGTGACCACACCCACTGACTCGAAAATACGTCTCAAACTCGTCCACCGTTAATTGAATACAATCTAAACTAATTTCACGTGAATTAATAAAGGAAACTGTCGTCAATTGTTTCATATTTCTAGTCGTGGCGTGAGGCCGGCGTCACAAAATGCCGGCCGCCGTACCCACGTTCGAAATTAGACATTTCAATAAAACAAAAGAACTGCTTACCTTGGCTCCAATCTGGTTACCGCATTGTCCGGCCTGGATATGCACGATTTCCCTCATTTTGTTTTATGTGAACTTATTTTACTTAGTAACTATAAAATTTGTATTTCTGCTCCGCACGCACCACGTACTCTCGTGGTCGCTTGAAGAATAATTTCGTTCCGTTTCGTCCGATCGACCTAAGCTACGGATACAGTAGTGCTGCGCAAATCGAGTGGGGCGGTTTTATCGATAAAAATTGTCGCATTGCGACATACTTATTTACAAATATAAATTTTTGACTAATTCGATCATATAAGTAATATATTTGAATTTTATAATAGAAACATATTTTTGCATTTAATTGTTTTCTTTTCAATTGGAAAACCATCTTTGTTCGTTAACTAAAATAAAATGCAGGATGATAATTTAATTGGTCTACCGGTCCCTTTTGAAAAGATATCAGTAATATTATGTGCAATTTATATTTATATTATTTTATACAATTTAATTCGGATAATTGGTTATTTACTAATGAGTCCTATTTGAAACGTATTATTTTGGATAAAAAAAATAATAATCCAACCAAGTTCAAGATTTTAATTAGTTTACTAGCAATGTGTATCTGCTTTAATGCTGTGTTCCCTTTCTAATCAATTCCACATAATATTATCTTTCAGTTTTATAAGTTTTGTTTAATAAAAGTGTATTAAATTTTACTTTATACATTCGTCGAAGATTTGTGAATAAATAAAGCTGTACAAGAACTTAAACGTTTTGCGCGCCGCATTTGGATACACCTAGGGAAATTGAAAGTGTGTTGCCAGCCTTTTGGGATTAGTATCGGATGTGATGTGATTGGTCTCTTGAAGTGTCTAATTCTTAAGTCTGAACTGAAAAATATTAAATATTTTTTATAATAGGTACATCAAACGTAACAGTGTCACTCATGACTACTAAACCTAACCTCTTCTTTCAAACATTAAACTTTATTAGATTTTCAACTGAATTCAAAAAAACGCATAGTCGAAAATTTTATGAAACATTTCTAGACGGGCAGGTTGACCTGATTGGCCTGCCGACCGTTGGCACACTTTACGTTTATTTACTAAATGTGTCTGTATCACTTATTTGTAAATGATTCGTTATAAACTTAATAGCGTCTCGTTATTTTTTTCTGAATATTTAAATATATTAATTATTTTACTTTACTAAACCAAATATTTTATCGACATCGCGTATCGACACGCGGACAGCCCAATAATACTAGCTGCTTTCCTATTGGTCGGATGACGCCATACCGCTGTCAAGGTAGCCAACCTAACAAAAATAACGGGCGTCCTAATTTAGTGAAGAATCATATTTTTTCTATGAATTTCATATTTATTATGATATTAATTAATTAGTATAACCGATTAAACAATGATAATTCGAATAGTAACAGAATTTTTGTGTTAGTTATCATAAATATTGACTTATTTTCTTTATGAGTCACAGATGGGTGTTTCGGTTTTCGTTATGTTGGTACGAATGGAGATATTGGCACGTCATGGCGCCGGCCGGTGAATATGGCAAAACAAAAAACTGCGTACCGATGTTATTTTATTAGGTAATAGGTCAGTATCAAGTATTAATACCTAGAATTAAAAACCAAAATTGTTTTTGTTGTTATTAAATTGATGACTGCAGTGGGAGTTAATAATATTTTTGCACTATTAGTAAAATATTTGCATAGGGAGGTATATTTCCTTCCTGTTGACTAGGTACCTATAGGTATACATTAGCAAACCAACACTACACAATAAGGAGCTAGCAAAAGCGATTGTAATAGTAGGTATCTAGCTTCCTTCCTCATTCCATAGTCCTTGATTATTTTCGAAATAAACCGTATTGGCGATAGGTCTATCTGGTTTACCTACGCTTACCCCAAATAGGTGCTTAGGCCTCATACTGTGTCATACATACATACAATTACTGTAGGAAGTTAGGAACCTATCGACCTTCCTAGTAGGAACAAAGAGTTCACTTTAAGTAGGTACGTAGGAGTACATAGGTAGTAGGTACGTAGGTAGGTTATTATAGTATAATAACTAATTATAGGTAAACCTAAGACCTAGTTGGCCAAAGGTACAAACGCCTAATTTTTCCCTCACTATTATTTTGATGATAGGTTGTACGTATCTATTACCGTAAAATACTCATTAAACTCATTAAGTATGCTTCGTTTTTTATTTGTGGTAGGCACAGGCAGTAGTTAGTGGGTATGTACCTATGGAAGGATTTTACGTCCCCGGAATTGAGATTTGAGACATGGGATGGGACAGGAACTAAGAACTAACGGGGTTATAGGACTGGGTTTGTTACATTCAATTTTCAGGTAACAAATCTCGTGACCGGTAGAGGACTCCGCTGACGAGAATAAAATGTGCCGGCCGGCCGGATGAACTTTTTTTTTTTTTTTTTTTAAATCGTTGCCCCACATTAGGATTTTCTCCTGTGTCGTGGCTGCGTTTACAAACATACAAGTTCACATGCACATGACACCCAGACCCGAAACAACTATTTGTTGATCACACAAAGCGGGAATCGAACCCGCTACCCGTTGCGCGGCAGCCAGTTGCCCAGCCTCCGCACCAACCGTGCAGTCAATCAGAACTGAAGTGAAAGCGTCGTGAAACAACGGTTGCGTTGTCTCATGCCGTGTGCTGTTGCGTGAGTTTACCTCCTCAAAGCCTGGCAAGGACTGTTTGTAAGTTTACTCCTCTGGTGTGAGGCTGCAGGTTTGTAACATCTGCTGTTGCAGGTGTCCATAAGCGTTTAGGCAGTGTCAATTGCCCACAATGAGATGATCCCAAATATCCCATACAAAATGTAGAATGATAATATTATGAAAGTAAGCAAATAAAGTTCCTAACATTTACTAGGTACTAGTAATATTATAGGTATTAAAAAATCCAAAATGGCGATTTACAGGCTTGCCTGTAGACATCCGCAGTTTGGCGGGTGTGTTCCCGCCTAGACCCGGGTCTACTGCAGTGACGTCACTGCCGGCGCGCCCGGTCGTTGACATGCAGTTTGAAAATTTAAAATAAGAATGTTATTGTAGCTGTGCCGTGTTTGAGAAAAAGAAATTAGACGCAGTACATAGACTATTTTGGCGTTGTTTATTTTTTTTATTGTGAATGATAGTATTATGTTAATGGTCGTTCGTATATTTTCAAACATAACACATATCTTTCTGTACCTAATTCGATCAATATTTCTTCAATTTTTATTGATCATGCATCGCTCAAAAAGCTGACCATCTGTTTCACGGAAGATGTGCAATTTTCTCCACTATGCAAACGCGAGCAGGTCAAAATATCTTCCATCTCAATATATTTTCAACTTTATTGTATGGAGTTATGGTTGAAAATCTATTAAAGAAATGTGACAGTTTGGGGTAGGTTGATCTGCGTTCGACGAGTGTTGTAAAAAGGATGGTGTACATTGACGGTTTTTTTTTAAATTTTAATGTTCATTCATTGTTTTGTCCATTGTGTCTCAAAGGACAGAAGTGTACTCCAAGTACAACTATTTTACAACAAGACAGTTATGTGATAAAAGCTACCTATTGTTATTGATAACGAGATTTTGAAAAAATATAACGAATGGAATTTTCGGGTATTTTCGTGTTAAAATAACAGTGATTATTTTTGTTGGTAATCATTTTGTCTTTGTTTTTATTATTTTAATAAATTAACATAATATCCACATTACAAAATGACGTCATTCCCGAGAGGAACCCTCCCCTTAGATTATACGGCATCGAGTGATGTCACATGTCCTCTTTAGTTAGGACAGCGAAGGGTTCCAAAAACCATAATAAAAGCGTGCACATTTTATATTTTGTTCAATTTATTATTAATTTGAGTAAGAGGAGGAGCTTTTTACAACGAACCCTTAATTACAGTTATTCGCTACTATATTAATAAATCACAAATTTAAACTCACTCCATTATTTTTTAATCTGTCAGACCGAGTTAGAGTTGTCGGTTTGTATTTCCAAGTTGGCAAAACATTGCGGACAACGTAACAAGTTACCGGGACTCCGGCTCAAAGCAGGAGTAGGAACGGGGTGGTTTATAGTCAGTAAGAGTTTGACACTCCCTCTCGCCTTACCCAGCCGATGGGAAAAATTATTGGATGATTGTCCCCCCTCAAAAAAGAAGTAGGTAAAACATAATTGAGCACTTTGATTTAATTTCAAAGACGTGATGTTGTATTAGGACCATTGACATCAGCATCGATTTCTTCCCCATCTTAATATTCAATTCAGACGTCAGCCATACTTGGTAACAAGAATACCTAATAGCTGCTAAGTGGCTATACACCTTGGAAGTGGTCTATAGCCTCACTTGGCAGCCTACACGAGGCTGGAAAGGTCAAGACCAACCATTGGCCTGAGAGGTACAAACTGTAAGAAATAGTGAGAATAGTAATTGATTGATTGATTTGTAAGTACCTACGTGTCATAATTAGCTGTATATTGATATGATGAATGACCAAAGTAACCCGTTAGGCTCATTTATGGCTTGTTTACTGTTAAGCCAGTTGTGATGGTTCAATGATGGATGAAAGGGCTCTGCAAAAGAGGATTTGCCATGATATCCACGCTTAGCAGACTGGTTTAAAAAGGTTCAGGTTTATTAAAGAGTGCTGCTGTTTTGGTTTCTGTTAAAATGTGTATCTCACTAGTCAGGCCGGGATGGTGACTTTAGTCATGTGTGGGTGAACTGAGGGACCACACTGGGAATTCGCGAAATGAAAGTTCTAGGATTTAGTAGTAGACTTAAAACAATTGTAGAACGAATCTGAGAATTTGTAAACAAATATATTAAAAACTACGACCCATAAAGTGTGGTCCCTCAGTTCTCAAAGACGATCAGCCAGATCTCGGGAAGTATCTCATAAAAGAAGGTTTTGTGAATACAGACATTTAGTAAATAATTTGTAAAGATATCTATTAAATAACAGAGCACAAAGCATTAAAGATAAAAAAAGTATAGCAACTGAACTGTGGTCCCTCAGTCCACATAACAAAGATAAATATTTTAGTGAATATTACTGAATAAAACCGTTATTATTCTACATAAAGTTTTAGTAAAAGTCTTAAAACATATTGTAAAAAGAAATGGATCTTAAATATCGAAGCATTTCGAAGATAGCGATGATTAAAAGTGGTCCCTCAATCCTCTCCTCCACTGACATATAGACACTGCTAGCTGCTAGACGAGAGGAATATCAGAAAGTCTAGTGTACTTAACATTTAGTAAAAGTTTTCTACTAAATAATAGGTATATAAAATTCTGTATTTCTTACCTCTAAGCTGAGAAAATATAAATTTTTTAATCCTATGAAAATAGGTAGACAAGTGTGACCATAAAATCAAACAAAGTGTAGACAGTACTATTATTCTTTATTTAATATATCATTATTTAGATGAAACGAAAACAAGGTTGTACGTATTTAATAAAAAGTAGAAAAAATGTACAAAATTAACTCATCATTTATTATAATACTTTTATTTAAGTGTTAGCTTCTGCCCGCGACTTCGTTCGCGGAAAATTTCTTGATTTAACATAAGATCACACTTTTTTGCTGCTGCTTTTCCGGCACCTTCGGGTTGAAATGGTACGATGATGTCGTAAATAATTTAAGTTAGATATCAATCAATTATAATCTGCTTCAATTACGTCAAATACAGTAATCATTTCGTACCGTACGCTCAGATTCGCCAAGTTACGTTGACCGTACTGTATTTGACGTAATTGAGGCAGATTATAATTGATTGATATGTAACTTAAATTATTTATGACATCATCGTATCAACCGTACAACCTTGTTTTCATTTCATCTAAATAATGATATATTAAATAAAGAATAATAGTACTGTCTACACTTTGTTTGATTTTATGGTCACACTTGTCTACCTATTTTCATAGGATTAAAAAATTTATATTTTCTCAGCTTAGAGGTAAGAAATACAGAATTTTATATACCTATTATTTAGTAGAAAACTTTTACTAAATGTTAAGTACACTAGACTTTCTGATATTCCTCTCGTCTAGCAGCTAGCAGTGTCTATATGTCAGTGGAGGAGAGGATTGAGGGAACTTTTAATCATCGCTATCTTCGAAATGCTTCGATATTTAAGATCCATTTCTTTTTACAATATGTTTTAAGACTTTTACTAAAACTTTATGTAGAATAATAACGGTTTTATTCAGTAATATTCACTAAAATATTTATCTTTGTTATGTGGACTGAGGGACCACAGTTCAGTTGCTATACTTTTTTTATCTTTAATGCTTTGTGCTCTGTTATTTAATAGATATCTTTACAAATTATTTACTAAATGTCTGTATTCACAAAACCTTCTTTTATGAGATACTTCCCGAGATCTGGCTGATCGTCTTTGAGAACTGAGGGACCACACTTTATGGGTCGTAGTTTTTAATATATTTGTTTACAAATTCTCAGATTCGTTCTACAATTGTTTTAAGTCTACTACTAAATCCTAGAACTTTCATTTCGCGAATTCCCAGTGTGGTCCCTCAGTTCACCCACACATCTTTAGTCTACTCCCACAAAACTTAGGTTTATAGAAAATCACAATGTGATATTAATTTGTTGTACTTATTTAAGTGTCAGGCTAGCAATGCTTAAAGAGTTTGTCGAGGCTCCGGCTCGAAACAGGAGTAGGAACGGGGTGGTTTTTGTGTCAGCAAAACTTTAAGAGCCTGACACTCTCTTGCCTCACCGAAGGTATTATATGCCATTGGATGATTTTCCCCTGTTCCCTTATAAAATCAGCCAGCAATGTACTAGTAAGTCGTACCTCTCATCTCCAATATTTCGTAAACGCCCGCTGACTCAGTGCGCGAGCTTTCTACAGATCGATCAGACCAAGATGGCGCGGGCAGTCCTGTCATATTGTTGTTGTGTTTCGCAATACTGCACCGTGTATGGTAAACAATTCTCCGCGCAAAGAGCAGAGAGATATTTTAGTATTTATTTTTATTCCAGAGAAGGAAAGTAAACGTTGTATTTGGGTACAATAGGTTTAAATTTAAATGACAAGAATACATTTCATAAAACTTATGTACGCTCTTCGGGATGGATTTAATATTTGGATGCTTTTCATCTTCATTATATCAGTCACAAGACGTCCACTGCTGAACATTTGGGTGACCAAAAGCTCTGACCATACTCTTAAATATCGTATTGTCACGCTTTTTATGCTCGATGGGAACAAGAGGTGCACATTACAGGACGTAATGCCACTGTACAATGGACATCAAATTTTCACCATTTATATTATAAGTCCAATGTAACATTGAGTGAGCCTATTGCCATATACTGGGCACAATTTCAGACTCCGTGCTTACCGTACTATGTACTAAGAAATTTTAGAAAAAAAGCTCGACTCGTTCATCGTACCCCAGATTTCTATCATAACAGTCGCTTTTGACCAACGAGGCAGTCTTCAACAAACACTTATGGGTAATCCTGACATTTCTGTGTACTTATCCATTCAGACAATAACAAGCGTGATGTTACGCCAAATATAGAGCTACCTACCTGAAGCTATGCGAGTATGCGACAACGGTACCCACTCGTCCATTGCATCGCCATTACCTCATAGGTCACGACTGCTTACCGTTTATTTATCGTGCCCCATTTATTTTGACATATTATATCTACATGATGTACCTCAACCTAAACTATATTGCGTTACTTGTTTACATAATATACATATTAGGTGGTTTGTTTTGTTTTTGTGAATTACCAAGCAAAGCACTTTTCCTATCGAATTTTTTGCGCCTATCTTTTTGGGGAAAAGACTAGGGAGTGTGAGATTTTTACCGCACTAAAACCTCTCCGATTTTTTTATGGAGTAGGTGGCAAACGAGCAGACGATTCACCTGATGGTAAGCGATCAGCGCCGCCCATGGACACCCGCAACACCAGAGGAGTCACAGGTGCGGTGCCGGTATTAAAGAAGTTTGCTCTTTTCTAGAAGGTTTTATGGTCGTATCGGTTCGGAAATACCGCTGACGACAGCTTATTCCACAGTTTTGCTGTGCGAGGCAGAAAGTTTCGTGAAGCGCACAACCGGTGGCTACCTGTCTGCACCTAAAGGAGCCACCGCACCGGGTCCACTTAGTAGACCAATCCTTTAATAAACATGATATCATACTATATTTCTTCTTGTACCTACATATTTTGTACCAGTTTGCATGATCACATTTAATATTATACCCGAGACCGCAATCTACTTCCTTGAATTTCCGCCTAAAACTCCAATGAAAAAATATAATTCAGTGCCAATACGAACAAAACTATAGTCCTGCTAACCTTAATACTGTAAATAGGTGTGACAGACACATATACCTACCTACATACATACATACATATATGTGATTGACAGGTAAGGTCGTGTTCACACGGCTGACTGAGTGACCGTAATGAGCCGGTACCGACGTTTTGTAGTCAGCCTTAGATGACGTCATGTGAACACTAGGACTATTTTTAGAAATCTCAGAGAGTTGAGATTAATGTCCTGTATATAGGTGTTATATTCCAATGAGGGTTAGGAAGCTTGCTGAGAATGAGCAAGACAAGTATTGATTAGATTGTCTTGTTGCTCGTTTTTCTCAGCAAATATCATATTTGATCCCTGTTTGATAGGCACGATGACGACTTGTAACTTCTGCGTTTTAGATATTGACGAATAAGAAGTTTAATGCCTTTATTCTAATTTCTATTATATTTAGACGATTTTATTTAGCTTGCCCCGTTTTAACTATAAGCTATGAGTCTCTTTTTTGAGGTGGGTAAATCGTCCTATGAGCCTTGGGCGATGCGAGAGGGAGTGTCTTTTACTGACTAAAAACCACCCCCTACTCCTGCTTTTCGAGGCCGAGGCCCGGCAAACCCGCTAGATAATCCGCAGCACCGGATCAGAGTTATGCGTGGCTTGAAACTAGTCGACTTTTAACCAAATTATTCATAACTTAAATGCACAAATTAGTATGGTCAAAACATCAAATTAATACGACGTGTCATTATCGAACCAGTTGCTAACTGAGTGACACCTACACCTGGTGGCGCTCGCGTCGACTCCCGAGTCGTTCAGTTTTTTGTCCACAATCACACTCGGTTTCACTGTATTGTGTTACTACTGTCAATGTATATACCTACGTAGGTAAGTACTAGCGTGATGTAATGTGAGAAACGAGACAAGCTTCACTTTTACAAGGTGCTTATGTAAAAATGAGTCATGTTGAGTAGTGGAGTATGTAAGGATATAGATTTTTGACTGCAGTCTCAAGGTGGCTGGACAACCGGCTGCCGCGCAACGTGTAGCGGAGAAACGCTTTGTGTGATCCACAAATTGTTGTTTCAGGTCTGGGTGTCATGTGTATGTGAACCTGTATGCTTGTAAACGCACCCACGACACAGGAGAAAATTTTACAGTGTGGGGGAGCAAAGTTAAAAAAAAGGAGAAAACATATAGCCTTATTTATTGGTTAAATAAAGTACTTGCACTACACTTTTAGCCAGTTTTTTTGAGGAGTCAGAAGGCCGTAATTGTCGTGCGGTGACGTGATGACGTCAGACCAGACGTCAGAGATAGTAAAATACAGTTTGTGTTTGTCACTTGTTCATTACCTCTATTTATTGCCTCAGATTTCGTGAGAGCCGACTTAGGGACTACACATTTGACAGCGGCTAGATAACAGCGCTCCCTAACCCACCTGCAAAACGTAAAAGTTTTAGCAAACCCTCTTTTTAATGGAATAGTGGGCAACCCAACAGACGGATCACCTGATGGTAAGCGATCAATGCCAGCTATGGACACCCGACACCAGAGGAGTCACAGGTGCGTTTCTTGAAGGTTTGGTTCGGAAGTCTCTTATGTAAGGAGGTCCATAGCCCCGCAGTGGATTGTCACGGGATGTGGTTGTCTTGTTGATGAATGAACATAAATCATCAAACCTGTTTATGTGAAACAAGGTGAGCAGCAACAGGAACAATCTCTCATTCACTGCAACCTTGGTTTGACGCCTTCTACCAAGTGAAGTGGATGCGCCCACGCAGCTTATTCGGTGTTCTACGAAATTTATTACAAGACCTACACTCGGAAAGTATAGGTACCATAACCACCTTAAATTACTCAAGGTTTTTATTATGTTAATACCTTTCTGAGCATATAAGATTATGACCGGTAGTCACATTTGCGACTATTCTACATAGGAAACAGACAAAGTACGAGTTTGTTTTACGTTTAATGAAATTGAAACAAGAGTCTGCGCACGCTGCATGATGAAGAGTCCTTCTGTGACTCGAAACTCGAGCTTTTCTCCATTAATGTACATGAGTAAACCGTGGATGTTTAGTTAATTTAATTAACAAGTAAGTACCTGACTGACTACCTATTACAGACGTGCAATTAATTATTACATCGTATCTATCGAAGAACTTTGTACCGTCTGTTATCTCTTAACACCTCCACTTTAATTAGTATTCATTTGAACACTTAATTACTTAGGTATACTGTTTGCTGACTATACCTAGACTTCGCGGATATCCTATATTGGCCTGTCTGACAACCATCCGTTCAAAACTTTATCAGATTTTATTTATGACCTTCATTTAGTATTTAAATTAAATAGGTTATACTAAATATTGAATTAAGTTTCTTGTCGTGTCTGTGTGTAATAAATTCTGTATTAAATAGTTTCTTTAGAAACCGTTTAATAAAACGTTTTTTTCTTCTACTGATTCAGATAAGGATAGAATTCTGTCTGTATCAAATGAGTGCTTGCACTGTGCCGACGACGCGACGTCTTATGACATCTAAGAGTATGGAGAATGACACGTATCATCTACCGGCACTATTACCTACTTAATATTAGCAGACTAGTAGGTAATATTAACTAAGAACCTAAGTGTGGGAGTGCCATGCTTCAGCACGAATGGGCCGGCTCGACCGGAGTGATACTTATCACCGAAAATTGACGTGAAACAACGCTTGCATTGTGTTTCGTTGTGTGAGTAAGATTACCGGAGGCCCAATTACCTCCCTTCCCAATACCCGATTCCCCAACAACCCTTAAATTCCTAACCCCCAAAAGGCAACGTACTTGTAACGCCTCTGGTATTTCGGGTGTCCATGGGCAACGGCGATTGCTTACCATCAGGTGATCCGTCTGCTCGTTTACCGGCAAAACCTACGTACTAGCAGACAAGTAAGTATACAAACATATAGTAAATAGGTATAACATATTGTAAATCTCACAGAGTGAGTGAAAGTATTGTGTTTATCGTTTAAGAAAGTGCTTACCGAGTTTATTTTTATCGACACAAGCTGCCATATTGAAACGGCTGTAACATTGTTTATGCTTATTTAATGGTAGGAACGCGTAGATTGAAGTGTTACAAGTGCCGCTGCTTAGCAAGAGGTAACGGATTCAATCCGGAATTTGGAAGATTGGGAAGGGTGGTAATTGGGCCTCCGGTAACCTCACTCTCACAACGAAATACAACGCAAGCGTTAATTAACGTCGGTTTTCTGTGAAGCCATGGTATCACTCCGGTCGAGCCGGCCTATTCGTGCTGAAGCATGGCTCTCCCACACTTAAAATGTCAGAACCGAGCACAATTTGGAGTCTTTAAATTACATGGGATACGAATGCTACCTGGCGAAAATCCGTAGTATTTGCATGACTTCTATCTACCCTTTTGAGTTAAAAAGGGCGTGATATTTACTTGTAACTAAACCATTCATTAATATAAACAGTACTAACAGTAGTCGTAAGTTGTGACACTTAGGTAATGAATAGTAATGAGATAATAACATAATGACAGGCAATGTATGTGTAGAGCATGTGTTTGTGAACCATTGTGTCGATGGCACCATTTTCAGCCTTTGTGCTGCGATGTCTACGTCAGATCCCAAGACGGTGTAGGTAAATAAGATTTCTGAAGACTTAAAATATACTTTACAATAAGTATTTTCAGATGTACATTCAGAAAAGTAGCGTGTAACAACGTCATTGCGCTGTGTTTTTATTATACTCAGCTAGAGGTCACGTTATAATCTTTATTTATTAATAATCTTGGGCCTTAATTTACCCGGAGCTGCGGACTACCTAGGAGCTCGAAAAGCAGAAGTAGGAACGGGATGGTTTTTAGACAGTACAGAGTCTGAAAACCATTCTCCACGTCGCCCAAGGTGGAAGAAGTCATTGAATGATTTTCCCCTTAAAAAAGGCCTTAATTTAATCAGGAGATAGTGTTACAGTCTTTAGAGTAGAGACAACAAATCGATGTACAACAGATACGTATAGAAATAAAGACAAAATACTAAAGGGCCCAGAATACACCCTTAGGAACTCCTATAGCTATTACACTATCCTATCTCTCTAATTCATTTCTTTTATTGTTTTAAAGTGGTTTGCTGTTGCTGTTTAGTGCAACTTCTTCAAAAATAAAACGTTTCAAGTGGAATCCACTCGAACAGCATTTTTATAGAACATTTCGCAATTAATAAAAGTGCGTACGCTATCGAACGCATTAGATAGATCACAAATATTATAAACTAGTTTTTATTTGCCGTTTTACTCCTCTATTTTTAAGTGTCGTAGCACGATGAAAAGGTGATAGATTTCCAGATTTCTTTTCAACAATTTTCCTAACAAAGAATTACACTGAAACAGATCTAACCAGACTACTATATGGATACTAAAATTACTATTTACTAAAAATTTTATCTAAACAAACAAACTAAAACATTCAGCTGCATTATAATAATATCGAGTCGCAAGTTTAGGTATATTAAACATAAATTACGTGTGAATATGTAGACTGTGGACTATTTTTTATAAACAATCGATTAATCGATAGTGCGAAGGTTAACAAAATTAGATAGACACGCATTGATGCACGTTGTACATTATATTCAGAGAACTGTGACCCAATTGTGGCTGAATGTCACATGTTATCTAAGATGCAGTCATTCTACAATTATGTGGGGACTTTATTATGAAAACATTAAAACATTTCTATTTATGGACTACTCAAAATAATATAAGCTACACCAGCTGTACGTGGAAATGATGAACAATAGACGTGTTCCACAGGAATGGAATAGTTTCTTAGGATTAAAAGTAGCTTATGGTACAAGGCCCACGTTGATCTGTGTGTCCATGGGCGGCGGCGATTGCTTACCATCAAGTGATTCGTCTACTCGTTTGCCGACTTATCGCATAAAAGAAGACTGTTTTTTTATTCCAGACTGTAATCTGCTGGTCGATATAATGGGTACTGAGTTTTATTTAGCTGTATTGTTTAGCCATTTCAAGTTCATCGATCACGGATCGGTAACCATGGAAACTCGAAGTTTCGATCCTAACAAATTGCAATAATAACATAACTGGGGGAAAATGTGCGTTCTACACTTAAAATAATTTTCCGGAGCTGCGGACTACCTAGCGGGTTACCAGGGCTCCGGCTAGAAAAACAGGAGTAGGAACGGGATGTGTTTTAGTCAATAAGAGTGACACTCTCTCTCGCCTCGCCCAAGGCGGGAGAAGTAATTGGGTGATTAACCCCATCAAAAAAAAAAAACTCTTAAAATAATTGTTTATCTGTTTCTAAAAACATTAATATACCAAGAAATTACTTATAGGTCAGCTGTATGAGCCATATTGTTCCCGTGAAGTCATTCCCGATGATCCAGTTGCGGTCAGCGGTCGGCGGCAGATCCTCGATGACTGATGCATCTCAAGCTCACAAACACACAATGAGTAACTTGATGGGCATTTGTTTATTAACTTATTGTTAAGTATTCAGCCATCGGCATTGAGTTTTGTTTTAAAATAAAACCTCTTCCATTAATCCTCCCTTGTTAAACTTGTTTTACGTGTTTTTAAATCTATAGCTTATAAAAAAGTCTTTTAAAATTAGAATCTGTCAAAATGTTGACAGATGTATATTTGTTAGGAGGTTACAGATACAAGCCTAGGTAAGTGTTTTAGCATTCATATATTACTTAGATTGTGTATTGTGTAGTAGTCTAGCAATCTGAGTCATAATCATATTTTAAACTTGACATTCGACCTCCATTAAACAAAAAAACATGTCAATCTGTCTTCTGTGAAGTGATTTAGCTCAGCCTTCACGAAGGTCCATAAGAAAACCGCGAACAAAATCATTCATTGAACACAACAACACGGCAATCTTAATAAGAATGTCACACAAACCCACATGACATAAGTTGTTTATTATGACGAATAATAATGACATCACCGCGTTATCACCTGACCAATTTAAATTGATACCTCTCGGTCCTCTCATAATCGTTTATTAGTACAAATAGAGGTTATAACGGGAATTGACAGCGGCCACTTAAAATGGCCGCCGTATAAGTGCATTTCTAAATTTAGACCAAGGCGATGATGTCAGGTGTATTCTGCCTAGTTTTTGTTGCTAACCTACTATGTCGAACATTCAGTCTTGAATGCGTATTTTTGGGAATTTTAACTAGTGGAGTTTATTGTTTGTAATTTATTATTTGAATGCGTTTAATGTTCGTGTAGGTCCGTCATATTTGGACCAGAGATAAGGTATTTATTATCGGTAGATTATATAATGGATTACAGATACAAAAGTTGTTTGTTTGTCGTGCTATAAAGTGTTTTCTTGTTGTTATCAAGATAGGAGTTTGGCTGTTCTTAACCTTCATCGAAGTCATTCGATACAAGGAATTCATTTTCCATGAAGGAATGACGTAAGTGTTGTCCACCTTGCTGGTGCTGATTCAAGGAGCCGATAGCAAGAAAACAAAGTGATAAATAAAAATCTTTATTATATACATTAAATTATATTGTTGAAAACAATTTGTAATCGTAATAAAACTTCGGTTATTGAAGCACTCTATGATTTGTCTTGTATGCCTGTTTGAAGACATTCTAACTTTATCATAAATACATAAAGAGTGTCATCAGCCTTAGAAATGTTCAGATCTTGCTCTCAACGAGGCCAGGCATGGAATCTCTAGGAATGTATATGTATACAATTACATAATATATGCCCACGAGTCACATAATGTCAAATCCGGGGTTTTAGTCGTGCATTCTGTTAAAAGTTAGAAAGCATGTCTTTTCATTCAATACACATCGTAGGAATCATTAATGTTACTTAAACGTAAAGTAACGAGTAAAATACAATGGCAATGTACTATGTGGGTGGCAGTGCGAGCGCCCTCTAGTGGTGCTCGTCCAGCTCCTGCTCCTGCTCCTCGTCGAACTCTGCGTCCTCGTCGGCGGTGGCCTCCTGGTACTGCTGGTACTCGGACACCAGGTCGTTCATGTTGCTCTCCGCCTCGGTGAACTCCATCTCGTCCATGCCCTCGCCAGTGTACCAATGCAAGAAAGCCTTGCGCCTGAACATAGCGGTGAACTGCTCCGAGATGCGCTTGAACAGCTCCTGGATGGCGGTCGAGTTGCCGATGAAGGTGGCGGCCATCTTGAGACCACGGGGCGGGATGTCGCACACGGCGGTCTTCACGTTGTTGGGGATCCATTCGACGAAGTACGACGAGTTCTTGTTCTGGATGTTGAGCATCTGCTCGTCGACCTCCTTCATGGACATGCGGCCACGGAAGATGGCGGCCACGGTGAGGTAGCGGCCGTGGCGGGGGTCGCACGCCGCCATCATGTTCTTGGCGTCGAACATCTGTTGGGTGAGCTCGGGCACGGTGAGGGCGCGGTATTGTCTGCTTCCGCGGGAGGTGAGGGGAGCGAAACCAGGCATGAAGAAGTGGAGACGGGGGAAGGGAACCATGTTGACGGCAAGTTTGCGGAGATCAGCGTTCAACTGACCGGGGAACCTGAGGCAGGTGGTGACACCGGACATTGTGAGGGAGACCAAGTGGTTGAGATCACCGTAGGTGGGTGTGGACAGTTTCAGCGTGCGGAAGCAGATGTCATATAGGGCCTCGTTGTCGATACAGTAAGTTTCGTCTGTGTTTTCTACGAGCTGGTGGACTGAGAGAGTCGCATTGTAGGGTTCGACGACGGTGTCTGATACTTTGGGTGAGGGGACGACTGAGTATGTGTTCATGATTCTGTCGGGGTATTCTTCGCGGATCTTTGAGATCAGGAGTGTACCCATACCAGAACCGGTACCACCGCCAAGTGAGTGTGTGAGCTGGAATCCTTGTAAGCAATCGCATGATTCCGATTCTTTGCGTACAACGTCCAGTACTGAGTCGACTAGTTCAGCGCCCTCGGTGTAGTGTCCCTTGGCCCAGTTGTTGCCGGCGCCGGACTGTCCGAACACGAAGTTGTCCGGTCGGAAGATCTGTCCGAAGGGTCCCGAGCGCACCGAGTCCATGGTACCGGGCTCGAGGTCGACCAGGATGGCGCGGGGCACGTACTTGCCGCCGGAGGCCTCATTGTAGTATACGTTGATGCGCTCCAGCTGCAGGTCGGAGTCGCCATGGTAGGCGCCGGTGGGGTCGATGCCGTGCTCGTCCGAGATGATCTCCCAGAACTGGAACAAAAGTAAACCGTTAGCGGAACGAAAGCAGTGGTGTAGTGCGCGCGGTGTAGAATGCAGTCAATTAAGATGCCTACACGAAAGCTCTTGGCGCACTATTTGTAAGTGCGCCGACGTTACTTTCCAACCGGTTCCGTGTCGCGGCACAACATCTCGGGAGAGTGTCGTCCCTAGCGAGTTGCAATCGAGGTCCAGTGGACACTCGCGATTCTATTCAGATGTACTTTAGGTTATAAAGCTCAATGAACCGTCGTAAAAGGTACACAGGATACATAATGCATCATTAATGAACGCTCGGCTTCGGGAAGGGTTACGCAAGACAATGGCGCGAGTTATGACAGCGGTACAATGGCTCGCCGGCGACGGCCGACGCCCACGTCCTGCCGTATTTGGTTTATCTCGCCGTATAAGCGGAGAATGTCTCGAACGACTGGCTTTATTAGCATTCAATTTTTCGATGCCTCTTGAAATCTGCGACCTGATTTCAGGGCTGGCGGCCATATGGTCGCCGAAATTTCGCAATAAAACAATTACTGCTTGTTTATTTTCGAGAATAAAGTACCTATTATCGCTATGGCCGGCGGATGTGTGCAATTAGTTGACGTAATCGCCACTCCTACCAATTTGGTGATCAGAAGTCGGAACCGATTTTTAAGAGTCGAAACATTGCCTCGCGATATCATCAGGACTTAGCAAGTCACAAAGCTCTCCGCGTCGTAAATCAATTTGTGAACGCTTACGTAATTCGTTAGACTGCTGGTGAAAATAGTCAGCAACACAAGGCTGATGTTGTCGTGCTGTTAGAGCATTAACATTCAGCGGCGTGTGCGCCTCGGTCCTGGTGATGTCATCCGCGAGTGGGCACAACTCGACATGTACATATATGGTAATATGACTAACATGGCCGCCTTTTTGGTTCAGGGTTTAACTTCGACTCTTGTTTATTTAGTGTGTGTGTTTAAATTAACTCGAGTCCTTATGAGGCGCTCGGTATTTTTAGATTGAATCGATTTTCATTTTGGTTCAGATGAGTTCTTTAGCATTTCCAAATTAAGATCGGCGAATTATATGGATTTATCATCAAATTCTTTAAAATCATTTATGATGCCATAAATGGTTTCAATAAAAACTTTATTAGTTTACGTTTTGGGCTTTTTAATTACATTCCAACCACCTACAGCTTTATAATAGCAAAAATGAAAGAACTCCTAATCTAGCAAATTACAATTTAAGAGATATTCGTGCAGATTATTGCAAAAAAGCCTCAGTACATGTCAATTTATCATGACTTTCATAGATGACATTGTAATGATTTTTAATAACAGCGAAAAGTGAAAGGCTGCAAGAGCTGCTTTCTTAGTAACTAGATAGAGCAGGCAAGTTGAAAGTATCGTGTGAACAAACGAAGGGAAACTATGGCCTCTGTGTAATGGTTCCATGCTCGTAATACTATTACCATTGTGTTTGATTTCACCTTACACCCGTTCTCAATGTGTCTGACTTTCGAAGATGACGTGCTCCAAGCATCTTTTGTTACACCGCATAGTGCTCAATTTCCATTAACATTAGATCTGCGAGACGCAGCTACGTCGGCAATATGAATCTAATCTTCACTTCAATTTATTTTCGTTATAATACTCGGTATCGAATGCGTAGCAATCAATTTTAGAGCTTGCGAATTTTGGAGTTCATTGCTCGAGAATTTGCCACAGTCTGCCGTGGCTATAGTTCTACTGTAATCTGTAGTTTCCTGCAGTTAATCCCTGCGAGATATAGATGGTGTTATAGTTATGGAGTAGCGGTACTCCGCGCATGCACCAAGTCATGGCGAACTACGTCTATGGTAGTTATTTATAAGTGGGCATCGACCGACAGCTGGCGGGTCGTTCAACCCTGCAATCTCTCTTTGCCAAACGCTTGATAAGATAACAACTCACTTGGATTCAATTACGAATGAGAAAGGCCAGATCTTAATGGGCATCTTAAACAGTTTAGGCTCAATTTGTCCGGCTTTATTGATTGCATTTTATAGTTGCTGTAAACATTCCGTTTTGTTCTCTCGTAAAATTGGAAATTGGTCGTGAAATCGTTTTGTTAATGTGGCTCTTTATTCCTTCCTTTTTTATCGTCTCATGTTTCTTTATGTTTGACATTATTGTATATTATTCTAACTGTTGTTTGAAAAAGGTCATGGATGCAAATAAATCACTTTTAAAATGACACACAATACTACTATGCTTATAAAAATATGTTGACGTCACCAGCAATTTTCTCGGCCAGCGAACGGATCAAATTATTCGCTAGTCTGTCTGAGTTTTCAAACTGCCAGACTGACTACTATAGGGATGAGTAATATTATTTTACTCATTTGTTTTGCCAACAAACTTTTTGCTGTTCCAGCCAGTTTCAAGGCTTGCTTGATGTGTACACATCATTAGTTGCTAGGCAATGATGTCATTATATTATATGTACGAGGATAAAAAATATACAACTATGACCAAATTTAAATGGAATTTCCTTTAACCTACACAAAACCTACATTGTAAAATATTTTCAAAATGGCCACTCTTCATAATGAAGCTGTTAACACAGCTGTTACAAATATTCCTGTAGTTATATCTGACTGCCATACAAATACTTGGAGTGCATGAATCATTTTCTGAGTAACAAATGTTTTAAGACATAAATAGTCATGAGCTGGCTCAATCAATAACAATCCGAGTTTGAATATCGGAACTCTTTGCTGCAATCCATCTTTAGCTTATGAAAGGTACTGGCTGATGAATGCGTTCCAATTTTAAGTTTCTTTTTGATGTTGGTAGTACTGTGTTGATGTTCTTATTTTGAGCTTTAGGAAATTTATTTGATCTTGTTTTTGGTTTCGAAATAAAAGAGGTACGATATCACTGCATTCAATTTGAATGCTTCAGTGGTGAGTAAAGTTTTAAAATACGGATGCTTCAGTGTTTTACAAGAAATGAATGTCTTCTGACCAAAGAACGTCCTACGCTTGGTTACTCAGTATCTAATGCCAATTAATAACATTAATGCTTCCAAAATTAGACACGAAATGTAAGAAGGCTCGCTGGAGCGTAGACAATAAAATTTACTGTTAAATTCAATCCGGAATCGCTTCGTCTTACATTGTCTTGATTGAATTGAAAACGCGAGAGATTGATGACTTGTAATTGACCTCAATTTGTTACAATCGCATTTTCCACCGGCTTGAATGCTGACACACCTTATGCATAGTATCATGCCCTTCTTGCATGATTATATTCTATTTATTTAATAGATGGGCTACTATTACCAAGAAACTTTATTCTATCTTGTCTAACCATTGTGAGAAGGAATAAAAAAATCAAAAGTGGTTTGAATTTCGAAAACAGGAACAAGCATAGTTTATTGTTTCCTTCCAGCCATGTCTTTATTAACAATCCTAAGTTTGAATTTGGAACGGAAAGGCCTTATAAGTCTGAAATACCTATAAAAATAGCGAATTGTAGTTTTTAAAGTAGATGTAAGTGTGTGAATGTTAGAATCAAAGTTCTTTTCAAAATGGAGGCGTTAAACAGTCATTTTACTCTACCGTGATATTCATGCAGCAACGCTGACTAGTTTCACCTCAGTATTTGATAAGAAAGTATTATAATTACCGGTAATTTGCAAGCTAAGTAGCTTAGCTAGTTATCTGAGTAACGTCCATGTTATCGGGCAAAGACTAAAGACAGCCGCGGATTTAAAAAATGCCGGCTAAATTGATATTTGTGGTAGCTTTTCGAAATTTAAATCTGTACTTTTGTAGAATATTCAGCTAGTATTCTCAAGACTGTGTGCTGTTGAATATAAATGGGCTGAATATAGAATTATTAGCTGTCGGACGATCTCAGACTACAATCCGTTACTATTGTGTATTCAACAACAATTTCCAAGCAAATTCACAAGATGATCGAATCAACTTTTATAACATTTTATAATCGTGAGCCGGATACAAGAAATTGTGAAAGGAGGTCTTAATACAAGCTGTCAGATCATCTGTCAAAATATAATTTAAAAAAATACTCCTTTTTATAGTCAAAGCGTTCATAAAGACGGATTTATGATTGCTAATCAAGTTTGTTTCAACCCAAACAAGTATTTGTTATTTAGATTAATGCTAAAACTATTAGAATCTAAACCAGTTTGAGTAAAACCTTCTTGCTTGGACCAATGATATTGTACCACATACGGCTGTATAAGTAAACGCCATTGCCTGTTTTAGAATGTCATTTAAATACCTACGTGAGTATTTATGCTACGTACATACTTTCTAGAAACTTGTACCTACTTGAGTTATCAGAATTTTGTCGAATCTGAATATTTATATTTATTTAGATAATAAATTCGCCGGCATAGTAACATTTCTCTTACGTTAAGATAATAGTACCTTTATATTTGGCTTTACGATTGCGATTGTCCTCTTGCCATTGTCAGTTTGACCCCCCGATAAAAATACAGCTAATCTAAATTACACACGTTTACAATAACTAGGTGCATATATTGAGGTCATGCGCGTAGGGGATGACAGTTGCCCTCCTTACCGGTGCGTTCGAGCGTGAAATATTACCGTTCTGTCATTGTCTATTCCCGAATTATGAACGGAGCTATGCAACAACACAGCAGTTTACCGGTCGACCCAGATTCATTACGAAAATTAACTAAACAATGGTATTTCTTGGTCCATTATAACTTATACAGCAGACTAACATTACATCGAGTACAATAATTCTCATTGTAAGTAGCGGGTTCTCTAGTAGAGACCGTTACCAACGGTTAGATGGCCGGGAATCTATAGAAACAAAACAGGAGATAGAACATACCTTAGCTCCAATCTGGTTACCGCACTGGCCGGCCTGGATGTGCACGATTTCCCTCATATTTGATTATTAAAAAATACTTTGTAATAAATAACTTAAACACTATACGCGGCTCTCGCACTACACAACTCGCAGATTTGATCAGCCGGCCGGCCCGGTGGGGATTTTTGAGGCCCGCTTCGCCTCCGCGCTGCGGCCGGATCGCGGGCTCTGATTGGTGGATCGCAGCCGCATGTTGCCAACTTCACGACACGCGAGACGCTTATCAATTTGAAATTGGAATCATCCTACAATTCTATGTATGGATATTGTCGCGAATGTATTGATGCTCGTGTATTTAGACACGTCTGTTTTTTGTTTGCGATAAGGTGTGACCGCGGCCGCGGCGCCGGGTTTCAACTTTAATTTATTAATATTTTTGGTTCCGTTTGACATGACATCGTGTCGGGGTGTGATCCCGCGTGTTGCCGGGATAGTTTCGCGATAGTTTACACACCCTATGTTCACGGGTTACAGCCCCTAAGCACGTAAGCTGTTTGTTCGATAATACCAGCCGGCATGTAACTAGGCGTGAATCACACTTGCCTGCCGTGTAATCATATAATCAACGTAGCTGGATGTGTTTATTTATTACAATTTGGTAGCACATAAAGTTTTTAGCAAGACAAATATGAAATTTTCATGAATATTGATACAAAATATTAATATACAGGTTGGTTCCCTTGGTTACAATACAATAATCGATTATACTTTATCAACAACTATCTGTTTATGTTGTTTTTAATGCATTAAGTATTAGGTAGGTATGATTATTTATGTGTTTATTTTTAATTGAGATTCTATCTAATCTGGTTCTGAAATTTTTAGTAGGTACTCGGAATTTGCATTAAGGTCAGGGGGGCTAATGCCGGCATAGTTTTTTTTTTACTCACATTCGAGTCTCCGTATCGGATGAACGTGTTGATGTATGATCAATGATATGGTCTCATCGAAATGAGAATCTATTAAGCTTTGAAATGCCGGGACCTTTTTTAATTAAATTGTCGCCAGTGCCAGGATATTAACTGTTTTTTAAAATTTGAGCAGTAGACGGATTTTCCCTTCTAAAATCGGAAAAATCCGTCATAATCGAAGAATTTATTGAAATCTTTAATTGTTTTAATAAAATACGTATTTGTAATATACTTCTGTAAGTGACAATGAATTCTGTGTTTCACAATCTTTAAAATAACGTCTCGTTCTGGTTAAATACGTAAAAATCATTTTTAGGGGCTATTTCGGCATGTTTAAGCCAACAGGGGTGGTCAACATATTTTAGTGGAGCGTTATCATCTCATTTGTTAAATAGGTACTTGTTAAATAAGTACCGCTATTTACGAAAATTATGATTTTACTCCTTATACAACAGTACAAAACATTGGGTGATTCGATTTTTGAGTATACACTTATATACACATATACATTTAAAAACATCCCAAAGTAACATATTCTTGTAAAATAAACATATTAATGATGAAGACGGCGCAGATGAAGTAAACTAAACTTAAGATTAACGTACACAGAAAAATATGTAATTGTCTTGTTAAGGTCGTTTTAATTTACAAATCGTTTTAATTCAATCAAAAACTTAAAACCTATCAAAATCAAATGGTATTTTAAAACAATATTGTGGTGGCAATTATTCTGTAAATGTTACACACAAAAAAGATTTACGATCTCTGTAATGGGGCAAATTCGTCGTATGATGATTTTGCCCCATTCAAAACAGACGGAATTATGCACTTAATCATTTCGAGGTTACAAATTTGTTACGTTAAATAATCTGATCATTGGTAGCGTTATCTTGCAAAGAAATACACTGAAGATAAAAAACGACCCTACACTATATATATTGAATTCATTCGACACTGTAAATAACATAATTTTAAACTTATCTTCAAAAATACAGGAGCGTAGGGCACTTGCATTTCACTTTAAAAACGTAAGTAAACTTTGTAGACTGTTTTACCCGTTTTTATAGCGCCTAACGCCAATCTGATGAATTTTATTTATAGTTAAAAGTAATGTTGTTTTACCGACCGTATTACAAACGCTGTAACTCGACTGTAAGGAGCGTTATTTCAAGTAGACGGTTACGCCCCATAGACGGAATATGCCACCCTGACCTTAATTAAAGATACACTCGATTAGATTTAGATATCCTGGGTATAGTTGGATGTAAGAGGTCGGTTAAAATACTAAAGTGAATTTAAAATACAAAATTGAATTTCCTCTTCATTTTAGGTACCGAATTATGCTGATAACTCCTACAAATTAATACAAAGAACCTCAAAGAAATGTTTTCCTCAATAATATACTAGGCGTCTAATTATTTTTAAGGTATAAGCCGGTAAACGAGCATACGGATCACCAGGTTGTAAGCAATCGCCGCCGCCCATGGACACCCGAAACACCAGAGGTGTTACAAGTGTGTTGCCGGCCTTTTGGGGATTAGAATTTATGGGTTGTTTGGGAATCGGGAATTGGGAATATTGGGAAGAGGGTTAATTGGTCCTCAGGTCACCTAAATCATTCAACGAAACACATCGCAAGCGTTGTTTCACATCAGTTTTATGTGAGGCCGTGCTATCACTCCGGTCGAACCGGCCCATTCGTAATATCGTCGTGACAATAAACCACCCCGTTCCTATTCCTTTTTCTCGCCAGAAATATAGTTAAACATAAATTAATAAACCATTAAACAATATTTCTCAAAGATTTACATAAACACAGTACCTATACCACTTGTGTCCTTAGCATGTTTTACATCTACCGAACTCAAGGTGACATGATGTGAGTCAAGCTAGAGAATGTCACATTATTAACTTTTTCCTCCATTTTATAATAAAAGTAATATATAAATACTAGTTGTACGTGAGCAATAGTTTTATTTAAGACGAGGTAATTAAAGGAAATTGTCTGTAATATGTTTGTTGAGAGAGATAATTGGGTCGCAGGCCTACTTTTGTATGTCAGTGGGTCGATCAGCCCTATTATACTATCCTGTGGAAAACGGATCATGTTCTGTTTTAATAATCTACATACCTTTATTTCGTAGCTCAAATATCTACACTAGAGGACTGACCGACAGACAGATATTTTGTTTTTTTTTTTATATTGTAATATTTGCTTTGACGTTCAAAAGTGTCTTCCTGGTCTATTTGAAATAAATCATTTTGACGTTGACTCTTTAGGCCTTTTGACAACGTTACAGGTTACCGTAACTCCGGCTTAAAGTAGGAGAAGGAACGGGGTGGTTTTTAGTCAGTAAGAGTCTGACATTCCCTCTCGCGATACTCAAAGCGGGAGAAGACTTTGGAGCATTTTTGCTCAAAAAAAAAAACGCCTTTGATCATTCATTAGTTTTTGGAGTCTTAACCAGATTTGGCTAACCGTTATAACCGATTTAAAATGGATAGAGAGACATAAAACATGCCACAATAATAGCTACATTGTCCGATCAACATAATCTTTAATATTGTAGAACAAATAAGGACTCGTTAGTCAGTACCTTAACCACAAGCCCACAGTTACCACAGAGCATGAAGTAAGTAGTTAATACATCCAATTTATGAATGCAAAGGTCTACTCAGCTGTTTGTTTGATTTCCATCATGTTAACCTGCTGCTATCTGCTGGAATAGTTTCGCTTACTTCTGAATAAATGCGTTCTTTCGTAATACTTTCTTGTAGTTCGCTCTACTAGTTTCGAGTCACAGAGGGACTCTTCATCATGAGCAGCGTGCGCAGACGTGGTGACGTCGCGCAGCCTACGTAGTAGAAGTGGCTAGCTTTTCTTAGCTCCTTTCTTGTACGTCTCTGTCCCACAACAGTTACAGTTATTATAAAAATATATTTAAGGTTATAGGGATTTTACTATAATCCCCTCACTTAGCATGCAGCTTGGAGATCGTGTAGAAGATAGTGCTGCTCGTAGCTCGCGATTATGCGCTCCGATGTGGCTTGAAACACGTCGAACTTCCTTGAAGTATACCTATATGTATTGTAAGGGAAAGACCTAACCGGTTTCCTAAAGATAGAGCATGTAGGTATTAATTAAAAACTTATGATTTGGTATTATTGACCTAACCAGGTTCCTAAATTTAGAGTGTATATTGAAGGATCCTTAAAAACTTACGATTTTGTTTGATTTCAAAATGAACGAAAGTCGCATTTTAAATCCAGCTAGCAATAAAATAGGCGGTCTATAACGGGACCTAAGCAGTTTGGTTTACAAAAGGAGTGATTATGAGCGATGGCTCGAAGGCGTGAGATGGTAACAGCAGATTAAGTGTAATTTGAATTGACATTATCATTCGCGAGCAACTGGTTTATGATGTTGTATGAAGGCTTAATCTGTGAATGGGTAAGTAGAGGTGCAGATGGTCATGGTATAATCGTATAGTCCGGAGTAAAACATTAATTGTGAGTTAGTTATCTGAGTTGAGCTCTGATGTGCCTGAAAGGTTTAAAAATAAAAATATACAATACCTACTACTTTGCCCAGCCATCATATTTTATTTTTGTAGTATAGACGAATCACCTGATGGTAAGCAATCGCCGCCGTCAATGGTCACCATAAACTCCAAAGGCGTTACAAGTGCGTTGTCGGCCTTTTGGGGGTTAGGAATTTAAGGGTTGTTGGGGAATCGGAGAATGGGAATATTGGGAATGGGGGTAATTAATAATTGCGCACTTCTAAGGTATTTTTCATAATCTATTGAAATAAACTATATGCTTGTCTAGAATTTTGAAGTTAAAAATGGTTTGCCTGACTTAAGAATCGAACCTGAGACCTTAAACTCGTCAAGTTCCTACACAATCTCTTGAATAATAAAGCAGTCACTTTAAAGTAGGTTAAAAGTAATACGATCAACTACAATGACTACTAGATAAAGTTATTAATCTTACATTTAATGATAGTATCAATGAGACCACCCACGCGGGCTTGGCACTCCACACGATACCTAATAAGTGCAGTCCATGAGCGGACATGTGAATTAATTTGTTATTCACTTATTACGAATTGTTTATTTATCTATTGTACTGGTGAAGGGGGTAAGCTGTGATGGTAACAGTAATTTAATACATTTGTTACTACTCCTGATCTTCTCTTTTTCTTGGGTGTCGGAAACCCTGACTCCTCCTGACAGGGAGCAGTGAGAGCAACAGTTTTGTTACTACTCCTGATCTTCGGGGTCGGAAAACCGGGCTTAGGGAGAAGGTAAAATGGTTTAAAATTGCGATCTTCAAATGTCTCCAATATACATGAGAAGTGTGAAAATTACAGCCCACACAACATAAAAGGGTTTGCCTTTTTATGTCTTGTGGGTCCATGGTTCAACAATAAACTGTCTCGCTGTTGATGACTATGTTATTAAAAAAACATTTAAGTAAAGAATGTTAAAGAATTTCTAGATTAAAAAGCTCAACTGAAACAGTATGTGATTCCTTATCTTATTTAAAACTCACTCTCCTACTGTCCTAGCCACAGAAATATCCCGGAGCTGCGGACTACCTAGCGGGTTACCGAGACTCTGACTCGAAAAGCAGGAGTAGGGTGGTTTTTAGTCAGTAAGAGTCTGACATTCCCTCTCGCCTCGCCTAAGGCAGGAGAAAGAAGAAGAAGGTTTAAAAAATGCCACAGAAATATTATATCCGTAGTCCTAGTACTTGTGTTTTACCTCTTTACTTAGGAAAAGGACAAAATATTCATAAAAGGAAAAATCCGTGTACTAACAAACCTATACAAAGTTCTTACTAATATAATATGATGTCAAGGACAGATGTGTCTCATCCGATGATGTTCATAGAAGTCAATAAATAGATGACTAAACAACTCCTTTGTGGTCAGTGGGTGCATCAAAATAACCTATTATTTAGGTCACAAACTGAGAATGAAGTTAGGCATAGAGTTAAAATAAATATTGTTTAAGGTACTTCGTTAGGTACCAAGAAATACATTGTGTTTTTGTTTTGTTCATATAACGTTACCTATATGTATACATTAGTGTATAATTTCTTTGTAGACAAGGGTAATGAAATATCAAGGTATAAGTGTTGGAATACGTTCGTAAGTAAAGAAAAATAGAATAAAAAACATTTATTTATTTACTACTATTACTTTTGCCCGCGTCTTCACCCGCGTGGATAATGGAAGATGTGTCTTGCAACTAGGAGAAAGTGGGTGTTTTGTTTTTTTTTAGACGGGCTTCACACTAATCTTTTTTCCTGTATCGTGGGTGCGTTTACAAACATAAATATGACACCAAGACTCTTGCTCCGTGCGGGAATCGAACCCGCTACACGTTGCACGGCAGTCAGCTGCCCAGCCACCACGCCAACCGCAGACGAATATGGGCACGCCACCGCTAAAACAAATAACAGATGTTATACTACTTTTTACTCGACATTGAAATAAGTATACTTTTAGAATTTTAAACAAATACCAGAGAATATATTCTCTAGCTGAATATTTACTATATTTTTTCCTCTTTCGAATTGAACTGTCCAGAAAAAAACACAAAATGTTAACGACGTCATTATCCTCAACCAAAAGTTAACAATTCTGCCGATTGAAACACAAAATTTGGTTTCAGTAAATTAAGCTGTGACACTGTTCTCAACCAATCCAATAAAAATAAGGATGATAATAGGATACCACGATGCTTAATAACGCGGGAGAATAATGATTTGTTAAAGAAAAGTTAAAGTTTTCTGAAAAATCACCCCTGTGATTCATTTTGAGTTCATAAACCTATCCAGCCAGCGTGAGTGCACATAGCCCGGTATTGATCCCTGCAGTGCGCACCGACCATACTCTACACTGTGTACCTATGTATACTTAGACCACACCTAGTGCATCTGTGTGAGTAGCGTACTGCGCATGTCAGCGTTGCAAGGGAGTTGCATTGGGGGCAACGACCTGAGTGTCATAAAATTGAGACGGTTTTAGTTGAAGTTTTTGGCTATTTGACTTTTATTTGAGCATACATACATATTATAACTTCACGTCTGTCTCCCATGGTGGTAAACAGTGACAATGGAACGCCAATTGCTCTTTCGTTTCATCAACAGTCATCAGTCTTTTCATGCATGCTCGTCGGTTAAGAGTACTTTACGGACATATATCGACGAGATTGGCGATATATTAAAGAAGGGCCAAATTATTTGAGCAAAACATACAAATTATACTTATCCTTAATTAATATTTGGCCAAGCAATTAAGCACAGACAAGCGGCGGTCATTTAGTTTCAAATTGACACTGTTTGAAGAAACTTGCATCGGTTAGGCAGTAATTTTAAATATCATATCGACTTTTATTCCTCAAAGAGGCAGGAGAATAATAACGGACTCCGTGCTACCTACCAGACTACTACGAAACACGAGAACCGATTGCTTGATAATAATTGTTAATGTTTAGCATCATCACCAACCAACCGATTTAAAGACAGCCATTTAAAAATTCTGTCTAACAATTTTGAAACAAAAATCAATAAAACTTTGCCTGCAGAAGAAATAAAATGGTGGTAGAAAAATTAGGTCGTATAAGACGCGGTATTGATTCCGCTGCGGTACTCTTGAAGTCTAGCTCAAACCGGGAGCGCTAAGCCTAGGTTACATAATGCGGTAAAAACGAGGATAATAATGTAGGCAGACTGGTAGGGACCGCATAATATTATGTCGAAATTCCTCTGGTATTTTTATTGGATCCTGGTGTGTCTAAAAACTGTGATCAAATACTTATAGACAGAGAGTAACATCCTTTCAAACTTCTAACTGTGATCCCAACCCAAGAGTGGGGATTATGCCAAGCCAATTGATTATATTTGATGTCAATATTCAGCAATGGACATATTCCGGCTGATAATTATGATGACTACTTGTTAGTTTTTTACAAAAAGAGCTTAATTTTATATGCTTAGAGCGCTTTTCCACCAGAGATGTGTTATGCTACGTTGCTGTGAATGCGATTGGTTTCCACCAATCATGTTCATTGGTACACATACACACCCACGTGTTAAAGTAAACACTTACCTTAGCTGTTGTGAGAAGTGCACACCACAGCAGGACTCAGCTAAGCCATGTTTTTTATATGGTAAGATGCGTGCTATGGATGGCTTCCTTACTATCGTATTCGTATTCGATATATCGTATACTCGAGCTGTTCATCTTACTCGCACAGCTACATAGCTTAGTATCAGTGGAAACGATCACCCGTTAAGCTTAGCTATTACATCTTCGTATAGCATAGCTACATAGCACATTTCTGGTGGAAAAGCACCCTTAGTGTGTGGACTCAAAACATAGTTAAGACCTCTAATATCCTTTAAATATTCAGATATAAGTACCAGTTATTAAAAATCAATAATACTTAATAGGCTACATACACTAATACTCTTGTAACATGTCATGGCCGGTCAGTCATTAAAAAACCAGCAGCTAGACATTAAGTATTCTGTCAAATAAGGCCGAGCCTCCACGAAGCGTCGTTTGGCGTTTGGTCAACAGCCTATAAGTGGCCACTGCTGACCAAAGGCCTCTTCTCACACGGAGATGGTTTGAGCATTAATCACCACGCTTGCTCAATGCGGGTTGGCGATTTCAAACTCATAATCAGAAATTATAAGCTCAAGTTTCCTCACGATGTTTCCTTCACCGTTTGTCAGTGGTGTCTAAATAATCTTAGAAAATACATATAAGTCGGAAAAAGTCACATTGGTACTTGCCGTTGGTAGGTTTCGAATTCTCATGCATGAGAAGCGGGGGTCTTAAGTCTCCGGGCCACCAATAGTTGGCTTAAAATTACCGCTTCATGAACAGTTTTCATTGGTTCTAAGCAAGATGTAAGCATTTGTCATATAGGCCGACTATTGTTTTTGTAGGTTGCATGCTTTCGTCAAATGCCGCGTCGTAGAGAAGACCTAACTAATCGATAAATGATAAATACTTATAAACCATTTGACCACGTAATTGTCAAATATGTACCTACAACAAATTGTTGATAAAAAACTGGAGACGAAATAGAATGAAGTTCATTCATTACTTATTCATGTATTCAAATTATAAGTTCAGTGAATAACAGAAGTTTATGGCCGTCTTAGTCAGGCGATTAAGTAAATATGAATTTGTTATGCCATATCAGATTTGTGAATAAATCTGTTGTTAAGAGTAATAGTACCTCTAAAATATAAGGCTGATATGTTTGTTAAAAGCTTAGTAAGCTTACAAATAGGTATTATGTACATCGTTATTTTGTTTTATGGAACAGGAGGCAAACGAGCAGACGGGGATGACACCAGATCAGAACAGAATAAGTTTTAAAAAGGAATATATAATAGTTCTTCTCTTAAAGGTTTGAAGGTCGTATTGTTTCGGAAATACCTACGTTGTTCAAATTTTCAGTGCTTCAGTATTAGTAATCACGATAAATGCAGAGCTGTTATTACTAAACAACTCCTATATACCAAGAATTAACTAAATACATAACAAACTTAGTCACTATTAGTTTGATTTACGAGAAAATGTGATGCAATCTAATTCAATGGCATTAACTAAGAGCCTGTGCTAGTGTTAGTTCTGAAAACTGATTCTACCAATACCAATTCAATTCCTTAACTCAATATTTCTAAAAGTTAAAACCATTCTAAAACTATTAATATTAATATTCTTCATTGTGTCAAACATTTGGCGCGAAAATGAGTCATAGATAAACTATAACATGGCGCGTTACCACAGATATATTACAATTAGCACAATATTTATTCAGCCAATATTTTCTCGGTGTGAAAAGAATAAATTAAATATTTAAAAAGACCTTCGACCAATAGGTAGTATGACGTAATGAAATGTCCTCAAGTATAAAAATATGGATTTATTTTTAAGTTATCATAATGATTTTATCATATACATTAGCGGCACCAAGTTTATTAAAATGTGATAAAAATAAGTAGATTGCTTATGAATTTGTTTTCAATTTTTGTCTACCGTGATGTCACATTTATTATAAAACGCTATTAAACTTTGTCAAAAGCGAAACAACTTCAAATGCAAAGCGAACAAGTCATAAACTTGAGATGAGAAGCAGAATGTTTTAAATTGAGTTTTCCTGTTTACTTCAACGCTGTTTTTAATTAAAAATTCCTTGTAATAATGAATGTCTAAAGGAGATCATTTTTTTGGGCCTTTTCTAAAAGTGGTCAACGAAAAAAAAGAACTTGTCATTTGGAGCTATAGTTAATATGACACTAAAGTTATACACGTTTGAAGATTCATCATTTTCATACATTTATTGTTTTCTATTCAAGGTCCTAGGAAACGCAAAATAATGATAGATATTGCCAGAATTAAATATATGAGGCAATTTTGATTATAATGCGAAATATCCGTCCGCGAGCATATAATGAAAGATTGGCAGACTCAAGACAATTGAGGAAATTGAGGAAACTTATTTCTCCATTATGTGTATGTATATGTATGTAATGTGTATTACATGTATTGTATGTATTGTATGTATTATATATTTAAATATGTACTATATATTGTATTGTATTCTTATATTATTATGTATTGTACATTGTATTCTTATATTTATTCTTTTGTGCCTGTGTTTTGGCTTCGCATCGATCCGCTTCATTTCTCTGCACTACCCTATGGTTGACTGTAAGAGAATGCCTTAAGGCATTAAGTCCGCCATTCACTGTATTTGTGATGAAGATATAAATAAATAAATAAATAAATAAATATGTTCGTGGATTTTCATTTGGTGGAACATCTTCAAATCTCTCCTCCCGTCCTAAGGGTAGTGGGAGGGAGTGCTAGACCAAAAACACTTGCATTTGATTCGATCATCCGATAGCTAATCAGTAGGTGCTATTAGAGTGATCAAGTAATGTCAACATCATAATAAACCGGTGCCCGCCATTACCGTAACCAGTCACACGAGTAGGCAGTAGGTATCGAGTGCCGGTGCTGCCAAATCATCAATTCTCGAGAACACCTACGTGTAAATCGATAATCGATGATCGTACCTTATTTGGGTTAAAATGTATAACTGTAGTGTTGGTTTTCTAATACATTTATAGTTTAATTGCTTTGTGTGATTAAGTCATTGTTATTTTATTTAGAAGGGTTTATAGTGGTCATTTTAGTCTCTATTTTACTAGCATTTATTTTACCTGTTGCCTCGAGTGCCGGACATGGGATCTCGGGTTCGATTCCCGGATCAAGTATTACTAGGCTTTTTTCAGTTGTTCGAAATAATTCTAAGTGGTAGCTCGGAGTCTGGAACTGTGCCCAGTATATGGTAATAGGGTCAAGTGAAACGTTGGTGTACGTTGTAATGTGCTCTGCCTACCCCTTCGGGGATAAAAAGTGTGACGTTGCAGGCATGCTTTTATTTTAATTAGCAGGTACATCCTTCTTGGGGTGGTGTAGTACAGACTACAGATACAGGGTATATCGGATATAATTTAGTCATAGGTGCTTTCAGTCATTACCTAAATCCTAAAATGTTTGACGTACCTACTTGACAGTCGGCACAAACTCCCCAACGAGAACTTTCTCCAAGTATGGACGTTTTCAATCCAATGATGATGTCATTACTTCCATTTCTAATAGGGGGACGAACTTTCGCAGAAGATTTATCTCTCAAGGCTCACCAGCCTCTATTTAAGCAACGAAACTTAATTTTTTGCACGCATGTCATCTGTGAACAGACCACAGCACATCAAGCTACCCTTTACTCTCAAACCTTTTAAACAACTTTCAACTTTACCCTCTTGTAATAGAGTTGATATTGTTCTGAATGGAGCTGCACATTTTCCTCGTGTGTCAAGTATCTGCATAAGGCAGTGTACCCAATAGTTGGTTGCATTTATGGTAACTTGTCGCTACCAATTCGTAAGTGGGACGCTTGATTCGTGTGTAATCGCCTTAAAATGTATTTAGTATTACAATCGTGTAAGCTAAAGGTAGGTACATACATTATATGTATGCACGTATGTATGTATCAGATTGTTTATTATTTTATGTTGTAAGTGGTATTTAAGTCTTTGACTGCCAATAGAAAACTGTTGAAGGCAAATCCTCCGCTAACGTCGGTCACCGGTGACCACCACGGGCGTTCAATGTGTTAAACCCTAACCATGATGTACCATATTCACCTCCAGGGTTCGTCTATTAAGAGGACCCAGTGCCTCCTTTAGGTGCAGATGGTGGCCACCGGGGAGGTTTTAGTGAGTTAAAAATCCCACACTCTCTAGCTTTTTCCCTAAAAAGCTAGGCGCCTTTTGAAGGTCCCGTTAACAAAAAATGTACCATAAGTATTCGCACAAGACACCGTATGATTGATACCAACACCTTTTTCATTAGTCCCGTTATCCAAAACTAATAAATAAACCTCCACACTCTTTACAAATATCTCTATATTAATAATGACAAACAATGACATTACATATTTCTCAAGTATTGACGCCACGAGCCGCGATAGTACTCGATCTGCGTAACTGTATTTTAACCACACAGTCCACAATAATAATGTTCTTGTGTAAAGAAAAGTGGGAGATAGCAGAGTAGAATACATTTCTTTTTGACCACCCGTCCTATTCCCGTGGTTGTTGTAAGGACCCATTAAGGCCATATTTGAACGGGAAACCAGACATGCCATCGTGGTCTCCGTAAGCTACCAAACCAGGTAGACACCAGAGTCTACACGACACTGCGTATTAAGAATTAAGATAGACCTCTAGGTACTGGTGTACGAGCTGAACCGCGTCGCGTTCCACACGCCACCATAAATGGGGCTCAGTAGGGCTGATGCCTGATCCGGAGCTGCGGACTACCTAGCTCGATTACCGGTGCTCCGGCTTAAAGCAGCAGTTGGGATGGGGTAGTTTGTCACTCCCTCTGGCCTCGTCCAATTCGGGACAAACCATTGGATGATTTTCGCTTCTGAAAAAAAGAATAGCAGCGATCTCTGATGAATGTAATCCTTTTAAACTACAATCTCCATCTCATCTTCAATAATAAAATAAATAAAACGAGAAATACTTCCATACACATCGCTCTGCACCCTACCCTACTGAAATAAAGATAAATATTTCACGCGAAACACATCACAGTGAGTTCATGGCGAGCCAGTGCCGACGGTAGCAATAAATTGTCAGTAGCGAACCACTGTGGTACTGCCACGGACCACGGGCGAGGCTGTCAGCTCGAAGATGTTTCGCCTTTAACATTTTTTTAAAAGAAAAGCCTGCTGTAAAGCTTGCTTGTTGATTTTAGACACGATAAGAACCTTTAAGGGTTGACATAAAAGGTCTTTTATTCGGTTGTTGTCAGTTTTTACGTTTTTATTTTGTTTTTTGTAAGTTTCGAAATTGTTTGGATATGTAGTGTGTAAGTATAATTGAAACTACTTAGATACCACCAATCTTCAAGTAAAGTAATTATTAAGAAAGTGATTATTAAGGACGTGTAACTAACTAAACTATGAAAATATGAAAAAAAAAACTTCGATTTCATATAAAATTGAAAATAATACTTAGCTAGAAATATTCAGGAATTCCAGGCGAGACCTAATAACAATCTAAAAGACAGACAAATAGCATGAGAAAACCCCATCACACAGATAAAATAACATTACCAACAAAAAAGGTTATATTAAAAAAACAACCTAGCCATAAACAACCTCTATCCTCTACGTCCCACACCTGACCAAAAAGTATTTATTCCCCTCGTGTGCATTACCGAAATTAAAACGAAATCGCTTCGGGTTTCAACCCCTGTGCCAGGGGATGACGTCATCGCGTGACGTCACCCAGTGACTCATGAAGACCCACCCCTTCAGTCCACAGGGTTTTGTTACTGTTAAGTACTTATTTGTTTTCGTTAAGTAAGTAACTACTGAGAATTTTATGTATAAAATATTTTTTTAATTATAAAAAAGGGTCAATGGTTTTTAGCCGTCTTCCCAAAAAGGAGAAGAAGGTTTCCAATTCATCTGCTTTTTTGCCATGGTGTTTTAATTCCCTAAATTATTTCGGAATGAATAATTCTAATAGTAGAGGACTAAGGGGGAGGCCTTTGTTCAACAGTGGACGTCTCTCGGCTGATGATGATGATGAATAATTCTAATCAGTATCGTGTTGTAGGTATAAAATGGTGTAAAAATAATAACGCTACATTTATATTTAAAAACAATTGGTTGTAGTTACACAAAAAACAATATGTATTGTATATCAAAAATAATTATTTTCCTAAACCTGTATCAATCAGGTAGATGTTAAAAAATATAAATAAATATGTAATCGACAATATTCATGGGGAAAACCAAGCATACAATAAACCAAAGTAGGTAAAACTGAAGATTTTATCTGAAATATACATACATAGACATAACTTCATGCCTGTCTCCCATAGAAGTAGGCTTCTGCCTACCTCTATGTTGTTTCTTTAATGGACCGCCAATTGCAACGAATCTTACATACCCCTTTCGCTTCATCAACAGTCATCAGTTCTTTTCATGCATGCTTCGGGTAAGGGTACTTTAGCCTTTCTTTAATATATCGATAAAATGACATTTGGACAATAATCAATAATTATTGATTATATAATCAGATCTATGGACAGTTAAAGTAATCGTAATAGAAAGGAAATAGTAATTAGTAGTAATTCGGCCCTTCTTTAATATGTTTGAATAATAAATATGTAAGTAATGAGATTATCCTGAGAAAAATAAATGTCAAAGATCTTTTGGCATTCAACAACAATGCAAGCATTAAAATAATTAAACAACTAATCATATAGTTAAAAGGCGTGATGTTATTAATCTGTTTCTCGATAAGCAGAATTCCCATAACACCACATCTTATAATAGGAGAGGTCATTCACCCATCGCCCACAAACTCACAAACGCCATAACTAGCCAACCATTATACTGATATATGGTGAGATATTCTTTAATTGATGATCTACGCCTAGTTTTAATCATGGCATGGACTAATAAATAATTCTTTACTCCATAGTTTAAATTAAAACAACATAAGTATTGTAAAAAACATAAAGACGATTTAGTGTTAACGTTAACTGTAAGTTCATATTTTTGTTAAATCTATACTAATATTATAAAGCTGAAGAGTTTGTTTGTTTGAACGCGCTAATCTCCAGAACTACTGGTCCGATTTGAATAATTATTTTTGTGTTGAATATTGCATTTATCGAGGAAGGCTACATAACATCACGCTATGAACAATAGGAGCCAAGCAGAGCGGGTGAAACCGCGCGGAAGTAGCTAGTTATGAATAAATCATTAAATAATTAATACTACACTTGTCTTTCCAAGGGAGGCAGTAAAGAACAGACGAAGGTAAAATGTATGAGAACCTCTTCCCTCAGTAAAATTTTCTCGACTTAAGAATAAGAAGCCAAGAAGTCTTGTTCAACAGCTTGTTCTATGGAATGGAATGTGAACAGAAAGGACCATCACAAAGTATTTTTTAATTTTGACGTTCCGAAGATTACCAGCATTGTTTTTACTATTCAACAGCTCGATAAATTAAAAGCACAGTGTAAACTATTAGATGTATAAATTCCAGTCTTAACAGTGCTTCTAATCTATACATACTAATATTATAAAGCTGAAGAGTTTGTTTGTTTGAACGCGCTAATCTCAGGAACTACGGGTCCAATTTGAATAATTATTTTTGTATTGGATAGCGCATTTATCGAGGAAGTTTATAGGCTATAAATCATCACGCTATGACCAATAGGAGCCGAGCAGAGCGGGTGAAACCGCGCGGAAGTAGCTAGTCTTAAATAAATTCCCAAAACAAAGCTCTAACTATAACAAACCTAATCTATTTGGTCATGTTCGCGTGTGGTGCCAATCTGTTGCGTGTTACAACAACCAAATGATTAACTAATTTCTCAGAAACAGTCGCGGACTAACCTCCTGTTAATGGCCTGTGAAAGTCTACTGCTTGTAAATGTTACATTTTGAGGAAAGAGTAGAGTTGTGGGCTATTTGCCTGTAAATTTTTAAACGAGCAGACGGATCACCTGATGGTAAACTATCGCCGCCGCTCATGGACACTTGAAACACCAGAGGCGTTACAAGTGCATTGCCGACCTTTTGGGGGTTAGGAATTTAAGGGTTGTTGGGCAATCAGGGATTGGGAAGATTGAGAAGGGGAGTAATTGGGCCTCCGGTAACCTTACTTATACAAAAAACACAACTGGTCTTGTCTTAAATAAAATTCGTACCTTTATTTTATGTTCTTTAAGTGCAAAATTAAAAAAGCATTCACGAATAACATTACAAATTCAGAACACAAACAGACCGTCTACCTACACTATCTACAAATCACATTTAAGAATACAGCCACCGTCACCATGGCAACCGCAATCAATATCTCAGAAACAATGACAATGAACCATTTCATTTAAACATCGTAATAAATATGGACTCATGTTGCAAAAGTTATTAATGGAAACTAGTTAATACAGAATAGAGTAGATGACTAATATTTATATTAATGTCTGTCTTGTAGATTATTTTAAAATATTAGACACGATATATATTTTTTTTTCTTTCGCAAACAAATACTTTCGAAGATATATCCATTTGAAATATCGCGTGACGTCACTTTAGAGTGCATTTTATACTGAGTTAGCTCCCACTTCTAAACTTTGATTCGTTTTATCTAAGTATTGTTATCTTATATAACAAAATAAAAAAATACATGTCTAATATTTTTTCATTACCTAACTGACGGACTAATTAGATTTTTAATTTTCATACCCCGTCATCATCCCTATTCACATCAACGTTAAACTTGTGAAATAAACTCTGTATTGAAGTTTATAAATGTCTAGTTTCGTCTAAATAATTCAGCAAACACAAGGCAGTTTAGCCGGCTAACGTCGCCATTTTAGGTAGCGGCATCGATCGGCCGTGGGTGGAAGCCTAAATTATTTGCTCAAAGGAAAACTCAGTCATAATATAATCAGTTTTTATGTACTTTTGCCGAGTTTTTATTATTGTCGAGTTATATTTGCGTGTTTTAGGCCTTTATGGAGTTATTAAACTGGTTTTATTTCGTTATAGGTATTTATGTGGAAAAGAGGTTTTTTGGTTAAAAGACTTAGTATTTACTGAAAACTAAATCATAACATGTTAGCAGCTTAAAAAATAAAGGTAGAATGATATGTTTATTATCTATGTGTTTCAATCAATTTATTCTAAGAAATAAGAACATAATCATCTAATAGCGTCCCTTGTTATTTCCCGAGTGACTAGAGAGCGAACATTACCTACGTAAGTACACTCGACTACGTTTATAAAATAATAAAACATACTTAACTAATAATAACTAATATATAAAAAAGACATAGAGCACATGTTCCAAACGCTTTCCTTAAGTCAATATCTTTCTAACAATTCGACTATTAGACTACACCCCTAATAGCTTACGTAAAACTTCTATTACAATACAAAATACCTCAATGTTCCATTTGTACCCCGTGACAAAGTTACACCGCAAATTCTGGCGAAACAGACTCGTCGTGATTACAAGCAATAAGGGATCCCTTACAAGGTCATTGTGGGGAGTCGTCACGTGGCACGAGGGGGCGGGTGACAAAGGGTGGGGGTACAAGGGGGTCTCAGTTTCTGGGGTCGTAAATATAGGTCTTATAGGGATGAGTTGCCACGGCTGTAGTGCGAAAATAGATGGATGAGAGTAGAATAGTTTTTTAATGGTTAAGTTAAAGTTTATTATTTTTGTTTCTTTAGTGGAAATGGATTCAGTATCTGTGTTCTACTTCGTGGACTGATCAACTAACTTGAGTAAAGGATTCACAGATAGCTAAGCTAAAGCATTTACCTACTTAAATCAAGATCCCCAATAGGGCTGATGCCTGATCCGGAGCTGCGGATTACATATCAGGTTTACCGGGGCTCTGGCTCGAAAAGCATAAGTAGGAACGGGGTGGTTTTTAGTCGGTAAGAGTCTGACACTCCCTGTGGCCTCGTCCAAGGCTGGGAGCAGTCATTGGATGATTTTCCTACTTAAAAAAAATCGTCTATTGTATTCTATTAATAAAAAAATCATTCAAAACATACTATGTATTACGTCAATCGCCAATTATATGCAAAAACTCAAGTAGGTTTTATACAAACAACAATTACTTTTACATAAAAAAATAAACCATTTCCTAATCAATAAATTCTAAAGACCTTGATTATAAGCGACCTTTCTTCAATTTCAATTGATGTTATAAAACCGATACAGTTTCGTTACAGCCCACGTTACATAAGTATTGAATATTTTCATTCACTTCGCCTTGTAAGCGCCCACAGCGATGACTTCAGCCGGCTTCAAACCTGCTACTGACTCATACCAGTCCCGCCTACAACTCAATGTGCCATATGGATGTACTTTCTTTGTTTAGAAAAGGTTCTTTATAGTTTTTTTTATTACTGTTGAAGGGTTGTGTTAGGGGTCATAAAGGGGTGGTTTGGGTTCAAAATGGGAGGAGGGGGGATGTTTGTGAAATGTTTAGTGGATGTTTTGTGGTTAAAGTGTATTGGATTGTGTTGTTTTGTTTCTTATGAGATACCTACGACATACATACGACTGCTTATATTTACTTTATTTGTTCTTTTTAAATTACTTGTTTTGTCAATGTTTCTGCATCTGTGCTTATGGAATAAAATATATTATATTATGTATTTGTGTCTATGCTTACAGATTTGTTAAAAACTTTACCAAAGTCAAAGTATTTATTTCAATTAATCATAAATTAGACATTTTTGAAACGTCAAATTGATTTGTCAGTCAGTCTGTCTGTCAGTGAAGCTAGGTCCACTTCCAAAGTGTCAGTCCAATCAGTTAGTGCTGCTACCCGGTTTCTGTTAAACATGAAGTTCCTTAGTCGGCTCTTACGACACCATGGGAAGAATAGGAGGGCTGATAGTATATGTCAATATAAAAGCACCATAAAATAAATACATGGGTTACAGAAATTACATACATACAAAAATAATCTATTGTCAACTTCCTTACAAAATGAATAAGGTTCAAAATCCATAATTTTTCCTAGTTTAGTATACTTTGTATATTATAGTCTGACTTGCTACAGCTCCTGTCAACTTAGTAGTACCTATTACCAATAAATAAGGTTCAAAATCCAGATTTTTTTCTAGTTTGGTGTACTTAGTATATTATAGTCTGACTTGCACAGTCCCCGTCAACTTAGTACCACCAAAATTCATTTAAATTAAAACCAAGGTTCACGTAGGTGGCGCGTAGGCGACTCTTTCCTATTCCTATAACCACGTTACTGTTGCCGTCCATGGCACTCTTATTATGAAAGGTGTAGAGGTCATATTCGTTTGTCTAAGTTGTGAGACAGAATGAGGCCATAAAAGTCACTTGTGGTGGCAATGTGTCTCAATTTACGTGGTTGAAAGTAGTGATGTTGGTGTGTGGTGTTTTGGATACTGGATTCGGATGTACTGTCTCGGTTTCGGACATGAAATCATTAAATTTTTAAGCCTTTGACTGCCAATAGAAAACAGATGAAGGCAAATCCTCCGCTAACGTCGGTCACCGGTGACCACTACGGTGTTCAATGTGTTAAGGAAGTCTAATTGCCGTACCTACTCAGAGTCATTCAATGGTTACTTCTGCCAGTCCTTAGCAATTGTTTTCGGAACAAAATCGTAATTAAGGAATAGTTTAAGTAATCATTAAATGTCTCTGAGTACGGCAGTTTTTATTTTAGTTATTATATAAACTATAAATGATGAGTTATACGAAGACAAAGCTCTCATAATACCAGTAAAATTAATGTCTTTTACAAACGTAACACAAAAACTGAGTGTGGCAGTAATTAAAATACGAGAAGGACTAAAAGATCGAGTAATTTGGACTGATTTTGACTGTGTCTATTGTCCATATTCGATACTTATATTCGGTTATAATAACGGTTACCTATGTTTTACTTATGGTAATCAAGAATTTACCATACAGTTCAACATCTTCACTATCATTTGGAACACGCCCATTGCCGAACAAAGTCCTTCCCCATAAAAATAGGTCATAAAATGTTTGGTGGCTTGAGCATCGTAAGTGTACATAAAAATATGTATGTATGTCATCCGAAGCAGTGTACAACCTAGCGGGTTTACCGGGGTTCCGGCTCGCAAAGGAGAAGCAGAAACGGGGTGGTTTAGTCAGTAAGAGTCTGACACTCCCTCTCGCCCTCGACCAAGGCGGGAGAAGGCATAGGTTAATTTTCTCCCCTTAAAAAAATGTTGTATGTCATCAAAAGAGTATGCGGGTGATTTTTGAAAAAGCTTTAACTTTTATTTAATATATCATTATTCTCCCGCGTTATTAAGCATCGTGGTAGCTTATTATCATGCTTATTTTCAATGGATTGGTTAAGAGCAGTGACACAGCTTATTTTATTGAAACCAAATTCGCCGTCAGCCGTCTCTTGGTACTCGGTTGCAACTTTAGGACATGCCCGATCCGAATCCGGTTATGGGACTTTAAACATCCCTGTTCATAACTTGTTGGTAACATCTGCCGGTAAAATGGCACGTGACACGTTGACTGACAGGTTTTATGAACTACTATTGTAAATTGGGCAACAGAAGGGTTAGGAAAACGTAGTTAAAAGAGCTTTTAGAGGTGTTATATATAAGGGGTGGTTTAAAGGAATGAATAAAATATTCTAATCAGCACAATGCCTTTATGCGTAAGAATGGTGATACGGATATGATATTGTATTGGTGGTCTTCAGGGCTTAAGTGAATAGGTTGCTTATTGGCAGACGTGCTCCATTGATGGCAATATCATCACTTACCACCAAAGAAGGTTATAATTATTAAATAACCTTCTATTCCATTAAAAATAAAAAAAAACTTCGATTTCCAGCTTTACCTAGCTGGTTTACCGGGGCTCCGGCTCAAAAAGCAGGAGTAGGAACGGGGTGGTTTTTAGTCAGTAAGTGTCTGACACCCCCTTTCGCCTCGCCCAAGGGCTTAAAAAGAGCAAAGTAACTATCTCTTAAGAACCAACAGAATTATTAGTAAATTAAAACGTCTCATGTAGTGTATTATGAACAATTATTAACTTAGGTACCTATTCATAATTTCTGAACAAAACCTAAGATGTTTTTTCTTCAATCGAACCTTATACTCTACTATTAACCCCTTGTCTGTCGGTATATGAGACACAATAGAAAAAACACATTGTGTCTCGCGTAGATCTGCGTTCCGACAGACAACGGGTTAAATAGCACAAGTCACAAGTTATTAAATAACTTGCAAGAATCTGTCCAAAACACCTACACATGTTGATGGCATCAGGAGATGAGTTGATTTATTCCAAGTTCTTCCCTCCTGCATATAACAAATACGTAGTTAAGATGTCCGATACGGACGAGACGAGGTGAGATCTTATTAAATGATTGTGGAGACTGACAGACGGTCTAAATACACCATGTATAATATGTATAGTTCCTATATTCCTTGTAGCTATGTGTATTATTTTATACCACGTGGTGACAGAGTGGAATATAGGTATATGTCGTTACCCTTATTCTTCCCGCGGGTATCGCAAGCCTACTAAGAGCCTGTCCGTGGGATCTATGCAACGTCACGCCTTTTATCCCCGAAGGAGTAGGCAGAGGCGCATATTACGGCATCCGTGGAATCTATATAGATCTACTAATACAAATACAAATCTACTAATACAAAGCTGAAGAGTTTATTTGAAGGCACTAATCTCTGCAACCACTGGTCCGATTTGAATATTTTTTTGTGTTGAATATTGCATTTATCTAGGAAGTAAGTAATAAATCATCACGTTATAACTAACAGGAGCCGAGCAGTGGGTGAAAAACTATATAAAGTAGTAGCTTTTTCGAAGAGCAGCCGCATGGTCCAGCAGTTGACTGATACAGGCTGATGATGGCGTATATTAATTTAATTGACTCATTGGTTCGGGACAGTGTAAGCACACTGTTGTCGGTTGTCAAGAAAGAGGTCGGTATTTGCGTAGATATCTATTAATTGGATAAAAAGTTGGTTGTTCTTACACAACTGTTCTTAATTAGAGTTAATCTGGTTTAAGGAAAGATTAAGTAGCTACAAGTACTTAAGTTTTTAGTGTCAATACTCTACAATACATAGTCTACTGTAAACAGTCTGGTTTGGAGAAATTATCAGAAATTATCGCGAGGAAGAACCATACTTCGACACAAATGGGCCGGCTCGACTAAAATCATTAATTCTACATCAATAGAATAAAGTATATTTCAGTTCAAATAATAAAGAAATACAAATATCTTCAAGAGCAACTCTCATTTCTACCTAATAAATATTTTTCCGAACAACGTTAAAGTGTAATTAAATCGCGAGTCAAATCATTTCTTCGTCTACTCGCTCACCACTGCCTTCGATCGTTATCATAAACGATTCTTAATTACTGCCCATCAACAACTTCAAAGCTTTCCATTATTTATTCTTTCGAACAAATATTTGAATTTTGGAAACTCGGAAAAACATGGCGTCAGCGAGATATAGATTAAAACACTTAAATGGCGTTTTTACGCCACATTTGAGATTTATCATAAAGTATAATCTTAATAATTTCAATGAATAGGTCACCTAACAATCTAGACTCCCATCCTACAGTATTTAGACCAAAAACGGAGCATTACGTAACCTAACGTTATAAAATATTGTCGCATCGTCTGCCTTTACTCTCTCGTTGTCATAGCAACCGAACATACCCAAGTACTTATCATCCGCTGCGTAGGTGTGAAGGAGACGAGGAATATAGGTGTCTCTCTCCCTCTTAGGGCTCAGCCGTAATGCAGGCACCCCACCCACGGCTAGGCTAGGTCGCAGAATTGGGCCTAAGTTGTATATAATCGAGGTATGTAGGGAAAGGAAGCGGGTTGCACCAAATAACTTGATCGGAGTTTAATCCACGGTTAACGATTTTGTCACCAGTAACCAAAGTAAGAGCTGCGGACTACCTAGCGGGTTTACCGGGGCTATGGCTCGAAAAGCAGGAGTAGGAACGGGGTGGTTTTTAGTCAGTAAGAGTCTGACACTACCTCTTGCCTCGCCCAAAGCGGGAGAAGTAATTGGATGATTTATCCCCTCAAAAAAAAGTAATCAAATTAAAGATAAAAGGTTTGGTAAAGACCGGATAAGTAATCATAGCAATTTTAATCTAGTTTTATTCTACATATGCTAACTTACATTAAGATTGAACACCAATAAACCTCCAGCGACTTTGTCGCTACAGTCGGTGTATAGAGCTATATAATTTGGTAAATGCACAAAAGCGTGACATTCTTTTGTGAATTCGAGACAGCATCGAATGCAAATAATAGTAATGCAACCAATATAAAAGGAATAAAAGGTGCAAAGTCTGTACTCTACAGTATCCCCCTACCTTGGTCGCACCTGGCTTGCTCCGACACCCTACATGAAACAAACTATGACCTCGATTTGAAATCGATTTACAATGGACATACGGCTTTTTGAAACCCTAAAAAGCCGACATCAGTCGTCCTTATAATTGCAATAACGTAACAATGTTGGCTTGTGACTCATAAAACGTTTTATGCAAATATTATAATAGGTATACTTTACATAATGTTTGCAGTAAAAAACTTATATCATGTTACCTATATTGCGTTATTTATTCATCAGTATTTATGTGTAAGACGTTGGAGCTTTTAGGAAATCAAAACAAGTATCGTAGAATTGCTGCATGCACGTGATCTGATTTTAAATAACACAAAAGTGGGCTTATAGGCTTTTGATTTAAGGATTAGGTATAGTAGGTGATGAGTGTTTCAGTTTACTTAATTCAAATTCATTTTTTATCCTCCCTTTCCTTTCAACAAGAACACAGTTACTTTGACAAAAACTATAAAGTTAGAACAGTTAATCAAGTTATTAAACAAATCATTGTAATGAATAGGTACCCATTTACTGTTTTTTATTTCACAGTTTGTTCACCATTATTTGCCTTCGTTGTTGAATGATCAATTGCTTGTATTTATAAGTAAGCACTTACCAATATCTTGAAAGCTTTTTCAAATAAAATGTTATGCAACTAGAAAGTAGAAAGACTGTAAAAGGACAGATTTCTAATGCAATGGAACCAAATGTCGTACGTCAACGCAGTGCTGAAACAAAAACTAGTGATTGGTCGGATCATTACTAGACTTAGCTTTTACATAATTATTTGATATGAATCTTACTATGAAATGAACGGTTCCGTACTTAAAATATTTTGCTATTATTACATGATGACTGCCTTGTTGGCCGAGTGGTTGCAAGTGTGACTACCGGGCAAGGGGTCTCGGGTCTGATTCCCGGGTTGGGCGAAATATTGCTGAGCTTTTTTCGGTTTTTCGAATATTTCTCAGTAGTAGCACGAAGTCTGAAAATGTGCCCGGTATATAGCACAACTACCTCTTACATGGGACTTACAAAATAAATTGTTAAAAGTGGGTGTACATTGTACGTGCCATAATGTGCACCTCTGCCTACCCCTTCGGGGATAAAAGGCTAGACGATATAAAAAAAATATATAAAAAAACATGATTTATTAAACAACAATTTCATACTTAATTCTTTTTTTCTACATAGAGTCCTTTTCATTTTACGTTTGGTAAAAACTGTAAATGTTGGGGTATGCGAGGACAAAGCTTTCATAATACCGGTTAAATAAAATTGATGTCTTTTACGAACGTAACCCAAAAACTAGCCTAAAATAAATTACACGTCAGTATAGCAAGAGACACCCACACTTTAAAACTGTCTGTCACAAACTATCTTGATGTAGAATAAACTAGATAATTGGCGGTTAATTACAAAACATAGGAAGATAATTATGAAAGGATTATACAGTTATGTGGGCTACATCCCACACGTATTTTAACTAGGCTTACATTGTTACAACAGAGTAGGAAATTAGTCAAACAGTAATTTACTTGATAATAATGCCTTAGGCTTTGAGTTCGCCTATACACAAATAAAGTGTTTGAATAGTTGTGACTGATATGACATTTTTATTTAGGTATCCTTGTTTGACGTTTCAAGGAATTTATCGGATGTGAAAGTTAATTGATGCAAGTATGTTGACTGTAATTAATTAATATTAAATAGTATGCTATTTAGTAGACGTAAAAAAATGTTCAAATCCTAAATGCATTGTAATCGTACTAATATTATAAATGCGAAAGTTTGTATCTTTGTTTGTTACTCCTTCATGTCAAAACGGCTGAAGAGATCGAGATGAAATTTGGAACAGGTGTAGATTTTGGATGGAAATAACACATTGGTATGCCTCTTTTTATCCCTTTAGAAACTCGGGCGAAACCGCTGGCAGAAGCTAGTATTCCCTTCAAACAAACAGAATTGCGTTTACACCATCAATCAAAAAACAGAAATTAGCAAAACAATAAGGAAATAACAAAAATATAAAAAGCAAAACAGTTCATCAAAGAAAACAATACCACGGTTTACGATAGCGTGCCCCATCACAATCCCTTCGATAGATCGGTATCGTGGTATCCGCAATTTTATTCATGTCAATATAAGTTTTGCATAGTCACGCAGTGTTTTAACCACCGTTACGGTGGTGCCACTCGCCCTGGAACAAACCCAGACTGTATTGATTTCGCGGTATAACGACCCGACACACACATTTAACCCTACACACACACACACAAACAGTCTATGTCGACGGTTAAAAGGAAATAGGGTATAAGCGACAAAAAATAAAATGTTCAGGAGAGCCGTTTAAACTCGTCTGTCGTCGAAAGAATACTAGGATTTTTTTTTGCTAGGGTATAAACGCCAAAAACGTAGAGCCATGAGAGTAAGCGCATTCGAAAGAACGGAAAATTTTACGCAGGTTAGCATAATAAACTCATTTCTGACCAAAATGTCGCTTATACCCTATTTCCTTTTAACTGTCTATGTGTGTATACTTAGGTCTGGGGAGTGCAATCGGGCCCTGGATTTTCAGTAAATAGGTTTTATATAAATGTATGTTTGACAGCTTGTACGCAGGTCCCTAGGTATTGATTTCCCTCTGTCGTTGCTACGCATTTAGCAAAAATATGTTCGCAAATTGATTTCCACAGAATAGGGCTGCTGTGGAAACTATATTGCAATGATTTTCTCTAATTATGGCCGAGTTTGAGGGGAAAATGTTGTGAAATGTCGTTTTGTGGGTAATACAGTAATAATGGTTTGTATAATAGCTCCTTATAGTAGCGTATTTATTATTTATCCAAGCAATAAATAAAGTAAGTACGTAGTTATATAGACAGTACTTTAGTTACCTCAATCGATTTATTACACGTGTCTCAATTCCGGAGCTGCGGCTACTTACCTAGTGGGTTTACCGGGGCTCCGGTTCTAAGAGCAGAAGTAGGAACAGGGTGGTTTTTAGTCATTAGGAGTCTGACACTCCTTCTCGCCTCGCCCAAGGCGGGAAAAGTCCTTCTTCCGTCAAGTCGCCAGGTCTTCCACAGATCCGTAAGAAGAAACTGCTAAAATATGGATCGAAATAGTCCGTAAAAAATAGATTTGATGCCTATTAAACCTGAACACTAAAAACGAGTGGAGATTATGAAAAACCATCCTATTCCTCCTATTCGTAAATAGAGGGCCTCCTCTACATAATATGTGAGCTATGAGCCGTCATAGTAATGGACTATGAGCCCTGCAGTGAACTGATACGGGCTGTGGAGTAAAACTAATGGTAACTTTTTAAATTGTACATTTTAAGTTGACATGAGAGGACGCATTGCGGTTTTACCACATACATAATATGTACTTATTACTTTATAATGCAAAACAGGTATTTTCTTCACAAGTTTCATGTTAATTTTATTATAGCACGATGTTTGAATTGAGGGAAATTAGAATGTTGCATGTTACAATTATTACTGCAGTTAAATGTTAATCCGTAATTATATGGAAACTGTCACGCCTTTATAACCCTTTTATACTCTCGAGGGGTTAACGGTTAACCCTTTGTAATGGGGAGGGTTAACAATGAATTTGAATTCATTTATATTAGGTGTTAATTGACATATAATTTGTTAACTCATGTTTTTATATCATGGGAGTAAATAGAAACATTTCGCCACTTACAATAATACTTATTTCTCCTCCTAATCCCAAATCGCCAAATGCTCTATTCCAAATCTTTATTAACTCTACAAAAAAATCATTCCATTACCAACAAACCATTAGGTGGTGTTGCTTATTGTGTTATTATGTATATTGTCGTATCTTAACCGGGTTTCATGTTGAACCTAATGTGCTAATGTTAAATCTATGTATACACATGAATGTAATAAATGATTTGAGTTTGACAGGTGATCAGTCTGTTGATTACCTATAGTTAGACCCGTTCCAAAAAGACTCAGTAACTATAATAACGTCAACCCCTTAGTTTTGACGTAAGAGGAAACATAGCGTGTTACCTACTTAGACCCACAATCTAGATGATTTGTAGCTCATAAACCGCAGTCTGAGATCATAGCTAATAGATAGTAGCAACTACACATCAAACAATATAAACCACTGTACCCTGGTCTCGCTTTGTCTAGCAACTTGGTTCATTCGACGGTCAGGTTATACTGGTTATGTTTAACTTGATATGTCGTTATATGTGCTTAGCTAGTTGCAAGCATGCGGTAGCTTGGTGTCGCTGCAATACTAATCTGCCATTTATGGTGATGAGTCCACTGTGCAGCGTGGTGACATCACTTCTTATTTCTTGTGACACTTCCATACATAGGTACTCAGTACCTATTGCAGAGTACCTAGGTACAGATAGGTTATTCTGTAAGTATTAATTCGAACTTTCAAAGTGAGTTCGATTGCAAATTGTCCGTTATTGGTCGAGAGTATTATCAAAACTAATATCATGGCAGACCGCGATCGAGTTCACTTTGATCTTTCCAATTTAAAATTACGGAATAAAAGAAACCATCTATGGTTTGTTTTTTATTCTTTTAAGTGCCTTTTGATCTTTTCATCCTAGAATTATAATAGAACTAGCTTCTGCCCGCGACTTCGTCTGCGGAAAATTAAAAAAATAGGGTTGTAGTACCCCTAATATTTAGGGGGATGAAAAATAGATGTTGGCCGATTCTCATAAATACCGGATAAGCACAAAAAATTTCATCAATATCGGTCAAGCCGTTTCAATTTTATATATTAGATTAGTAACGCTATAGTCGGTACAGTACCTTTACCAGTGCAGGGTCTTAGTTGCACCTTTTTATCCCAATGGACAAACGACTCTTTCCAACACTTAGAGGAGTACTTATGAGCTGCGGATTGCCTGTCAGGGTTACCGGGGTTCCGGCTCGAAAAGCAGGAGTAAGAACGGGGTGGTAAGAGTGATATTTGTAAAACTTTTAATTTTATATGGGTAGATATAATAAAATTTAAAGGTTTCGTCCAATCTAAGTACCCACATACTCTATTTACCAATACTAATGTTTTCTTAATAGAAAATACCACGATAACTATCTAAAATCCGTTTATCAAAATAAATAAGATAACCAATATTGTCAATAAACGATGGATAACAATCTAAAGAGAAGCAAGGTCATGTTCATGACAAACTGCCGAAATTATATCGCGGCCATATTTCATCCGATTGTCTATGGCCAATCGAGTATGGTGCCGGCCAGAGACAAGCCGTTTTTATTTTTATATCGTTGCATCATTCATTGTCAAACGTAATTTATTCTTCGGTCGCTAAATTCAAGAGAATTCTTTAATCTATTTCGACTAGACTTGTAAACGTTATAGGATCGTAAATTTTCTAACATTTGTTTGACTATTCAGTACAGCTGACTTTGTCCTAGATCCAAATTAGGGGTTTATGGCTTTGTTTTAAAGCTTAATCTCGGCGGCTACGGTAATTTTATTACTAATCGAATTTGTTCGTAACATGTGTCATTTGGTAATGAGTACGCTCTCTTTTTAGTAAACCTAATGACCATCAGTGGCACCGAACACCTGGTAATAATAGTTAAGCTAATAAGCAATGGGTGCTGCCCATGGACACCTAGCGTTATCTGCAACACCATAGAAGAGTTACAAATGCGTTGCCAGGCTTTTGGGATTTAGTTCCTCTTTTACTTTCTTACCAAAAGGCGACTGCCTCGTTGGTCGAGGGGTCGCTGTCGTCCTTGAGTTCGATTCCCGGGTTCTCCGGCAAAATAGTACTGCGGCATTTATCGGTTTTTCAGTCGGTAACATAAATTCTAAATACTAGCACGGACCTACTACATGGGCCTTATGACACAATTGATGAAAAGTGGGTGTACATTGTATAGCGGCATTATGTGCCGTTATGTGCACCTCTGACTAGCCCAACGGCGATAAAAGGCGTGACGTTGCAAAGTCAGAATATCGTTAGTATCATTTAGGTTTTAGGTACCTAGCAAAGAGTTGAGCCTACACGGTGTATGAACTTCGGTCACAGCCTATACTCAGCTGAGTCATAGCTTCCGCAATATGTTCCACAGTATGTAGGTCGTATCGTAAATATACGTAACAATGATTGATGCGGCCTAGGAACCAGTAACAACACCTTCCCATTTGCATTAATCTTTATTTTATCACATTTACTTAGGAAGTCGACTCCTACGGACTTTAGGGTGATTGAAACTTAAATGGGTTTATGTGTAAATTACCTTTATGGGTTTAACTCTTGAATGTAGGAAATCATCAGCCTTCATAGGTGCAAATTACTATGAAGCTTAGAATCTGTTGTACTTTGTTAGACTCTTTAATGACACTGGTACAAAGAAAAAATCAAAAATCATTTAGTACTAAGCTAATTAGGTATAACCTAATTAGGTAATCATAAAACCAACTCATAAACATGACTTCGTTTTATCTCAAGCAAAGCTTTTAATGTCGTACAAATTTCCTAAGACGGAAATTAAGTGCCTGAAACAACTCAGGGAGTATGTCTTGGCAGCGAGCCAACGCAGGCACTAGGCAGATCAATAGACGCATCTTTGCCTGTCGCATAGACAATAATCTTGACGCGAAAATCTCCCGCCATTAAAAATTTTTGTTCTAATGTCCAATTACTCTCAAGACTAGTTCTGTCCCTATCAATTCTTTGTAAAGTGACAGAGATAGCACGATATTTAAGTACCTACAATTTAAAATTGAGTAGCATTTCAGTATTCAGGCGTAAATGAAATAATTGTTTTTATTTCGTTCCAAGATTGGCTACACAAGTACACATTCAACCTTGGGCCTAGCTTACTCATCAATTGTTATAAAACAGCCTACTGCATGTTATTGTGATTGTAGGCAGGTAGCAATATTATTGAATATTGAAATGGTCGACGGCCATATTGAAAAAAATGTAGCAATATTTTTTGTAACATTTAGCCACCTATTGTCATTTATTATGACATTGAAATACACCCTAGGCCTCAGTAGGTAGACTGACTTTATTGATACGGTTATGGCGCGGCGGTTGTGGGCGACCGCCTGCGACGCGACGACGTGTCGTAAGTTCGATTCCCGCAAGGAACCATTCTCTGTGTGATCTACTAATTGTTGCTGCGGCTTTGGGATTGATGTAAATGTGACATCAAAGTTTGTAAACGCACCCACGATACAGGAGTAAATCCTAGTGCGGCGCAACGTTTCTATGAAATAAACTAAAAGAACCAAACCATACAAACCAATTTAGTTTTTGGACCCGGACCAGGGTGTAGACCCTGAAACTGTGACCAGTCATCCTGAGGTAAGAGCCAGACCACCACAGATGGGGCCCAGTAGGGCTGATGCCTGATCCGGAGCTGCGGACAACGTAACAGGTTATCGGGGCTCCGGCTCAAAGCAAGAGAAGGAACGGGGTGGTTTTTAGTCAGTAAGAGTCTGACACTCCCTCCCGCCTCACCCAAGGCGGGAGAAGTCATTGGATGATTTTCCCCCTCAAAAAAAAAGGTAGCAACTTCCTTTAGCAGGACTAGCTGGTGAGATCAGTATTGATGAGTGGATGATACACGATTTCTATATACCTAGTTACCTGCTTACCTATTTATTTTATAGACCCGCATGACCACAGGTCGAGCTAAACCCTACCAGTAGAATTTCTCTTTCGCCGTGCTCGTGGATGCGATGACAACCGTAACTCGTTGCGCTTCGCAGTATTTACACGTATTTGCCCTGCCATGGCACCAGGTTTAAACCATAGGTACTGTATCCTTAGTACGAGTTTGCTTTACGTTGAACGAAAACAAAACGAGAGCGCGTTCTCCAATGAACTAACCAGTCAGTCCCGAACCAGAACGCGCTCTTATTGAACGTATAACAAACTTATACTAAGCCCTGTGTTATCAAATTACAAACTGGCTAATTTCTTCAATAAACCTTCCATATCATTAAATTAATCATCCAGTTTTTTTTAATCCTAATTTTTTAATAGGACTTCTTTTTAAACTTTGCCCCACATTAAATTTTTCCTGTCGTGATTGCGTTTATAAACATACAATTTCACATACACATGTCACCCAGACCCGGAATAACTCTTTTTGGGATCTGTGGATCACAAAAAGAGTTGTTTCTATGCGGGAATCGAACCCGCAACACGTTGCACGGTAGCCAGGGTTGCCCAGCCACCGCGCTAAATGTGCAGTCTTTTTTCCTAATAAAAAAATGACAGCCCCATTATAGAATACAGAATTCAATAATACACAACAATGAAGCACCTAGCTTGCTTGTATCTACATTGTACATATTACACCCGGCTACAAGTCTGTTGTGTTGTATCCGGCAGCTCACGTGTCGCGAGCCCAGTGATTGATGTAGGTTGTGCGTGATGGACGCCCGGAGTCGGGAGGACAGTATGTTTCCTGTTGATGTAGAGATACGTACTTGGGTACCTACTATGGTAATGTCTATAGCTTTGTAACTGAATGACGATTTGTATTCAGGGGCGTAGCTAGCGCCGTTTCTGCCGTATCAATTATACGGAGCCCCCAACGTGCATAAGCAAAAAATAAAAAAAAATCTAAGTAGTTTATTATATCGCGAGACCAGATGGGGCCTAGCAGGGCTGATGCCCAATCCGGACCTGCGGACTACCTAACGGGTTACCGATGTTCCGGCTCAAAGCAGCAGTTGGAACGGGGTGGTTTTTTTTCAGTAAGAGGCTGACACTCCCCTCCAAAAAAGACAAGAGCCCTCAAACAAACGGGCAAGGCACTAAGGCCGCCACTGTTTGGATTGTACTGTAACAAAACATGCACTGCTTAACATACTCCTCCCCCAGTCGGTCGGTTGGAACTGCCCTCACCAGTCACCACTCTGCATGCCAGTCACACCTACACTTGGTACGTCAAATGTCATAACATCTGAATTCAGTGGCCTATGGCCCAACCGCTATACTAGAAGCTCATCTCAAGCACTCTAGGTTACCATAAAACGGAGTGAATGGAGTTTCTTACTCTTTCTTCTCTATTCGAAGCTACACTTTAGAACGAGCACCTAGTTTCACCGACAGACAGACTCTTTCTTTCTTTGTTGACCTTTCAGAAATATCTAAGTATTTATGGTTTAATTTGAATAAATGATTTGACTTTGTGAATAAATAGTAGAATATTTTCCCAACATCTATGCAACCCGTTTCACCGTTACTAAAAAAAGCTATATTACAAAATTCTTCCTAGACCTCACCAAAATGCTCTTTCCAAACAAATCATAATCACAATAGAACCTAAGTGATGATCAAATCTAATAGTAGGGTAGCGTGCCACCAATTGTGAGCAGACATCAATCTGCCGGCAAGTGGCGACCTCTACCGGATTGTAATTGCTTAATAGAGTTGCTATTTTAGTCAGTATGTCAGTGTGGATACAAGGTCATGTAATAACTGTCTGATGTGTTATGTTGATTGGAAGATCCTTATGGATTGTCTCCTGTTCAGAAGATTGTGTGAAGTCGGTATTCTAAACTGTGCCCTATCTATTGTGGGACGACCTAAAATGTAGTCTTCTTAGAAATATGGAAAATGCGACTGCGACTATTTACTGAAAACTCAGTATTTGATTAGCAGGGCACTATAATTATCGTTTGAAATTGAAGACCATTTAGGAAACCAGCGTGCAGGCTGTGTATTTAAAATATAATACAATGCTTCTCCATCTCAATACAAAAATGTGTAAAAAATACTTCTATCTGCATAATATTATCACTTGATTAGACTACTAGTTATATCTGAATGCTATTATTTAAAACTAAAAATTGAATGTATTGTTAGTATAGCATGGATTTCTATAGTAACACCTGATTCTATTTTAGCTATTAATTATGGCCAAAGTTTATATAAAAGCAAATAAACTTGTTAAATATTGTAACTTAAAATACTGAGAACTTTGGAGATAGATACCACAATGCAAAACCCCGGAAATAAAACACTTAGATTTCTTAATAAAATATATTAGGCAGTTGTGCCTACGCGTCAGCGATGGTGACCTCAACCTCTACACCGGGCTCGATGTTGATGGAGGTGATCTGCTTCACGATCTCCGAGGGCGAGTGGAGGTCGATCACACGCTTGTGGATGCGCATCTGGAAGCGGTCCCAGGTCTTGGAACCCTCACCACAAGGAGTCTTACGGGTGGTGATGCGGAGCACCTTGGTGGGCATGCGCACGGGTCCCTGGAATTGAGAAATTGAGATTTAGCTTACAATGAGGAGTAGTAGCCTTGTGGGTACAGTTATAGAGAATTTCCTTATAAAATTTTATTGGGATTTAGTATAGAATAACATCCAGAATTTTCCATAGGGTCTTTTTATACTGTGAAGAAATTAGTAATGAATAAAAGCTAAACAAAGAATTGTATGTAGACAAACCCGTCTTTATGAAAGTAACAAGTAGTTTCATAAATTAACACATATGATGTAAAAGCATGAAGCAAGTACAAAGAGGAGATGCCATATGATTGTGCACTGTGACACAAAAAAAAAACAGCCCTGCCCAATGACATCATAAGTAAAAAGGTGTTGATAGGTTATAAACACAGAAAGTGGTAGTTTAACATGTGGACAACTGGCAATGTTTTTTTAATATGAGACTGCATGGTGGAAAATAGAGAAGGGTGTGGTGTGTAACATCCTGCACTCACTGTAAAGTATCACATAATGCATGATGTTAGAAGGAAATTCTGTTATCTCCTCTTTGTATTTGCTTCATGTAAGTGTGTAACCCTCAGATGAACAATATGCCGTGTGTGTACTGGCATAAAGCACTTTCGAGAGTATCACTCTAGCGCCGGCAGTGAACACAACTGCATGACACATGCCATGCTGTGTATGGTAACTACTGGCGCTGTCTTACTACTTTATTATCAAACTATACCTAGAAGCCACATGGGGGGCTTCAAAGATGTATAATGGTTGCTCTTAATACTTAATTTTAATAATCTATCTAAAGCAGTGGTTCGGAAACAAAGTTCTGCAGAAGAAGAAATGTGGTCTGCGAAATAAAATTAAAACAAGGCAGAGGTGTCTTATGATTCTAATAAATAAAGATGGTTAAAGCTTGAATGAAACTTATGTTAAAGGAGACAACAGAAATGATTAATTAATTTCAATAATGGAAACGTCACTATTATTGAGAGAATGAGGCTAAAACTGGAGAAAATGTTGTGTGGGGACCACATGGAAAAAGTAATACTTAGTTATTCCACAAATCCTTAATCTAGAAATGTTATAAAAGTGGCCCTTGACTCAGAAAAGGATGGGAAAAGAAAGTCTATGCTTTAATGCAAGTTGAAGTGATATAATATGAACCCCTTATAATTAAGATACAAAGAACTAAAATGTTTTTTCTCAACTTTTAAACCTACTCAGGACTTTGACCGCTTCACTTTGAATACCAAAATTTGCCAAATCAGTCCAGCCATTCTGGAGTTTTAACCAGACTAACAAACAGCAGTTGATTTTAATATAATTATATGGATTTATAAATACTACCAGCTCATTACTATCTCACCTTAACACGGAGCTTCTGTTTCTTGGCTCCGTTGATGAGGTCAGCGCACACCTTCTCCAAGGAGCGCACGTTGCGGGAGGTCAGGGTGATCCTGATGCGGTGGATGGGCGAGATCTCAGCCTGGGGCTTCTCGATGTCCTTGCCTGACACGACAGCGGCTGCCTGCAAATTGATAAAATACAATTTATATGAAACTTACAAAACTGCATAGTTTCTGGTTTTACTAAAGATGGTATTGTGTTATATAGACTTCACACACGTGATATGGTTGGAATAGATTCTAATAAATGATAAATCATTGGCTTTGATATTGTTCTCAGCCAGTTTCTGAAGAACATTCGGATATCAAGCGAAGCGACGATAAGTTTGTTTTAAAACTCACATGAGGTGTTGTATATACATATTTAGGTCGATTTCAGGCTGTACTAATTCACTAACATATATATTAAAGCTAAAATCAATGTAAATGAAGAATTTCCCGCTTTAATACACATTAACTTTGTTGACACGTGCAAAGCTAACCTCAAAGTTTCATGTAAAGTTAAATATTGCTAAATAACAAAATTTATCAAGAAAAACATATAACGGGGTGGGAAAACATAATAACTTACCATTTTGTTGCGATATTCCGGTCGAGATAAACAATTTAAAGAGAAAATTGCACAGCGCTGAACCGGAGCACAGCTTCACTTCACTTAATGAATGAAAGAGAAAAAGAATGAAAAAAAAGACTAGATGTCAAAATTTTGAACTTACGTTTTGTTAGTTTCAAAGCGAAGTGAAAATTGGAAAAAAATAATTTTGCTATTAACTTAGTCGAGAAGAAAAATAGTTTGGCAACGCTAAAATTTTTATTACATTAATTTGATAGTATTAATACTCCAAAAATAATTACCTAAGCTTTAATTAATGGATTCTGTTGAATGGAACAAAACGCATCAAAATTCTATTTTCTATGATATTTGATTCAGCAATGTTACTATAATAAAAAAAAATACCACATTGTGGGTAATTTATGAAAACTTGGGACTTAGATGAAGACTTTTTTGTCTGATAATACAAACTTTAAAAGAAAGGAGATCTGCAACATCATTCGTGTACAAACTATTAATCAACAACGAAAATCTGTAAAACGCTAACCAAGCAAATATAATTTATTGTTAATATTAATCAAAATAGATGTTTTAAATAACACAATACTCCCAAAATGAAACATAAAATAAGGTGCCAGTAAATAAAGCTTTATTTATTAAGTATAATTATGGATATAAACAGTCAAACATCATTTGATGTCAATTAACTTAAAGTAAATTATAATATACTAGCAAACCTGGCGAATTCCGTTTCGCCACCATGAATTTTTTTTTCCTGAATTATCTTTGCTATAAACCTCACAGAACCCGAGACCTTTCCAACGAATGCAAAACCGTGCAAATCGGTTCGTGCGTTCTGGAGTTATAGCGTCAGGAAGGAAAACCCGACTTATTTTTATATTATAGATTATACTAACAGTTACATGAGTTACAAGAAAATTGTGAAGGTACAATCACAAGCATTTAGCATAATGTCACAGGCAAGGGAAGCATCAATTATTAAATAATGTTCAATATTTATATGGCTTTAAGGATAATACGGAACCTATATTTTAAGCATCAAACATTATTCAATAATGTAACAGATTACGTTGGCAAATTAATATAATAATAATAGCCTAGTGACGTTGACTGTACTTCACTTAAGCATATTGAGAAAACCAGGATCAAACATTGTTAAGCATAATATTCTTGACTTGTTTGTCGAATTTCCTGTAAACAAGAATTTGTTGATTAGTATACTTAGCTGTTCTTTGAATAACATTTGAGACAAAATGAGACATTAGAAATACAAAAATATGATCTTACAAGGAAGTAATTTGATCTCCAGGCAAATGGAATGGATTGCAGATAGCATCAGCATAGAGTGCGTGCAGGCGGCGGAGTGCTGTCCTCACTTCTGCATCACGAATGTTAGAGCCACTTGGAGACGTAGACGAGGTCACTAGAACCAGCTTGATGCGCGTGTTCGTCACGTAACCGTAACTGAAATTAAATATTTTAATTACGAATTAAAATTTCGATTAATAGATTAATAAATTAAAGATGTTTAATATTCCGCTTTGGTGGACTGTCTGTCTGACGTTGTTACTTACATTTTATGAGTGTCGGTCGAATATAGTAGACCTAAGTACAAATCTCTCAGATCGGTGCGAGCGGCGTTCGTATTGGCACCTGTGTTATTAGTATTAGTACTAGCAAGTCTCTCTTCCAGAGCATCCAACGCAGTGTGCACGAGCCATTGACGAGACAGTTCATTATCAGTGCTTGTATCGTTGCCGATACCACCAATATATAAAGGTGAATTCTGAAAAACAACATTTATGTTATTTTTTAAGCATTTAAATAAAATGGATGTGGGGTAATTTTATTCTACACTGGCAAGTATAAAATTGTCATTTTGTTTTCTAATATGGCAGTTTTCAATTTTCTAGTAAAATAATCGGAAACATTGATATTTTTCGATAGCTATTCCGAAACAATATCAATCTATGTAGTGAGGAATAGTGTATCTGTGTTGTTTGGTCTATGCAAATTGCTATTGACGTCATCATGAAATCTGAAGTGACGTGTGTGAGTTAAAAAATATTACATTGGATTTATCGTCAGTGAGAGGATTTGGTACAATTATGTTATAATATGGTGTAATTTTAAACATTGAGTGTGCCCGTGATGTATGTGTAAGGCAAGTCGTAGTGTTAGCGTGTGGTAATTCAATTAATACTCACATCTTTGCCGATAACTGCGACACAGACTGCCATTGTTGACAATTATTCAGCGGAAGTGTTCTCCAGACGGTAACGCTACATTGACATTTCTCGCCATTCGCGGGAATTTCGAAATTGTGGTGCGCACTGTGCTACCTTTGGCCCAGTAAAAATAATTGGAGGTGAATTTTGTGCGTGATAATATAACAATGGCTATAAACGACGAGCTTGTATACGAAGTTAATGAGAAGGGCGAGAATGTTCTCGTTAAATCGATAAATTCAGATCACCAAGCGTATCTTCGCTTCACAAATCTAACATCGCGAGCGGTGGACGTGTGGTGGCGTGATTTTGCTGGGAAGAAACGATTTTACGAGCGGATGGAGCCGGGCGCGTTCTACGATATCAACTCTTACTTAACACATCCTTGGGAGTTCACTGACGCAACGACCGGGGAGCACTACGTGATCAACAACAAGCTTGTGTTCAGGGCGCCGGAGCGTGCGGGCGACCTCCGGTACAGGACGAACTGGAACATCACCGTGCCTGTGCGGACCTTGAAGAGCACGGCCATGCAGACCCTGGCGTCGCTGCTGCCCCACCCAGACGCAGCTAGTGAGCTGGACCTGCCCAACGTACTGTCCCGAGAGCTGGCAGAGCTGGTGACGAGGATGCGCCGGGCCCCTGCGGTGGAGGAACCGGCGGAGAACACGTGGTGATGGCTGTACATGCCAGTGGTGGTGCTGCTGCTCACACTGGCCGGTCTGATGCTGCTCTGGTGTGTGTCTGTGAAGAGGTCTCACAAAATAGGTTTGATCATTCTTTTCTTTTCTGTCTGGCATCTGTTGAATGCGCTGCAAAACCCCAGCGTGGAGTCCAGTCTGATAGACTACACAGAGCAAAGTGTGGTGCGGAAAGTGTTTTAAAGAGGTGATATTTCTAGTCGGCCTGTTTCTTAAAGAAATGACGGACGGTGCTGTAGACAGAGAGTGAGAGAATACTGCAAGTGGAATTATGTTATTGTAAGCTATTATTAATGTATTACTTACTCACAATTGAGTAAATTCTGTTTATTGTGCATTTATCAAAATTCCTTTAGTTTATATTGACTTACATTAATGTGATCTAGTATTGTTAAGTGATACTGCTCATTTGGTAACTCGTAATGGCAAGATTAATTATTAAATAATGTTCTTGATTGGCAGAAGTTTGAGCATTAAGGCTGCTATAATATGTGTCATTTTGTAATGATATATCAAAAAATATTTGTTTGATATTTCATAGATGTGCTGGTTGAGACATCAAGGAAAAATTAAAATTAGACCTAAATTACTAATTTCTGTCTGGCTGATTATACCATACCTTTTATTCTAAGGGGGAAAATTATCCAATGACTTCTCTACACTATACTATAACTTGCAATAGTGTTAGACAATACAATGCGAATGTTTTTAATGTTATTATGTTTCCGCCTGTTTTCCTTTCTATTTATATCTATAACTGCCTTTACTCATTCTCCTTTGTATTCACACACTTCTACTAAAACAAGTATGGAAAACATACAAGCAACTTAATAAGCTATTCAGTTAGCAGCCTTTCTTTAATCTTTAAAACTATGGAAATCCTCATAGATACCTTTTCTCTTAGGATGTGCATCAGACTGCAGGTTATGTCAGACTCTTACCGACTAAAACCACACACTCTCTCTGAAAACAAGAGAGTCACTGAGTACTCGAGTGAAGAAACTCAAGAGTTACACTCATTTTATGTTACTACAACCTATCTTTAGGTGTTAAATTCATTTAGCAACATAGCCTGTTTAATGAATGACATTGCAGTTCAATTCTGGTTGTATATTTCCAATGGCGATTCGAATTTTGTGCTATTCGCAATTTCTAATCTAACCTACCTATAAATTCTGGTGGTAATTGTGTTCTAATAACAAATTCATCCATTCAATCAAGCGGCTAGTTATTCAGGTTGTTAGTTGAATGGCTAATTAAGTTAGTTGGCTGGCTGCAACATATAATAAAATACTTGTACAGTGTGTAACTATATCTGTGTCATTCTGTATGTAACCCAAATGTCACAACCGCAAAGGTCATAATGAATAGATTATTTTTAATGATAATCATGAAGTATACTCGACAATATTCATAATTATTTTAAGTTTAATTTTGTAATAAATGGTTTAATATAATGAGTATGTGTGTGTCTGTATGCAGAGTATTTTAAACATGATTGATTAATATTATGTTAATACATAGTAATGCAATGTGAAATTGTTCTTTTAAATTCTTTTGTGTAATATGTTATTTAGAGGAAAAAGAATACAAAATTCTATCTTGGTCACTGGTCACATGATTTTTTTGGAATGCATATTATGTTATTATCTATTGTTACATTTAGTTTGCTGTACTCAATTGATAGCTGTAATGTTGGAATAATAATGGACAAGATGTATGCAACTAATTTAATTCATAGCAAAGTACATTATAATATAACAGGTATTTTAAAGTATTCTGGGTGTATTGACTGTGCATTTAATGGATCATAGAATATAGTCACAGATGTTTTAACTTTATATTGCCTAATAGTAGAATTGAGAACTAATCATGTATTGAATTGCTTATTGTCAATAGTTAAACATAACTAAAGTGTTATTTAGGCAGAACTAATGATGCCTAATTCAATTTATCTATACTCTATGTGTGAATCTCATGTCAATAGCTGTGTAAGATCATAGGACTAAAATAATGCAATGATTTATTATATATCTTTATGTAGATACCTACCTATAACGTTATTGTTATTTTTATTTCTATGATAGAAATTATAAACTTAAAATTTATAATATTTTTTATATTGAAACTTTGGAGCGGTTTTATTAATTGTATAGTTTTATGTGCCATGCAATTTGATTGTTGGTAAGGTATAATGTGTAAGAATTATTATCTTATACTTAGTAGTAAGTATATAATATTAATAATTAACTATAGTGTATACATACAATAAAACATCTGAGTGTTTGGTGTAAGCGTAACCAATTATATTTTGTTTTATTTTCCCGAATGATTCAGGAAAAAAGGAGGAAAATCGCTTCAGTTCGCAAACAACGCAAGCGTTGTTTCACGTCTATAATTAAATTACGGATTTATCTATCTTACTGTGACATATCGTTTTCGGCTATAAAAACGCTAACGACGAACACATAGAGTAATATAATATATGGGGTATAGAGAGCCCGCTCGCGGAATTTTTTGAAGACCGCTAATGTCAATTGATCTGAAAGACAGCGCCATCTATTATCGTCATCCACAAACTTACGATATGTATAGATATAGCGCCTATAGCTATAGACACGTACTAATGGCGCTTGGACTTCAGCTTCTTACTATTTTACTTGAATTTAAGTTGATAAAGTTGAGAGAAGTCAAGTTAAGTAAAATCTTATCAACTTAAATACAGTAAAATAGTAAGAAGCTGCAATCTAAGCATAACTTTCAGAAAGTGAGTGGATACAAAAACAAAAACACATTTTATTTTACAATTTATTTATGTAGTTAAAACTTACATTATTTAACATTGAATTGTAAATTTTGACAATGGTACGGGATTTTAGGAAGTAATTGATTTTGATTGTTTTGTAATAATCAGAGACAATTATTTTGTACTGTACATGTATTATTTCAATATTAATATTATTATTATTCTGTTGAATACAATTTAATTTTTATATAAGACTATTTAATACATCCAATATTTTATTTTAAATAACCCAATTTAATTTAATTATCACATTCAATCTTATTTATTTTCTATTAATGTATTTCTGTTTAAACACAACTAACATAGATTAAGATGATTTGTTACTAACAAAATTATGCACATATGATTCGTCTGAATAAAGAATTATTATTATATTATTTATTTATCCCATGTCTGTGTTTATTTTTATAAGCTTGTGCCGCTGTTTTTATTTCGTCCTCACCATGATACGTTATTTTGCCAGACAAAATACGGTTAATTGAACGGCACCAACTGTATACAAGTACATTAATGACTGTATTTTCAAAATAATTTTTTAACATTATTTTATGTTTATCACAATTAAAGGGATAATCCACAAATATGTCGGTAAACATTTTAATTTTATGTTTTAATCCTTTTTTAGGTACATCTTTCTTCAAAATATCTATGACTAAATTTTGAATTTGAATAAAACATTTTTCCATGGCTTTTGATGGATATATTAAAGATTGTTTATTTTTTTTGTACTCTTTGGCCCTTATATATTCATTTGATGTGCTCTCAGGGTCGCCATACATATTTTTTACAGTCTTTGCAGCTTTTGCAAACATTTTTAATACATCTGTTCAGGACCCACCCACACACATAATTGCCCTGACCAACATCATTTACAGACGTATTTAAATTAATAAAAGGTACCACAATTTCATCATCTGTGCTTTCAGAAAATTGTGGCTCCTCCTCATCAATTGGGCTGGGAATATCAGAAGTCGACGGCGCCAAAACCGACTTTTCTTTTAAAAAAAAATCTAGGTTTTGTAAGCAATTATCTTCGTCTTTTTCGCAGTTTGCGTGCAGAGAATGGGGCGAGTTAAAATTATTTATTAATAGGGACTTAAAGGCCCCTTCGAATGCCACTGTGTCTGGTGCCGTATTCCTCGCCCCATAACTTCTGATATTCCCGAAGAAATTCTCTAGTGGGTCCTGGTTAAAATTACGAGTTAGCATAGCATCAAATGAATATGTTTGAGACAATAATATCCATATTTGTTGTATTCCCTCAATTGTGCGTATTAAGTTTTTAATAGATGGTATTGCTTTTGTTTCAATTAAACGGATTTTGTTATTATCCTTAATTTTTTTAACAAATTTTACTGTATTTAAAACTTTTATAGCATTCTTCCATAAATCATGGTGCAAACTATTTCTTCGTACACAACCTTTATAAATTTTACCATCAGGTACATGGAATGTATTGGAATTCAGGGAATCAAAAAGATTATCTATTAATTTGGTAAATTTTACCAGATTTTGGCATTCTGCTGGAATTTCTCCTCTTGCCACAAGATGTCCCGCAGTCGCAGCCATTGTGTGGCTAAAAATTTGGGCTGCTGGTTTCACTTTCATTTTTCTCATTTTTTCCACATAAATGTGCTCGTCTGTGATTTTTAGCAGGCATTTTAACTCTCCATAGGATTTGTCTGCTTCATACGTTAACTTGTAATAGTCCCATTTAACAATTTTTTCACTCTCCTCTTCAAAATCAAAATATTTCAAATCTTTGGTGAGCAGATTATTTCTCATTCCTTTTATTAAATGCGGAACATCAAATATAGGGATTAATTTTGTCTTCCCTATTTCAATTATTTCATTTCCCCATTGTTTTTCTTCTCTTAAATATTTTTTTCTTGTGTCTTCTATCAACTCATTGATGACACTAACATTGACTGTGCTTTGATCGCACACAGTGCACACAACTTTTAAACCTGTACTTCGTATATATGAAACAACTTTTTTTAATATTTCTTTTAATTGTGCCTTATTTAAGGCGTTGGTAAAATAATATGCGATGGGTTGTTTAAATTTTTTTCTTAGTCCCTTAACCATGAAAACTAATACATGGTCTGCAATTTTTTCACCATTAATTGTGAACCCCCTAAGTAGATCTTTTGCAGCATTGTAATGGATTTGTGGAGAAATCGACATTTCGTCGAATATAAGGCTGCACAATCTGTCTTCTGGGCTTAAATCCTTGACAGTATTTTTTATTTTTAAAAATATACATTTATTAAGCCCTGGCGCCACTTCTATTTTTGTTAAAAGCCTCTTCAAAGATTTTGTTGATGGCAATGTGAAAAATTTTGCTAACAGAGGGTAACTTCTCGGACTCTTCTTATATAGAGAAAGTGAGAGCACTTTTTCTTCAAGCGTGAATCTGCGCCCAGAAGGCTTCTTTCTTGTCTGGCTGTATTGCATTTTGGTGAAAATTTTTGCTGCTGTTGTCATTTTGCAGGACAGTTTTTTAAATAAATCGTCAGCAGACATTTTCTCCGCACTGGCTATTCTGGATTTAAGATTTTGGTTTCTCTTCTGAGATCTCATCAAGTTAGATTGCAAAATTATAATTTTTCGTCTTGTTGTTTTAAGCTGATTTATCCAGAATGATGGCACCTCTTGCTGCTGATGATTACCTGTTTAAAGAAACACAATTTCATTAGTCTCAAACTAAGCGAAATAGTATTTGTATGCTGTATGTATTAATAGATTTGTTTGTTATTAACTTTAAAAAATAAAATATTATTTTTTTGTTAGCCTATCTTGTCCAACTCCTGCGCAAAGGCCTCCTACCAGTCTACTCTTGCTAGTCCTGACGGAATCGGTTTTTTTTTTTTTATTAATGGGATCGGGTTGGTCTTTAGGAAAACACCCTTACCATTTGTTGTGGTTACCATTAAAAGTGCACTCTGTCACCAATTCCCCTAAACAATCTAAATAATAACTTACTTTTGTTTTTATTTATTGCCTTCTTCTGCAGCTGGCAATAATTGTGTTCTGAAATTATGATTCTGGCAGAGTCATCTGTAATGTGAAAAAAATTTATTAGAAATATTGATATGTAGTTGTTTTTATATATATTATATTACAGGTAATGTGTATAATCCGGTATTCTATACAATACCTAGGCAATGTATAAAGTTAAAAAATAATAACCCTAACCTGTCCATGTCGGGGTGCTCTAAAATTACATTACCTCCTTTCTCGTCACTGCCTAGGTTTTGTATAGAATACCTGAATTATACATTGTAGAGTTGAAATTAACTTTTATTGAAATAGATGAAAAATTACGTTATACAAATTATTACAAAGATGTTGTGTGTTGCAATATTCCCGTCGTTCTGGCGGGAGTAGGGCGAGCGCGCCGCGTATGCCCATACGCGGCGCATTGAAAATGGCGTCACTTCGTTTTAAGAGCGGGAAACGCTGATTGGCTGAACACGCGCCAGGTGTGCCAACCGCGCACAGGTCTACCAACTTACAATTATATTTGCTCTTTGGCCCTTGCCATGGACAATTTGTAATAAAATTAGGAGGCGCGCTACAACATATATATTTACCAAAAACATGTGTAATAAACAATATTAAAATAATTATAATTAACATACCTGTCAATATAGATTCTGATACAGCAGGGTTGCTTCTTTCATGTTTGGATTCAGGTAAAAGTGTAATTTTCTCTGAAAGACCAACATCATCCGACTCGCCTGAAAAATAAGAGTATATGTTTAAGTATATTGCCGAGCACGGATAAACATAGGAAGATTTTATTTATCATTGAAAGTGTGTTTTACTACAACCCAAATGGTGAATTAATACAGTTAGTATTGATTGGGTTCAATACAGTTATTGACCATTTAGATTCTACTACATTCATTACATTTTATTAGAGTAGGCCCAAAATTAATTATGACGACCTTTTGGGCATGTTGACCTAGGCCCTTATTAATAAACGTTACTCAAAACTCCAGCATTACCGGATATTACCGGAGGCCCAATTCCCCCTTTCCCAATCTTCCCCATCCCCGATTCCCGAACAACAACCTTTAAATTCCTAACTCCCAAAAAGCCGGGAACGCACTTGTAACGCTTTTGGTGTTTCAAGAGTCCATGAGGGCCGCAATTGCTTACCATCACGTGATATGTCAGATAATAAAAAAAAAAATACTTAAAACTAGTTTCAAACTTGAGTAACGTTTAGTATCATGGGACCTAGATGCCGTCAGCATTTCCAAAAGGTCATCATCGTTCAAAAGTTATTTGTTATAACAATAAAGGTTTAGTACCCTTGGACCCGAACCCAAGAGTACTAAACCCAATAAATAAATAAAATGAAATAAATTTTGTTATACATTTATATACCAAAATTTATTTTGACTTTCTTTAATAGCCCTTTAATACTTTAATCTTAGCCAAAAGACCGAAAAGTGATGTTTAATAGTTTTCTCTGCTAATTAGAATCCATATATATAATATGTAACCTGTACATACCTGCCAATGTCAGTTTTAGTGTAGTAAGGCTGCTTCTCTCAATCACAGGTTCAGGTACAAGAAAATCTTTTTCTGAAATACCAGCTTCATCAGACTTGCCTGAAAAATAAGAGAATAATTAATTATTTAAAAAATAAACTTGTAAATTATGTCAGAGAATTTTTAATTTTAAGTTGGACATAAATATATTTTTTTATTATTAAAAAAAAAACTGGGTTATAAATAAAAAGGAAATGTTTGATTTTTGTTTGTTTTGTGTTACAACTTATCTCCAAAATTCTCAAAGCTATATTTTTACTGAGTAACATGACTAATTATTTTCTTTGATATGGGCGAAATTGCTGACTGAAGCGAGTAGTGGCAAAATTTATATTGCTTATTATTTTATAAATTATGTAATTTGTACATACCAGCCTGTGTCGGTTTTAGTGCAGCAAGGATGCTTTCCTCAATCACAGGTTCAGGTACAAGGAAAACTTTTTCTGAAGTACCAGCTTCATCACACTTGCCTGGAAAATAAGAGAATAATAATATTAATTACTGTAAAAACAAATAAAAACTTATGAATTATTTCATTTTTGTATGCTTGAATGTTACAATTTATCACAATAATTCTTAAAACTACTTGAACAACTTAAAAAATTCTTTCATGGGAGCGAAGACGGTGACAGAAGTATATACATATATAAACACTAATAAATATAAAAATCAAACAATACTAACCATAGCCAAGTAAACTACAGTAAGTGTTGTTGGGTAAAACATCATAGTTTTGCCTAATGGTTTAGGCGCACAATGCCACTTTCGCAGATTGCCACATTAGCAAAATGCCACATTCGCAAAATGCTACATTATCAAAATGACACATTCTCAAAATACACCCTAAAAAAATCCAAAATGAATGAATGAATTGAATAAATATTTTTGCCATTATGCGAAAGTGGCATTTTGCGAAATCATTTTGCGAATGTGGCATTGTGCGCCTAATCCTGCCTGAGCGCAATATTAGCAAAATATTAACTTCAATTTAATAAGTTATAATAAAAAGCCCAGTAATTAAGTTATAATGACTTAATTTAAAAATTATATGTAAATCTTACCAGGAAGGTGAAGTGATGGCACAGCTAGAAAATTTAACCGGTTATTACGGTTCCTGTCCCTGTCTGTAAAATGGATATCACAGATGACCTTCTTTCTATACAGTTCATAATCAGTAGGACTATCTAACTTCCCACCTGCTATATGAACCCAAGCCTTGAAACGGTCAGGATTCCTTTCTGGATGTGGAAATTGATGGTAGGAGATGTTCTCTGAAAAAAAAAAAAAACATGTTAAAGTTAACAATACTAACATCTCAGCCAATTATAACACTACTAATAATATAAACAAGCAGTCAAGTTAGACTTACACTCAATTTTTTTCTATCACCATGTGATATTAACACTACTTTTAAGTAAATCCTTGCTTAACAAGAAATTGGAACCCCCAAGCACCGTCAGGGATGTGGTCGGCGACGGCGACCTCTCGCGCCCGGCACTGGTTCAGGCCATGGTGCGGAGCGAGAGGGACTGGGATGCCGTCTCCTCCTTCTGCGAAGCAGTCATGCTAGCTAAGGAGGAGGCGGGGCGCGTGAGAGAACAAACCTCCTCACGTCCCAGCCGTCGCGAGAGACACTCCGGGCGTAGGGGATCGCGGGATGATCTCCGGCCACCGTAAGTGCGGGCCTGCGGACGGCGAGCAAGGGTAGCTCACCGCCCGAACAGAACCAGACCCGTGCGTCGCGTTCCGCGCGCGCCTCAAAGAGCCATCAGACCACCACAGATGGGGCCCAGCAGGGCTGATGCCTGATCCGGAGCTGCGGACTACCTAGCGGGTTTACCGGGGCTCCGGTTCGAAAGGCAGGAGAAGGAACGGGGTGGTTTTTAGTCAGTAAGAGTCTGACACTCCCTCTCGCCTCGCCCAAGGCGGGAGAAGTCATTGGCGCACGCGATCTGGTGTAAACAACTTTTAGTAAAGATGGAAGAAATATTACATGAGAACTTAGGCCCATATTAATAAACGTCACTTAAAACTCAAGCATTACTTAAAACTAGATTCAAGCCATTTGATTGGTTAAAACAAGTTTTAAGTAACACTTGAGTTTTGAGTGATGTTTATTAATATGTACTGGCTTTAGATTCACCATTGGTTTAAGAAAGATTTGACATTACAGAAAGAAAACACAATATGTTGTAGCATAGGTACCAAAGAAAAAGATAAAAAAAAAGAATAATTACTTATTTTTCAAATAATCACATTAGCAGTATACATGATTATTTGCAGACAGTAAAGCTACCATGCATAATAACACAAAGGCACCGGTTACCGACCGACCTCCTCGATCCGTCCATTTTAGTTTTTTTACGCTAACTTGTGTATTTATCACGCGAAAGTCTTGAAACAAGCCTTAATCAATCTGGGGGCACGGTAGTGCCCCCGCCAAGACGAGCCAAGCGAAGCGCAAGCGCAAGGGCACTACCTACCTTTTCTCGAAGCGCTTCGTCGTGTTTTTGATACATTAATTCGTCATACACCTTCAGTCTAAATTTGGGTTTTGTGCAGTTATCCCAATTCCAACTATCCCACAAAATCTAAAAAAGGAGCAGTTTGCGTAAATTTGAATGCGAAAAAAACATAAATCAGTGAAATAAAAGATCTCGATTTTTGCGATGAACACTCGGGTAAACTAGGAAAGTATTTACTTTATGTGAAGTATTGGTTCATTGAGTCCTTATAATTTCAATATGCATACAGAAATTCCATGGTTTTATAGATTTATCGATAAATTAATGTTGGACGGAATAAGGAACCCTACAAAATAACGACGTACCGAATACCGACCAAATTAGTCGGTAAACGGAATTTTAAGGTTTATGAATGACACTAATTTTCTGTAACGTGAGATGTTTTGGGAGTGTTTTGTGATTAGTTTCTTATTCTTAAAGCTATCCTTAGATAATAGACCGGTATCCAGGGTTGGCAATGTTTAAAACATTTGTTTAAACATACGTTTAAAACACTGGTTAAAACACTACAAAAGTATGTATCACGTTTAAAACATGATTAAAACTAATTTGTTTTAAACATGTTGAAAACACACAAAAAAATACTCTTTATAGTTTTACACTCAAGAAATTAAAAACCTAATGGTATATTTTTTTACTAAAGAGTTGGCAACATGGATATTACTAGATGGGATTCCCCTGACTGAAGCGGGAATGCGGTGAATGAATGTTCATAAAACGCGGGGATTTCCCGGTTCGCTTTTGTTCATTTAGATAGAACGAAAGCCAAACGAAATCGATCAATTCATGTTTTGCATGTGTAATGTGGTGGACACGTATTTTTTTTACGTAATTGTTTTTGTTCGGCGTTATTAATTAACTATTACAGTGCGTGTATGTGTGGTGTGTTATTTGGGAAAAAAATATGATAACAGGGCGGAAGAAAGACCCGCTTTGACGGAACTTTATAGAAATTCCAGCCTTTTTTTTTTCATTTTATACATATTTACGTGTTTAAAACAAGATTAAAACATGTTAAACATGTTTAGAACAGCAGTGAAGCATTAATAAAAAAACATGATTTTTTTGTTTTTCAATTAAAACATGATGTTTTTTTTCTTTATAAAACAAACATGTTTTTTTCCAACCCTGCCGGTATCCGACCTATGCTAACTATAATGGATTCTTTGTAATTTACGTTTCAAATTGACATATTTCCGATTTATTTGCGATTCCTTCACAAATTCTTGCTAGAAGTAAACCTTTATATTTAATGTTTATTTCGAAGAATTTCATGAATACGATATTGTTACAACTTAATAAGTAATAGTAGAGTAGAAAGTAACTAAAAAAAAAATGGTATAAATTTCGGTAAAGACGTTTTATTAAATACAGGTTTGGTCGTAGTCTGGATACGATTTGTTTCCCTGTCCCTTGTTCCGACTAACTAAGGAAATATAGGTTTAGGTGTTTTTTTTTTAAATTACATGATAAGCACATCATCGGTAAGTCATCGGGATGAACGACAAAAACGTTGGTAATAGGTATAGTACTTGTGCGTAATACCTACGACACATAATGTTCCGAAAATAACTTCGGAGGTTTATTGTACCTACCTACAACCTACAAGTAGTAAAGTAAATAAAATAAGTACCTACCGTATGTACGATACATAGTATATAATATAAAGTAGGTACATACATGTGGCGACACTCTGACACATTGACAAGTGACAGATGACAGAAGTCACACATAGACTATCGACGAGCAAATCAATGGATGACGTCATAAATATCCTGCATCGCACATACGAAGTTTACATGCGAATTAACACGGATAGAAAATCCCAACGAACAACAGTTGGGCAGAAAGCCCGCCAGGCTGATCACCTCGCCTGGTCGAGGATCCTCCTTTTCTTAGGGAACTTTACTCTCTGTTCCCTAAAGTGGTGACCCCGACGTGATTGAAAGCAACCTTCACGGAGCAGATCAGCAGCACTGTCATCCTCATCGCCACCTCCCTCACCCATCACTTCTCCGCTGAGCGGTAATCAAGTCGCAGCCAACCAGCATCCTCGGCCTCATCAGGGACCACCACACGCTACATCGAAGATATGCAGCCTGGTTCTTCCCTACGGCCTCATCAGCGTCTAGGCACAGCACTCTGCACACGGTCTGAGGACGCCTTCCTCCCGTCAACGCAGACGCCAGCCACTACGCACCTACCCTCGCAGCATCTATTCCCCGACTCACCGTGGGATACTGCGAGCTTCACTACTCCGACTCACTGGAGTATCACCCTGCACCGCTCACCCGACTCACTGGGGCATTCAGCGGCACAGTTCCGACTCACTGGAACTAGGGACATTCTACACTGGCTCTGGCACCGCTCATCTCAAGCATCGACAGCCGTCTCAACAGGATCGACCTCCGGTCTTGGGGGGGAGTGATGTGGCGACACTCTGACACATTGACAAGTGACAGATGACAGAAGTCACACATAGACTATCGACGAGCAAATCAATGGATGACGTCATAAATATCCTGCATCGCACATACGAAGTTTACATGCGAATTAACACGGATAGAAAATCCCAACGAACAACAGTTGGGCAGAAAGCCCGCCAGGCTGATCACCTCGCCTGGTCGAGGATCCTCCTTTTCTTAGGGAACTTTACTCTCTGTTCCCTAAATACAAAAATTTAGTTACGAATATACCCAATGACGTATCTTAATTATAGGTACATAAGTACTTAATGACCATGATTGCATTAAACAGTAGGTAATACGAACAATTTCTTTATTAGGCATAATAAATTAAGATCGACATGATGTAGGTAAATCGTACTAGGAAACTTAATTAAAAAATTAAATAACTACCAACACGGTAGGTTGAAAAGTAGGCGTTACATTGTATGTTCTCTGCTTACCTCTCCGAGGCGAGTGTTAAAAGACGTAATGTTATGTTAAATTTTAAAATTCATTATCGTAATTTCAGTATCGAATCCAAAAACAATGCGTGAATAGTTTTTGAAAGATTGTTGTTTTACGAATTTCTACTCTACTGCCAGATAGGTTCCTGAGGAGTCGGTATCACGTACATCTGTCGGCAGTCGGTCGGTATACGGGGACTTTAGTATTTTTCCAAGCGTAAGAGTTTAAATCGAAATAAAGGTACAAAATAGTCGTAAAAGAGCAAAATAATGAACATATTTCCAATTCATAGTTCTTACGGAATCCGGTACTTTCGGAAAAGCATTTTTTATTATACGATCTTGAGTATTTGGTAATATGTTATTAGCCTTTCAGATACTGTCAATTTAAGGTTACTAGGCTACAGGTTATATTGTTCAAATTTATACACCTACGGCACTTGATTAACTTAAAATGACGCCGGATTGCACTAAGAACCAGCATGTAAGTAGGTACTTCAACTAGACTCTTCTTGGAAATCTATGAAGAAGAAAAAGATAATGGTAGAATATATATATGATGACTATACTTACTATTAGAACATCCTAATGCACAACGTTTAGGCATGATGAAAACAAATCACGAGCGTCTATATCGCAAAGAAACAGCACAAACACAGCGTTCGTCGCAAAATACGATTGCACAGGTATGGTGGAGGAACTAAAAGCTCAACTCGCACAAAAACTTCGAGAAATACGTACACTTCACTGCGGAGGAGAGGACTCAACTCAACGCGGATCAGAGGATTAATTTCACGAAGAACGGTACAAAAATATAACAAAACTACAAACAAGCGCAAACGCAAGGAGCAGCCGCCATATTTTTGAATTGACAATTTAACACTTGATAATCAATATGGAGATCAATTCTCTGTGTTGCTATAGTAATTATTACTCAGCTTAAAAGCTACACAAAATTTAAAAATATAATACGATACGAGTTCAATTATGTAAATAATTTAGATATTTAAATAGATATTCTATGTATTTTTTTGTAATAAACTATTTCTTTTCGATTGTGTCGCCATCTGTGAGTGTACAAATCAACTAGTTGTTTTGGATGGAGATAAGAGATGGCGCATTTTACAAATAAAGACCCTAAATCTGTCATTCTAAGGAATTGTCTTACCCCTGGTGCGGACTGAAACGCTACATTGCACTGTGACATCTCGACATTCGCGGGAATTTTAAATTTTATTCGCGAAATTAGTGGTGCGCGCCGTGGTACCTTTTGTCGAGTAAAAGTAATTGACGGTGTTTCTACTTGATAGTATATACAAAAATGCCCTACGAACAGTTTGTATACGAAGTTAATTGCAAGGGAGAAAATGTTCTCGTGAAATCATTAAACTCCGATACTCCGGTGACTGTCCGCTTCACGAACCAGACGTCGCGGCCGGTGAACGTGTGGTGGCGCAACTTCGAGGGGAGGCAAGTGTTCTACGGCCGGATTGAACCGGGCGCGAGTCTCGACCAAGGCACGTTCCTGACACACCCTTGGCAGTTCACGGATGCGTGCACCGAGCAGTACTATGTGATCAACAACAAGGCTGTATTCAGGCCGCCGCCGGAGCTGGCGTGCCAGACAGCGAACTTTAACATCACTCAGCCCTCGTGTTGTGCTCACACTTGCTTTTCCTTTTGTCATGATGCTCCGCAATCTGTCTATCCCGTCTATCAAAAGATGTGTTAGGTTTGAAACAAAGTGTAGTTGTAGCTTTGTCACTAAGTTAGGTACATAAATCCATATGTCCAGTTGTATTATCAGCGTTTAAATTTTAAATGAGTCATTTTTACATTTTGACAATATACACGTACTTACTATGAGCACTAGGAAATTAGTTCCTAGTGCTCATGTACTTCTAATCTATAGATAGAAACCTAGATTAGCTAGAATTTCCCAAATTCTTGGCAAACACACATGAATTTGTACCTAACTAAAGTTTTAAATTGTTTTGGGTATAGGTACCTATTATTATGTGGATCCTCTGATTCATAGATGTTTTCAACTTTAGATTAACTTTTTTTTTTGAGGGGGATTATCATGCAATGACTTCTCCCGCTTTGGGCGAGCGGGAGGGAGTGTCAGACTCTTACTGACTAAAAACCACCCCGTTCCTAGTCCTGCTTTTCGAGCCGGAGCCCCGGTAAATCCGCTAGGTAGTCCGCAGGTCCGGATCAGGCATCAGCCCTGCTGGGCCTCATCTGTGCTGGTCTGATGGGTCTTCGAGCCGCGCGCGGAACGCGACGCACCTTACGCACGGGTCCTGGATCTGGTCGGGAACTTTAGATTGGCTGACAGTAGAATTTGAGGAAAAATAATTTAGACATTAACCCTTGGTGTGACGGAACGCAGATCCACGCGAGACACAATGTGTTTTCTATTACATAGGTACCTATATATCCATATACAAGAGGCATACAAGAGGTTAAATCGTTTATTGTTAACAGTTATATGTATGTGATGCCTAATTTTTATCTAAACTCTATTTATACCTATGTGAATCTCATGTCAATAGCTATTGTACAATAAATCCTATTGTTTTTTTATTGTACCTATACCTAATGCTACTTTTATGATATAAATTAAGAATGTATAATCCATACTTTGTTTTATTTCTCCCTATAAATTAAACGAGTAGTAACCAACTTGGCGAACTCCGTTTCACCACCAATTATTTTCCCTGTTTTTCTACTTTTTTTTTGCTATAAACCCCACGGAGCCCCCAAAACCGCGGAAATCGGTTCGTGCGTTCCAAAGGTATAGCGATCAGCGTCAGGAAGGAAAACCCGACTTACCTATATTTATATTTTAGACTAGCTGACCCGACAAACTTCGTACCGCCTCAGACATTTTTTTTCTCACCTTTTAAACCTTCCCTGGACTTTCACTAATAATTCAAGAGAAAAATTCGCCAAATCGGTCCAGTCGTTCTCGAGTTTTAGCAAGACTAACGAACAACAATTGATTTTTATATATAAAGAAAGATGTATGATTCAGGCTATTACAGACCACAAATAAATTGTCGAAAATTACCAATGGTTTTAGAGAATCAACGTCTAGATCCCATTTTTATCTGATAGGGCAGCAAACGAGGACATTGATCAACTAATTGATGGTAAGGAGTTGGCGGTACCCATGGACACCCACAACACCAGACGAGTTACGAGTGCGTTGCCGGCCTTTTGGGAGTTGGGTATTTGAGGAATTGAAGGTTGGGGAGGAGGAATTGGGCCTTCGGTAACCTCACTCACGTGGTGAAACACAACACAAGCGTTGTTTCACTCCTATGTAGTGTGGTATCACTCCTGTGTACTGTGGTATCACTCCGGTCGAGCCGGCTCATTCGTGCCAAAGCATGGCTTTGCCGCTGCCGCACTTACTTTTCATTATAACATGACGCCTTTTTATCTTATACAATGTAACATCTACTTTTCACTACTGTAATAAGTATACCAAGAATTTTGTACAATCGAAAAAGCCATCTAGTAGGTAGGTAGGTAGATAGGTAGGTAGGTAGGTTACCTACTGCAATAACTACTTTAGCTCATTACGGTTGCGACCACTCAAACTAAGAGTTTTGTCTAATAAGTCTATTATTTTGTTATCTTATTTACCGACTTCAAAAAAAGGACTACTATGTTCGGATGTTTGTAATTTTTGTTGAATAGAACTTTGCATTTATTTGGATCATAATTAAGTAGTCAATCAAAACAAGTTTATGTAGTCTTATACTTACTAAAGAGAAAAAATAAATAAATAAAAAAGCTGTGTCTAAAAAACCGACTTCAAAACACCATTAACTGAAAACAAAGAAAAAGTTAATACTTACTAAAAAGTTACCATTCTAAGTACTAATGGGTTATCCCCGCACGGATAGGTAGAAGTCGGTGCCATAATCACATATCAACATAATACAACTTTAATGTTCACAAAATTGTGAACATTAGGTATCTATATCGGTTTGAATAATTTAGTTTGTTTCTCAGACATTTTGCCGCATAATTATAGGTATGTTTCCAACTAATTCCAACTAGGTAATCGCCCGTCGTTTTACGCACGCTTTCTTTTCAGAAACTAGTAGCAACGAAAACCGTTTAGTTTTCTAACCAGTTGTAACGAAAATTAAACGGTTTTCGTTGCTACTGGTTAGAGGTTAACATAGGTTAGGATAGTTATGAAAACTACAACAGGTTACAATAGTTATGAAAACGGTTGTCAGAATCGTTTCAATGACTTAAGCTATAAAAGCAGCAACGAGCGGCGACTCGCTACTACTTCCCAGTGTGCCGCAGGCTGTAACACTACATCACCATTTGTGGTGCGCACTCTGCTGCTGTTTGTCAGTAAATATATTGCCGGTGATAATATCACAATGGCGTTCGAGGAGTTTATATACGACGTTAATGAGAAGGGAGAAAATGTTCTCGTGAAATCAATAAACTCCGATACTCCGGTGACTGTCCGCTTCACGAACCAGACGTCGCGTCCGGTGAACGTGTGGTGGCGCAACTTCGAGGGGAGGCAAGTGTTCTACGGCCGGATTGAACCGGGCGCGAGTCTCGACCAAGGCACGTTCCTGACACACCCTTGGCAGTTCACGGATGCGTGCACCGAGCAGTACTACGGGATCAACAACCGGCGTGTATTCAGACCGTCGCCGGACCTCGCGGATCAGACAGCGAACTTCAACATCACTGCGCCCCAGTGTACCTGTGCGTGGTAGAGAGTCTGTCTGCAAATGTCTATTAGGTTTGAGCATTCTCCTCCTTTCTGCCTGGCATCCGTTGAGTGCGCTGCGCCACCGACCGAGTACAACACCTCCCGTAGAAGGTGTTACGAGAGCTGACATTAGCAGTCGCCTGTTTCTGGAACAAATGGCAGACGGTGTTGTAGACAGAGAGTGAGAGAATACTGCGAGTGGAATAATGTAGTCTTTTGTGTAGTCTTATGTATTAAATATATGCGTATATTATTTACTTATACATATAACCTAGTTTTAAGTAAATACATGGTTGTTCTGTTGTTGCATTATATAAAATGTACAATCAATCATATTCATGTTGCATTTAGGTATCTAGACATTTATTGTTAAGTTTATTTTTGTATAGGTAATTAGGTACATATCTGATAATCTAAGTGATGTATCAGTAGGCGATAAGTTTACACAAGGACATTATTTCATAAGCACCTATGGGCAATAAAGAAGACATATTCTGAAACTCGACAGTTTTTTCTTAAACCACCTGACATCCCTTGTGAATTCATTTTTATTTTAGATCGCTCAGTAAGTTACCTTACAGATAGGTAGGTAGAGCAACCACCATTTGTCGACTGCACGCTGCATTCCCCGCGGCTGTCGTAAGAGGCAACTGAGGGAACGTATTTAACAGATCAGGCAGTAGTTCTCGTTCTGTGGTAAATATAATTAATTATCTCTCTCTCTGGTCGGTCCTTCATGTCTGAAGATCGTGGTCATGGTGGGTGATTCTGGCGCGCACGAATTGTCTCCATCGGCTTCTGTCTGATGCTATGCTAACGACGCCATAAAACTTTGTTGCTTTCGTGGTCTTGAGCTGGTCAGACCATCTTGTCGGCGAGCGGCCTCTGGATCTTTTGCCCTCCGTGTTTCCAACAATGACCAATTTCTCGAGGCTGTCGTCTTCGCGTCTCATTATGTGGCCAAAGTAGCTCAGCACACGCTGATAGCACGTTGCTGAGAGACGCTCCTTGATTTTAAGCTGTGAAAGGATTGACACATTTGTGCGTTTGGCAGTCCACGGAATTCTCAGCATCCGCCTCCAGCACCACATTTCGAATGCGTCAATCCTTTGCCTCTCTCTTGCTTTGATGGTCCATGTTTCCACGCCGTACAGGAATATCGGGAAAATCAATGCTCTCACCAGGCGCATTTTGGTTGTGTTGGTGATGCCCCTATTCTTCCACAGCCCATTAAGGCGGGTCATAGCGTCCTTGGCCATAGCTATACGTCTCCTTATCTCCGGCTCGCAACTGCCATCGTTACATATTTGGGAGCCTAAGTAGATGTAATTTTGGACGACGTCTACACCAATGTCATCAATATCAGCTAACTTCTGAGCACGGTCTACTATCATAAGTTTAGTTTTGCTCCTATTGATGGCTAGACCCAGATTCAAGCTCTCCGCCTCCAGTTTCTGCAGAAGTAGTCGCATATCCTCCATGGATGTTGTTAAAAGGACAGTGTCGTCGGCATACCTAAGGTTACATATGCGCTTCCCTCCTATCGGAAAACCTCCCTCCCAGTTCTCGACTGTTTTGCGGATTATGTACTCTCCATAGATATTGAACAGAACTGGAGAGAGTATGCAACCTTGTCGAACTCCCTTCTTTGTGACGAATACATCAGACCAGTCGGTATCGATTCTTACGAAGGAGCGGTTGTTCACGTAGAGGTTACGAATAAGGCGAACGAGATGTTCGGGCACTCCCATCTCTCTAAGAACCGTCCATAGCTTATCCCATCTCACGCAGTCGAAGGCCTTACTGTAATCTATGAAACATAGCACTACGGGGTTGTTGAACTCTCGGCTCTTCTCTATTATCTGCCGTATATTGAGAACCTGCTCTCTGGTTCCTTTACCCTTAACAAAACCAGCTTGCTCTTCGGGTATTTGGCGGTCAAGGTAATGATGGAGCCGATGGTTTATGATGTTCAAGAGAACTTTGCTGGCATGCGAAATTAATGCAATGGTTCTGTAGTTGCTACATTCCGTGGTAGAACCTTTTTTATGAAGTGGTATAAAAACCGACTCGGTCCATTCTTCCGGCCATTGCCCAGTGTTCCAAATAGCGTTACAGATGTTGGTCAACATTGCTATGCCTTCATCGCCACAGTTTTTAATAAGTTCAGCCGGAACTCCATCCTTGCCAGGAGATTTACCAGGTTTTAGAGTTTTCACCGCTCTTTCTACTTCAGCTGGTAAAATATCTGGTTCCTTTTCCTGTATGTCCCAGGGTAATGGTGTTAAGTCAGCAGAAACGTCATCATAGAGTTGGCTACAGTATTGATTCCAGCGACTAAGTACTTGTTTCACATTTGTAAGTAGTACTCCATTTTCTGCTTTTATTGAACACGTTTTGAAAGCGCACGTTCTGGTGAGATCTTTAACTTTCTGAAAAAGGTCTTTGGTCTGATGCTTTAAAGAGTTCCGTTCCAGTTCCTCACAGAGATTATTAATCTGGTCAGTTTTGTCTCTCCGACATCGGCGTTGTATTTCAGCGCTTAGATCAGAATATCGCTGATGGTCTTCTTCCGAGATCAATCCTTTTTCCTTTAGCATTCTTCTCTCCGTTATAGCGCGCTCGGTGTCTTTTGTAATGAAGTTCTTCATCAAGGTGTTATGAACTGCGTTTTCTTTAGCTGCTTGTATTATGACTTCCTTCATGCCACTCCAAGAGATTACGCCATTTCCAGGGTGATTATCAGTCTTATCCTTGAAGCTCTGTCTAAATCCGCTGTAGTCTACTTTTCGGAGGTCTGGTGTTCTGCTTGGTTTCTTTAATTTTTTGAAACGTATTCTTAGAACAGCAGCAAGGAGCTGGTGATCGCTCCCACAGTCCGCTCCAGGAAAGGTAGTGGCGTTCAGAACAGACGATCGCCAACGAGATTTTATAAGAATATAATCTATCTGGTTCCTGTATCTGTCCCCCGGCGATATCCACGTGTATAGCCTACGGATATGATGTTTAAACCAGGTGTTTGCGATAGTCAGATCTTCTTCACTGCAGAATTGCAGAAAACGATCACCTCTCTCGTTTCTCTCTCCAATACCATATTTTCCAAATAATGAATTATATTTCAAATAATTATTTATAATTAATTATATTAGCTAGTAAAACTACAGACAACTATTCGCACATTGTTTATTTATTCTTACTTTCACTTCTTTATCCTAGAAGGGGTAGGTGCAAAGGGTACGTAATGTCAATGTACGATGTACACCCTCTTTTCACCATTTGTGTTAGAAGTTCAATGTGATAGGGTGTGAGCCTCTTGTCATATACTGGACAAAATTCCAGACTCCTAAGAAATATTCGGAAAACCGAAAAAAGCCCAGTAATACTTTGCCCAACCCCTTGTCCATGTCCAGCAGTCGCACTTGCGACCACTCGACCAACGAGGCAGTCATAATAAAATGAAACTTTACAAATAGGGCATATAATCTAACCGAGGAATATTCCTCAACCGTCAATTGGGACATACATATAGTATGTAGGCATATATACTACTAGGGCCGTTTGAAAAGTCCGTGCAAAGTCAGAGCGATAGCAATACTGGCGCGTATCGAGGTTATGCCCAGTTAGTAGCGTCTTTTGGAAGACCACACACCAAGTTTCAGCCAGATCGGTCTATTTCTTTGTGTTTGGCATTCGTTTGAATAGAAGAAGTCGAGTGATTTTCAAAAAATTTATGAAAAAGTATTTTTGTGTGTTGATTAAACACTAGATTTGAAAGGCAAAACGCCTCAGGAGGCTAAAGAAAAGCTTGATAAACATTATGGTGACTCTGGTTCCTTCGATTAGAATAGTTTATTAGTGATTTCAAAATTTTCGGAGTGGCCATAAGGGCACAAATGACGCTGAACGTTCTGGACGCCCTGTTGAGGTTACTACTCCAGAAATCATTGATAAAATCCATGATATGGTGATGGATGACAGAAGATTGAAAATGCGTGAGATTGCTAATGCTGTGGGCATCTCGAATGAACGGGTACATAATATTTTGTATCAACATTTGGACATGAATAAGCTATCCGCAAGATGAGTGCCGCGATTGCTCACGCTCGACCACAACGCACCAACTCACACCTCAGCAGTTGTGGTCGCAAAATTAATGGAAATAGGGTTCCAACTCGTTTCTCATTCCCCCTATTCTCCAGACTTGGCTCCCTCGGACTACTATTTGTTCCCCAATATGAAGAAATGGCTGGCGGGAAAAAGATTTTATTCAAACGAGGAGGTGATTGCCGAAACAAAGGCTATTTTTTAGACTTGTACAAATCCTATTATTCGGAAGGGATCAACAAACTACAGCAGCGTTGGATGAAGTGCAAATCCACTCTCTCGTCCCTCCTTCTGTGGTCCAATGGACTGGCAGGCCAGTACGATCGGCAAAGGTCGGGATGCAGCGAAAGGACAAATGAAAAAACTGTCGAGTTCCAGAATATGTCTTTTTTATTGTCCATAGGTGCTTATGAAATAATGTCCTTGTTATCGCCGAACTTATCGCCTATTGATACATCTAGATCTGTGATTATCAGGAAAACATAAATAAAATAAACAAGACATGTCTAGATACCTAAATGCAATATGAATATGATTGATTACTACGTTTTAAATATGTAATGCAACAACAGAACTACTATGTATTTACTTAAAACCAAGTTATACACAAAGGAATACACAAAAGACTACATTATTCCACTCGCAGTATTCTCTCACTCTCTGTCTACAGCACCGGCCGCCATTTGTTTCAGAAACAGGCGACTGCTAATGTCAGCTCCCGTAACACCTTCTACGGGAGGTGTTGGACTCGGTCGGTGGCGCAGCGCACTCAACGGATGCCAGACAGAAAGGAGAAGAATACTCAAACCTAATAGACATTTGCAGACAGACTCTCTACCACGCACACGTACACTGGAGCGCAGTGATGTTGACGTTCGCTGTCTGGTCCGCGAGGTCCGGCGACGGTCTGAACACACGCCGGTTGTTGATCCCGTAGTACTGCTCGGTACACACATCCGTGAACTGCCAAGGGTGTGTCAGGAACGTGCCTTGGTCGAGACTCGCGCCCGGTTCAATCCGGCCGTAGAACACTTGCCTCCCCTCGAAGTTGCGCCACCACACGTTCACCGGACGCGACGTCTGGTTCGTGAAGCGGACAGTCACCGGAGTATCGGAGTTTAATGATTTCACGAGAACATTTTCTCCCTTCTCATTAACGTCGTACACAAACTGCTCGAACGCCATTATGATATTATCACCGCCAATATATTTACTGACAAACAGCAGCAGAGTGCGCACCACAAATGGTGATGTAGTGTTACAGCCTGCGGTACACTGGGAAGTAGTAGCGAGTCGCCGCTCGTTGCTGCTTTTATAGCCGAAGACAATGAAACGCTTTAGTCAGACGCCTACTGGAATTAATTTATTTTTATCCGACTACGCCAGAAGCAGGGTTATATTTTTCGAGAGTATGTATGTATGTATGACTATATGTGCCTACATACTATATGTGTGTCCTCCTTACCGATATACATATGTCGACCTAAATCCATTAAGAGATGATAGTTTTCATCATTCCTGACCGTTGTGACTGGGGAGCCCTATATCCCTATATATTAACTACACCGTTCTCAAGTTATTTGAATTTTTTATAAACTTTTATAAAAATTACCGTTTTTGCCCTCTTTTTTGTGTTTTGTGTAAGAATTTTGTTTTGTTTTTTGGTATTTTGCTTTATTCTTTTAAGCATTACGACTGCAAGTACGTACGAACAGAGTCGTAGTAGACGAAGGAATAATAAAATAGAAACAAAATGGCGATAAGTGTTTGTTTTTTTAGTAAGATATTTTAGAAAATGGTACGAAGTATAGTAGTAAAATCTTTAGCTTTCTAACTAGGTATAACATGCTAGGGTACATTAAGATAGACCCAGTGCTAGGTTTCTGTTAGGATTGCAATGCAACTTCACGCGTTTTATCCCCGAAGGGGTAGGCAGAGGTGCACATTATGGCACGTAATGCCGCTCTTTTTTCGGGTTTTAGAAAATTTCTCAGTAGTAGCAATTTTTCAGTTGTGCCCAGTATTTGGCAATAGACTTCCCCTTATTACATGGGACTTATTATAACACATGGTGAAAAGTGGATGTACTGTTAGGCTAGTGTTAGGATTCTCGAGAAAAGTTTCAAAGACGCTCCAACGGACGACGATCTATGTGTTGTGTGCGACGGTGTACCATTAAAATATGCGCAGAAAATAAATACATGACGCTTTGATAAACCTCTGTCTTTTAATCTGCTATTTGTAACCTGCTGCTGAGATATCGTAGTACACGCTTCTATTTTAATAGAGACTTATAGTGCAGCCTGCAGCGGAATCTCACAGGTTTTATTTTATGGAACATGCCAGTTAACGGGCAGACGTATCACCTGATGGTAAGCAATCATCGCCGCCCATGGACACTTGAAACACCATAGGCGTTACAAGTGCGTTGTCGGCCTTTTGGGGTTTACGAATTTAAGGGTAGTTGGGGAATCGGGGATTGAGAAGATTAGGCAGGCAATTGGGCCTACAATAACCTCACCCACACAACGAAACATAACGCAAGCGTTGTTTCACGTCGGTTTTCGATGAGGCCGTGGTATCACTTCGGTCAAGTCGGCTCATTCGTGCCGAAGCATGGCTCTCCCATCTGGAGCTGCGGGCAACGTAAAAGGTTACCGGGGCTCCGGCTCGAAGCAGGAGAAGGAACGGGGTGGTTTTTAGTCAGTAAGAGTCTGACACTCCCTCCCGCCTCACTCAAGGCGGGAGAAGTCATTGGATGATTATCCCCCCCGCAAAAAAAAAGAAAAAGAAAAACAAAAAAAGGATCTCCCACTCGTACGTAGGTTGATGTTAAAATAACATCATACCAGGTAAATAAACATTTAATGTTAATTTATTAATATTATGGTTCCAGGGTTTCCCAAACTGTATATGTTCCATATTAGGTAGTGCTGTTAGTAGGGTTACCGACTTTTTTACAAGAATGAAAGTATATTTAGGTTGGAGAAGGAAAATACCATGTTATAAACATATAAAAAGTCAGTTTTAATTAAAATTGTAAGCAAAATAAGTAAGGAGTTCATTTTTATTACATTAATTTTATTGAAGGTCTATTTCTGTCTTCCCGCCAATTTGCATTAATTACTGAAAAACGAATCAAACTTAGAGTTCGTCCGACATGTTGTTGAACGGTAAAAACTATAATGTATTGAAAGACTGTATGATACTGTTTTAACTAACTCAGTTTTTTAAGGGGGGAAAGTCATTCAATGTCTTCTCCCGCCCTGAGCGAGGCGAGAAGGAGTGTCAGACTCATACTGATTAAAAACCACCCCGTTCCTTCTCCTGCTTGTCGAGCCCGGGCTCCGGTATACCCGCTAGGTAGTCCGCAGCTCCGGATCAGGCATCAGCCCTACTGGTCCCATCTGCTTGATGACTACTTGAGCCGCACGCGTCTGGTTCTGTTCGGGCGGCGAGCTACCCTTACTCGCCGTCCGCAGACCCGCATTGATGGTGGTCGAAAATCGGGCGATCCCCGACGCCCGGAGTATCTCTCGTGACGGCTTAGGCGTGAAGAGATTCGTTCCCTCACGCGCCGCGCCTCCTCCTTAGCTAGCATTACAGTCCCCTTAGCTCCGCACTATGGCCTGAACCAGTGATCACCCAACGGCAACCCTAACTGTAAGAGGTAACTAACCTACTTAATTAGAAAACAATTATTTATTATACCTACGTAAAAATACCCAAGTAGTTAATTAGTTTAAAAACAGGAAAATTTATAGACTTGGTACTTATCACAAAGGCATATAACATAATAAAAATAAATTAATTCCAATAAGTAGGTGTCTGACTAAAGCGTTTCATTGTCTTCGGCTATAAAAGCAGCACCGAGCGGCGACTCGCTACTACTTCCCAGTGTACCGCAGGCTGTAACACTACATCACCATTTGTGGTGCGCACTCTGCTGCTGTTTGTCAGTAAATATATTGGCGGTGATAATATCACAATGGCGTTCGAGCAGTTTGTGTACGAAGTTAATGAGAAGGGAGAAAATGTTCTCGTGAAATCAATAAACTCCGATACTCCGGTGACTGTCCGCTTCACGAACCAGACGTCGCGTCCGGTGAACGTGTGGTGGCGCAACTTCGAGGGGAGGCAAGTGTTCTACGGCCGGATTGAACCGGGCGCGAGTCTCGACCAAGGCACGTTCCTGACACACCCTTGGCAGTTCACGGATGCGTGTACCGAGCAGTACTACGGGATCGACAACCGGCGTGTGTTCAGGCCGCCGCCGGACCTTGCGGGCCAGACACCGAACTTCAACATCACTGCGCCCTCGTGTAACTGTCCATGCTAATAAAGAGTCTGTCTGTAAATGTCTATTAGGTTTGAGCATTCTTCTCCTTTCTGTCTGTCTTTTGTATAGGTATCTGATATTCTAAAAGATGTATCAATAGGTGATAAGTTTACACAAGGACATTATTTCATAAGCACCTATGGACAATAAAGAAGACATATTCTGGAACTCGACAGTTTTTTCTTAAACCACCCAACACCCCTTGTGAATTCATTTGTATTTCAGATCGCCCAGTAAGTTACCTTATGTAGTTAAATAAGTAGAGATATATTACCAATCCAAAATGGTTGTTATTGTAATTAAATCGCCATTTTTCGCACGGTTTGTGCGGTGGCTGGGCAACTGACTGCCGCGCAACGTGTAGCGGGTTCGATATGTATCGTGTCTGGATGTGATGAATATGTAAACTTGTATGATTGTAAACGCACCTACGACACAGGAGAAAATCCCACCTGGAATTTAAGAATCCCAGTAAGCGGGGCTCTATCGTACCACAGTTTGCCCAGTTATAATTATTGTTTTTTTTTTTTTGGGTTTTTCAAGTCTACGTATGTCTCATTTGTCACAACCCCGTCTTTCCCCGCGGCTGTCATAAGAGGCAACTGAGGGACTACATATTTAACAGATCGGGAATTGTAGTTCTCGTTTTATGTTTTTTTTTACATTTAATGGGTCGACGTTAAATATAATTAATTATATTAGCGGGAATAAGTAAAACTGCAGACAACCATTAGCACACAGATTTTTTCTCATCGTAACGCCTTTTATCCGCACCTACCCCAGGTGCAAATTTAGGCACGTAACGCCAAAGTACTACTAAACTATTAATAGATTTGTCCCGCGGCGGACACTGCTTCGGGACACTTCAAAAGCAATGTTTTACATTATTTTTTAAATAGAGTCACTATTCCAGACTAGAAAATCTTGGGGCACTTTCGTGTCGCCCAGAAAGTTCTAATTGATATACACAACATTAAAAGAATTCATACATATTAATTTATATAGGTAAGGTAGGTACTTACCCCACCTATAGGTCAATACTCTCCTAGAAAATTACTAAAATTATGTTACACTGTAACCACTAGGTAGTAGGTATTTCGTTAGCCCATAAACCCCTGATTACAGCCCCGCGGTCCTATGGGGGTTGCTGTCTACAATTTGTGTCGTAGTGTATTCGTACATTTATAAATCACCTAGTTCTATTCTCGTATCGATTAGACAGGGTTTCCCAAACTATTTTTATTTTTTGAGGGAGGAAAATCATCCAATGATTTCAGAACGTGTGTGAGACTACTCTTACTGACTAAAAACCACCCCGTTTCTACTCTTGCTTTTTGACCCGGAACCCCGGTAAACCCGCTAGGTAGTCCGCAGCTCCGGGTTTCCCAAACTATGGGTAGCGACCCATTAATGGGTAGCAAGCTAATTTTTAGTGGGCCTTGTAGAAAGACATACCTACCTACTAATAAACGGTTCTGTATTTTATTTTTCATATTGGTAACGGTTTAATTCCTTGAAAGTGGGTCCTGAGTTTAGTAACTTGATTTAGATAGGTCGTAGTCCAGATAACTTTTTTTTATGAAATACGAGGAGACGTATCACCTGATGGTAACAATAACCGCTGCCCATGGGCACTTTGAAACACCAGAGGCGTTACATTGCGTTGCCGGCTGCCGTTTCTGGGGGTTAGAAATTTAAGGGCTGTTGTTCGGGAATTGGGAAGGGGGGAATTGGGCCTCCAGTAACCTCACACACACAACGAAACACAACGCAAGCGTTGTTTCACGTCGGTTTTCTGTGAGGCGGTGGTATCACTCCAGTCGAGCCGGCCTATTCGTGCCGAAGCATGGCTCTCCCACATTTAACTTTGGGAACCACTGGATTAATAGGTTCGGGGTAGTTTAGGTTTCATAATTGAACTGGTGGTTCCTAGGAATCAGTCATTACCGTCACGTACCTACGTGGAAGTCTGGCGCCTAACTGACCTTGTGTCACGAACGACCCTTCCATTAGGTTCCAGGTATGATAGTGTGTAGGTGTGGGCTAACGTTGTTGGCTTCATAAGCAACGACAACGACACGCAACCGTTTTCAGTACTACAAAAAAACTAGTTATCCAAAACGGTTTTTTTTTGGCAACTGGTTTGCGAAAACGGAAAATCGCGTTAGGTTTACGTACGTATGTTCAAATATTATCGGTTTCAATTAATTTTTTTCTTTGGTTTTAATACTTAAACATTCTTGTTGTTTTTAACTTGATGTTGTGTTAATAAAATTGTGTTAGATAATTTAATTTTATATTTTTTAGTTTGGCAAGAATAGTATCCATGGAAAGTCAGGATAGTAAACAAACGCCGAAGATTTTAATGCGAAAATTCCTAATTCGCAAGTTTATGGCAATTTACAGCTAGATATGATAGTATGTTGATAAAGTATATATTGGCGATAGTGAAATGTGTGTGTTTACACTGCAAAATCTATTTTTAGACCATCCAGAATTCGGTGACGGTCGGGAAAGCACTTACAATTTTAGTAAAAAGTCTAAAAACTTCTAAAAGTTACTGAGATATTAATAGAGTTGTAAACACGTACATTTCACTACCGCGCAGTGGAGATAGGCATGGTGGTACCTATGCATTCACCATCCATTTAGAATTTGGTAAAGACGGTGGTCTCAACGTTATCAGTGAATATTCAAAAGATCACTTGCATGGTTCTCCTACTTTATCTAGCAGGGATTCCTAGGTAACCGTTTTCTGATCAAGGACCACTTTTATAATCCCAGTTATGTTAGGAACCACTATTACTATTCCATTTTTCATGTGGTCTGAGACTGGTTTTTTCATTTTCTCATAAAAATGGGTTATTGATAATCAGTTAATCCTCTCAGTTGTCTCGTTTGATATAAGTTTAATTCAAGCTTTAACTGTGGTATTTATTGTACAGAGATGTAGCCTTGCATATTATCTTTTTCATGTTGTAGACCATTGTTATCTACTCCGGATGACCAGTTGGGAACTATTATCTAGACTTTAGAAGAAAATGTGACCTGTTTTTATGTTTTTGCTCAGAGTAGTCTGGTTGAAAATACACAATCTAGTTTACACCTATTTTCGTTCCTACTTTTGTTTTCTACAGGCAATAAAAACAACAAAATGCTGGGTATAAAAAATAATTTATTGTAAAGAAAAAGACGAATTAAGTGTTACAATCACATCACTGGTAATGGCAAGTCAGTGTTTGTTCTGGTGCATGTGTGTGACGAGCGCGAGCGCGCCGCCCGGGATGAAGCGCACGAAGTTATCCGCAGTCAGTGGACCCAGCGCGTACATGCCCTCCGGCCCATTCAGTATCTCGTGGGAAGACTTGTCCACAGCTATGGGGTTACTCCGGCCATCCACCGGCTTCTTAGGGTCTAAACCGAAGCCCAACCCCGAAGAATAAGGATTAACAGCCTCGCAGGTACATTTCACCTTGTCGTCGTCTGAATATGGAATGATTTCACATTTGTTTTTGTTCATCACACTAGTTTTGTCGTTACTATCAACAGTTCGCTTATTGCAGTCCGGTATAACGCACTTTGTGTCGGAGTTGCCATTTATTTCGGAATAATTTAAGTATCTTGACTTGCAACTCTGGATGCTCTGCCCCAGCACGGACTTGAGGTAATGCCAGTGGTTCTTGAGGAAGCATTGTTTCTCTTCTATCTTGCGGTTGGTGGGTTTGTCGTCGATACATTTGGTGCAGTCTATCTTGATGTCGATGCAGTCGAGGTAGTTGGTTTGTAAGAAGAAGAGGTCGGGTTTGGATCCGATGAAGACGCCGATGACGTAAACTTGTATCTCTGTGATCTCGTTAGTGTTCAGGTCGAGTAGTTTGACCCGCTTGAGGCAGAGGGCGCAGTCGTCGATGTCGTCAGTGTGTCGTGTGTCGAGGGGGGTGACGTCCACGATGGTGTGGTGCGGGTACGGGGTGTAGTTCTCGTGGTTGCCTGCAGGACCGTCGCACATCATTCTGTACACCTGGAATACGAGATAAAGTCTAATTAGTACAAGTTATGTGACATCAAGGGATCAACAAAAGGTAATAAGACTTTTCTTGGGTAATAGAATCTTCTATTGCAACTGTAATAATTTACTGCTGTGAGTGTCGTCATTGCCAAGGAGAGTCTTCACCATGAATGAGCTGGATCGACCGGAATAATATTACAGCTTCACAGAAAATTGGCGTGAAACAATGCTTGCATTATGGTTTGACTCCTCGAGGCCCATTCTTCCACCAATCCATGCACAACCTCGTAAAAACACTTTTGTAACTCCTCTGGTTGTCCATAGTCGACACTATTGCTTACTATCAGGGGCTTTGGTCTGCTATTACAATTGTGTCAGGATGGTCAACCATTGTTTGGTGCGGGAGGGACGGAGCTATGTAGGTTGTATAGCTCCTTCCCTTTTGCACTGCTCAATGATCGACCTGGGGCCTTAGTCTGCTATTACAATCGTGTCAGAATGGTCGATCACTGAGCAGTGCGAGAGGACGGAGCTATGTAGGTTGTATAGCTCCGTCTCTCTCGCACTGCTCAGTGATCGACCATTCTGACACGATTGTAATAGCAGACTAAGGCCCCTGGTGACTCGTCTGCTCATTTGCTACCTTATAAGAAAATGTATGTATCAAGTAATTACCTGGCAGTAGTCGGGATACGCGCTGGGTTCGAGTCGTGCGAGGGCCTCAGCGGGCGCGCGGTGTATGTGCGCGGCGTGCAGGCCGGCGCGGACCGCCAGCCACACGCCGTCCGCCGCGCTCACGCCTGACCCCACCACCAGCGCCGTGGGCCGACCGCGGGGGGGGACTGGAATGGTCACACAGATATTATCATCTACAGGAAGATAAAAGGAAATGTAAAGAGAGATAAGAGAAAGATAGATTGTTACTTACTAAACTTAAAGACAAAAAGTAATAGGAAAAGGGATGGATAGTTTGTTTTTTTATGACATGAAAGGCAAAAGATATTTGTTAATTTTGTAGTAAGAGCAGAAATAAGATTATCATCTATAGTCCGTAAGAGCTCACTATTGCTAGCAGTGGAGACAAGAGGTTTTACAACTCGGTCGTTAGACATCAACAAAAGAAGGTTGCTATAATCTAATCCATATCCATCCATAATCTCTTGGCTAGGCTGGTTTAAAATCTTCGTTTAAAATATAGTATGTAAACTTTTAATCTTACAACGACTGTAAGGAAGACTAAGACTTTAAACAGATGTTTCTTTACTCCGCTGTTACACATGGTAAAGGCGAAGAAGATAATATGAAGCCCACTCACAGGAAGAGTTATGGGCGATGGAAAAAAGTACTTGTCAGAAATAGTGGTTTCCCCTCACCAGTATTGGCGAGCACGTGCAGCGCGCGCTCGAAGTCCCCGAGCGCGTGCAGCGAGTGCTGCGCCACGTGCCGCGCCAGCGTGTTGGGCCGCGCGCCGCCGCCGCTGGCTACTACCACGCGCCGGCAGATGTAGCGGAACGGGCGACAGGAAGAATTGTCGTAGCTGGAAGCATATACAACTTGTGTTAAAGCTTATTCATTCATTACAGTTTTTTATACACTTAATCTATGCTAGATCAGCTAGAAAGGCGATTTATGTTAAAAGAATCAAGCAGGTGTCTTTAAGGGGCCCAATCACTCAGTGAAACGTAACGCAAGCATTGTTTCACGCCAGTTTTTTGTGAGGCCGTGGTATCACTCCAGTCGAGCCGACTGGACTGAAGAGGACAAGGCTTAGGGTGTTTCGCTGTATAAACCCCAAATTTCCAAAAGAATTCGTAAATCATTTTGTGTTGTGAGTATCCATAATGACTTACCATCAGAATCCGCCTACTTCTTCGTCACCATAATCTTAACTATAGGCTTAACTATAGGCAAAATCTTCAATATCCTAAATATCTTCTGCAGTTATGCTTACCCCTGTACGCAGAACTGTGCGTTGAGTGGGCAGTGTGTGTTGTGACAGCGCGGCGCGTCCGACTGAGGGATGCGGGTCACGCTGGTCACCGTCACGCCGCTGCGGAAGAATTTCTGGAAACCACAACACAACGAGTTAATAAATAAATAATACACTAACATGTTAGATTTGGCCTTTGCCCTGCAGTCCAGCCTCATCTAGCTATTTGAAATATTGACGTGGAAAAGTGTTATTATATAACCTATTTACAGAAATAAATATCATTTATCATTTAGTGGGACGACCAAGGCAGACAAAAAAAACATGTTAGATTCATTGAGTTTCACGGCTTGCTCTCGTAAATGGTATTACGGGATAGCTGGATTCGTTTCAAGCCATGTGGGGGTCCATAGTCAAGAGCGAGATTAGTGTTTTAGTTTATCAGAGATCGGTTCAAGTTTATTAGAGATGAGTGTTTTAGTTTATCAGAGATCGGTTCAAGTTTGTCAGGGAAAAGAGAAGAGAATGCTAGAAAATACAAATGTATACTACACGACAAAAAAGAAGGAAGTGTGTTATTGTGTCTTGAAGTATGTTTAGTCTGGTTAGTTCTCCTACTTGCAGTAGTACATTGTCGTCGTTGTTTGTAGTTGTGGTAGTATTCTGTGTTGTTGTCACAACACAAACTTGGATATTGTGTCTTGGAGGAGTCGCGTTGTCTTTACAATGAAAGTACGGATGGAATTTTCACGGCCTCATGGAAAACCGGCGGTGAAAAAACCGCTTAAGTGATGTTTCAACGAATGATTAGACTTCAAAACCACCCCAAAATGCCCGAAAGGACAGTGTTGCTAGAGTCCATAGTGACACCAATTATTGCTTACCATCAGATCCGACTTCCTTCATGGATGCTTTTTTATGGCATAAGCTGGTAAACTACCAGACGGATTACCTGATGGTAAGCAATCGCAGCCGCTCATTTACACTTGAAACACCAGAGGTGTTACAAGTGCGTTGCCGGCCTTTTAGGGGTTAGAAATTTAAGGATTGTGGCGGAATCAGGGATTTGGAAGGGGGTAATTGGGCCTCCAGTAACCTCACTCACACAACGAAACACAAAGCGTTGTTTCACGTCGGTTTACTGTGAGGATCGGAAGACGCAGCGTGGGCAGACCTCCTACTAGGTGGACCGACGACATCGTCAGAGTGGCGGGGAGCCAGTGGATGCAGGTGGCGGCTTGTCGTTCTACGTGGAGGACCAAGGGGGAGGCCTGTGTTCAGCAGTGGACGTCTCTCGGCTGATGATGATGTTTACTGTGAGGAGGTGTGAGGTGGTTGTCTAATCTATACTAATATTATAAAGCTGAAGAGTTTGTTTGTTTGTTTGTTTGTTTGTTTGAACGCGCTAATCTCCAGAACTACTGGTCCGATTTGAATAATTCTTTTTGTGTTGGATGGCGCATTTATCGAGGAATGTTATAGACTGTAAAACATCACGCTATGACCAATAGGAGCCAAGCAGAGCGAGTGAAACCGCGCGGAAGTAGCTAATAAACAATAGTGAGTGTAGTTACCTGTAGTTTACAAGCGTGCACGTATCGGCGGCAGTAGTTGGCGACGGCGCGCGCGGAGAGGCGCGCGGCGCCGGCGGGCGCGTGCGGCGGCAGCGACAGCCACGCCGCCGGCGACAGCGTGCGCACGCTCGGCGGGAACGTGTGCCACGCGCCGCCCGGCGGCCCGCGCCCCAGCACTATGTGCTCGATCTGAAGTGAAGATAGACTACCTTTAGTATATGATGATAAAGAATTCAAAGTTTAGTCAAATGGTCTAACTGCCACACTCAGTCATTTAATGGTTACTTAACCCTAAGTACTCTTAGCAATTGTTTTCTATACAGAATCGTTACTAAGGAATGGTTTAAGTAACCATTAAATGACTCTGAGTGTGGCAGTAAGTAAAAATTATTTATTTCAAATAGACCAGGAAGGCACTTTTGAACGTCAAAGCAAATATTAATTATATAAAAGACGTCTGTCTGTTGGTTAGTCCTCTAGTGAAGCTATTTGCGAATGGAAGAGCGAATGTGCCAGCTCAATGAGAGTAATACCACGGCTTCACAGAAAATCGGCGTAAAATAACGCTTGTGTTGTGTGTAGTCGTATGAGTGAGGTTACCGGAGGTCTAATGCCTAAGAAATGTTTGGCAACCCATTTGTGATTTCTCTGGTGTTGAACGAGTTCATGGGTAGAGCTGATTGCTTACCATCAGGTGATCCATCTGCTTGTCTCAGGTGATCTCATAAAAAAGTGCTTACTGAAGACAAGATTTTGGAACTATCGAGCTTATTATAAAGACTGCGCGTGCGAGTGTAAACACTGTCAATAAAATATACCTTTGTGTAGCGTAGGCTAGTGTAGATTGATAATTATGTCTGAAAATCGTCATCCTACATGACGATTTTCTGTAAGAAATACGTCATTATAGCTCTATAAAGATACGAAGTAAAACCTATGTGTCATCGCTATCATTAAGTAGGCGTTCCAAAGTAGTACTAGTACTGAAGCGATCAACTCCAAGGTTGTCTGTGAAATATGGATGTCCCTCACACATCGTATCTATGTGAGTCATGGAGGTAAAACCATATTGCTGATTGATTGGGCTATTGTAAAGTTTTTTTTTTATAAAAAGTATATTGATTTGTTATCATTTCTTTGCAGCCGACGGTTGTATCGATAAAGCGTTATTAATATATATATTTTTGGTTAACTTGTAGACGTTACGTAGTTAGGCGTCTGTTTTTTTTAATCTTGCTTACATAATAAATTTTACGAGTGTCGAAAATATTTTAAATCTAATCTAAGTATTGTATGCACTAATAGATTTTGCTAGCGATTTCGTATTTGCAAAAGATCTTGTAGGTTTTCGAGTACCTCCCTAACTATCCCTTTTGTTCCTTAAGCTAAAACATAGCATGTAGGTAACATACTATGTTTTAGCTTTCTTCCAGTGTTCTCAAATGTGAGTCGTCTGTCTGTCAATAATTCAGTTAACAGTTACGAGGTTGTGTAACCATTATTTAGTTACTTATTTACCTGTTTCTCAACATCGTATTTCCATTCAATGAGTGGGTCTGCCTGTATGCCCATGTCTGCGCAGGGCCGCAGTAGATTGTCCATCTGAAAACAAACAAATAAACAATTGAAATAACGACCACATTACACATATTTTTCTTAAAGAGGTTGTGTCAAAAAAGATCGAATTAGTTCATGTAATAGGATAGTTTACTCAGTCAAAAATAAATTATTACGACTTTTCAATACAATAAAATAATCACACTTTCATTCATAGATTTGACAATCTACATAATTTTCGAATTTTTAACGCTTATGGTGTTTCGAGTGTTCATGAGCGGTGGCGATTGCTTACCATGAGGTGATCCGTCTGCTCGTTTACCGGCTTACATCATGAAAAATATGTCTTAGGAATCTAGGTGATACTGATACGTATTTCTTTGGTACTGTTAACTAAATATGAAGTTTATAGCATTGCTACGCTTGACCAGCCGCGGAACAGTAAGGCCGTCCGTCAATTTCCTGACTCCACAAAAACGTTGCACGATGACATTTACACAATCTTCCTGTTTCCAATTATTATTGGATCGAGGAAGTGGACGGCTTTGATTGGACGGAAGAACGGAACTTAGTTATTATTACTTTAGCGAAGTAATTTCTTTTATTAATTATAGTTAATATTTTTAAAGTTAGCTAAAATAGGACGCAGGGAAATGAAACAAGAGCGCGTTCGGCGTTCTGATTGGCCGGCTCCAGTGAGCTAACCAATCACAACGCCGAACGGGCTCTCATTTCGATCCCTTTCAACGTAAAGCTAACTCATACCAAGGCCCTTGTAAGTTAACTATGTCGATAACTCTTAAGTAATAATTGTTTTAAGCAGCCAGAAAGTAATAAATAGTCTAATTTTCAATATATTCTGATAACAATGGACATAGTTATATTAATTAGATCATCTTTTCATCTTTAACAATGATGAATATCATCTGGCAAGATGTTTTGGCTTATCCACGTGCATTGTGTTTACTTTGTAATAAGACATGCCGGGGAAGAGGTCATTGACCTTTATTTGTTTTAATATAATTATATAGTATGTATCTTTTAGACATTTCTATTAGAAGATACTAGGACACGTGTCTACCGAAATAGGCGAAGGAACTTTAATAAAAATCTATTTGATTCATTAATTTGTACTGAAGCGTTCAAAGGAATCTGTTCAAAAGAGTTGGTTGAATGTTGTACATGCATTGATACTAGATGGCGTTAGTAGTTACATTGTAACATTTTATGTGAATCTGCGTTTAGAATGCATTCGTCGTCAGTTAGTACCTGGTTCCGATATCTAGATGCTTACTAAGACGACATTATTGAACCTCAAAACTATCCTAAATCCTTATCCTTTAAGTTTTGCTTCCAAATTTTTTTCGTAGGTTGTATAGCTGGATGGATTGATTGGAGTGGAATGACAAATTTATACAATTTTCACACGCTTATTTGTCAAGTAAATGTGAAAATTATCGAGCGAGCCTTCGTTTGTTATTGGAAACGTAAACAATTTGCATACAATGGCGTGTCAAGAGAGGCACGGTCGGCTAAATATTAATGACTCATTTTCATTCACTATTTAATGCAACCTCACGACTTTTATCCCCGAAGGGGTAGACGGCACTGCAATGTATTTCGACTTTTCACCAATTGTGTTATAAGTCCTATGTAATAGGGAGTGAGCCTATTGCTGTATACTGGACACAATTCCAGAGTCTGTGCTACTACTGAGAAATTTTTTAAAACCGAAAAAAGCTCATTAATACTTTGCCTGACCCGGGAATAGAACCCGAAACGACAGTCGTATTTGTGACCACTCGACCGATGGCAGACAGTTTAATATGATTACGATATAATAAGTTTCCTTCATGCTTTAACCCGTCGTATGCCGGAACGCAGATCTACGCGAGACACAATGCGTTTTCTATTGTTGTCTTATATACCGGCATACGAGAGGTTAAACCTGGTCTTCTTTGTAAAGATTGGGCTCGGCCCTTCTAGGCGAGGCGAGAGAGTGTGAGACTGACTGACTTAAAACCACCCCGTTCCTACTCCTGCTTTTCGAGCCGGAGCCCCGGTACCTAAGGTACCTAAATGAGCTAGGCAGTCCGCAGCTGCGGTCTTTTGAACCCCTAGTATTAGCATTAGTACGTAACGCGCTATATGTTTGATTACTTTAAACGTAGGTAAAGCAAACTCGTACTAATTAATGGTACTGGCTAAAGGCAATTAACGTAGTCAGCAAAACCAGAAATGGTCTTTACAGACTTTGCTCTTCAAGAACCGAATATATTCCTTGTTTCCACCTCAGAATACTACAGAAAAGATATGCAAACACTTATCAAATATGTACAGTTGCTAGGCAGCAACAGAATAATTGGTGGTACATACGCTATGCTAAGTTTATTGACCCGAGCACATATCATTCGGATAATAAATAAATACGTTGCCACTGCCTGACTACGAGTATCAGACTTATTGTGAGTACAGTCGTCAAAATACCAGGTGACCCTGTTCGGGAATAGTTAGAGGGGGTTGAGTAATAGGGAATCCTCACTGACACAACGAAACACAACGCAAGCGTTGTTTCACGTCGGTGTCCTGTGAGGTTATCACTCCGGTCGAGCCGGCCCATTCGTGCCGAAGCACACTTAATAATTATTAAGTGTGCTTCGGCACGAATGGAATTTCGAATTAACGCAGCAATTATAATTGCTGCGTTAATTCGAAAATTACTTGAAGATATAACTACGATTTTCAAAAAGGTAGTTTTTAATAGGCCTTTTATATTTACGAATTTATCATTTGATCATAATATTTACATTGAAAAAATTGTCATTACATTTAATTTTTTTTAATACTTGTACTACTTTTTTTAGGAATGACCTTCTAAACATATTTTTAACGCATTTACATTGTCATAATCGTACTTTACCGTGATTGTGAGTAACTTAGTCGATAGTACCTAGCCTAACGACTAACGAGTGTATTTCGTGACTGTAAACAAATTACTGTAATAGCAATATTTCAGCAATCACCGAAGTAAGGTGATTGACTTTTAACGACAGCATGGCTAATTATATTTCAAGTATTTCGTTAAGTGTTTTATTAGAATTTTAATGAAATCTTTGAGTAATGTTTTGTTAATTTTAAGTTGTGAATCAGCACTTCAATAAAAAAAGGTAATTTAAAAAACTAAAAAACCCGACTGCGCATCTTTATAACATGAAAATGAAAAAAAAACCCTAAAACAAGAATACAAGAAAAATGTAAGCAGTCGGGACCCATATATCCAGTGTCACTCTCACAGTAAATACGAATCTAACGACACCTCTCAAGTCAAAATCCATCAAGCCGTTTAGGCTGCAGAGCGTGCCAAACAATTATACATACATACAAACATACATACATACATACATACACTCGAAAAACATAACCCTCCTTCTGGCGCAGTCGGGTAAAAAAAACATGGCTTGAAACTAGTCGAGTTCCTTGTCAAACAGTTACTTGAGTGAGCCGATAACATATACATACATAATAAAATTTAGTATGTTTCACGAAAGTTATAATAAAAAAAATGTCTATTATTTAGAAATAATCAACAAAACGGACATTAAAATAAAAATTAGTTACCTATCCTATTGTGTATAGTGAGTCAAAATCAGTTATAAAAGTTTAAAGTATTATAGGTTATTCGGTATATTCTTATTCTTAACATAATAAATTACGTACTTAAAACATTAGCTTATTGGTTTATAAGAGCTGATGTAATATTAGGCAGAATTATGTAATTTCTTGATAAAAAAGAAAAAAAGCTAGTCAAACAGGAATCCTGTTTTAGACATATCAAATTAACATCGTGCATTACATAATCGTTAACCTATATACGTTAACATATAAATTCCTAAAAACTTATTATATTGATTTTAATCATAAGATTCTAACCATCTTATATGAGGTATAAAACTGAAAATGCAATAATTACCAGCGCTCGAAATGACTCACTCAAATACAAAAAGTGTATTGGATAGTCAATTTATTGAAGAAGGCTTATACGTCATGAACTCATCAACTTATGTTGGGTGTAGTACATTATACTAACTACTAAGAAGAGAAGCGAGTGAAACCGCGGAGAATAGCTAGTATTAGCTAAATAGGTATTTGTAGAGATTTTATTAAGTTCAATAGTAGTATATCGACCTCTTATCGATCACAAGTTCATTCGCGAAGGCCGCGGCGCATGCGCATGCGAACGTCGAACAGGTTCGACTTGTCTGTACGTGGTCTATGGTCTACTCTAGTTGTAGTGCTACTATTTACGATTATATCCGGTTTAAGTGGACCAGTGTACTTGATATTGGTTTATTAAGCAGTTGAGCAACATTAATTTTATTGCTTTAATACTTTTTATTTATTTATTTATTTATTAGCCTCGATTGCCATTTTTTTCACTATACAGTTATAAAGAGACTACGTTTTTATATTTGTTTGGCGTGTCCTGTGACACAAAGGCCTCCTCCAGCTTTTTCCACTCTTCCCTGATGCAAGCCATTCTTTGCCATAACGGACCTGCAACCTTTCTTATATCGTCTGACCATCGTATTCTTTGTCGTCCTTTCTTTCTTTTTGTTTGAAATCTCGGTGTCCATTCTGTTATGTCTTTTGTCCATTTGTTTCTGTTTTCTCTCATAAAGTGGCCGGTCCATCTCCATTTGAGTTTTTTTGTTTTATTTACGACATCTTCTATTTTTGTTATGTTTCCAATGTCTACCGCTCTCTTTCTATCTCTTTTTGTGAGGCCCAGGATACTCCTCTCCATTGCTCTCTGGCAAGTTATTAACTTTTGTTGTTGTTGCCGCGTGTTAGCCCAGGTCTGACAGCCGTATGTTAGTACTGGTAATATGCAAGTTTGATACAGTTTTCTTTTTATTGCTGTGCTATATTGTTTACTTTTCATTACTTCTTTAAGAGACCAATATCTTTTCCATGAGTTGGTAATTCGTCTTTCTATTTCAAGGTCCATTTGATTGCCGAATGCGATTAGGTGTCCAAGATATACATAGGAGTCAACGGATTCTATTTCTTCGCCTTCTACTGTAATTTGCCTATGTGATCGGGTTGTCATTATTTTCGTCTTTGCCTTGTTCATGGTGAGGCCTACTTTCTTGCTTTCTTGGGATAGGTCTTGAAGCATGGTTTGGAGTGTTTCTGGGTTATCTGTTAATAGAATAATATCATCCGCAAACCTTAGGTGATTCAGAAAAGTACCATTTATGTTGATTCCTTTATTATCCCATGTCGTCTTTCTGAACACTTCCTCCAGCACTGCGGTGAAAAGTTTTGGCGAGAGTGGGTCTCCCTGTCTTACACCTCTTTGTATTGCAAAACTTTCTCCTTCTGATTCCAGTTTTATTCTGGCTGTGCAATTCGAATAAACATTTTTTATTATCCTAATGTATTTCTTTTCAACTCCTTGATTTTTCAATGCTTCCCATATATTCTCATGTTCCAGTGAGTCAAATGCTTTGTTATAATCCACAAAAGCCATATACAGTGGGTTATTGTACTCTTGGCATTTTTCGATTAATTGTTTTATCACATGTATATGGTCTATTGTGGAATACCCAGTTCTAAATCCGCCTTGTTCTCTTGGTTGTTGCTCATCTAGTTTCTTGGCTATGCGACTTAGTATTATTTTAGAGAATGTTTTATATATGTTAGACATAAGACTCACTGGTCGGTAGTTATTTATATCAAATCTATCTCCTTTCTTGTGTATGAGTATTATGGTGCTAGTTGTCCACTGCGTAGGTACAGTTTCCTTAGTTAGGATGAGGTTGAAAAGGTTCGTTAGTCTTTTTATTGTTTCTGGCAATGTTGATTTTATCATTTCATTTGTAATTTGGTCAGGTCCGGGAGCTTTTTCGTTCTTTTGTGTCCGTATAGCAAATTGTACTTCACTCTCTAAAATTTGAGGAATTTCTTCAGTGCTATCGTCTAGGTCTATATTCTTAATTTGTGTTTCGTTTTTTGTAGAATATAGTTTACGATAGAAGTCTGTTGCGGTTTTTAGAATGGGCTGTCTTCTTGTTTCGCTTTTGTTATTATTGAGTTTGATTTTTTGGATCCATGTTTTCTGTTCTCTCAGTTCTTTTAGTGCTTTATTTATACCGCCTGTTTTGACTATGTAGTTTTCAATAGTTTTGAATCTTCTACTGGCCCTGTCCTGTTTTATACCACGACTTATTTCTTTACTTAATTGCGTTATTTTTCGTAATGTTTCTTTGTTCTTCTTAATTTTGAGTAGATCTTGTCTTTTTTGTATTAGTTCTTTTGTTTTAGGGTTGAGTATACTTTTCTTTTCCTTTAGTGTTGCTCTTTGTTTTGTACCATACATACTGATAATTTCTGAGGTGTAGAGTTCTTGTACTTTGTTTAATCGGTTGGATGTCAAGTCTTCTTGTATGCACGGTGGTAACTCTGCGTATCGCGTTTTAAAGTGGTTTCTTTGCTTTTTTTGATGTTTGCATGACAATGTTGCTCTGACCATGCGGTGGTTGCTATTGAAATTTATATTATTTAATACATTTACATTTTGGAAAAACTTGGGTTGATTACTCATTATATAATCTATTTCGTTGCGATATGATCCATCGGGTGATATCCAGGTCCATTTATTGGCGGGTTTTTTCTTAAAAATGCTATTAATAAAAGTTAAATTGTTCTCAAGTGCTATGTTAACTACTCTCTCGCCATTTTTACTCCTTTTCCCTATGCCAAAATTTCCCATTACTGACTCCTCGCCGTGTTTCTGTCTCCCTATCTTGCCATTAAAGTCACCCATGACAATGAGGTTTTTGTGGGTATCTTCTAGTGTGGCTGTAAGTTGATTGTAAAATTCATCCTTAATAGTGTCCTCTGCTGCTTCAGTGGGTGCGTATACTTGTATTATTGTCCATTTGTCTCTGGAGCTTTTCAGTTGTATATTGAGTGTTGCGATCCTTTCAGAGACGCCTTTGGACTCGATGATTTGATCTTTTAGTTGTTTCTTCACCATGAATCCTACTCCGCTTTAATACTACTTTTATTTAAATCAAAATAAACTTTGACATTAATGAATAAGAGTCAATTTTCAATACGCAATTCCGTATTATTAAATCTTTGGTTGCCGAGGATCGAGTGGTCGCAATTGCGATTGCCGGACAAGTGGTGTCGGTATCGATTCCCGGGTCGGGCAAAGTATTACTGGGCTTTTTTCGGTTTTTCGAAAATGTCTCCCTAGTAAGTACGGAGTCTGGAATTGTGTCCAGTATATGGCAATAAGCTCACTCTCTATTACATGGGACTTATAACACAAATGGTGAAAAGTGGGTGTACATTGTATAGCGGCATTAAGTGTCGTAATGAGCACCTCTGCTTACCTCTTCAGGGATAAAAGGAGTGACGTTGCTTTCTATATCTTTGGTTTAATAAGTAGTCAATACACTCGGTACTAATCATATATATGGACATTTTATCTACACATTTCCACAAAGAATAGGTATTGGCACCGGCGTCCTATTTCATAACAATGGTTGAAGGCGCGCCGTCCACCGTCGGTGCTAGGGGACAAATCGATGGCAAACATAGGAACTTTCCCATTTACCATCGATCCGACATTTAGTGCTTTGCTAACTTATAAAAGAGCTGAGTTATTTGATTGGTTTCATGGTGGTTTTATAGGGTAGGGAAGCAAACGAGCCGGTGGATCAGCTGGTGGCAAGTGGTCAGAGGCGTGTGGATACCCACAACACCAGAGGAGATACTAGAAGTAATCGTTTTTGTACGTATCGGTTATGGCACAGGCGATAGGTCATTCAACAGTATTGTGGGAATTGGCAGAAAGAGGCAGTTGGGAATTAGGAATCCTACATCCTATGGCTGAGTGAAACAATTAAAATGCAAAACCTACTTTGTAGACTGCCTCCTTAGTTGAGTGGTCGCAAATGTGACTGCCGGACAAGGGGTCTCCGGTTCGATTCCCAGGTCGGGCAAAGTGTTGCTGGGCTTTTTCGGTTTTTCGAAAATTTCTCAATTGGCAATAGGCTCACATGGAACATATAACACAAATAGTGAAAAGTAGACATTGTATAGCAACGTTACATGTAGTAATGTGCATCTCTGCCTACCTCTTCGGGGATAAAAGGCGTGACGTTGCTAAATAAATTTTGCATAATTGCACTTTTCTCGATCCATAACCTAAGATCTCGTGCTACCTGTACAATTGACAAACGACATTTGTAACATGTTTACAAGTAATTGCAGTAATAATAATAACGCCTGCAATATTGTTACCGTAATGCCATTGTTTACACGTTGAATAATAAAGCGCAACGAGTAGTGTTACGCTTGTAAGCGCAATCATGTGGCGACGTGCAGTCGACGCGACGACAAGCCAAGGAGAATCGATTGGGGCATTGAACAAAACTGGCTGTGATGGACAATTCACACTGCATGACTAACGGACAGTCTTATTAACTTATATATTTGTAGATTTGCTTACTTTTTTATGTGGGAATATCATTTAATGACTTCTCTCGCCTTGGCCGAGGCGAGAGGCCGAGAGGGAGTGTCAGACTCTTACTGACTGAAAACCACCCCGTTCCTACTTCTGCTTTAAGAGCCGGAGCTCCGGTAAAGAGATATAATTTTGGAATTCACGTGGAAGAGCCTGCTACGTCTTACCGGCTATGAATGGCCTCAAAGACTCACAGGAAAGTAACGTGAAATAAAGCGTTGTGTTTTGCTGTGCCAGTGAAGTCCTTTTTTAACTTGAAAAAGCAAGTATTATATAGGAATATCACTAAATTACGCCAATTCCAATAAAAAGTATCGCCCACAATTACATCACGTAAAATATCTTTATCAAAAGTTCCGTAGGTCACCCGGTACACCAGTCGATAGTACTTTTCAGTAGGTAATTAGGAATGTATAGTAAAACGTTCACACTTGGCGTACAATTATGTAAAACATTAAGCACATGTGATCTTGGTTGGACGCTACAGTAATATATAGTCACTAGCTGACCCAGCGAACTTCGTACCGCTTTCGCGTAGCAATGATGCTCTACTTTATTTTGTATAGCTGAGCTATGTATGAGTCCCTATTCAATTTGAACTGGAATCTATAATATCCTCCATATAAAAATGAATCCATAATTTCCTAGTCTCACTATACCTGAAAAGGACTTCACTAATTTAATAAAAAACAAAATATATTTTCATAATAGTGTTTATTTCATGGGATTCAATAATTTCACTACAATTTTTTACAAATCGCTATTGAAGAACTTGGCATTTTTAAGTAAACACTGAGCTAAATACCACGCGCGCTCTTTATCAATTGTTGGCACATTAAAATGTCCAGCATTTTGTCCTGCTGGCGCCTTATCGGCTCTGATGACAATTTTGTGATTATCTGATGGCATGCGGTCTAATGCATTTGTGAATAATGCAACTAATTCATTGTGTTGATGGAAAAATTTTGAAGTTGTTCCACAATGGATCTTTTTACTGAGTTGTTGTATGCGCAACGCTGATCGACTTCTCTTGCTGAATTATCCATAAAATATATTTGCAAAAATTTATAGTCTTCAACAGGCACTGGCAATAAGGAATCTGTTTGATGATATATTTGAATCCCTGAATCTGCAAGAATATAAATATGTAAACAGGTAATTGTATAGCAAATTGTACCACCATGTGGCTCGCAAAATACTGCCACAATACTTTACATCATTTCAAATTAAAACTACTCCCTTCCTACTGCCTTCCACGGCAGCTTTAAGTAGTAGGCTTTACCAAGAACATCTTGCTCATGCCACTATAAAATACAACATGTTATAAAATGTTGCGGATTATAGACTATTATTATGTATTTGACTAATTGTTTACAAAATAAACACATCCTTGACTCAACATATTTTACACCAGCTACATGGTTGTAAAACTAAAAAAAATGTTTGCCATTATACTTACTTACTAAAAGTAGGCATAAAATTGTCTCGTATAATTTTTGTTGCCCCAAATGATGTCATTTGAAAGCAAAAAATGCTGGATATGAGTCAAAAAATGAACCAATGAATGTAGTGGCTCTGGTGGCGGTACCAATGGCGTCAATTTGACTTGGCCGCTGGCGCAACACAATCCAGGGGCTTCATTTTTGAATTTCAATCCCAATGTGGACACACAATGTTCATTAGTCCAAAAGCAACAATTTGCTCTGAACTGTAATCAATTGCCACATTATAACTGAATGCAGCTTTGTGCGGCCTAAGCTTGTACGTCTGGTTGATAGCATTGTTAAAAACGAAATTCCAACTGAAAATAAAAAGCTTTCATACATTTTCTGCATAACCATGTTTGTATACCAAATTGTAGTATTGTGTAGTGACCAAAAGTTACTAAAAATCAATATGAAGATGTGAACTTACCTTGATTAACAAACACTTATTAGCAAATAAAAATCTTCTTAGTCTTTAAAACTCGAAAAAATATTAAGATAATCTCTCAGAAATATTGAAAAATATACATTTATTTAATTTTGCATATTTTAAAAAACGCGCAATACGAATGTCAATGTCATTCACACCAATTGAAAGAACATCGTTTGTTCGAAAACGTGAATAGAAACTTTAATTTACACAAAATAAATTTCTGAACACACGCGTAACTGTTGATAATTTGTCATTATTTCTGAACGCACGCATAAATATTTGAGGAATTACTATTAATGCTTAATGCACTTTTCAACATTTTCAATAGATTAAAAAAATACAGACAATTGTTTATTCACCCTTTTCATAGTTTATGCATAAATGTCAATCATTATTTACAGAATTTGAATTTAGAAACAACAAATATTTGACATGTACAAATGAAAATTTATTGAATCTAGCTTTTTCCCGCGACTTCGTCCGCGTAGTGGTGTTAGTGGTCAAATTGCTGCCGTATGTCATCTAATATGTGAATTACTTGAGAATATGTTACTGTTAGCATTTTTAAAGATATGTATTCCATAGAAACCACGACCGCCGATTCATCATTTTATAATCATGATGAAAAGTAGCCAAGGTTATCTATATTATTATCCTTTAATTTCCTACATATTGCCTATCAATAAAAAAATACATTGTTTTGTTGTTACATATATTCCAAAAAAAAAACATTCGTGCAAGCGTAACCTCAACACAAACAGGATTACTTTCGCATTCATAACATTAGTATGGTAGTAGGGATATTGGCGATTTAAATAAGTATATGTGTATTTAAATAAGAATCGAACGCGAGTGAAGCCACAGGCAACGTATTAACGAAAATGACGAATTTTCAAGCAAACATTAATCTCCTCTATCAAACATTCTACGCCTTCTACCCTTTTTATTAAAAAGTAGCCTATGTTCTTTCGCTCCTCATTAAGTGTCTAAATACAAAATTTCACTGTTACAGCTTTAAAAATGACGAATTTCCAATCCCTTTCCCTATTTTTACCCACTTCCCCTATTTTTTTGCAATAAAAAGTAGCCTATGCTCTTTCGTTTATCTTTAAGTGTCTAAATACAAAGTTTCACTGTTACAGCTTTTAAAATGACGAATTTACATATGAACAGTCATTCCCTCTTTTTACCCATTCTTTCCTATTTTTTTTGCAATAAAATGTAGCCCATGTTCTTTCGTTCCTCATAAAGTATCTAAATACAAAGTTTTACTGTTACAGCTTTTAAAATGACGAATTTCCATATGAACATTAATTTTATCCCCTATTTTTACCCATTCTCCGCTATTTTTTTTGCAATAAAAAGTATCAAGTAAGTTCTATTCTATCTCAGTACCAAATTTCATCAAAATCGGTTCACTGGTTTAGGCGTGATAGCGTAATTACAGACAGACAGAGTTACTTTCGCATTTATAATATTAGTAGGGATTCTGTGCTCCAAGTCTCCAACGCACACTTATCCAATAGCATTTGTTTTTTTGGTATCCAATAGCATTTATTAAATATGAACTTTATCCAATAGCAATAAAGCTCAAATTGACTCTACGTATTAGTTAGAAAACGTTTGTATGGGATAAAGAAAAGGGCTATTTTTAGGGCTTTTCCGTCAATTATTTGATATTTTCTCGCCGTAAAAACCATCCTTGAACTTCGACAAATATTACAAAAAAAGAATTGGCTAAATTGGTCCACGCGTTCTCGAGTTATGCGCTTACCAACACTTTTAGCGATTCATTTTTATATATAAGATGCGTCACTAACCGATTATGTTTTGTAGTAAAATGCAATAACTATTGTGGGTACACGAGACATTTTACCGGGGCTTCGGCTCGAAGGACAGGAGTAGGAACGGGTGGTTTTTAGTCAGTAAGAGACACTCTTTCGAAGATATGTATCTCATAATGTGTCAAATTCCATATTTCGGGATTTTCATTCTGTGTGTTCACATGGTGACACCATGGTTCAACTCAAACCCTTTTAGTGGTAAGTATCAGTATTGATTATAAGCACTATCTTATCACACCGTTAGATCCCCCTCACATGAAAGGTTTGCACAGATATGGATAAATTAAATACGAAAGCTTTAAGATTAGATAATACAGAGTACTCACGTCATTGTGATCATGCGGAAAATGGAGAATAATTTGATGAGAACTTTATATATTTTTTTTTAATCCTTTTAGTCGTTCATATAGAAAACTAGTTTTGAATTTGTTTTTAGGATGGGCTTATTTTATAGTGGAAAGTTTTATTTTCTTTAACAGCATGGTTTCTACATATTATATTAAAAAAACTAAGCTTTTCAACTGCTTCGTATTAAGTGACTAGATGCTGAGCTGAATCAGGAGTTCAAAATTCGATCAAAAATAATTATAATCCCATTCCTTCAATTTTTTAGGATAATATTCTAGCTTTAGCACTATGATATCATTTTTTTTAACGTCTTACACAGATTTTCTATCATTTCTTCATTTCCTTTCCTCTTTCAAACCTTTTAATCGAGTGTAATTCTGCCATTATAATTTCCCTAAAATATTTCCGCAGGGATTATGATAATGCTAGCTGATATCCACGTGGGTAGACGTGGCAACAGTCAGCGTTATTATACATAGATACAGATATAAATAAAATGGCTTGAGTTGGTAGCCTTGGCAACATGTCTAATTTTATAACAGACTAGGCATTCGTTACAACATAGTTATGAAATTCATACTGTTTCTATTAATAGCTCAGGCAAAACATGTGCGAATTTAGAAAAAAAACTTTTGGGTTGTTTTTTTTTCCTTTTTTTATGGTATAAGCTGGTAACCGAACAGACGGATCATCTGATGGTAAGCAATCGCCATCGCTCATGGACACCTGAAACACCAGAGGTGTTACAAGTGCGTTGCCGGGCTTTTGGAGGTTAGGAATTTAAGGGTTGTTGGGGAATCGGGGATTGTTAAGATTAGGATTGGGGTAATTTGGCCTTCGGTATGCTATTAAAGAGCTTATCATTTTGATTATAAGCATCTTTTTGACTTGTGAGTTCAATGACTGCAAGCATAATGTGTTTTAAAACTTGGTCTACGCCAATTCTGAGAATATTGATGTGATTTTCTATTTTGATGATTGATAAATTGCTCACATGAATTTACACACGAAGTAAACATCAAAGTGGACGATCTGTGTGTAGTGTACTAACATACAAAACATTTACAAATACATTTTAATATTCTGTTCCTCATAGAAGGTTGAAACCAATTTGTACAGGAACTTCCTTTTAAAATACCGTACAGAAAGTACGAGAAAAACAACGCATGTCCAATGAGGAATTCTTTACATCTAAAACAAAATATTTTATGGACCGGCTTGCATATTATGTCACAGTTACCATGAACTTCGAATCAAGGTTAAGCAAAATATATTATTAAACAAAAATGGCGTCTCATTTTGTATTAACTAAATGAAAATTATAATTTAGACATTAAAGTAATTAATTGCTCCATTATACGTGTTCCGATGTGATTTGAATAATTTAGATGGAAATAGCACATTAAAGTAAGATATAAAAACGCTATGTTGGCTTTGAATATATTTTTGGAAACTAAAACTTCTTGGTTGGGGGGGGTTTTTGATATTATACGTACATTACTAATTATGTTTCCATACTAGTGTGTTTACTAGATAGTAATGAATAAGTTTGATGGTTGAAAGTTCATAATTTAAAAATCACATCACATCAACAGCCTATACTAGTGGCCACTGCTGAGCAAAGGCCTCTCCTCACACGGAGAAGGTTTGAGCATTAATCACCACGCTTGCTCTTTCCTTCACCGTTTGTCAGTAGTGTGTAAATAATCTTAGAAGGTACATATAACTCTGAAAAAGTCACATTGGTACTTGCTGTTGGTAGGTTTCGAACCCGCACTCTCATGTACAATGTAAGAAGCGGGCGTTGTATACCACCGGGGCACCACGACATACAGATATTTTCACAATTTAAAGTTAGAAACTGAGAAACTTTTTACAATTTGAACGACAATAACATTACTCAGTTCACCAAAAATTTTGCCGTTAGTACTTTTAGTAATGACGTCACTGGTATAGCGAAGTTTTCAGGCAATACGCCAACTCTTGCCTTGAGAACCTAGTACTACCTACTGGTAGTATGCATAGTAAAACATTGCTCGGCTTGGTTATTGAACCATAGACGCCAAGGTCTGTGCATTCAACCGTTGCTTGGTTCAATGAATTGCTAACTGGGCCATAGGGTGCTATTTAGAGTTGTGAATCGATATTATGCTGTTTTATGCAATAATAGAGCATGTTTTTTATTTCCTTAAGGGTTATAATTGTTTGTTTTATGTGGTTCGTGCAAGAAAAAGACTTATTGAAATCGTAATTTCTGATTATATTTTGCATTTTAAAGAGATTTTTATGCTTGTATTTTCAGAAGGCATTGGAAAAGCAAGGATAAGAAAAATAAATTAACTATGGGTACAATGCTCTATTTTACAGTAGCTATATTTTAATCTATTGCTACAATAACTATTGTAGAATATTCATAAATTATTATGTTTTGCGGCGGTAACGACTGTTGCACTGCTACTGCATCAGTAGCAACGCTACAGTCGCCGTCGCGGAATGCTACTCATTAATATGAGCCTCTGACATAGCTTGAAACTAGTTGAGTTCCTCTTACATGAGTTAGCCGAAAAATATAATAAAGTGCCTCTTTATAATGATTACTTTGACAGGATAGATCATTCTTTAAGTAGTACCTAAATCACTCCATCGCATGCTAACTCTGATCAAAAAGAAACTAGTCACTGTATTATTATCTAGACTAATTAAGAAAGATGGCCGTTTGCTCGTGTCACCATAGGTAATTGAGAAAGGCAGACAGACGACACACATAAACAAACCATGCCAAATAAAACGAACATGATCAAGAATTTATTGAGTCATGCTCGTTCACCGCGAAAATAGGCAATAATTTGCTTTTTTACTAGGTTAGCTAGCTAGCTAACTTATAGTTAAACATCGGTGATAATATTGCCATGCTATTTCTTTTATGGTATGAGCTGGTAAACGAGCAGACGGAACTCCTGATGGTAAGCAATTGCCGTCGCGGATGGACACCCGAAACACCAAAAGTGTTACAAGTGCGTTGCCGACCTTTTGGGGGTTAGGAATTTATCCTTTAGTTTTTTTTTTTAATGATATAAGTCGGTAAACGATTAGGATCACCTGATAGTAAGCAATCGCCACCGCCTATGGGCACTCGAAAACCAGAGGCGTTACAAGTGCGTTGCCTTTTGGGGGTTAGGAATTTAAGGTCAGTGAACCGAGCAGACAGCAGACACTACACTAATGTTGATGAACGCGAGTAGTAGGAAAGGAAGACTGTAACATCACGGTGTTTATAAATACGGTAGTAAGCTGACGCGGTCACTTCCAAACATCTTTTCTGTGAATGATATAATGCTGCTTTCCATTATTTATGGAGATCGGGATTCTTAATAAGAAGAGATTGACAAGGGTGTCACTGAGGCTGCTGAGAAACGTAAGGGTTGTCGTTGCTCCGGCTTGAAGCAAGAGTCGGAAAGTGGTGCTTTTTAGTCAGTCAGAATCACTGCTTCTCGCCTCACCAAGGCCACTGGAAGGCGACAGAGGCCACTGGAAGATCAACCCCTAAAAAGGCGTGTTGCATCTCCGGCAACATTACACAACGAAATAAAACCCAACTGCGGATTAGCTAGCGGGTTTACCGGGTATCTACGGTACAACGCATGCACATTTACAATTTAAATAAAACATATTAACTTAATGTCGGCATACAGTTTTAATTAATTATTAGGTTTTTTACGTACATACATATATTTATATAGTTCTAGACCATTCTGTTTAAAAACAGAATATAACTTAGATATGCTCGAAAAGCAGTAGTAGGAACGGGGTGGTTTTTAGTCAGAAGAGTCTGACACTCCCTCTCGCCTCACCCAAGGCGGGAGAAGTCATTGGATGATTTTCTCCCTTAAAATCGTAGGATCACCCCGGGTTTCTGTATAGCCGTAGTATTCCGGTTGAGCCGGTTCTCTCACTTCAAAAGAAACATTCTCTTTTACTGTTTGACACGATGACTTCTACAATTTTACGATATAGTTCCGAGTTATTTACCTATTTTGTCATACCGACACCATTCAATTGGCAGTTTCTCAATGTAAACTAATCATCGATATGAACTGGGAATGGGTTCATTCGAAATTCTTTACGATGCTATTGTGATGCGACTGAATCAACGGTGACATGGTTTTATTAGTGACACATTACGATATTGACATTATTCTGATTATAGGGTCATTCATGATCGCGCGACGATCTCCGGCCACCGTAAGTGCGGGCCTGCGGGTTTATCGGGTAGCTCGCGGTTCGACCAGAACCAGGACCCGTAGGAACGGCGCGTCGCGTTCCGCGCGCGCCTCAGTCAGACCACCACAGATGGGGCCCAGTAGGGCTGATGCCTGATCCGGAGCTGCGGACTACCTAGCGGGTTTACCGGAGCTCCGGCTCGAAAAGCAGGAGAAGGAACGGGGTGGTTTTTAGTCAGTAAGAGTCTGACACTCCCTCTCGCCTCAGTCATTAGATGATATTCCCACCTCAAAAAAAAGCGTATCATAAAAAGATGGGACATAAAAGATTGATATTTATCAAATAAATTACCTACATTGTACATAAATACATAATAATTATTATGTATAAAAAGCGATGTAATGGTGGTGTCACGTTGATTGTCATGTGGTTATATACCTACCTATATAAGTATATTGTATGTTTAGGTGACTATGCGGTTGATATTATGCATAATGATAAGTAAATAATGGTAGGGCATTTATAATGTTTATTATATGAGAATCTATATAACTGATATAGGTATAAAGCTGAAGAGTTTGTCTGTTTGTTTGTTTGGACGCGCTAATCTCCGGAATTACTGGACCGATTTTAATAATTCTTTTTGTGTTAGATAGGGCATTTATCGAGGAAGGCTAGATGCTATAAAACATCGCACTATGACTAATAGGAGCCGAGCAGAGCGGGTGAAACCGCGCTGAAATAGCTAGTATAATATAAAGTTAGGTATAGAGGACTTACCAGTAAAGGAATGGGGTTCTGGCTTCTACCCTCGAGCCCCTCAGCCAGCTCCAAGAGGTCTGTTTCATATAAACTCTGTCCACGGGGCAGGTTTGATAGTCTGCAACGAAATTAACCCCTTAAATACCACTTTTCAGATAAACAATTATGAAAATTGGTTTGAGCTTTAAAATCTAATAAAAGATTTAGAATATCTTATGAAATTTAGTTAGTAAAAGATTTTTAATTACTGCCTCGTTGGTCGATTTGTCGCAAGTGTGACGCAAGTCGGACAAAATATTACTTTTTTTCGGTTTTCGAAAATTTCTCATCGGTAGCACGGAGTCTAGAATTGTGCCCAGTATATGGCAATAGGCTCACCCCCTATTACATGGGACTTATAACACAAATGGTGAATAGTGAGTGTACATTGCGTAATGTGCACGTCTACCTATCCCTTCGAGGATAAAAGCCGTGACGTTGCATTTTATAAGGATTTTTATTGGATTCGGATCGCCATCAAATTCTCTTTATAACACCAACAAAACTGCAATCCTTTTATTACAAAATGTGATAATATTTACCTGGCTCTAAGCATCTCATCGATGGGCAAGTCATCTGGTATCTCCTTGAGGTAGGGCACGTTGCCGGCCAGCATGAACGAGGTCACCATACCGCTCGGTCCATTGCCTGCAGAAAAAAAAACAATAACGTCAAATAACCGCACAATGTCGCTCAATAGATGGCGTTAGTCTGAACTTCGCGTGTTTCGTCCAATAGGGAATTAGCTAGTGTCCACACCATTGGACGTTGAATATTTGACAGCTGCAGTGATTGGACAAAAAATGAAAGGACAAATGTATATTTGCGCCATCTGTTGACCAAAAACGGCAACCCCTATTTATTATGGAAATGTCATACATAGTAAAGTTGAATATTTGACAGCTGCAATGATTGGACAAAAACAAATGTATATTTGCGCCATCTGTTGACCAAAAACGGCAACCCCTATTTATTATGGAAATGTCATAGTGTACTGATGACATAGTCTAGTTGGATTACGTCACGATCCTAAACCTTCATTTTAGCATGGAATGTGGAAATCGGATAAAGTCGTGCAGTTAATTCAATATTAATGGGATCTATTCATTATATCTATAGGAAGTGCATAATTATGTCGGTTGCTATAACAATTATCTTGCCATACTACGTATTTAATTACTTATGTATTTCTATGTAGATAATATAATAAATAGGAACTAATGTGCGTGATACTATGTATTTTCCTGTTAATTGATTTTATTTATTTAATTTATTGATTATAATATACTAGCTGACCCGACTCAAACATTTTACTTTTTTGAACTAAGACCAGAATTTGCCAAATCGGTCCAGCCGTTTACAAGTTTTAGTGAGACTAACCAACAGCAATTGATATTTATATATATGTATAGATAGATTTGACATTGAAAGGCGATTCATTATTGTATTTGATTATTTTTCATTGATGCAATAAACTTGAAGATGATTAGCTGCAGTGGGCGTGATATAAACTGTAAATGTTTTCCGGATTTTCCGAATTATGCTTTGTAAAAACTTTGAATATAATAATTAAGTATTAAAATAATACTAAGCTGCAACAAAAAGGTGGGATTTCTATAGTTTTAAACATAATATTGAAGATAATCTTTTTGACTTTGAAGGCCAAAGATTTTCAGTAGATAAATAATGAATGGGTTATGTAGACGAAGCAAATATAAAGAGTCGTAATCATGCATACTACAAAAATGTTGCCAATTGTCCACATTTTAATGTGCCACTTTTACAGTCTATCTAGAGGGCCGATTTGTTTTATCAAAGTGCACATACATATTATGGCATCTCCTCTTTGTACTAGCTTCATGGTAATTTATAGTCTACTATACGAGTACTTGTACGAAAACAAAATATTGGCTCTCATCCAGGTGTTGATTAGAAGTAATTTAGCATCAATTTTGTTGAGTATATACTTAGTAGTTAGTACTAAGTAAGTAGGAGGCAACAAACTACAAAGTTTCGCATTTTAATATTAGTTGGTTTATAGATCATAATTTATTTTCCTATCTAATAAAAGCTGCATAAATTTATGGATGATAATAATTTGATAAATATAGAAATTGACGTAATATCCAGACGATTTTATCAATAACTGTCCTTCCTTATCCAGGCTATCAGTGTTAGACATGACAGGTGATACGTTCCGGTCTAGATTCACTTATCTGTTAGGTAATATTTGTTAAAATATCGAGATCTGGAAAAAAATATGTAAAAACTTGCACGACTTTTTCATTAAAGGCAAAAATACGCAGAAGTTGCTGTATTTTATTTGCTAAGTTTTTGGTATTCGTATGCAAATATAGTTACCTGGTTCATATTATAATTAAATAAAAATCCTTGTTGACTTTTTATGGCTGAAATTATAAAAAAAAAAAACTCTAAAGAACAAAACGTAAAGTATATTGATCTAGATTTCGGATTAAGATCGTTTTTCTTACATATTATGCTATTAATGGAATTCAATAGGTTTCGCCTCACTCAAACATTAGATCATCACTCGTACTCATAAATTAGAACAAAAAGAAAACCGCTTTATATTATTAATTACCAATTCTACCGAAGTATTATTTCCACTGCCCTAGTGTCCTTCGCCTATTCCATCATGGTGCGGACCATCGCGTGACCCTCAATACTCGGTCAAGGTACTAGGCAGTAGCCAAAACTATAACTGATAATAAATCTTTACTTCTCTACAATAATTTTGAAGAATTGTTTGTTTGTCTGACCCATTTTCCCTAGATATAAATATAAAGGGAACGTGTGTAGGTGGTTTTTGTCGTAGAAATGAGTGTTGGGACGTGTAGGTGATTGGTGACTGTCATTGGATAAATTAGTGCGGCACTGCAGGGGTGCCCACTGATAATTAGTGCTAGGTGATTGGTGTGTCTAGCTTATACTGAGTGGGTAACCCGTTTAGTATGGGTATGTTGCCAATTTTTTATTTATACTGCATAGTGCCTGGTGTTAAATAAATGTTTTTTCTATCTTTCTGTCTCTCTTAGTGTTTAGTTTGTCCATCAGTGGTCATTGTGGCTAATACAAATTAGGGTCTTTTTATTATGAATATCTTTAATTTTAAGTTAAGCTACTTGAGTTTTAATTTCGCGTTAATTTCGATTTAATATTATTAGCTTATTTACATAACTATGAGCTATTTTAAGTAAAGATTAATTAAACTATTATAATGTTTATTTAGTAGATGTTCCGGTTGAATGTTTCAGCAAATTATAATAATTATAATTATCTAATAGAAAAGGTCACCAATGAACTAATTACTTTAATTACAAACTATTATGTCATTGTGAACCTTAAAACAACGCAGTAAGATAAGAAAGTACAGTACCCTGCGATAAAACGTGCACATTTACATTCAATATATCCGAAAATACATCTAAAAATACTTTATGAAACGGTATTTCGGTTCATTAAAATTATCTTCCATAATTTTATTAGAGCATGATGTTAATGACTCAAACGAATGGAATAAGTACCTCGATTCGATTTTTTCAATAAATACATATGTACAATAGAATTGTTTAGTAACATTAATTAGCAGCATTCCGCGACAATCGCCGCATCGTGTGTCGCGGAATGCTGCTCATGAATATGAGCCTCTAGCATGGCTTGAAACTGGTCGAGTTCATCGTCAAACATAATAATTAATTTAGTATGTCTCACGAAAGTTATAATAAATGTATGTTTAGTAATGTAATACTTACAATAAAAATAAATTACATATATAATTTCCAACAATATTATAACTCCTCTCTCCTAATAAAATAAATTCTCTTTATCTTTATCTAATTCTTGCTGTGCCCGACAGGGTCGATATTAATCTTGTATTATTTCCATACAATCTGTATACATTATATTATGGAATGCAATAATGTATTGATTTTATTGTAACTTTCGTGAGACATACTAAATTAATTACTATGTTATCGGCTTACGTAATTGTTTGACGAGGAACTCGACTAGTTTCAAGCCATGCTAGAGGCTCATATTCATGAGCAGCATTCCGCGACACACGACGCGGCGATTGTCGCACTGCTACTGAGTAGCATACCTCTAGCATGGCTTGAAACTAGTCGAGTTCCTCGTCAAACAATTACGTGAGTAAGCTGATAACATAGTAATTAATGTATTGAGTATTGAGTAAAATACGAAAATTTTATAAAGATCGATATGTAATACTTATTACATATAATACATTGTATGCATGATGGTACAAGGGGTCAATTGATGTCGCCTGCACATTCGAGCCGGGTCGGGGTCACAGGAACATTCCATGCGGCCATGTTTAGACTTCGTTATGCACTTAATTGATAGTTGCGAACTACAATTAGACATTTATTGCGCTGATGAAGAGTGACTGAGTGACTTTGTATTTATGCAATTTTAATTTTAATTTTAAATAAACATTGCCCCACACTAGGATTTTCTCCTGTGTCGTGGGTGCGTTTACGAACATACAAGTTCACATACACATGACACCCAGACCCGAAACAACAATTTGCGGATCACACAAAGAGTAGCTCCGTGCGGGAATCGAACCCGTTACCCGTTGCGCGGCAGCCAATTGCCGCACTGGCCGTGCAGTCAAAGCTGATTCAATTACATATCTCTATCGAAAGACGTATGTAAGATTCGTAGCAATTGGCGATCTGTTATCTCTGCCTACCACCATGGGAGACAGGCGTGAAGTTATGTATCTTTGTATAACAGATCCATAAAGGCAACTCTTAGCTAGGTCTTACTAACAGTTACAATTGCGTATTATCAAAAAGAGGATTAGATTAAGTAATTCCTAAACAATTAAGATTAGCTAGTAAGTACCTATAATTCCTTTTTACTGTTATATTGCTTTATAAGAGAATATTACGATTACAAGAGCAATGCGAAAATTCGAGAAAGTTTTTAAGATTTTTTTTATAGTAGAAAGTTAATGCCTGATATGAATTAAACTTCTGTATTAGTCTGCCTAGTTGGTCGAGTCGCAAGTGTGACTGCCGGACAAGGGGACTCGGGTTTGATTCCCGGGTCGGGCAAAGTATTACTGGAACCTTTTTCGGTATTTCAATAATTTCTCAGTAGTAGCACACAGTCGTAGTAGAGTTTGGAATTGTGTCTAGTAAATGGCAATAGGCTTACCTCCTATTACATGGGACTTGTGGGACATATCAATTGGTGAAAAGTAGGTGTACATTGTATAGCGGCATTCGGTGAGGCAGTGGTACTTATCACTCCGGTCGAGCCGGCCCATTCGTGTCGAAGCATGATTCTCAAACACTTAAAAAATATATGTATATCTATATCTATAAAAAACTATAATAATTATAAACTTACCGATAACAACAACTTCTTTGTACACGACGTCCTCCGACAACGTGTGCTGGCACGATTTCATACTGTCTTTCATTTTACTGTCCGATCCTATCGCATACAGCCTCCTTTGATCCAGCCTTTTTACTTCAACGTCACTGGTATTAATTATCTGTGCTTAGTTTAGTCTATGGCTACTTCTATTCGATTGGTGGATTTAAATAGCGAATTCTAAATTCTAAATGCAGTCAGAATAAATACTTTTTTTTTCAATAAAATTAATATCACACGCAGTTTTGAGTCTTACGGACTGTTTTATTTAGTCTATTTTCCTTCGTCGTTAAGTTTTGGGTTTGTGGTAGTTTGTCAAGGCTATCGTGGTTTGTGTCGGTTCTCTGAGGTTCTTTGTGTTATCTGTAACAATAAGAGATTCACAGGTTAGTAAATATGATCATATTTCTTAAAGAATTGCAGTTAACAAAACGGCAGTTCTAAAACATACAAAAAAGTATGCTTTAAAATCTCAAGTTACTTATTTGTTTAACTAAAACATCACGGTTTATTCACGTATGTACATTAATGGAGAAAAGCTCTACTACTTTCGAGTCACAGAGGGACTCTTCATCATAACCAACGTCCATTAATGTAACCTTTAGTGAGTAAACAGTAATTTTTTAGTTAATTTTGTATGTCTCACGATAATTATTATAAAATAATACACATTTCTTGTTTCATCCATTATTTAAGTTTCCATATGACCGTGTCATGTACGATCTACAGTTTTTTGTCCCAATACTTAAAATAAAATGCAACATCATGTTTGTTATTATCAGCATATCTTAAAAAGCCATAAGTTCAGTGACGATAACTCATTACTCGTTATCAGTTATATACTTAAACAAAAATTTTGACACTAAATACATAATGACATGTAATATTGCATGACATAGTTATGTAGTAGGTACTTATAGACTATGTTACATAGGTACTAGTCATGGCGCAATAGGTCGTTAGTCTCGTAAATATAAGTTTGATAATCGTAAGATTGGTAAGGTTCAAGGATCTGATATACATTAATCAAAAGACTGACAGTTCAAAGCAGTGCTATGAGCTTCATACTCGCTTCCTGAGAGGCGGGCTTTTTTATGGATTAGGGGGCAAACGAGCTGAGATCACCTGATGGTAAGCGATCAGCGCCACCCGTAATACAAGGAGTCACACGTCCGTTGCCGGCCTTTTAAAAAGGAATACATACTTTTCTTAAAGATTTGAAAGTCGTATCGGTTCGGAAATACCACCGACGGCAACTCATTCCACAGTTTTGCTGTGCAAAGCAGAAAGATTCATGGCGTTGTGTTGTAGTTTAGAAAGAGATCAGGTTTATCATAAAGCGGTGCAGTCCAGTCTTTGTCTCGAAGAGCAGGGGTAACGTCCTGCAGGGGTAGGTACGGGGTGGTTTTTAGTCAGTAAGAGTCTGACACTCCCTCACACCTCACTCAAGGCAGAAGTATACTGTCATCGCCACAATAGACGTTTTATAAAACAACATTACTTATAATATAAATAGCCATCTCTCAATATGGAGCACGTATCTGCACTTGCGAACGTTGTACACTACTTGATTACTTATAAATAATGATAATATGAAATTGGTAGATAACACGCAGTGAGGGGGCCGTTATCAGCTCGTAACATTGTAAATTATTTATATTGCTTTTGTATGAATAGGCTTTGGCTAATTTATATGAATTGGGCATTTTGAGGTATTTGACATGTAGATATTTATTAGAGGGTTTATGGCACATTAACCGTATACAGAAAAAAGTAGGTGAGGTTTTTTGTTCGATGTTAATATGTAGAATGTATTGTGATCGCCAAGTTTTTTTTTGCTTTGATAAGTCTATGTTTGCCACAGACCCCCTTTCTGCCAGAACTGCGAAGTGAAGATGTGGCTGAAGATGGAGCACACAGACTTAGAAAGTACCTACTCAATGTGAACTTGATTTATTTTGCACTTGGTTGTATTTTTAAGTGTTAGGTATTGAGTGAAAATGAGAAAATAGTTTAAATCTATAGGATGAGATGGACGATATCTAATAAATTAATGCACTATAGACAGCCAAAAGTGGATGACAACCTTAGTCAATATTATAAATGAAAAACCGATTTAAATCTAAAATCTATGGATTGCTAGTTCTATTGAATTTCTGTTAAAGATTTTCGATTAAGATCGAATATTAATATCGGCCGATAGAGCCATAAAAGTCAAACTGCCAGCGAAAAACTTCGAACCCTTATGACGTACATCGGTAAATATAAAAGCGAAATATTATCAGTCATCCGATATTAGACAAACACCTGAATCTGATAACGTTAACATAATGCATATTCAATATAATTAGAACTGAAGAGTATTTGGATGTATTCATATAGAAAACTGACTTTCAGATCTTTTCTAGCCCGTGAGTTGGTGTTACCGGAGTTCCGGCTCGAAGCAGAAGTTGAAACGGGGTGTTTTTTTAGTCAGTAGGAGACACTTCCTCCCCCTAAACCTTACCCAAGGCGATAGAAGTCATTGGATGATTTTTCCATCGTCAAAAAAAGATCTTATTCTGATTCAGCTAAGTAGCGTCACTGAGTCTTAAACAGATCCATACTGTTACAGAACGATTCTAAATAAATCAATCATTAGAAAGTACTTCAAAATGAAAGTGAACTAATCATCTAATATCAACATCATCATATCAACCATGAGACGTCCACTGCTGAACATAGGCCTCCTCCAATGACTTCCAGATAGGTCGGTTGGAAGCGACCTGCCTCCAGCGGCTCCCTGTGACTTTCATCGAATAAGCTGCGTTTATTAGGTAGGTATCTATAACTCTAGGTTGAAGTCCAAACACCTGATTTAACATGAAAACAAACGCCTTATCAGTTGATAAGAAATATAATCAAATACGTCGTAGGGGCTCAGTAGTGTGCAATTAATGACATCATACTATGCCGTCATTTCTTTTATCCAAATTTTTTTTTTTATTTATTTTTTAAAAGAAACGTAGATTAGAATTACACTAGGATTTTCTCCTGTGTCGTGAGTGCGTTTACAAACATACAAGTTCACATACACATGACAACCAGACCCGAAACAACAATTTGTGGATCACACAAAGAGTTGCTCCGTGCGGGAATCGAACCCGCTACCCGTTGCGCGGCAGCCAGTTGCCCAGCCACCGCACCAACCGTGCAGTCAAATTATAAATGTGAGTTTGTTTGTTACGCTTTTACTCCTAAACTGCTGCGTCGATTTGGATGCAGTTTGGGTATAGAGATAGATCATTTTAGAGACGTGTTTTTTCAATAAATTTTTGTATAAAATATGAATGGTAATATGCTATCCGTGTAACTGCTTTAAGTCTATTTTAGTGAATATAAAACTAGCAGGTAAAGTCGTGGGGTAAAGCCTAGGAAGTAGATAAATAAATATGATTCAAAATGATAAATGATGTAGCATATAAATACGATGTATCATTGCTTTTTTATAGATATCAATGCATTTCTAGAATACTTTGACCATTTTGGTTTGCATGACGTCATGATGAATGTCGTTATTCTAGTAATTTTTTTGAAAACATTTTTTTTTTTAAATATAGTACTCCACACTAGGATTTTTTCCTGTGCTCCGTACGGCAATCGAATCTACTACACGTTGCGCGGCAGCCGGTTGTCCAGCCACCGTGCCAACCTTGCAGTCAGGTACAGGTAATAGTTACCAATTATTTATTTATTTAGCTCAATAATTTAATGGCATTCGTAAGAATTGCTATCATCGAGTTTACATTCATAGGTCAAAAACCTATAAAATATTAAAGACATATTTTCAAACATTAAAAAATATATAAAAAAACAAACAGAAGTGCTAATTTACAGCAGTATTTAGAGCGAATATGCGGAAAACATTACTAGTCGTTGGCACTGGTTCAGTCGGCTAAATATAAGTACTTATAGTACTGTGTTAATTCTCTTGTACTTAATACTAGTTTCTGCGAACGGCTTCGACCGCGTTCCCTTTGAAAAAAAGGATTTATCACTCAACTCAGCTCATACCGTCTGTATACCAAATTTCATCAAAATCGGTTGAGTAGTTTCAGCGGTATTGACGGACAAACATCAGAACAAAGTTTCACATTTGTAATATTAGTACGAGAGTGATGTCATTTCTTTTCGTATAGAATTGTGATCATGATATTCTATGAAAGGGTTAACAGAAAGTATGATTTTTCTCAATCATCGAGAAAAAATCTTAACATGTAAAATATGCAAAATATACCTGCTCCTATAATTTTATTAAATTAAATAAATAAGCTTAATAGTTCCATTGATCGTTCAAAAAACCTAAAAATAGAAAAAAAAAACAGTCAACAGTCAAATTTCTTCATTTAAAAATAATTAAATGTAGAAATAAAAAAACAAACTTTGAAATAGCTTGCTGGGCGCTAACATAAAAAAAAAATATTCGGTTCCTAGTTTCATAGACAAATTAGCAAAACAAATTATATCACAGACTATATAGAATGACAATGTACTTTTTTACAACCAGGAAATGGTCAATAAACAAGACATTATGACAAAAATATTTAAATCAGAGGCCCTTGGACATTGATTTATGGTGATAAAGAGGTCGCCCAACGTTTTTATTAATGTTAGGTAGGGCCAGTTACTAATTTAGCAGACATGTGTGTTGAACCTTTGATTACGACGCAATAACATGATCATGTTAAATGTATGTTGTTTAGGTTAGGTTTTTTTTTAGTTGGTTCCCCCCGTCATAAAAAGAAGGTAGGTTTTTAGTTAGAAAAAAAGAAAAATCGATTAGATAAGTTAAAGAGGACATTAACTAGTTTCTGAAGTATTAAACACCCTAATATAATCCCCTAATCAATATTTAACTCATTATCGTATTAAAATTAATAGTACTATTTGCTTGTATAAGGCTCTCCAAAGTACGAATCAGTGCATTCTCTATTAAAAATAAAAAAAACGAAGGCAGTCCGGTTTGCACAATCTGTCGTCGGGGTTTACCAAAGACAAAATTTTTTCCTTATTCATTCATCCTTATCCATAAGTTATGAAAAAATAATTATTTTCCTTAAAAAAGGAGCAGGAAAAAATAATAGTAACATTATTAAGAATGCACTCATGTCATGGCACCTAGATTTATGTCATCGTTTTGTTTTATTTATGTAAAATAGGTACTTAGAAGAATAAGATGTCGGATGATTCAATACCATTGTTAGTTATTTTTCTAAATGTTAATTAAACCACATATCTCGTACGTATATACCTACGAGTATATATAAATCAATTGCTGTTCGGTAGTCTCGCTAAAATTCGAGAACGGCTCGACCGATTTGGCAAATTTTGGTCTTGAATTATTTTTAGACGTCCAGGGAAGGTTTAAAACCGTGACAAAATAATGTTTGAGGCAGTACGAAGTCTGCCGGGTTAGCTAGTTTGTAATAAAAATATTTAAAAGTAAAAGCAATTTTAATTTACTTCACAATCTTGAAATACGCCTTAGAACAAGGTATTTGGTAAGGGAAAAAATCATCCAATGACTTCTCCCGCACTGGGCGAGGTGAGAGGGAGTGTAAGACTCTTACTGACTAAAAACCACCCCGTTCCTACTCCTGCTCTTCGAGCCGGAGTCCCGGTAAACCCGCTAGGTAGTGTACGCCTTAGAACTGGGTAGTTTTTGTTTCTACAAACTAAATTGTGATTAAAGATTATACTTTGAAGTCCCATAAGACCCTGTCTGTACTAATTATAGACTATTGCTATCAATGCTCCTAGGCTTTCATGTCGGTTTAATGAAATTTCTGAGAACTTAAAGGGCATCTTATATTTAATCTTGTATCATAATTTCAATATAATAGTCTATTTTCGATACCGACGATATTAAGTAAGAAGAATTTTCTTGGAATCGTATGACCGAAACTATATATTTAACATTCCAGGCTTATCACATTTTTTATCGGCACGGGAACGGACTTTCTTTAACATTTCAGTAGCCTGACTTCGTACAGTATTAAACGTTTGCCTCTCCAATAGTAAACCTTCTTGCACGATCTTTAGCTCTCCGTATCTAACCACTGCCATTCATATAATGTATTATAATAATATCAAGTGTGGCCGGCTCGACCGGAGTGATACCACGGCTTCACAGAAAACCAACGTGAAACAATGCTTGCGATGTGTTTCGTCGTGTGAGTGAGGTTATCGGAGGCCCAATTCCCTAATCCCAGATTCCTTAACAACCTTTTAATTCCTAACCCCGAAAACGCCGGTGATTGCTTACCATCAGGTGATCCGTCTGCTCGTTTACCGGCGTATATTCCATAAAAAAATCAATGAAACTAATACACAATAAGTAAAGGTAATGTAAACAAAATGGAAGGAAAAATAAATAGTCTATCAGTCCTCATTGACTACGGAAACCCGAGGAAAGTCTATTGAGGATAGTCTGCAGCTATGATTTAATGCTCTTACAGGAAAACTGTAATAATTAATTAGATGACGCATGTAGGTATAAGTTGATAGGTATGGGTGTCGTGTCTTGAGAATAAAAGTAGTTGTAAGGTAATTCCCAATAGTTAAGGATTTGTTTCCTTCCTGCAACATTGGTTTACAAGCTTTGACTAGTGACTTTGTTTGTATAAATAAGAATTAATATAAAATAGTTATTGTTTATTGATCTTTTGGTCTGATCTTCGTCCCTGTACTTATTTTAATACCAATTGGCGAGTTGGGTCAGCAAAAACTTAACGATTAAAGCTTAATCGTTAAACTTTAATCGTTAAGTTTTTGTTTTAAACTAAACGTTATTTTAAAGCCTAATGAGAACACATTTCTATTATTAAACTCGAGAACGGCTGGACCTATCTGGCTAATTTTGGTCTTGCTATTATTTGTAGAAGTCCAAGCCAGTTGGCTTGGACTTCTACGCCTCAAACATTTTTTCTCACCTTTTGAAGTTTCAAAAGGTGAGAAAAAATGTTTGAGGCGTTACGGAGTTTGCCGGGCCAGCTAGTTTCGAATAAATCAAAATAAATAAACAAATGACGTAATACTTTCTTAATGTGGTGATTTGAAAACGAAGACAACACGCACATTCAGCCTATAACATAAAAACGTTTGAATATTTTATGAAATCGCCCACAGATAACGTATACTTGACGTCAACCTTGTTGGTTTTCCGGTGGTCAGCCGCTATCGTTTACAATATTAAAATATTTATGTGAAAGTTAAGTTTGATATGGGAAATGGGTTGATGGCCCTCGATATTACAGAATAGAAAGTTTAATATTGATGCACTGCCAGTGCTGCAGTTACGTTGCAAGTGGGGATGGCTAGGCCATACGCTCCCAACCATATTCCCAAGCAGGATTTAGACTGGAATCCCCAAGGAAAAAGGAAGCGTATCCGGAGCTGCGGACTACCTGGGTTCCGGGGCTCCGGTTCGAAAAGCAGGAGTAGGAACGGGGTGGTTTTTAGTCAGTAAGAGTCTGACACTCCCTCGCACCTCGCCTAATGCGGAAGGAGTCATTGGCAAACCTGGCGGCGTAGTGGAGTGAGGTGAAGCAGGAAGCTCAAGACCGATCGAAATGGAGGACCTCTTTGGACCCTATCTGCCCCATCTAGGGGACATAGGACTTTAAGTCACTGTTAGTGTTGATCATCAAAGTAGCTTTAATCTTTTTTACGGCTGAAATCGAATAGTTTCTAAACTCATTTTCGCATTTGCATAATAATCATCACGAAGTAATTTATCTTTCTTGCAGAAGAACATTAACATTGGTTTACGTTTCGTTTTTTTTTTCTGTCTGACGGCTGGCGTTTAAGTACCTATCCATTCACGAAGCTTAGCGAGCAGGTAAAAACGAGGTTTTTAAGCAATGAAAAACGTGTTTTGTTACTTTATTACTTTTTTAGTTCTTTTTGTAAGGTTTCAGTTGGAGTATTCTTAATTTAAATGTGTCTTCTACTAGAGATGTGCGATGTAGCTACGCTACGAAGATGTAATAGCTAAGCTGTGAAACTATGTGACCGTTTCTACTGAAACTAAGCTATGTAGTTGTGCGAGCAAGATGCGCAGCTTGAGTTTGCGATGTATCGATAACAGGGAGGCTATCCATATACGCATCTTTCCATATAAAAAAAACATAACTTAACTGAGGCCGTTTCCATCAGTGCTTAGCCATGTGTACCAATTAATATGGTTGGTGGAAGTCAAACGCTGTTGGTAGAAAAGCACCCTAATGATGCCCTTGGCTTAAAAAGGTCGTTATATCGGGTGATGAGATCTACCTATCTACTAAAAAAACGAATACCCATCAGACACACATAAATCTTCCTCGTACATCCACAGCATATCAAAACTGCATAACGATGTACGGAGTAGTCGAAACAACATGATATATGATGTATCAGACGTCGGCAGACAGCTCACAGACTTCCCGCGTAGTTTCAAGGATGGTTCCTTGGCGCGCCGCCAGATAGCGCCTCTTACCTCGTACTATTATTTATCTGTACACATTCATTATTTTCTTCTTAATAATTAGTCTGTTAGTGAGTCACATCTTGTTGTTTTTAAATATCTAAAGTTTTACTACATTGGTTTTTACGGGAAGTAATTTGTTTTCTAGCAAGTTTTGTCTTCGGTTTTTTTGCTACGAAACGAGTGAATGAGTTATCTCCACTATTTTAAGACGTTGCCTAGGTTGCTTGTTAGATTTAAAGAGACAATTTTTCACTACCTACGACTGCCTCGTTAGTCGACTGCTGGACAAGGGGTCTCGTGTTCGATTCCCTGGTAAGGGCAAAGTATTATGGTTTATCGAAAATTTCTCAGTGGTAGCATGAAGTCTGGAATTTTGCCTAGTATATGGCGATAGGCTCACAAATGATGAACATTCGTATAACGGAATTATGTGACGTAATATGCATCTCTGCCTACCCCTTCGGTGATAAAAGGCGTGACGTTAACGTTGACAATTTTTCAGCAAAACATTCCTCGTTTAGCTAAGTTTTCAAGTGGCATCATCATAATATTGTTTTCATAGTACTCTCCCAATGTCCTTTTAAGCTACCAGTAATTTAGGCAGAACATTGATAAGTCAGTCAGGGCCAAGGTTCTAAGTCGATAAACATACATACATTACGTCACTACACATATGTACATGTTATACTAATTTATCAACGTATTAATGAAGTAATCAGTGAAAAATCTATTGCTATTGATGACTAGGCCTCCCTCGAACATAATATCAATAAATTACGGTGTTCACAATGACGTAGCACATCAAATGATTTAACATTATTCTCAGATCGTAATCTTGAGTGGTAATGATTCAGCAGTTTTTGTGCTTGGATAAAAACTAAGAAGTTAGTCTAGCTACGCGTTAAATAAGGATATTTATGTAGTTTACATTCTACAGAAGAGCTCAAAGGTGCATTTCCAGACATGTGTTATGTAGCTATGCTCCTAAGATGAAATAGCTAAGCTGTGAAACTATGTGACCGTTTCCACTGATACAAAGCTATGTAGCTGTGCGAGGAAGATGCGCAGCTCGAGTATGAGATATATCGATGGTAAGGAAGCCATTTATAGCACGCATCTTTCCATATAAAAAACAGCTCGCTATAAGGACGGACAAACATCCAAACGTTTCACATTTATAATATTTGTTTTCAGGGAGGAATGCTTTGCGAATACGGTGGCGTAATTAATTGGGTTGGGCACTCGCAGTTATTATTTACCCTCTAAACGTAGCAATATTACGTCACTGCTTCACGCTCTAGTATTCTGTGAGAGGGTGGTTTTTGTGACCAAGCCGGCGTTTTCTAGTTTAATTGCTAAAGCTACTTCTAAAAGTTAATTATATCTAAGTAAGAGGCTACATTCCGATAAGAATGACTGTACCTGTTCGACGACCACAACCATTCAGTCAAGAGTGAAATGAATTAAAATTAGTTCTAAACAAAATAATCCTTAACACATTGAACGCCGCGGTGATCACCGGTGACCGACGTTAGCGGAGGATTTGCTATCAACAGTTTTCTATTGGCAGTCAAAGACTTGAAATGTAAAACTGAATTTTAACTACACTCGTGTGACACATATTATGTATGTTTTAATGCTAGTCACGATTTATTTCGGTACTTCAGGTTTGCCCGAATACTTTCGATATAGAACGGAGCTAACACACGCCTACATGCACGCGGTCGCCACGCCGCGACCCTGTGTGGAGATGTGCCGACAACACAAGTGTTGAGATAAATGAAAATATTTAGAAATATGGCCGGCAACGATGATAAGATCACTTTACACTATGATAAACACTACTGACATTTGCTGTCCATTGTAGGTATGGATTTTTATGGTATAAGCCGGTCAATGAGCAGACGGATCACCTGATGGTAAGCGAACACCGGAGTTAAGTGCCTTGCCAGCCCTTTGAAGGTTAGGAATTTAAGGGATGTTGGGATTGAGCAGGACCCCCTTTTTTTTCTTAAGAAAAGCGTTGCTCCCCACTAGGATTTTCTCCTGTGTCGTGGGTGCGTTTACAAACATACAAGTTTACATACAAACTGTATGTACACATCTCCTACCGTAGCTGAGAATTCCTATAGTTAAATATCTATATTAAATTAATTAACTATGAGTATCTCTCTCGGCAATCGCACTTCTTGACCAAACAGTCAAGTTATTACTCAATAAAGATAACCGTCCATTTCGTATTAAATTTTTCACTTTTTTCCCAAAACTGATACAGGTCTTTGACTCTGCCGACGTCACTACGGTAACCGGATTGAATATATGTCGAATAAATTACTACTACGGTACAACGCATGCACATTAACAATTTAAATAAAACATATTAATTTAATGTCTATTCGACATACTGTTTTAATTAATTATTACGTTTTTTTTTACACACATACATTTATTTTGTTCTAGATCATTCTGTTTAAAAATAGAATATAACTTAGATATGCTCGAAAAGCAGGAGTAGGAACGGGGTGGTTTTTAGTCAGTAAGAGTCTGACACTCCCTCCCGCCTCGCCCAAGGCGGGAGAAGTCATTGGATGACTTTGCCCCTCAAAAAAAAACTAAGTAAATAAAAGGATACGTGTAAGGATTGTATTGAGTAAAACACTCGACTGCTGATTGAATACTGACTTTTATTAATAAGGATTCATATTTAAATACACGAGTAAGATACATTGATATATGCGAACTTAGAACTATAGGGTATACACTACACCTTCCCCGGAGGGATAAAATAAAATATTATGTTAGTATTATTTTATTTTTATGATTAAACATGATTAACATACAAAACATTTTTTTTTACATATTAGTTTATTAATGTTAATTAAGTCATACAAAAGTATAAAGTACCTACCTACGTAAGAGTATAAGGTTAATATGAATAAGATTACAAGATAAGTATAACTAACAAAATAAAATGTTCCTATGTGAATACACACACACAATAAACACAAAAAAAAAAAAGGGTATAAAATATTATGAATAATACAACTTAGTCCTATTCTTATGAACTAAATCAGTTTTTCCCTTATCTTTCAATATTTCAACATTTGGTGAAACATCTTTGATTACCAAATATGGTCCATCATAAATACTCTGGAGTTTGTTTCCTGTCTCGTTTTTCACAAGTACTAAATCATTTGGTTTATAAGTAATAGGATTACACTTTAGATCATGCTTTTGCTTTCTTGCCGATTTACTTTCATATAAATTATCATACGCTTCTTTTTGAGATGTTTGCAATCTGTATTTTAATTCCAAGGGATAATTATCACAGTTATACAATGGATCTACTGAGTTTTTAGTTAAATTGGATGGTATATTGCATTTTTTCCCGAATACAAGCTCAAATGGCGTAAATTTAGTAGCGGTGTGAACTGAGGTATTATAGGCAAAGCACCAAAAGGGCAACCATGTACTCCACGAATTTGGATGGTTGTCCGTTTGAATTCTTAAATAATTACCCAAACTTTTATGAGTGTTTTCCAGAGAACCTATTGTTTCGTGATGATATGCGGTAGAGTTTAAAGTTGTTATGTTGAGAAGTTTACATGTTTCTTTGAAAACAGATGACAAAAATTCAGTACCTCTATCAGTAGCTACTCTAGCGGGGATACCAAATCTAAGTATAAAATGGTTAACAAAATTTCTCGCTACCTCCTCAGCACTTTTTGTTTTCATAGGGTAAGCTTCTACGTATTTACTCAGCTCACATTGAATAGTTAAAATATAAAGATAATTATAATCATCTCGATCTAAGGGTCCTACTACGTCCAAGAATATTTTTTCCATTGCTGAATTAGCTGTTGTTGTAACAACGTAAAGGCTCTTTAACGTAATGAGAAGTATGTTTTTGTCTTTGACACTTGTCACATTTTTTAATGAATTCTTTTACATCTCTTTCAAGGCCGGACCAAAAGTAATACTTTTTGATGTTATTATACATTCGTCTTATACCAGCATGGCCACTTGTTGGTAGAAGATGAAAATCATTTAATATTACTTTTTGGTCATCCTTGTTTTCAATTATTTTTACGTCGTTTAATATACACAATCGCGGACCGGTCCAGTTTTTATATGACTTTATTTCTGTCACTACTTTTTTTATAAATTCATCATAGATTTTACTTCTTATAAAAATTAATTCGTGCACGTTAATTTTTTCACAAAAACATTTTAGTTCCCTCACAAATGCGGCTGGCGTCAATTGTGATCGGGCAACTGGATTTATGAATAACGTCATTTTTGATGACGAATAACAAAACTCTTTGCTTTCCATGTCTATGTCATTTGACCTACGTAGGTTATTTAACTTATCATTATCTATAAATTTAAGTTCTACAGACATCCTCGATTTACTATGAATCTCCACGACTCTTGGTTGCGCAGGCCAATCGTCAGTAGTACCCATAGCACTTGGAGAATGTTGCGACTCTTGCACTTTCCTAAATTGCGAACGCGTCATAACCGTGATTATACTTTCATGCATATTTTTTAAGTCAGTTGATGTGATAGGTAATCGTGACATTGAATCTGCTGGAATATTTGTCGATCCTTTTATATATTCTACGATAAAATCGTACTCTTCCAGTAGAAGTCTGAACTTTAAGAGGCGACTAGATGGGTCACGCATGCCAAATAAATAAATAAGAGGTTTATGATCGGTTTCAATAACAAATGTACGGCCATATAAATATGGACGGAAATGTTTCACTGCCCACACTATTGCTAACAGCTCTTTTTCTCCAGTGGGATAATTAATCTCGGCCTTATTTAAATTTCTACTCGCGAATGCTATCGGTTTTCTGTTGTCATTGCATAAAACTGCACCTAATGAATATTTAGAAGCGTCGGTTTGTAAAATGAATTTATGATTACTAGAAAAATTAGGGTATTGAAGTATGGGAGGGCTAGAAATTATAGACTTTAAAGTAGAAAAAGCAGTTTGACATTCTTGATCCCATATGAATAATGCATTTTTCTTTGTTAGCTTTGTTAAGGGATAAGCTATATTGGCAAAGTTTTTGATAAATTTTCTGTAATAGTTGGCAAACGCGATAAACCTAATTAATTCTTCTAAATTTTTCGGTATTGGCCAGTTACTTAAAGCACTTATTTTCTCAGGATCGGGCAAAACACCTTCACTCGTTATAACGTGTCCTAAATATAATATATCCTTTTTAAGGAAATTACATTTACGGGGATTCAACTTCAAATTTACCTGACGCAATCTAGTAAAAACATCTATGAGGTTTTTGTTATGGTTTTCTAATGAATTTCCAAAAATAATGAGATCATCTAGATATACTAGACACTTCTCATATGTCAATCCTGACATTGCGATAGTCATCATTTTTGAAAATGCATTAGGGCTCGTTTTTAAGCCCATTGGCATTCTCGTCATCTGGTATTGTCCAGATAACGAAGCAGTACTTTTCCCTTCGTTCTCGGAAACTTTAAACTGACCCGAACAAAATGCTGTGTATTTTCGACTGTCGGAGTCAAGGTCACATTGGTAATATCCATTAGAAAGGTCAAGTGTTGTAAAGTATACAGAACCAGAAAGCGAATCTAGAATTTCAGTAATATTTGGGAGAGGGAATTTGTCCTCTTGTATGCAGTTATTTAATTTCCTGTAATCTATTACTAAACGCCAATTCTTATTACCTGTATTATCTGCCTTTTTAGGGACCAGTAACATTGGACTCGACCATTCTGATTGACATGGTTCAATTATACCTTCTCGTAACATGTTACTAATCTGCTTGTTTACTTCTGGTTTTTGCGAGTATGGTATTCTATATGGCTTACTAAAAACTGGTTGAGCGTTAGGTAGTAAACTAATTTTATGTTTGTAAATATTTGTTGTTGTTAACTTATCACCGGGCATTAAAAATATGTCGGAAAATTTCGCACAAATATTTTCTATAGTGATTTGCTCTTCCTCGTTCAAATGTTTTAAACTTAACAAACTGAACAATTTTCGAACTCTATCTGCGTTAATATTCCCACACTGTTCAAAAGTGCACAAATGATATTCACTAATTTTGTGTAATGTTGGATCAATTGTGTCAATATGAGCCTCTGTTTCGTTTGTATTTAGGATCAAAATAGGTATCACACCATTTATGGGTTTAACTAACACGCTGGCAATAAATATTCCTGTTCGTAATTCTGACGAACAAACAAGACACTCCTCAGTAATATCAGTAGGTATGTAATGAATTGATTCGGACCTCGGTGGCAAAGTTAAATTATAAGAACCTCTTGTGTTATTTAGTTTTAAAGGCAAACTTACATTTGCATCATTATTATTTAATGTTAAACTTCTGCAGCCATAATCTAATACAGCATTGAATTTCATTAGAAAATCTTGTCCTAAAATAGCATGTGCCATACACGGCAAAGAATTGAAAACATAAAACTTCTGCTTAAATGTTTGTCCTCCTAAATCATAACAATTGCTCATGGTTAAATAAACATATCCGATTGCTTCTACGGTGCCGCCGATTCCGCTTATCTTAATGCTCTCTTTATGGATAGGTATGTTTAATTCAATAACATGTTTATATTTTATGGCGCTAATTGTAGCACCGGTGTCAATCAAAAATAAATATGTTGATTTATCTACGTACAATTCTACGTAACAGTTACTGTTACTTGCAAATACAAACCCATTATTCACGAAAAAACTTGTTCTGCTCCTCGGTTGAATTAGTTGTTGAGGGTTCATCGTTTTTTAGAACATGAATATTGGCATCAGAACGTTGACTGTTCTTTTGATGACCTCTGGTGTTATTATATCTATTATAAGAATTATAGTACGTACCTCGATGTTGCCTTGGCTGACCTCGGGTATAGTTTTGGGACGGACGTCCACGGCCACGGCCACGGTAGAAACTCGCACCACGATGGCCGGTAAACCTACTAAAGTTGTTATTCGCGAAGTTGCGACGAGGTTGGTGATTGGCTCCACGATAATGCTGTCCTTGAAAATAATTATTACGTTTCCTAAAAGTTAAAACATTTTCAGACTGAGACGGAAATGCAATGGTCTCCTCGTCTATAGCTGCTTGCACCGCGTCCTTTAAGGATTCAAACTTTTGTGCAGCTATTATCGTACTGAGCCGTCTATTACGTAATCCGTCGGCAAAACGTTTAATAGCTTGTTTTTCATTTAAAGGTTGTAAAATCTTTAGGTTTTCAGTTTTGCCCTCGGCTTGCGCTATAGACAAGTCCATAAATAGCTCAGTCAACTCCTTACCATAATCATTAATCGACCTTTGATCTTGTCGCGAAGTTTGAAGTTTATTTTGCAAGGCAACTGCACTCTTTTTAGGTAAAAGAATCATACGCATATCTGTCAGTAATGCATCAATAGATGGATAATCAGACTTAAGGCTTAATTTTGCCTGTTGAGAGAGACGACTTTTTAAGACAAAGTTGATTAAACTTAATTTGCACCGTTCGGTTTTTAAGGTAGAGCTATAATACTCGATACCATCTATAAGTTGACGGGTCGTCAATTCCTCGTTATTCATGACTGGCAACAAACTCAACGCTATCTTTAAATTAAACTCCATTTTGGATTCAAGATTAGATGTTTCACCAAATTGCTCACAACTACTTTTAGTTATAGGTAAATACAACTTACTACAAAACTCTTGAATTTGGGCGTATAACTCTACAATTTTATCGCAATGAGATTTAACTAATAATAAACTTTCGCCACTAAATATCTTATCATCTATTTGCTTCCTAATGCTTACAAGTAAAACAGAATAATCATTATATATAATAGTTGCTTCATTCAACTTTTCTTTCAGACGTTCTGGTGTCCTCCTTTCTAAACTTAACTTAAACAAATTCTCTTTTAATTTTCTCAACTTTTCGTATATATCATTGAGCTCTAGTACCATTATTTGACATTTTAAGGAAAGTGGAGCAACTAGCCTAAGTAATAATAACTAATAATTGGGTTGTATAGTATAAACCATTTACCACACATAGTTCAACGCTTTAGGATTTCACTTTACGCACACTTTACACTCACTTAACGCGCACTTGGTATCGAACTTTGGGTTACGCACCGAGATCTTCCTTATGAAGTGGACGCCCCTGTCCGGGACTGCTTGAGCACGCTGGACATCGTTTTCTTTCTGCAGTTTCCCTGCGACTACGCCGATAAGTCGAGTTCCTCAGAGATTGACGTAGGATTTGGTCATTGATCCACTGGTGATGGCAGTTCTTATAGCATTTGTACAAAAAATAGGCTGCCACTATCAGCAATAACCCCAGAATTATCATCATCACCATGCTGATCGCAGAAACATGATACTGTAGCTGTTCGGTACTAGCCACATTCGTAGCTCCGATGCCATTCTGGTTTATAATCACTTCTTCACGTTTTGGAGTATTAGAATTGCACATTTTAAAGTTTATTGGGTTTTATTAATTATTGATTTTTGAAAGTTCAATAACGCAACGTACACTTAGGATGAGAGTCTGTACCACCCACGTTGTATGCCGGCATGGATACACGACACCTCAATACCAATCCTGGCAGGGTCGCCATGTAAGGATTGTATTGAGTAAAACACTCGACTGCTGATTGAATACTGACTTTTATTAATAAGGATTCATATTTAAATACACGAGTAAGATACATTGATATATGCGAACTTAGAACTATATATTTGGAATACATATAGAGTTTAGTGTCTTAATCATGGGAAAACTTAAATATTTTGTAATTTCGGTCCAGTTTTCCAAATACACCAACTGCATCAATAACTTTGTAATCCCATATAAATATATGGGATTACAAAGTTATTTATGCAGTTGGTGGTTGGTGGTGGTTATAAATTTAATAGGTGTAGATCGTTAGAAGTAGATGGTATCAAAAAGAAAGGCTCTACAAAAAGAAGTGAGATCCCATCAAAAACATCCTGTAAAAAACCCAAGTCTCGCAGCTCAGTCTTTCTACCGTCAAAAGTTGTGAGATCCATGTAATACCAAGTCGGTTAATCTATTTAGTGTCTACTTGAAGGACCTTCTGTCTTAAGTTATTACATAAGTTATTATCATGCCAATATTAAAAATATTTAACGTTTTAAACAAATAGATCGACTTGGACATCGCATGAAAACAAAATGAATATTACAATATTATATTAGATTCTTTAGTCTCTCGCGCCTCACGCGATTGAAACTCTCGTTCCTGTTGGTCGCTGGCCCGTCGTGCTGTGTAGTGTGATACATACTAATAATCAAATCAAGCGATGTCCAAGTCGATCTATTTGTTTAAAACGTTAAATATTTTTAATATTGGCATGATAATAACTTATGTAATAACTTAAGACAGAAGGTCCTTCAAGTAGACACTAAATAGATTAACCGACTTGGTATTACATGGATCTCACAACTTTTGACGGTAGAAAGACTGAGCTGCGAGACTTGGGTTTTTTACAGGATGTTTTTGATGGGATAATGTATTTATGTCAGGCCCGGCTTATCTATAGGAGCCGATTCAGTCGAATTCTAAATAAATTATTAATGAAAATAAGAATTCTATTTTCTATACCGGTGTCATAAATAATCCTATCAATTCGTTCCAATTTTCAAACTCAAAAAAAAAAGAAAATTTAAAAACGTAAGTAACTGATTATAACCTAACTACAGCAACGTTTCACAATTAAAAGACAGAAGACAGATTACGAAAAATATAATACATACCAAATTAAACTAATATTCAAGAAACACTAATACACACACAACACTTTTCTTAATATTATGAAAACGATTTTTTAAAACAATTTCTTGTTATATCGCGAGTGTACAGAACGGAGCTGTGCAAGGCGTGTGCTCTCGACGGCAGCTACGCGGCAACTGAGCAATACACTGACAACTGACATTGATATCCGATTCTTAATTTAAACAATACGGTGGCGTGCATTGCGGCCGGCTAAAACACGTGTTTTGCACAGTTTCGAGCATGTTTTCAGGTGTTGAGGTAGATTTACTGATGTAGGTACTTAGCGCATTACTCCTTATTAGATTAGGTTTTTTAGTTCCGATTTTGAGGTCATTAACCTATTAGTTATTACGTAATGACAGATCGAATATGTATCTATTAAAGATCGCTTTTATTTATTAAAACAGAATAGGCAGAAGTATACTTACTACTGGTACTGCATTTTATGTCACAGTTATCGCAAGTTTATTGTCAATGATAAATTATATGACACATCATTTTAGCATTTATTTTTTCCATTGGAATCGATGTCGATCTTCGTTTTACAGCTTTTTCTTATGGGTAAATGTATTTTATGTCATGATTCACGATGTATAGACAGACTATCTATTGTACTGTATTATGTCTTTTTTAGACGTTTCGAACCTTCGAGTAACTGAATTTAGAAGAAATTGATTCTGGTTATTCAAGTATAATTGATAATATGGAACCTTGAAATGTACATAATATTATTAACAAAAAAGTAAGGTCATATAAGGTATCTATTTATCTAGTCCTTGGTCATCAGTTCCAGATCAAGGGACATAATATAACATTTGTGGTACTACTACCCTTAGTAAGAAATGGTTGATTCTTAAATAACATAACCATTAGAATTTGAGTATAACTAATAACTATCGTAAGACATTCTAAATTAACTAAAACACATCTCATATTAGTAAATGAATTAAAGCTAAATCTTCGTTCGCCAATGCGCCGTTGCCAGACCATAAAACCCCCCGTTATTTCGAAATAAAAGTTAGTTCTTACTCTTACCAAAACGTGAAGAAGTACCGTATTGTGATTGTGGACGCACTTACAGGAAAACGTGTCACGTGAAACAACATGTGTAACTGTGTACCCCCCACTTGATGTCGAGTGGCTTGGAGATTGGCTAATTAATGGCTCATTCCAGATCCACCTTTGTAAGCACTTCATTCCAACATGGCAGTAATTGCATTGTGATGCTAGTTCGTAGTTAGGCTTGTGGACTAATTGCTTATTGCTACTGCGTCTGATAAGTGTAGATTAGTTATCTGATTAATATGGTAGAGATAGATTTTGTTTTTGATTGATAGTTTTTTTTTTTGTATAAGCCGGTAAACGAGTAGACGGATCACCTGATGGTAAGCCATGAACATCGGATACAATTGCGTTACCGGCTTTTTTGGGGGTTAGGAATTTAAGGGTTGTTGGGGAATCGGGAACGGGAAGAGCCTCCGTGACCTCACTCACACAATGCAAGCGTTGTTTCATGTCGGTTTTCTATGAACCCGTGATATCACTCCGGTCGAGCCGACCCATTTGTGCCGAAGTATGACTCTTACACACTTGAATACATACGGTAACATAAGTTGGATCATATGACGCTTGCGAGAAAAGCTGGGGGGTGATGACGCAAGTATTTACTCTGCTGTCACCACACATGTCGCCAAACAAGGCTTATAATGGCATATGGTTGATAATGAGAAGAAATCTGCATTATTATTATTTTACCTACTGTTGTCACTATCATACAATGACTCAACTTTTTAATTATATCTGTAGGAGTGTACTCTTTGCTTTCCTTGATAACAAAACCCTCCAGCGAAGCTGATAAAACACGTGAGGTCTGTTAGAATTCTGAAATGTTTTAAATGCACGAATTGTTCTAAAAAGTAGTTTATTAAATTAAACTTGCCATTTCGATGAGACAGCGACACTGATATAGGTTTTTTTGATAGGGTAAAATCATCAAATTACTTATCCCATCTTAGGTAAGGCGAGGGGGACTGTCAGACTCTAATTGACTAAAAACCACAGTGTCGCTACGCTAGGCAGTCCGCAGCTCCGGACTGTTATAGGTTAGTTTCTTCTTACACGAACTAAACAAACCAATATAACCGAAAAGAAACAATGAACCTCCTAATAAATCAGTTTTTAAGGTTACCAACTAAAAATCAGCAGCAGGTGTTTTGGTTGGAGACCTTCCAAATATTCCGAATATAATTACATACAATATTAAATGGCCTTTTTAGTACCTAGAATGGCCAATATCCATACAGACTTACATTCACAATTTACTTTCATAGACTGGAAAGTGTCGCAGTTAAACCACTCAAGGTCTCGTAATGACGTTGCATTTCTTGAAGTTTCCAGCCAACGTTAATGAGGTAAGGGAGATAACTTTAGCTGTAACGCAGTAACCCGTAGTATTGATTAGTTATCAGTCTGCCCTTTGGATTATTGTCTGTATCTCTGTATAAAGGGGTAACGCCACGCCATTCATGCTTCGGCACGCACGGGCCGACTCGACCGGACTGATACCACGGCCTCACAGACAACGGACGTGAAACAACGCTTGCGTTGTGTGAGGCTACCGGATGGCTAATTATTCCCCTTTCCAATCCCCAATGCTGCAACAACTCTTAAATTCCTCTCAATCCCAAAAAGACCGGCAGCGGACCTGTAATGCCTCTGGTGTTTCGGGTGTCCATGGACGGTGGCAATTGCTCAATTGTACCATAAAAACACTTTTCTAATAAGCCTTTACGTTTAATAACGAATTCTAATAAGCACGTAGTCTTAAATCGGTTGATGATGCTCAAAACAGTGGGACTAATAAATATAACTGAGGAAAACAAAGCGTACTAAAGGTCTATATCTTCATATCAACATTTGGAAAAAGTGAGCCTTACTATAAAACTCACAAAATGTTTGACAAATCTGTCTCCGGATAAAATCGTTCCATGTGACAAGGTAGTAGACAGCCAGAACTAATTGCTAACGTCTGCGCGATCCGAACATTAGACGATTACTAAAATAGACACTGACGCATCTCCTAACGATCTGGAGTTAATCCACGTCTGGGATCCCAATGTACTGAGGATGTGGCCTTGAAAAATATGACATGTTTTTTATATGTCCTTACAATATGATGTTTCTATGGAAACACCAATGTGAATTTAAATGGGTTACTTTATGACGCTGCAGCTAATGAGGGCTTATTTTTAATAATAATATACAATAATAAATTCTTTATTTCGGACAACAAAATCCACTTGGTTAGTATACTGATGATTAATGATTGGCGTATTTTTTTAGGCAGTCATATTGGATCAGACCTTCATAGCAGTGAGTGAACTTTCATTCACCTTAGTGAATGATGATGATGGAATTCATGGAGTTTCTTGCTTGTTCTTCTCCATTCGAACCTAGACTTTGGTATGAGTACCTAGCTTCACTGGCAGATAGACTGAAGGACAATTTAATTTGACATTTCAAAAGTGCCTAATTAAGGTTTTATTGAAATAAATGTTTCGACTTTGATATTGGGCAAAAAAATTTAACGAGGTTTCAAATAAGCATCATTTTTGGAGATTGTATGGGTCTCTTAAAGACCCATAGGAGCCACTGACCGCTTTTAAATTATCTTTAGTCTTAAGTAGCTTAATTACTTGTTCCATTACTGAGTAAAGTTCTTATATCGACGCCCTGTAGAATACTAGGATAGTTGCCCCACATAGTTGATACAAGTTCTTTCATGTCATATCCTGTTTAAGTTGTTTAATATGCCAAGTCACCCAGCCTACGTCACTCCTGTAGCTTGGTCTCAAAACAAGTCAGTTCTTGTCTTATTTTGCATCTGCTATCACAGATAAGATACCGAAATGGAGCTATGATATAAATATGAATTAATTGTGCAATCTGATATAAACAGGTATCATTAAATCATTTGCACAATGATGTTGCAAAAAGAACCTTAAGTGGGTTGATTTTAGGGATATAAATTAACTTATCAGAGATATGCACCAAGGTCACGGTCGAGTTATTAGCAGTAATCAAAGAAACGAATATATTTTTCAATCATGATTCCCCTTCATTGCCAATTTGTAAGTTTTCGTGTGATTTCCGATAATATGACCTATCGAGGATTGATGCCTTTTCTTTAACAAGAAGCTAATGTCAGAAGTCTTCTAATTTTAAAATTCCTTGAGGGGCAATTGTTTATTTATTTTTTCTTTTATTATGCATCATGCAATTTGGAAGACGTGTGCCTCTGGGACGTAGCACGGAGAGGAGATGAACGCCTCACTCCTCTGTGCATCTTGAGGAGTTTCCTAAATTGAAAATGAAATAGTAGACGGATAACATAACTAGAAAAAACTAACAAAAAATAATAGTACCTTTATCATAGATATATAAGAGACTTTCTTATACCTATGACACTTAGTACGAGTTTGCTTTACGTTGAACGAAAACGAATGCGAATGCCGATGCGAATGAACCATCCAATCAAGCGCCCAAAGCGCTCTCTTTAGACGTAAAACAAACTCGTACTAAGCCCTTTGAACAAAGGACAGTGTACGGGGTCAAATGGTTTAACCCAAAAATCAACTACACTACCGCATACATGTCAAATTATATTGTTTGCCGAACAACGACTCGACCGATTTGGCACAGTTCACAATAGTTCCAATATCATACAAACTTTTTGGAAACTTAACCGGAAAAATGGAAAATGTCAGAAAATTGCACTCTTGCCAAGTCTCGAGTAGCCATTCTGAAATAACACACAATTTGACACAATTTTCTTATTATTACAAGTATTATTATAGTGTTATATTGGTATTCCTGTCGCGCATGCGCGCTTGGTATTTCTGCGCGCCCTTATGTTGGCATTACTGCGCGGGCTGCGTCCCGCGCATTCTATTCGATTTGAAAAATATTAAAGCAGTGTGCAACAAACTAGCGAGTTTGATTGACGAATGTCATTTCCCGATTTCCCGCGCAAATACTTAACAGTGGCGACGAGCGGATTTTACATTTGAAAATATGTCCACGGGAACAACTTATGGCGTTCTTACGACGTTTGATCACTCATCACAAGATTGGAACAACTTTAAGTTGCGATTAGAACAATGGTTTATCGCTAACAACATTACTTTCGAAACCGACAAGGCAACAATCAAGCGTCGGGCGATACTTTTAACGTCATTATGTGAATCAACGTTCAAACTTGCATGCGATTTGGCGCTACCGAACAAGGTAGAAGAATTGGGTTACGAGGCGATCGTAAAACTCCTCGACAACCATTTTACTCCAAAAGGTTCGGGTTTGCAGAGAAGTCAATCTTCTATGCAGCAACGCAGCGGCAAGACGAAACGCACACTCAATGGGCCGCTAGGATTAGAGGTTTGGCAACTCACTGCGCATTCAAGAATTTGGAGGAAGCTCTGCTGGATAGGTTCATCATGGGCATGACACCGGGACGTGAGCGCGACAAGTTGTTCATGCAGGATCAGCGGGAGCTGACTCTTGCAAAAGCGATCGACTTGGCGGAAAGCGTGCGTTGTGCGCGCCTGGCGTCGTCGACAGCGGGGGCGCAGGCGACCGCGGCGGCCGGTGCGGCCACAGCGGCCGCGGATAGCGTCTTCAATATCTCCAAGAAAGAGAAGTGCAGTGTGTGTGGTTTCACCAACCATAAATCTAATCAGTGTCGGTATAAAAACTTCAAGTGTAAAAAGTGCAATAATAAAGGTCATTTGCGTAAAATGTGCCCTAACGAGGGAAAAGTGAAATACGTGGAGGAAGGTATGTTGGACTGCGGGGACGACGGTGAGTGTTTTTATAATATTCGGTGCCTAAAAGGGAAACCCATGACAGAGCGAGTGACGGTCAGTGGTCTAGCCTTAGAGTTCGAAATTGATAGCGGTTCAGCAGTTAGCGTAATCTCTAAAAGTACTTACAACTCGAATTTTAAGCAGTTGCCATTGTCAGTCACCAAAAAACGACTATTTAGTTATACAGGGGAAAACATCGAAACTATTGGAGTTGTTGCGTTACCTATATCATACCTAGGTCGCACACATACACTGGATGTGTACGTAGTACGCGCAGACGGGCCTCCGCTACTGGGCCGCGACTTTATTCGGGAATTCAATCTCGAGCTAGCGCCGGCAGCGGCTACGGCGGCGGCGGAGCCCACGAAGGCGCGCGTACACGTCGTGTATCAACACACACCTTGCGAGTCTGATACGAGTATCGGTAAAGAGCTTTGTAAAATGTTTCCTAAGGTTTTCTCAGGCAATCTCGGGGCATTTAATAAATACAAAATTGATTTACATTTAAAACCCGATGCACAGCCAATTTTTTTTAAGGCGAGGCCTGTTCCATATGCTCTCAGGGGGAAACTAGACGAGGAGCTCGACCGGTTATTAACGTTAGGCATTTTGAAGCCCGTGGAACATTCAGACTACGCGTCGCCCGTGGTACCAGTATTAAAAAAACGGTAGCCTTAGACTATGTGCGGACTACTCAGTTACAATCAATAAACAGTTGATAATTGATCAATATCCTTTACCAACGGTGAATGATTTGTTGGCTAAGCTACACGGAGGCGTACAATTTAGTAAAATAGATTTATCTATGGCTTATAATCAATTTATTTTGAACGAAGAGTCGCAAAAACTAACGTGTATCAATACTCATCGCGGTCTTTTTAATTTCACCCGATTAGTGTTCGGATTGTCTAGCGCACCAGCTATTTTCCAACGCGCTATGGAATGTTTACTTTCGGGAATCGACGGAATTATCTTTCTATTAGACGATATTCTGATAACGGGCTCAAATAGACACGAACACAAACAAAGGCTCACTACAGTCTTACAACGTTTAAATGATGCAGGGTTAACAGTACAAATGAGTAAATGCGAATTTTTTAAAGATGAGATTGCATACCTTGGTCATGTCATAGATAAACACGGAGTCAGAAAATCGCCCGATAAAGTCAAAGCTATTTTACAAGCTCCTAAGCCAACAAATATAATTCAGTTACAGTCGTTTTTGGGTCTAACAAATTATTATCGGAACTTCGTGCCGGACGCGTCATCTATATTAAGTCCGTTATATGATCTGTTAAATAAAAATAAAAAGTGGGAATGGACTCATAGGCACAATGACGCGTTTGTCCGAATAAAAAACATTTTAGCGTCCGATAGAACTTTGGCACATTTTGATCCGAATGCTAAATTAATATTAACGGTAGACGCCTCACCGACTGGGCTAGGTGCAGTACTATCGCAAATAGGTCCAGATAGATTGGAGCGGCCTATTTCGTACGCTTCCCGAACGCTCTCGCGGGCGGAAAAAAACTACGCACAGGTCCAAAAGGAGGCAACTGCAATCGTTTTTGGGGTTAAACGTTTCCATCAGTACTTGTATGGCCGTTCTCAGCCGTTTGTCCTTAGAACTGACCATAAACCCCTGTTGGCTATATTTGGCCCTTATAAAGGTATTCCCGAGATATCCGCAAATCGCCTACAAAGATACGCCATATTTTTAGCCGCGTATAATTACGTGATTGAATATATTAGTAGTAAACAAAATAGTGCGGATTATTTATCTCGCGCGTACAGCGGCGACAATGAGACGGAAACAACGGACGAGCTCACGGAATGCGAGGATCGCGCGGCTTACGTGAATTTCGTAACGGACGGCGATCTGCCTGTCACGTTAAACGATTTGCGCCGGGAAACGACTCGCGACACTAACCTGACTACTGTAAAGGATTTTGTGTTAAACGGTTGGCCTAGGAAGGTTAGTGACGCCGAGTTAAAACCATTTTTCAATTGTCGAACTCAGTTATCTTACGAAAGCGGTATATTAATGCGGGGACATAAAGTAGTTATTCCTACAACTTTGCAAGAAAATGTTTGCAGGGAATTGCATAGTTCGCATTTCGGCATCGTAAAGATGAAGGCAGAGGCTCGCAAACGGTTATGGTTCCCCGGCGTGGACGCTGCGCTGGAACGAGTGGCGGGCGCCTGCACGGTGTGCGCGGCATTGCGGCCCGCGCCGCCACACGCCCCTCTTGCACCTTGGCCGCTGCCACCGCATCCGTTTTACCGAATTCATTTAGATTTCTTGGGTCCATTTCATAATTACATGTTTTTAGTTATCGTGGATGCTTACAGTAAATGGGTCGAGTGTTATAACATGCCTTCAACTCATAATTCAAAGACAGTTATAAGTAAAATGCACGATTTTATGTCACGGTTTGGTATTCCACATACTTTGGTGAGTGACAATGGTACGTCGTTTACATCATTGGAATTCAAAGAGTTCTGTAACCTTAACGGTATCAAACACTTGTTATCGCCGGCTTATCACCCGGCTAGTAACGGGCAGGCCGAAAGTTTTGTCAAAATTGTAAAAAAGGGGCTGAAGGCAATAATTTTACAGGGTTGTAACAAATTAACAATACATGATAAAATTGCGAAATATTTATTCGATTACAGGAACTCTAAAAATAGTACCACTGACAAGTCACCCGCGGAGTTAGTGTTTGGGCGTTCGCTGCGCTCACGGCTAGATTTATTGAACCCTAACGCACCGTCGTCATCGACGTCCACAGATCTAACTCAAACCGTCGCGCGTAAACAGTCCTTACAGGCTAAACACTTCCGTGGTGTTCTAAGACCAGAATTTAAAGAGAACGACCTTGTCTGGATAACTAAAAACACTAACAATAACAAAGTGAATTGGCTGGAGGGTATAATCACAAAGAAGATCGGAAATCTTATGTACAGCGTATACGTGCCACAATTAAATGGTGAGGTCACTAGACATATGGACCAAATAAGGAAAAGACTGTCTTCGCCAATATCATCGGCAACTGGTGAAGACCAGGACTGGGATCCTGACGTGATTCCGGATGTGGCGTCGCCTGCTACCCCTCACCCCGTACCTGCCACACATCGAGAGGGGGAAGGAGAGGCGACAACGGTTCTGGAACCAGCTGCGGCGACGCCGCCGGGCACGCCAGAGACTTCACCGCCATTAGCCACGCCGGGGACCTCACCACGCGCCGCCCGGCCCGTTACGCCCCACAGGCGAAGAGCAATTAGCCCAATCTTTTCGACTCCTCAGTCGACCTTACCATTAGATTGATTAAATAGATTAACCCCTTACTGCATACCCAGCCATAGTAGGTAGATATTAGTTAGTATAAGTATATTCCCCATCTTAGGGGGGAGAGATGTTATATTGGTATTCCTGTCGCGCATGCGCGCTTGGTATTTCTGCGCGCCCTTATGTTGGCATTACTGCGCGGGCTGCGTCCCGCGCATTCTATTCGATTTGAAAAATATTAAAGCAGTGTGCAACAAACTAGCGAGTTTGATTGACGAATGTCATTTCCCGATTTCCCGCGCAAATACTTAACATATAGCTTGACACATAATATTACGTCTTATTATAATGATTATCAAATATTTTAATGATAATAAAGTGAGCGTGAAAAAAACAACGCCATTCCACGATTTCCTTATTTGATATTAGAAGTGCGAATTTCCCGTCAATCAAATGAAGAGCTTATGTAGATAAGTTAAGGTTTAATATTAGGTACTTCGGCTTGATATGACTTCGCGGTATTTTATCCTTCAGAAGGTATTTGGAAAATCTTGATAGATAGAGTTATAGAATTGTTAAATCATGCATTATGGTTATCAAATACTACTTCCGCGCGGTTTGACCAGCTCCGCTCGGCTTCTATTGATCATAGGGTAATGCTACATAGCCTATTATAGACTTCCTCGAAAAATACGCTATCCAACACAAAAATAATTATTCAAATCGGCCTAGTAGTTTCGGAGTTTAGCGTGTTCAAACAAACAAACTATTGCGTATACTTATTTATTCTTATGAACCCTGGTCCAGCTTGAATCTAGTCGAGCTTCTTCGAACAGTTACGGCATACCATCATTAAGTAATCAAGTACTGTTAAACACATGTCCCTTTTCATTCCAATAGTAAAGATTAGGTTCACCACAAGTATCCTATTCATTTCTGCTAAAAAATAGCATGACTTGCAATGTCCAATTCAATTCGTGAAGAGTTTTCCAGAGACTTCGTTGCATTTTTATTACTAAGTAGAAAGAACACGAAATTACTTTTTTTAAGTACTTTTTCTTCACTCTGCAGGTATTTATGGATGAATGGCAGTAGGTACACCAGTATGCAGTTCCTCAAATACGACCTTCAGTAGCTGTGAGACAATTACATTTTTGTTTCTTTTTACTGCAAATAAATAAACAATTCAAGGTTTCTGGTGTAAGTCAGTTGAATATTTTTTGATTGCAATTTGTTTTAATCAAAGTCTAGAAAGAATATTTTGTTGTCTTATATCATTAACATAACATAATCAATTTTTGTTTTCAATTTAATTCCCATGAGTAGCTAGAGACTAAACTAGTCGACTAGCAGATCCCTGCGTATATTGTGGCAAGGGTAAATAAAATTAGAGATCCTCTGGTCTCCAGAGTTAGCACCCCCTCTAGTCACGTAGCTCTTAACGCATGCAACCTTGGCTTGGGTTGTATCTCTCTTGGTCGGATTCCTACTCCAGTCAAGATAATATCATACATTATAAATATTATTACTTTTCTCTCTTTTAATTTTTATTACAGATTGAATAGTGTAATTGGTATTTTGTACCGTCCTATTTAATGAAATAAATAATAAACATACATTTTCTATGTCTGTATTTTGATAACATCAATTAAAAGAGTTTTATCATTAGAAAAACTCAAATAAACTTAATCTTAGAACCCAAAACATCATCATCAACTACTTCAAATCCTCTACAACTAAGCTAAACAGAAACATAAGTGCACTATCATACCAAAACCCAAAACGCTTCAAACAACAACTTTAAACTTCTACACTACCATAAGTAGGTACCCATTATCAAAACGTAACCAAAACAAGATGGCGGTCAGTTTGCCACAAAAACCAATGTCCGCAACATCAGTCAAGGTCATGGTACTGGTTAGGAGTTTCCTTAAGACGGAGCAAAAAGAGGAGTAGCAACCAACAGCCTGAATGAATTATTATATGACGATGCAAAAACGAAAGAAACTTGATTCAACCGGTTCGCTAACCATTATATTGAGGAAAGTTCTAGAATAGAGGCCTTATAGGCTTGTCGGTACAAGTATAGTGCTGAAAGTTCACCCACGAGGTGGACAGACGACCTAATTAAGGTCATGGGTAATAGGGACTAGGATACTTAACAGCGGACTACCTAGCGGGTTTACCGGGGCTCCGCCTCGAAAAGCAGGAGTAGGAACGGGGTGGTTTTTTAGTCAGTAAGAGTCTGACACTCCCTCTAGCCTAGCCTAAGGTGGGAGAAGACATTGGATGATTTTCATCCCTAAAATAAGGTAAAAGGATGCAGGTCTATTCCAACCGTTCTATCTACTCATTGGGGGAGGCCTATGTTCAGTAGTGGATGTCTTGTGGCTGATATGATGATGCTAACCATTGTATGGTGTTAACCAATACGAAGGTTAACTTTGGAAGGCAAAAAAGCTTGAGTATCGAAAGGAATTTATAATATCTGGTGGAGATTTGTTCTAGAACGATATCTACTAGTTAGTTGTTTTTTTAGGGTTGTCAATTCAGTTCATTGAATTAATTGTAAGGGATTTTAGTTTGAATTTGGACATCTACACCACCTTGACAATTTGTGGTATACCTAATAGCAGTTCTAGTAATATTACGTGAGTGAACTCTGTAAGTATCTTTTGAAACGAATCAGCTAGAAATCAATTATGTTTCGTAAGTTCTGAATTAAGTATGACTCTATTTAACCTCATCTTCATCACCATGCATCAGACAATTCCAATCAAACTATGGAATTACCGAAACCGATTGCCGAATTCATTAGCATGGGTTTCTACTGATGAATGTAACCTCGTGTATCACGCTAGTACCCCGATAAACGAGCGTGGTAGACTTCCACAGCTTCAAAAAATAATGACGTCATAATTATCAAACTCCAACCCCTAACCCCTAAACAATCCAACAGATAGCTTATCAGAAGGCTTATTACTAGTTTCTATTACATTTAGCGGCGCTCTGATTGGTCTGTTCTAATTGATCAACGAATCACAGGACTAAACGCGGTAACGTTTCGATCTTTTTAAACGTAAAATAAAATCGGAAGGCCTTCAGAACAATTGTGGATTGTCATTGTGTCTGACGATAAAATCAAATTCTACCAAGTATAGGTACGTCTCACTAAGGCTGGTTTATCTCCCTGAAATTATCATTGCTCTTGGACATTTTGGAGCAAATATAATCAGCAGACAGTTGATAATGTCATTTACCTTATACATACCAGGAAATGATATAAGGTGAGCAGTTAAGGAAATAAATAGAATTATAATATATCGATTTGTAAACAATAATATGGTATTTCCACGAAATTTAAGCGGTTTTTGGAACTGTGGTGTCATCTTTTATGACCTAAATAAATCTTAAATTAAGTGTGTGGTAATACCAATTTGGTTATGGTTCACAGACAGTTTATTTGGTGGATTTAGGGTTGAATTTTTTTGGTCGCGGCACTTTTTGGATTAAGGTAACTGCAAAATTGCCATGTAATATTATATTGATTATATTACAGTTTTGACAAATTATTTGACTGAGAAGAAAACTAAAACAATCAATGAGAAGAAAAACAAATGTATAGGTAATACATTATACCTGGTGAATCATGTAGACAAGCCAATGAAAACATCTATCACGTCTTGTGACATTTTTTATTTGAAGTACTTTCATTATTATTAGCACTTTTTTCAACGTCCTTGGCTGCTAGAGCCAGTCATTGTTATAATCATTATTGATTATTATATTAACAATAATGAATAGGACATAGGACACATTAATTAATAATACTAAGTAAAACCTATATTATAAACCATGCAAGTATTTATAAATTCGGTCACCTGCAACTTAGGCGACGTTTTATAATATTATCGATCGGTCGACGTGTCAGTTTGAGGAAATTTTATAAATATTTGACTTTATTCATATCCGCTTTAATTCAATTTTTAGTTTATTATACTTTATAGCTAATGTTTTAACCTTTTCCTGGTGTAGCCGTTGAGCACATTATTATGAATTAGTAACATGATAACAAATTAATTATAGTTAACCTAGCAAGACATTTGCTTCTTAAATACAAAATCATTTTGATTTTTTATCAAACTAGCTATTAGCCTAAGTTACTCCTTAGTACAATAGCTACGTGCCAGTGAAATTTCCGTCTAAATCGGTCGAGCCATTTCAGAGATTACGCAGGAGACACAGACAGACAGACAATGACAAATGAAAAAAATGGTGTACGTATCGTAGATGTATGTAGATTTCTTGTCCAATCTACAGGCACTGCAACTGCACTTAAAAATAACTAAACCTCCGATAACAAACAATTGGCTCAACAATATTAATAAAAATACATAATACAACTTTTGCTTTACCTACAATACAACTTCATTGAAGAACAAAGACTATAAATCATTGAGAAACAGTTTCTTTCAAGTAGATAAGTTTTATATAACTTCGATTGACCCTGGGGTTATCAATGCGATGTACTGCCCGGGTGGTATAGATAATTGTCTCAGACATTACACTACGATGATTGAGCGTCTGGAGCTGCGGACTACCTAGCGGGTTAACCGGGGCTCCGACTCGAAAAGCAGGAGTAGGAACGAGGTGGTTTTTAGTCAGTATGAGTCTGACACTCCCTCTCGCCTGTGACGGTGAAAGGTTAAGAGGTGCCATTTTATTTCTTTTCCGCATCTTTTAAACAAATAGTTTTTCCAAGAGTTACGGATGGAGTTTAGTGCTCATTCTTCTCCATTCGAAGCTACACTTTGACACGCTACCGAGCTTCACTGACGGACAGACTGCCAGACTATTATTTATTTCTTTATTTGTTGACATTTCAAAGGTACTCATTTTGGTTTAATTGCAATTAAATTATTTGACTTTGACTTCTGAAATGGACGCGTGTGTAATATTTTTTCAAATATTACTTCATACTTATTTTTTTCATAGGAGTCTTTGGAATCTAATGAATTTAGTGAAGTGCATTCACGTGAGAATTATTGTAGGTATAGATCTGAAGTTTATTTTGTTTTGATAATTAATTATTTAAGTACGTACTTAGATGTCTCGACAGACGAAACGTGAGCTGCCGTGTCCAATTTCGACCTCAAGTTTCGAATTTCCCTGACACTCCAAAAATAATTGTAAACATTGTCTCCTCACGGTTTGTGCGAACACGTGTCTTGTCATATGTCTAATCATGACATCGATTGGGCACACACCTACAGCACATCAAGCTACCCAACTCCTTCAACAACTTTCAACTCTATCCTTTTGTAATTAAGTCGAAACAAAGTTAACAGTTGAGGGTAGTTTGACTTGCTGATATTTTACAAGTACCTACTTAAATTACGAGTATGAAAACAATACATTTATAGCGTATTAAGTATCCGTTTCGTTTGTTGATTTTATCATGTTACTTCCAATTAACCTCTTTGGGTTAATTGGCTCTCCAGACAATGATTGAACTTTTTTTTGTTAACTTTTTTAACTTAGCAACTGTTGAATCTCTTTTTGTTGTTACTGACTGAGATACAGGGCGTTGTGCACACGATCTGTCATTTTACCTACTTGATGGATTTTCTTTATTTTTAAGGTATAAGCCGGTAAACGAGATGATGGATCACCTGATGGTATAACCACCGTTGCCCATGGACACCCAAATTACCAGAGGCGATACAAGTGCGTTGCCGGCTTTTAAGGTTATGAATTTATGGATTGTTAGAAAATCTAAATATAAACAGAAATAAAAGGGATTGGGAAACAATGCAATTGGAAGGGGGTAATAGTTTATAGGGTTTACGCAAAAATGTGTCCTTCTGAAAGTGATGAATTTATTAAACATTTATTGGGCAATTTATGTCGAGATTATACAAAGCGGAGTATCATTGGTGAGTTCTTGTACAAAATAATAGATTCAGGTGCAGCACGGGACAGCAAAGTCGTTTAGTCCACTCTCAGACGTGTCAACTTGGCTCGTGAACATTGTTCACACTCGGCCTTCGGGGGGCGAGAGCGGATTTTCATAGAAGACAGGCAAACCTCGTCCACCTTCGTCTCATAGCTTGAAAAATCAATCTTGGTACAGTCAACTACAACACTTTAAAAGGCACTAGGTGTGTTTTTGTTATTGGGTAATCGTATATACAAAGCTTACCTTTGTGAATAAAAACGATTTTGACAGACCGAGACTCAAAAACAACTTGGAAATAGTTCTCTCCCTAAAAAACTAACTATTAATGGATCTAAACCAACTACTAAGTTAAAAAAGAAAGCTAAACCAATCTGTCATAAAAATGACGTCAGCTACACCTTACAAGAATCATTTTATTGATGGATCTCTTGAACGATAGTCATCAATCATTATCGCAATAATCACACTTGTCAGACAATTAGGAACATATTAGAGGCACGAAGTTTTGTTTACATGTTACTTGCCCGTCGTCATGGCAACGATGACGCCGTATTTTTGAAGGTCGGCCTAATGACTCTCCCACTATACATAGAAATAATGGGTTTAACTCATTATTACTTATGATTAAAAATAATTGTATATATGTGGTTTTACCATGTTTTACTGTAAAGAATTACTTTTGCTGTGTATATTGAATTATGTCTATTGACGCTTATTGTGAAATGCCTTGAATCATTTGTAGAGATTTGATTGGTAAGTTCAAAATATTAGGGGGTCCAATTAACCCCTTTCCCAATCTTCCTAATCACCGATTCCCCAATAACGTTTAAATTCCTAACCCTATGCACAAAATTGCTTATCATCAGGTGATATCATATACTATAAAAAATACAAACACAAATGTTTTCTCATGAACACCGAAGCCGAGATCCTTTACTTTGCAGTTTTACGTCATGAAGCTGTTTACTTGTAAACACAAAAAGTGAACAATAAATATTTATAATAAAACTTCACTATTCAAAATGTTGTAGCCAGTATCATTATTATCACTAGAGATCTGATATTTTAGCTTTTTTGATGTCACAGAAGAACTTGAACTAATCGCTTTATTATAATCTCAAGAATAAAAAAACTAACTATCCTAATGGGATATGTTTCTAAACCAAACTACTAAGTATAAGAAAAAAATGTCTAAACCAATGAAATTCTGTCATAAAAATGAAGCTTCAGAGTCGTCAATACACCTTTTCATTTAGATATTGATGAAAGATCTGGTGTCACTTGAACGGTGATAGTCAAGCGTCAATCATTTCATCGCAGATAATCACATCTTTCGTCAGACAATTAGGATGACATATTAGATGTCACGAAGTTATGGTGTTTACATGTTACTTGCCCGTCGTCATGGTGGATAATTTCTGGGTTTTTAACGTTATTGACGCCGTTCCTGTCGTTTTGAATAATTTGGTTTCGGCTAGGGATTCATAATGACTTCTCCCACTATAACATCGTACATACTTGAAAGGTCATGGCCTGGACGTGGTTAACTTCATTATTACTTATTCGCTATAGTAAAAAACTATAAACTTTTGTTATACGTTAATGGTAATAATACATTAGTTTATTAATAAATGGTATTTACGCGGTGTTAAAATGTTTAATAACTAATGTAAAACCTTTAGTCTGAATTCATCATCAGATTTTGCCAATCCCACAGTGTGACCCCAGACATTATACAGGATAATATGAATTAAGTGAACCTCTTATCTATAAATCAGCTAAAAGTGATTAACACAATTGTTTTTTTTTCGAATATAGCAAAGTTCTTGATTATCACTTCGTAGACATACCTCCCTCCTGTAGACACTACGTTAAGTAAAGATGTCAAAAGACACATTTTTATAAATCAAAGATGGCAGCCTTCCATTAGAGGTTAGAATTTAAGCATTAATATTTGCCCGCGCCCACGTTGCACTTAATATCTATGCAATCTTTGCAAAGGTTACCTCAGGTATCCTAGTCACAGGAAAACACCTTCTCGACTGATTGTGTATTTGAATAATCAAAAGAGTTTCTCTTATCACACGCACTTTACGTAAAATTACAACCGAGCAAATGACAGAGAATGCAATGCTTACACAAGGACAAAATAAAAACGATGCCTTCATCTTTAGCAAATTTAGGCTCATTTTATTTGTCTACAGAAGTAGACCCAAAATTGTGAACATCATTTTTATGACGTTTAATCAAAATTAAGTTATATATTTTTTTATTCGTCTGCTCGTATTTGATAATATGACTGATGTAATAAAACGAATTAAAAGTATCAAAAGTATCTGTATAAAATTATCACTTGAACTCAACTACTGCCATACCGAACAGCTACGAAGGGGATCTTTTAGATTCAAAAGCGAGAAAAATGAAATAAATTTCGGTTAAGCTGATTTTTTTAGATCAGAAAAAGTGACGAGCGATTTAATGTTGATTACGTATATGTAATAAATTAGTAATATTTTCAGAAATATGAACATTCCTTAGTCACCATTCAAGATTCAAATTAGTTCGATAAAATAATCTACTCGTGTAGCAACCAATTTTCAAGCGTCATAATATATAGTAACACTTCATATAAATCTTAGATTAAATTAGAATTAGGATTTAATTCTCCCGATTAATTTTATGAAGTAATATCAGTCTAATCTAATCCATAAAACGTTTTATAATCGGATTTGAGTTATTTTTCACAGATATAATATTTTCTAATGAGTTTTATCTCAGTCTCTGTTTCTCTTATATTACTCAAATATGTTATTTGAAGAACAGCGTCAGAATCGTTTTTGATTTTTGGAGTCGGGCAAAGTATAATTCAGTTTTTGGATAAATGCCCACCCCTTGTTTCAAGGAATTTGATAGTTTCAGTGTGGGAGGAGCGACAAGGGAGGGCTTTAAAGTCATATTTATAACATACTGCCAAAAAATCGATGTTAGTATCGTATAATATATGAGGCATAAATTATGACGTAATGCTTTGAAGACATGTTCTCTACGAAATAAAGGTAACTCAACCTACCCCGAACTGTCTTTACCGGATTTTCTACCTTTGTCCCTTTGAAATAAGATTGAAAATCTATGAAATTGGGGTTAGCTTGATGTGCGACCGTTTTCATGAGTATAACTGACACAGTGACACAACATGGTACAACAGCCAAACTTTTATCTCGGAATATCAACTTTATCATTTACAAATAAAGTCGAAAATCCGATGAAAAGCAGACTGGGATAGTTTGACCTGCTGTTAGCTACGATACGTTCAAGATACAGCTCCTATTACTCATGTCATACATCATTATCATTATCTTATCAGTTTATCCCAGATTAGCGAAGTTATCTATTACGTACAGTTTTATGAAATACGTTTATTTATTCTTACTTATCTTCGAGTGGAGGTAAAGAGTAAAGATGTTTTTAAGAAACGGGAAAAACTGAAAGTGGTTTGGTAGGTAATGGATTAAATGCACGTATAGTTTTCTACTAAGGCCTAAGGGGGAGGCCTTTGTTTAGCAGTAGACGTCTCTCGGCTGATGATAGTTTTCTTATGTTTCGGCGCTTTGCTATCTTTTAATAGGACTGTTACCTGGTTAAATTATGCCACAGCTTGTTGGGGGATTAAAAACAACCTAATCTACTTAGTAAGGTAAGGTGCTTTTCCACCAGAGATGTGCTATGCTACGTTGCTGTGGATACGTTTGGCTTCCACTAATCATATTCATTGATACACGTAGCTTAGCACTGGTGGAAAAGGACTCGGTCAAGGTATGTTTTTTATATGGAAAGATGCGTGCTCTGGATGACTTCCCTACTATCTATACATCGCATACTCGAACTGCACATCTTCCTCGCACAGCTAAATAGCATAGTATCATTCGAAACGTTCACATTGTTTTACAACTTAGCTACTACGTCTTCGCAGCATAGCAAAACAACTCATCTCTGGTGGAAAAGCAACCTAATACGTTTATTTTCTATGAAACAGTAGACAATACGGTATAGAAATGAAACAGCTGTGTCCTTTAATAAATAAATAGGTAATAAAGTAGCGTGCACGTGTGTTTACGATCGATGGGAAAGTATGTAGTGTCGTGCGTGCGTAGCTCATGTAGACACAATAGTGTTTACTTGTGTAGGCAACAAAACAACCTGCCCCAATCTGTACTGTCATATGTCATTAATTCATTTACGTAATTATAGATGCATTTTTAACTAAAAATAAACTATGTTTAACGGCGTATGTAAGTGTTTGACGAGATGACTCAACTAGTTTCAAGTCACAGTGGAATCTCATATTAGTCATAAGCGTAACACACAACGATAATAAATTGTTAAAACAATTTTAGTTTTGAATTTTTAGTAGAACTGAAATTAAAGATTTGAACTGATAAGAGAAATCACGAAGATTTTGATAGTCAATCCGTAAAAATCTACACAATAACTCTAACAAATACCTACCTAAAGATCCATATTTTTAATATTATTTTTACTGTTTATTGTTCAAAAGTGCCACTTAAGTTTAATCAAAATGACTGGCTTGTAGGTATTTTCTTAGAAATCTGTTTAAAAAACTTAACAAAGTTTTTAAACAGATTTTTAACAAAATACAAATAAAGAGGGACCTTAATATGTGGGCGTCTGAACAAAACACACAAGCCATGGTGGTCGACACGGTAGCTTATCTGTAACTCGCCGTGGAAAAACATTCCATAATATTATGTTATCATATTGTGTGATAAGAATTTGTAAATACTAACATATTCATACGTATTGTGTGGAAATTAGACGCAATTTTCTTGCTCTTGTTATCATCAGCCTGAGACAATCCGGTAGACAAAGTCAAAGCATTTATTTTGTTCAATTAATCCTTAAATTAGGCACTTTTGAAACGTCGAATTGAATTGTCCGTCAGTCTGTCAGTTAGGTAAGTTAGGTGCTTACTGCTTACGTTACTGACCTATGGGTTTTCTCTGCATATGGGGGTGCCATAATTTCCACGTATGGCAGGCGGATTGGAGATCGCAATAGTAAATCTATACTAATATTATAAAGCTGAAGAGTTTGTTTGTTTGAACGCGCTAATCTCCGGAACTACTGGTTCGATTTGAAAAAATATTTTTGTGTTGACTAGATCATTTATCGAGGAAGGCTTTAGGCTATAAAATATCACGCTATGACCAATAGAAGCTGAGCAGAGCGGGTGAAACCGCGCGAAAGTAGCTAGTATTGTAATATTAAAATAGAGATTTAGACTTACACTGGTATCAGGTCTCTGAAGATTTTAATGTCTAATGCCTTTAAATGCCCATGCCTTTTTAAAAGAGGCAGATCATTCTATTACTTTTCCCGTTTTGGGCGAGGCGAAAGGGAGTGTCAGACTCTTATTGACTAAAAACGACCCCGTTCCTACTCCTGCTTTTCGAGCCGGTGCGCCGGTAACCCGCTAGGTAGTCCGTAGCTCTCCAAACACCCTGGTGTCCTATTTTGCAAGTGGAAAAACACCGGTAGCAAAACAAAATTTCCAGCAGAGATGTACCTATATCTCACTGTTTTTTTTAATTCGTAGTACTTTTATCCAAATACAAATACTGGTATAACTGACTAACGATGTTTATCATGACCTAACTTTAATATATAATGCGTTTGATGCAAGTGTTACCGCACTGCGAAATTAGGCCAACGCCCGATACATTTCCACATAAAAATAAGTTTGATATAAACAAACATATACACACATTGATTATACATATAAATATCGCTTGATAACCAACATATATGTGTACCTATGTATTTATTTATGTACTCTATACTGTACTTACGTCATACTAACCACACCTCCTGTTCGTGTAGATGTGCATGTGTGGGTGATGTGTGAATGTGTGTGGCAATTGAAAATTCTGCTTTGTCATTGTGTTAGGTACTAGGTAATAAGTTATTAGTCTGGCTTAGTCTAATTTTGTTGGTGGATGAGTAACTAAGTAATTTGATAGTTTCAGTGTGGGAGGAGCGACAAGGGAGGGCTTTAAAGTCAAATGTCATGTTTATGAATTACAAAATCATGAATACCACTCCTACTTAATATAAAATAGTGTCTTTCATTTTAAAACTCTAAAAGGTGATATTATTGCCATATACCTAGCCACCCTGGTCCCTATAGCCAAAGTTGTGTCTTGTGTCTATTTTATTCGGGAATAGGTACCAATGATTGGCCGAAATCTGTATTAGCCTATTGGGCCAATTGTAGCCACAATAATAGGGGCTTGTTGTTGCTTGGTTGATTAATTCATTTCGAGTTTCGACCAATAAGAGTGAAATCTTTTAAATACCATCAAATAATATTCGGATATCGATTTAGTAGTATTTATTGGATATTTTCAGGAGGATTTCACATGATTGCGTAGCGGAAGCAGCTGTGTTGTCCCAGGCGCGTGTACTCTACTACCGTGACACGCTGAAGGTCACAGGCCAGACCCGCGTGTGTAGACTCTAGGCTATTAGGCTAATAACATAACATTAATCAGATTTAAAGTTGATGACAAGCAAAAACATGGGTAATTTGTATAAGAGAAAGAGGTTTTAGGGGATAGAAAGTCAGGTCACCTGGGGCCTTAGTCTGCTAATACAATTGTGTCACAATGGTCGATCACTGAGCAATGCAAGAGGGATGGAGCTATACAACCTACATAGCTTCGTCCCTCTTGCACTGCTCAGTGATCGACCATTCTGTTTTGATGGTGAGCTCCAACCTAATACTAAAGGAGTTCCAGATGTGTTACATTGGTGGCTTTGATTGAGTTACGGCACGAGTTAACACACCAATAAGAACGCTGAACGTGCTCTCGTTTCGATCTCTTTGAACGTAAAACAATCTCGTACTAAGGGTACAGATGTGTTACATTGGTGGCTTTAATCAAGCTAGAGGCAGGATGAGCCCAGGAGAGAGACGAAATGACTTCTAGACAGGTCGTTTGGAAGGGACCTGCCTCCAGCGGTGCCCTGAGATCTTAATCAGTAGTCTGTCTACTTTGTGGGTAGACGCCCACAAGGTAGATAATTAATTGACCTCAAATATTGGAAGCTATAAAGTTACTAATTGCTTGTCCAGTTTTTAGGGACTTTGATAATCCTTCTAGGAAATGTTTTGACCAGATTTTACTTAGATGATAAGGGGTTGTAAACATTACCACTGGACAAGGCTTATCAAGAAGTTTAAATTATGCCATAAGCATAAGTTCAACTCTATCTTCCTAGGTCAGATATTAAACAATACTTAATTAATATATCAATACAAATTCCATTATCAATACCAGTTCAGCATTTGACTATAATCCTCATAATATCAAAATAGAAAACCCTTATATAGATATCCTTAGTTTTCAGCAGCAAAAATTGTTACAAAAATATTTCGAACCGCTTTTAATTTTCTCGACCACCTCCTTTTTTTAAGTCAAGTAATACCCCTAAAACCTGGTCCTAAGCCTGAAACAATACTATGCAGAAAACGTCAACATCGTCAAGATAATCACGCAAGCACAATAAGCACATGCATACAGGTTAAACTGAAAACCTCCTTGTTTTTGAAGCCAATTAAAAAAACTTTACAGTTGTATTTTCTGTCCAAAAATAAACAGTTGTATTTAACTGTGAAATATCACAGGCCGTTGGGCATAAAGTTATAATTAGATACAGAGCAAAGGTCACGCAATAGTGACATTTGATGAAATTTTCAAACTTTTTACTGAAAGTAAGTACAGAACATTAATTTGCTGAGGAGATGAAAAGAAAAGAAAACGTGGGCGGTGCGGTGGGTGCCGCCATATCGATCGTCGGAAAGCCAAGTTAAGTTTTTGAATTTAATCATAAAAAATTTTTTCAGTCACTTTAGAGTAACACAGGCAGGTAGATGAACTTTGATCTTCAAAAGATTACAACAGAAATAACTTATTTTAAACCGTTTTCTGACTTAGCTTAAATTACCTTTGAATTTCTTTTCGATGTTTTTTCTCAGAGTAGTTAGAGACTACCTACTGGTGGTTTCATCTGACATTATGTTTAAATCAAGGACACGTGCTATTTTGCACCCCTTTTTGAGATAAACCTGCCATAGACTTCCAAAACCGCTCCAACTCTTGTAACCTAGTTTCTACGGTATATAGAACCATGAAAACACCGAAACACTTAAGTCCAACGCGACCCAGGGTCATGAACAACTTTACTGTCCTGAATCCCACAAAGAGATAATAAATAATAAAATATCATTATAGGAGAAGCACTCTTATCTTGCAACCCCTTTACAGATAAGTTTTCCACATGATTTCTTCTGCTTTTCGCATATAAGTAAAGATTTCTTTGCTAATAGGAGATTTCTTTCATCCGTGATCATGGCGCTTGCAACAGTGTGAAATATCGGAAACTCATAGACATAAATAATGGTAGGTAAATATCCCGTCTCAAGTTCTTATGATAGTCTTTCCTAATAGTTCTAATTCAGTATCATCTGTCTGCATATAAATAGTACTAAGTATTGGCCACTAGTTTTTGCTATTCACACTGCATAGTAAGATGTAACCTGTAGTTGTGTAGGTACTAAACGGATTACACCATGTTGTGAAATATTATGCAATAGTTTCAATGAGGTACTTACGAAAAAAAAAATTCAATGCTGCATTCCTTGGAGTATTTTTAACAAATGTTCATAAAAAAGCTGAAGAGTTTATTTGTTCGAACTCACTAATCTCCGGAAATACTGGTCCGATTTGAATAATTCTATTTTTGTTGGAAAATGCATTTAACAAGGAAGGAAAGAGGCTGTATCCCGCTATGACCAATAGGAGTCTATCATAGCGGGTGAAACCGCACCGGAGTCGCTAGTGTTTATTATATTGAATTTATAAACGTTAAAATTTTTCCGAAAACCGATGATATTATCATCGGTTTTCGGAAAAATTTTACTCTTCTAAATATAGATTCGGTTTGTAGTATGTATGTGTTGGTTAATTCAATTATCGGGCGTAGCATTGGGAAGCTTATCAACATACGATTATACCTACATATATCTGAGGAAATGAATATTTAATGCTAATCATTAGTTTAAGCTGTAATTACTAATGAGATCTTTTTAATTACAATCACACACATTTGTATAACACTTATACTAACTTCTTTTTGTTCTATTCCATTGCTTTTCTTTTCGTTTTGATTAGGGAGAGTCCTTTAAATTCACGTAACTACTGATATTGAAACGGTACAGTTTCTCATGAGAGAATAAAATAATAAGAATAGTCTAATTAAAGAAGAATTTAAAGAAAGACGTAGACGTTTTAGAAGATTTAATTTTTTATGAATAAGCAGCAAAGATGCAGCAGAAATTGTTGTTTCGGGTCTGGGTGTGATGTGTATGTGAGCTTGTATGTTTGTAAACGCACCCACGACACAGGAGAAAATCCTAATGTGGGGCAACGTTTTTTTTTCAAACATATTTATTACGGAAGCGGTAGCAGTAACCTTGGCAAGGCGTGTTCTACATCAAAACGTTAGCTACAGAAAATTAACAATGCAGTACGTACAAATGATTACGTTTAACGTACGAGAACGGAACGGTTTTGGCAAAGACACTACGGAACTGTAAACAAATGGTCTGTTGCGTAAATATTGGCGTAATCATCGCCGTTCATTGATAAGCTATCCGATCTTATTAATAAAAGGTAAACAAATAGAATATGTTACAGATTTTTTTTGTATTTACCTATACTTGTGTGTGTTTTTTTTTTATGAAACACGCCGTAATCGAGCCGACGTATTACCTGATGGTAAGCAATAGCTGCCGCCCTGCATGGACACTTGAAACACCAGAGGCGTTACAAGTGAGTTGCCGGCTTTTTGGGAGTTAGGAATTTAAGGGTTGTTTTTCTAGAATCGGGAATGGGGAAGATTGGGAAGGGGGGAATTGGGCCTCCGGTAACCTCACTCACACAACGCAAGCGTTGTTTCACGGCGGTTTTCGGTGAGGCCGTGGTATCACTCCGGTCGAGCCGGCCCATTCGTGCCACAGCAGGGCTCTCCCATACTATTGTGTATGTTTAATTGTATATTTGTTATGTTTTATGATGTGAAGAGTGCTAAAGTTGACGATAATTGTGGGATAGGAGGCAATAGAGCAGATAGATTGCCTGATTGTAAGTGTTTGATTAGCACCACCCATGGACAACCGCCTTTGGTTCTCTTATTATTTCTGTTTTCAGAATGTTTCAGTTAAGCATGAGCATCGTCCCGCTCTCTATCCCCGAAGGGGTAGGCAGAGGTGCACATTATGGCACTGTCCAATGTACACCCAGTTTTCACCATTTGTGTCATAAGTCCCATGTAATAGGGAGTGAGCCTGTTGCCATAAGATGGGCACATTTCCAGACTTCGTGCTACTGCTGATATTTTTTTCGAAAAACCTGTAAAAGCCCAGCATTAACAACTTTGCCCGATCCAGAAATCGAACCCGAGACCCCTTGCCCTGTAGCCGGACTTAAGACCACTCGACCAACGAGGCAGTCACGAACAGTTTATTCATAATAAAGACAAGAAAGTCTTCTCAAGCTCTGTCATTTCGTGAATCATTTAATTTATCATTTTATTGTCTGCATGCGAAATCGTGAAAAACTATAGGAGAAATTATTATTCAATACACTCTTATTTTCACGTATTGTGTATTGAAAGTTGGCATTTAATTTCAGTTTAACAATAGGTCAATCACTCCAGCGGCTGGCCGTGACCGATTGGCTTGTATTCTACGCATGTGTACCTACCTATTGTATTATAGCAGTATACAATCATACATGTGTTGATAATTACGTATATTACAGCGGCCATGTGGTTTCTACTGTAACCTTCATCGTTGAAACGATGCGTAATATAGTTTCAAATAGTGGTAAGCAGCGGTGTACCCTTTGACCTTACTATAGGTAGGTTCAGGTACAGATATAAGCATGAATATTACTAGACAGAGGTGAGATTATTTTTATAAGCATTATTTAGCTTTACTGTATTATTTGGAATAGCTTCACAATATAAGCAGCGAGCAGCTACGTCCTATTTTCCGATAACCTATTTTTTGAGGGGGGAAAATCATCCAATGACTTCTCCCGCCTTGGGCACAGCGAGAGGCAGTGTCAGACTCTTGCTGACTAAAAACCACCCCGTTCCTTCTCCTGCTTTTCTAGCCGGAGCCCCGGTAAACCCGCTAGGTAGTCCGCAGCTTCGGATCAGGCCTACTTGGCCCCATCTGTGGTGGTCTGATGGCTTTTTGAGGCGTGCGCGGATCGCGACGCGCCGCACGCACGGCTTTTCAAATAACCTAACACCAGATGGTTTGAAGATCGTATCCGCCTAGAGCAGGACACAATGCTAGCAGAAGCCTCCTTTAAGAATAAATAGATCCTGTGTCATCAGTAGACGTATTTCGACTGATGATAATGACGACTTTTAAATCTGCGATGACTATAGATATTTAGTTTAAGGTTTAGTTACGTGTATTATTTTATTTTATTTATTTATTCCTTTTCCATATAAATTACATTACAATATACTAAGCCCCACAAAACCGTTGTAGTGGTTTGACTGTGGGGTCGCTGAGTCTCTATGTTAATATGTTAAATATTTCTACAAATTAAAAGTGTCTAAGTAATATAATTGGCTACTTGACAGTTTTCGAAAAAGTTTTGTATTATATTCAGATGTTTCTTTTTTACGTCTTACAATAATTTATTTTCTCGAAATATAATTATTTAATAGAAAAATAACATATTTTCTTCATTAATTTGAATTGTCGCGCGAAAACAGCGTGTCACGTGACATTCCATAACGTGACGTCACATTTCACAAAACAGTGGTGGAGTTGTGCTGTCACTGTTTACGTACGGCGGTAATGTTTAATAAAATGTGACGTCACTTGACGTACAATCATGGCCGCGCTGCGTTTTGGTCTCGTAATGCACAGATTCAAATATCACAAATTTAAATTTCAAAAATAAAATATTATAATTAATATTAATGCAAACCAATAATTACACAGTGATTGTCTACCTTAAAGCTATCATATCAAACTTGTTTCATATTTTATTGTTACAACTGTCAAATAGCCAATTTTAATTTACGTTTAAATCTATTTAATTTTGCTTCACTCCTTATGTCTGCTGGCAGATTGTTCAATAGGTAAGGTATTCACTTGTTTAGTGTCCTGTCACCATAGTAATTGGTGACTCTGGGTACATTGAATCTACCAGCAGCCATAGATCGTGTGTTAAGAGTGTTGTTCACATAAGTTAAGGTATGTTCTTGGGTTCCATGGTGGTTAACTAATAAAATATATTTATGTTTTAAAGTAATCGGCAAAATTTTACATATTTTAAATAATTTTCTGTAATCTCCTTTACAGTTGCTTTTAGTTTTTTAGTGACACGTAGTTTTAAAAATAGGTATAGGTAAACTAGTCGTGGTTATGAAAGAGGGTGAGAGACGGTGAGATAGGTCAGTTTATAGAACTATTTAACAATATTGCGCGTATTGTGAACAACGTATTGGTAAATTAAGTATGAACAATTTTATTTTAGTCCTCGAATGTTGTCGATTAGTGATGTACCTACTTAGTTAGTTTTAACTGACTGCACGGTTGGTGCGGTGACTGGGCAACTGGCTGCCGCGCAACGGGTAGCGGGTTCGATTCCCGCACGGAGCAACTCTTTGTGTGATCCACAAATTGTTGTTTCGGGTCTGGGTGTCATATGTATGTGAACTTGTATGTTTGTAAACGCACCCACGACACAGGAGAAAATCCTAATGTGTGGCAACGTTTTTTATAAAAAATAAAAAAAAATAAATAAAAAAAAACTTTAGAACTAGTTTCAAAGGCAAAAGTCAAAATAGATCTGGAAGGCACTTTTGAACGTCAATGCAAATATTACAATAGTTATAAAAAAAACAAAACGTCTGTCTCTCGGTTAGTCATCTAGCGAAGCTATTTGCTCGTTCCTATGAAGAGGAACGAGCCAGAATACTCCATAGTTTAATCTTTTTCACAATAACTACAAATCTTGGTTACATTGTTTCGTTGGTTCAATTATGTGAGAATAGTTTGTATGATTGATGTCCAATACAATGCGTATAATGTGCCACCGACACTCTTTTCAACACCCTGATGCTGACGCTTCATAAAGATGGAGTAATTAAGGCGATTCTAAAGGTTCATTAACGAAAATACAATAATAAAATATCTAGTCATAAGCATTATAAAAATATATTGTGAATCCTATTGAAATTAATTGAAAATCAACACAATGCTCATTGTGGAATTGCCTAAAAGACATTTTTTGTGATTACGTTACACAATAAATTAGCATGCACCATGCGTAAGCGTATTCGCCAGCGTCCAATTCAATCGGTGTTATATCGATTACACCAATCGATTATACTATATTATCGATACCTGTCATACTTATGTATACCTTATCAGCAGTTACGTTTAAAAAATCTTTATTGCGTAATTTTCCATGTTTATTATTGAATTGCGAACCGAATCGATTCGATTTATTATTATAATCGATACCTACAAACGATTCTTTATAATCGGTTTGCATGGTAATGGTTGGTTGAATCATTTACTTGTATTAATATTAGTTAAGAATGCCCTATTCATTTATTTATGAGATCATTAATAAAATAAGATCGATTTCAAATTATGAGTGTCTGTCATGATAAGGTCATTTTGAAAAGAAAAACTAAACTCAAATCTTATTAATGTTTTTGGCATTTTTTATCGACTGCTGTGTGATTTATAGTGTTGTATGCCATATAAACTTGGAGAGTCCACGAAGTATGGCATTAACTTCTTCTTGAGATGATAAAACATCATTTAGTTAAGTAGATATATCCTTTTTTCATTAAATTTTGGATTTAAGGCCCTTGTGTCTTCCTCCACGTGTAACTACGCTAAAATATACAAATAGATTACTTATACTAAAGATACTACGCCACAAGTGGTGATTGGCAGTGCCCCTATTAACCCAAGAGGTCACAACACAGCCGTTAACATTATAGCATGCAGAATTGCAGATATTATGTAGGAAAGAACAGTTGATTGATTCGAAAGAGGGAAAATTTGAAATAATTAGGTACTTAGAAAATTTTCCGTTATGGTAGCCACAGGCATAACCGAGTTATATATATTGTACTCGTCCTGACAACTGTACAGTTTTCCCCTATACACGCCAGAATTTGCAAGCAGTTTTACATGTAAGGGCAAAACCGTCATGCAAAACCTAACGTTTATGGCCGCCGCTAAATAAAATTAACCATGCCAGGACACAGGGCTTCCTTGTTATCTAATTAGTCTAGTTTTTTGCAGTATGTAAATAACTAACTAAAGAACGAAGTAACTAAATAAAAATGATTCTGAAACTCAAAATGGCGGTTTCACTAGCTGTCAAAAACTAATTTGGCGCCAAATTAAAGTCCATAGACAACAGGGGCATGGTTTTCTGGAACGGTCTCGAACGAATGTCATCAGTCGATGCGGCCGTGTGACATCGAGAGTCGAGGCCGAAGTAACGAGGGCGCATCATGGAAAAGTTTACAACGAAAAATAGACGAAATGACACGTAGATTTAGAGATTATTTCTGTTTGTTTTGATTGCGATGCGATTTATGGAAGGTTCTGGATAGTTGAAATGGAAATCTAGGAAGAAGGAATGACTGAATATAAATCTAGAAGATTATTAATTAGTTAGCTAGATACTTTAGTCAACAGCGCGGTTGATGTAGTAAGTCATAGATTCGACGCTGTGCTTTACTTTTTACGGAAGGTTTGTCTTATCTTAATTAGACATAATTTTTGCGTAATTATTTTAATAGGAGCTTCTTTGTAAACAGTCGAAAGTAAAGCTCGCTTCGTGCTTCTTAAATGTCTTATTTAAAATAACTAACTTCGTTAAGTATTCTCGATCCACCAAAATCTCATGTTGTCGTTAAGTTTACGACATCGACAATGGCTCAATAAGTCAAATTGATTGTCAAAATGTTCTTCCAAATTCACAGATTAGAATCAGTATTATTTGACGATAAAACGAGAAGTTTATGTAGCCTGTCAGGTGAACATCAACCCGCTTGGAATTATATTTATGGCGGCCCTTGGAAATAATGCAATTGATGGCAATTGGGTAATCACTGCCTTGTTTAATAATATTCAAATTAGATGTGATGATTTATGTTTCTTTGCAGTATTATTTATTACATTATATGGCCTAATTAAATCTATATAATATGTACAAACATGAAGAGTATGTTTGTTTGAATGTGCTAATCTCAGGAACTACTAGTTTGGTTTGAATAAATATTTTTGTCTTGGATAGTCCATTTATAAAATAAGATTTATAAGCTTTAAACTCTTAAAACATCATGATAAGATGAATAGAAATCGGAGCAGTGTGTGAAGCTTTATGGGAAGAGCTAGTTTTAAGGAACTTTTTTATTCAGGGGTTTAGCCAGTGTTGCCTTACTGCGACTTACCTACAATAACTACCTAAGTACCTACTTTTAGTACAATTGAATGAAGTAATATTGTAATAATGTTGTATATTGCCAATGTTTTGACAACTGTAGGACAATGTTGTTGTTGAAGTGTGCTCAAGTATACAATATCACGTGACACATGTCGCCTACATTGTAATTGGAAAATGGTTCATTCTTTCATTTTATAAAGATCACAATGAATTCAATAGGTCATAACAATAAGATAGTTGAATGATGAACCCTTGTGACATATTTGAAAAGTGACAAGTGGGAATGTGAAATGAAAATAAAACATAGTGGTCTATGGTTATTCCTTTTTTTTTATTGTGTTCAAGGTAGTTAGATAATGTTTAAACTTAGAATTGGCTTGTATAAGTTTATTTTTTTTTTAATAAAACATTGGTTAATTACTAAGTACCTGTAGTTAGTTATTATTATCTTTCTAATGTAAAACAAAAATAGTTGTATAACAACTGCATGCTAGTAAAATAAAATCAATGAAAGAATCAGGTCACTGTTACTCGGTGCAGAGTTAATGACCCCATAGCTCTTTAGAACATTGTCTTGTGTCAACGTTATAATATAGGTATTTTGAACCCAATTTATGTTTAACAACCATTCATCTTCTTGTGTAAAATTAAAACTCTTATAAGAACACTATGATTTTGTGAAATCTTAAATTGTTATCATGTAGTTTTAAGCAAGAATATAAAACAGTCAATCAAAGTTCTAATAATGTTTTGTACTACATGTACATTCAAGTTTATGAAGTGCCCCTTAAATCGTAAAGATATGCCATAAACAAGGTTTCATGGCCCAATTATTTTTTAAACAGAGGTTTACAGGAACTAGGCTGTATACTACAAATACTGGCTAGAGGCACTCGTTACGAGTAAAGAGTAAAGGCACGATATGTTCAGAGAAATGAGGACGTTAGCCGGCGGCTCGTCGGCGGACGAATCATAACAAAAGTGACGATAATTGTTTTCTGTGCCACTAACATCCGATCGCATTACATAAAACACCACCGTACTACACTCTGGTATTCGAATTAAATGCCAACTTGCACTTACAGATCGATAAAACATCATACCACAAACGTAAATAAATCATGCAGACCTCACCTGCTCGTATCGATTTGGCCTGCATGTGGGCTTAAGTTAATCGATTTCAGTCATTTACATACGGATAAAAAGCGGGAATATTAACCCTAAATCATAATCTCACTTCATATCACTCGAAACTATACAGAAATATAGATTTACTTACCAAAGTATGCGGAGCTGCAACGGTGTCTATACACTAATGCACTGAATTATTTATATTGCACTCTAATTAAACGACTTACGTAAGTTATTCTAATGAAGATTAATAATTTTACCACTAAGATGTCAATGAACTATAACAGTAAACTGATTAATCTACGGAAATTGCAAGAAATTCTAATAAAATGTGCAATAACCTTCCGCAAAGTGTTTTTAGTTTCGCGATGATTTTTCTACAGAAATAAATAGTCCACTAATTTACGCCAGATGGCACCACATGCAGGTGTTCTTTTGACATTTCAATTTGTATGGCTGCGTTCCAAGCAGCCTAATTCAAAATTCCAAAATTATAGTTTCTTAAATCTCAATATTTTTTCTTGAGTGCTGGCTGAAAGCTATAGAACTTGGATAAGAATATATATTGTTCTTATTTCAGAGTCACAAAGGCCACCAAAACGAGCGTCAACATTATTTTCATTGTTTTTGTTTGATTAAAACGACTTGGATACGATCGCATCCAAAGAAGAGATTGACAGTTGACACAATGACATTTATGTTTATTTGATTTTGATCAGCTGTAAATTGCGCGCGTTATCGGTTAACTTAAAATAGAAATATTGTTGGATAAATCGCTAGTGCTTTAATCTCAACATGGTACCAAGTGCCAGGACAGCGCGTTTAGTCAGGGAAGTGAAGAACTTTGAAACAAAACCTCCATGGGGAATAGTTTGCCACCCAAGAGAGGAAGATATCTACGATGTGTTGAATTTCACTTTGCAAGGACCTAAAGGATCGCCGTATGAGAACGGAGCGTTTAAACTGACTGTTACAATCCCACAGAAGTATCCCTTCGAGCCTCCACTCGTCAAATTCACTACGCCGGTGTATCATCCCAACATAGATAAAGGTTACCGATCCCTATCATATTTATTTGTTTGAACCTGTTTAAAATGGCTAAATCTTTGCAATTAAATCACTAGTTGGGACATATATAGTCGCTTCTGTATATACGATATAAAAACAACGACATCATTGCCCCTAATATCAATAATTTTACAAGAACCTTCTTTATCAGAAATTACTCACTTACAGGTGGCAGAATATGTATGGACATGTTGAAAATGCCTCCTAAAGGGGCCTGGCTGCCCACAATCACACTGGAGACGCTGCTGGTGTCACTACAGACCTTACTGGCCAATCCAAATCCCGATGACCCTCTGATGATGGATGTAGCCAACGAATATAAGTATAACATCGACAAGTATATAGACAATGCTAAGAAACACACAGAGAAATATGCTAAAGGCTAAATTACTTACATAGTGTTATTGTTTGTCACACAGTGTCCATTTTTTTCATGTATCGTAAATGTTTGTTTAATTTATTCCGTTTTGCAATAATATTGTGACAAATTCGGGCTGTAGTGAGCATCACAGTGTTCTTAATGTTTAAGAATTTATCTTTTAATATTTAGCAAAGCTAAGGCAACTAATTATTACAAAATTTTGTTGATTACCCTCAAAAAAAAGTATTCTATAGTAGGTAAGATATTCCACGCTTCATTGAGATTTCCACTATGTTTCCGAAGTATAAATCTTAGTACTTGTTAAAGAAAGACTATTTTTGCTTGATTATACTAAGCCACTATGGCTATATACTATCTTGTTTTCTTCTTCTATGTATGTGATATAAAATATTGCATTTAACTGTTACATCATGTAAATAAGAGACTGGTATTTTAATAAACATTTCTTTAATAATTTATTGTTTTATTTACATTGATTCTTATATAGAAGGTTTACAGATACAGTGTAACTAAATTAACATAAATATACATATGACAATAATGTTTTATACTTATTGGAACTTTTCGATGTTACTCAACTAGACTCGAGTCACAACAGGGACCCATAATCATGAGTAACAGATGCGATGACCGATGGGACCAGTGTACACAGGTATAGGCTGACATATACTTATGCTCTGAGAAAAAATAATCATTTACTATGTATTTTTTAAATTAGTAAAACACTTTTATGATAACTATCATTGTACAATCTAAATTGATGGAAGACAAATGAGTCATGTAGGAGTATGATAAATTAATTATAATATACTTAATGCAGATTATACAAGATTAACATTTGTGACTGATTATTACATTCTATCTTATTGATAAATGAGGTAATTCCCACACACTTATGTATAAAATGTTTTCATAGCAACAGAAATATAGTACATACAACTTTCAGATAAAAATTAGACATTTTAAAATAATTTTGTCACCAACAATAGTCTTTATAACCAACTAGCAAACCCAGCGAACTTCGTTTCGCCACCTGCTCTTTTCTTGTTTTTTTTTTTTTTAATTTTCTTTGCTATAAACATCACGGAACCCGTTACCTTTCCATCGAATGCAAAACCGTGGAAATCGGTTCGTGCGATCTGGAGTTATAGCGTCAGGAAGGAAAACCCGACTTATTTTTATATAATAGACTTCACAAAGGAGGTTGACTATGTTCTTTTTACATGTAAGTAGTTCATGTTTTTTTCTATATGCATTTACAAAAATATTTTTACCAATGGTTTTTTAAAAAGTACCAGTTTTTATTTATTTTCTAAAAAATGTTGCTGCAGTAGGTGTTTTTTTCCTGTGTGGGGACTAGTAAGAAAGAATCATACATATTTTACATATAGGGCCTGTTTCACAATCTCTGGATAGCCGTAATGTACCAGATAAATTTGAATTCCAAATGTCATTTGTTTGAACTGACTACATAAGTTTATTAAGTAGTTTATATGCAGGTGGTAAATCAGGCGGTAAATCTACTGCATATGTATTAAAGCCAGCAAAAAAGACTTCAGTTCCAATTTTTTTTTTTCACAACTGGTCTTTGGATAATGTATGAGAGCTAACATAGTTGTGTGTAGTAATAAGCTAAATAGTATCCTAGACATGATTCATTAATATTTACATAAATATATTCATATATAAGAGGATAATTTTCAGCCCGTATCCGTACTGCTATCATCACCAGAACTAGCACTCTCCGTCTCGGAAGAACTACTATTTCTTTTAACTTTCCTACCAACAGTTTTAGGATTTTCTTCACTGGCAACACTAGGTTCCTTATTATTGTTACTCTCGTCACTAGTCATATCTTTTTTCTTTGATTTCTTGCCAGTATCACTAGTGGTAGGTTTCAGGGTTTCCGTGGAGACAGTTGCCACCATTTTGGATTCTGGTCTGGTCTCGGAAGCCTTGAAGTCTTCATCATCGTCGTCATCTGCTGGCCTTCTGTTGGCTATTGATGCTGCTACTGCTGATTTGTATGCTTCGGGATATTGTGTACTGAAATTGTAAAGCAAATCTACTTACAGTTATATATATATATATATAGTTTAAGAAAAATTATAAGAAGAAGTAATAAGTTTAAGCTTTTGTCTGCCGACAGGAAAATGTTGAAGGCAAATCTTCAGTTCATAGGTGACCTTTGTGGCAGTTAACACATTAATTTTATTCTAGTCAGACCATAATGTTACTTTTTAGAGTAAAGTAAGTAAAATTATTGTCTCTACTAGACTCTTAGTGAAGCTATTTGTTTGTTATAAATAAAGGATAAGTTAAATCAGATTCCTGCGGGTAACAAGGTTTACAAGACTCCTTGTAATATAATCTACAGATGGTGTTTTAGAGAATACTGACCTTAATTTAGTTTTAATAGCTCTAATCTTTTTGAATATGAATTCCAGATCCTTCCTCATCTCGAGGAGCAGTTGTGTGTGTTTCTTGAACTCGGTGGAGGCTGCACGGAGGCGGCTGGCAGACAGCTGGTTGCAGTTTGTTAACATTTCTGTAGTCTTCTCAAAACGTTGCAACCTGAAATAATAGATGACAAACCTTGAAATCCCAACTCCCAAAAGGTAAAAGACTTGTAGCGCCTTTGGTGTTTCAGGTGTCCATGGGCGGCGGTGATTGCTTACCATCACGAGTCCTGTCTGCTCGTTTATTGGATTATGCCATAATAGAAATATTAAGAGCGTAAGTCTTAATTAAGTTACCTAATTCTAGCATAGAATCTTACTAATGAATGATGACGACTATGTTATGATTTACGTAAAAACTACAGAACGGTTTAGAATGAAATTTAGCATATTTACGATTAAAGACGGGAATAACACATAGAAGGCTACTTTATATCGCGAATGCGCGAACGAAGCCATTGCCACTGTTGGGAGAAGCAGGAAACGTAACTTCGTTTTTTTTTACTTTGTCTACGTTTAGTAAGTGGAGGTTTCCTTCCTATATAACAATATAGAAGAAAGAAAGAAAGCCAAATATTATGTTCCTTTTTCAAACTTACATATTTTTCTGAGCTCTAATAACGGTTTCCACATCGTTCTGGTTTACCATTCCCGCTAAACCTTGCACAAATACCTCCGGTGCCGAGTAGTTTTGAAAGCATTCTATAGAGAAATCACTCTCAGGTGTGTCGTTAGCCATTTTAATACGTTTTTCCTTATTATTTTCCTAAGCGAAATCTGTAAGTAAATAAAAATCGATATTCAATACACGAAATAGTTGTCACTTTGACAAAATAAATACAAAAATTACACAGACTATAAATACCATTTTGACATTGACACAACTAAAGACAGTTAGATTTAAGCCCTTAATACACGTTCCAAATTGGTTGGACCTGACCAAATTGGGTCGCAACGCAGCCATCTCCCTGACGTTGCAACACACGTTACAACGATCGTGTACCTAATAGTCAGTTACTTTTATGCAAAGTTACCATAATCTACGGCAATTGGTCTTACGGTAATTAAATATATTTTCTCAAAAAACACGGTACGAATGGCTATACTGACGATGGGTCGGCGTCGGGAAGCCGACCACGGCTGAAGAATATTAATAATAATTATGTTGGTCCAACTACACACGTTACAATTTGGGCGGTCGGGTCCGACCAAATTGGGACGTGTAATAACGTTATTTCAGCTTCAATCATTTTTATAGACAATACGTCTGTTTTTTATAATCTTTGATTGAACTATGGGATTTTGGCATACCATAGAATTTCATTAATGCATAATATCTTAATAATTTTCAAGATCATAATAGAATTGATAATTCATAAGGATCTCTTCCTATATGGCTTACTATGAGATTGGAACCGATGTTTGTATATGCGGGTTGTATGGTTCAACAGCGCCTAGTACTGAGCAAAAAAGGAGTTAGTGAAAAAGACCGATAGATGGCATTATTGAATGAAATGGTAGTCAAATATTATTTTACAATAATTAAATTAGTCTTTGTCAACCACGGAATACAGAAAACTCAACAGTCTGGAATACTTCTTCAATGAACTAGGCGTCTCCTCCACACGATATAAGTCAATCTAGGTTGGAGTTTAAAGATACAAGACAAGTATAGATCGGAAAATTACACATTTTCCATAAAACTTGTAACTTTTACTAAACTGGTACACTTATGACAGATGTTTTTCTTTTTTTTACATTTGATGGGTCTACGTTTGGCCGCTATCTCGCCTGATGGTAAGTGATGATGCGGCCTACGATGGAGCACGTCTGCCCATAAGCAACCTATTCACTCGGGCCTTGAAGACACCTAGGTTATACCCATCAGGATACACAGATTCCGGCAAAGTATAAGTTCCGCTTGCAACAGTGCCCAAAATATCGGAAACTCATAGACATAAATAAACATGGTAAATATCCCGTCTTAAGTTTACTGATACGCAAACATATTTAGGGATACAAATAAAACTCACAGCTAACCTAGAATTTTGGTAGAATTTATTTTAAGGAGCATTAGGATTGACTTGACCTAAGCCTTGGACTTCTAGGTGGAATGGAACTCCTACATCATGATCGAAGTTACGGCGGCTATTCACTTTTTGTTGTTTTCTTTTTCTTTCTTCTGCCTTTAGCCTGGCTTCTTGCCTTGTCAGCTGTTTCGACTTGGGCGGCGAATAATACTGCAGTAACTGAACCAAGTCGGGCTGTTTTGTTTCAGGATCCGAGACGAGGTCAAGTAGCCACTGTGGAACATACATATTGTTGTTGTTTTCGTGATGTGCCACTATGTTGTAGTTACCTTTCGTATCCTTTCCACCATTGTTTATTTGTTTTTCTATTCCACTGACGTAGTCGTCGATCCGTCCGTCCTGTTCATTGTTGTCTGAGAGTAGATCCTTGATCTGTGTCGCTATAGCGTCCCCATTGTCTACTCGAGTTAAATCAAACACAAGTGCTTCTACATTCGATCTTTTAAGATTATCTTGTCCGTTAAGGATATTTTCTAAATTAACATTATCGAGCAACGCCGGTCCTTTCGTTTGGTCCAATTTTGGTGAGTTAGTTCTTGATAATAAACGTTCGACGTCCGACATTCCCAGGACTACAGCGTCTAAATCGTCACTTAGTTTTATTTTATTCCCTAACAGATTCGAGTCTAGTAATGATTCTAGATTATCTCTGTCTCTATCATCGTCATCATTCCGATTGTTGCTGTCTCTTTCGCACCTGTTTCCTGTGCAGCGTAACTCGCTGACATAGCTTCCATCGTCAGCGATGTTTCTCTGTAAATCATTCAGGAAAGCGACGATGTCTTCATTATTTTCCTCGTCCTCTCTTGCTTTGTACAGTTTAAAATTATTGGAATCAAGTGATAGTAAGCGACCTAGCACATCGTTGGCATTAGATTTGTGCTGTGATTTATCAGCATTACTCATCACGTTGTTAAGAATGTCTTGTAAGTTGTTGTCGTTGCGGTCGTAGTCCGCGGCTTCGTCGGAGTAGTACCGTGTGGCGTATTGAGGTTTTTGTTTGTTGTATTTGTTGCGATGTTTGCCGACGCTGTATATGTGAGCCGTGTCTTCATGGTGGTTGTTAGGCCCATCTTCGTGATGACTTAGTGCAATATCGTATTTACCTTGATTCTCCAACAGCTGCAGTATTTTTTGAAGCCCGGATTCACCTGTTACGTAAGCTTCCACATCGTCTGCTGTCGCCTTGCCGATTACGATGGCGATTATTCCAAAGACAATGAAGTAGGAGATGTGGGCCGCCATTTTTGATTTAAATATTCTATTGCAACATAATATTTCCTAGTAAAGTTTATAATTATTATAAACTCTCAATGGGTTTCGGTAATAGCGAGCTATAATTGGTTGGGCAGCTAGTTGCAGGTAACGATAGAGGCGACTAATTGAGCGTGAGATTAAAAACCTCTTAAACATTGCGTTACTGTGGGCCGGAATGAGTTTTACAGTTTTAACTGGTTTCTTGTGAACATTGTACACTTGAACGTGTATTTTACTTACAACCTATGTCCATATGTATATGTAGTGTGAATTAAAATTATAAAAAACTTAACTCTATTTTTCTACCGTTATCATCTATTTCGTTGATCTTTCTGTCACAAACTATATTGCTACTTTTAACTTGTGATTTGCAGTTGTTCAATTTTGTTGTTCAGTTATTGTTGTTGTATCAAGTTTCGAGATATTATTATTTATCATCGCTATATTATTTTTATACCGGTCATCTCCAGAGACGGATTGAACCCATCGAACCCTAAGCAAGCACCTAATTGGCATCACTATTTTTTTGACGCTACCAACATGCGTATTTCTATGTAGGAAATGCGCGCCTCGCGATGTAGCGGTGCCATTCTGTACCCTGGTGGCCAGACACAGGCACATGTCTTGGTTGTCTCAGGAATAATACGCCTCAAGGGGCTCAGTACGAGTTTGTTTAACGTTTAACGAGATCGAAACGAGAGCGCGTTCGTTCTCTGATTGGTTGGTTCATTTGCACCGGCCAATTAGAGCGCAAATAAACTCGTGCTAAGGATACATTTTGTGAGGACAATTTTAGACAAATAATATATGATGACATCTTTATACTTTATAGGATGGCGTTGGGCCACCATCTCGCCTAGTGGTAAGCGATGATGTTGCCGACAATGCAGCACGCCTACCTATGAGCAATCTGTTCACTCGGGACTTTAAGATATTATTTTTGTAAGAATGCAACAAAAATATCTGTTAAAATATAATATGATTTAAATATTAACTATTCGTGCGAAGCCTGGGTATGAAATTAGTATTGCATACGTGTACAATACTTAATTAAATCAATAAAAATAATCAAATTTGTATTCGTAATACGAGCATACTTACAATGAATTATACTCAAATACTTGATAAGGTTTCCAAATAGCTAAATCTTCTGATAAATTACGTTGCACATAATTTTAATCAAGTGTTATTAGGTATAGGTACAAGGTAGGTAGGAGTAGATTATATTAGTATTAACAATAGACCGATCAAAATACGTAAAAAAGGACCTAACTTAGACTGCGCGGTTGGCGCAGCGGCTGAGCAACTGGCTGCCGTGCAACGTGTAGCGGGTATATACCCACACGGAGTAACTCTTTGTGTGATCCACAAATTGTTGTTTCGGGTCTGAGTGTCATGTATATGTGAACTTGTATGTTTGTAAACGCACCCACGACACAGGAGAAAATCCTAGTGTGCGGCAACATTGAAAAAAAAAACATCCAACAGCAAGTACCAATGCGACTTTACCCGAATTATATGTATTTCCTAATATTATTTAGACACCACTGACAAACGTTGAAGGAAAACATCGTGAGGAAACCTGGGTTTATAATTTCTAATTATAAGTTTGAAATCTCCAACTCTTGAGCAAGCGTGGTGTTTAATACTTGAACCTTCTCCGTGTGAGAAGATGTCTTTGGTCAGCAGTGGCCACTTAAAGGCTGTTGATGTGATGTGATATTCCAAAGGTAATATTTTGTACTGAAATTAACTGTTGCCATAATTAATATTTGGTATCTTAATGTAGCAAAATGTTTTCATCTAGACTACAATTTCAACAATATGTCTTTCTTTATCAATTCTGCCGCACCTGACACCAGAGCAATTGGGTTCAGAGAAATCACGCATGAAGCCCTTGGGGTCAACAAGTTTCTCATACTCAGAGATCTTCTTGTCAATCTTGATTAACAGTCCAATGACGTCATTGATATCATTGTGGATGCTTGGATTCCTCTGTCTCTTGTATCGCTTGTCATCACACTCATTACCATCACATTTATCGTCCGCTTCACCAAATTTCGTTGATTTTGGAGCATCCGAACATTCGTCTTTGGGTTTCTTGCGACATATTCTAAGCTTTGGTTTAGTAAATATTTCATTGTTTGGGGCAAAAGCCTCTGGAGGTACCTTTCCAACATTTGCCACTCCTATCGATATATTGAATGCTTCTAAAGGACTGACATTACTAGAAGCTCGTTCTTCTATTCTTTTATTGGTGTTAACGGGGTTTAATTCTTGGTCATTGTTTATGTCATTGTCTATATGTTTAAGGCCATATTTATTTCGTTGGTTGGATAGTACCCGTACCAGTGTTCTCATTCGGTCCTCGTTGTACTCGAAGGCCCCGTATGTCAGGGTTAATGTGGAAAGCACGTAACACAGGATTGTTGGCCCCATCACTGACTACTTGTGTTAATGTTACTGTGCATCCTTGATTGTATAGGTTCAGACGATAATCGATTTGTAAGACAATGTTCATTGGGGTTTATAATTGATTATATCTGCGACGCTACGTTGTTAAATTTTCATATGGATTTAGTATTAGGTGGGGAATATTTGAGCAGTATGATAGGTATGGTCTTCGCGACCATACCTATCATACACATACATTCACTCGACACCGGCACCGTTGACTTAGAACAAATTTTTTTATCGTCTACTTTTGTAAAGAAATCTTCTGTCTCCTGGTTCTTGCTTGACTATTTTTTCATCAGCAGTAAGGCCCCAGCCGCACTATAGTGGGAATTGGGCCTTAGTATTAATTAGATCAGGTTGAATGTCAGTATTTTACATGGAGCGAAGTATTCGTCTAGTACCTAATAATTGTTACCTGCGGCCTCCAAAACATTGTAACCTCCTTACTTTTTTCAGATAGGTACGGTATTTAAATCCTAACTAGGTTTCAACGTGAAAGTACAACAGATTTTTATATTTACAATATTATTAAGGACATAGGTACGACATCAACTTCATCAGACGTCGCGGCAGGCCCAAAAGGAGATGGTGGGACTCCTGCGATAAGGATTGGCTGCAGAAAGCTATGCACAGAGAGGAGTGGAAAGAGGGTAGGGAAGCCTTTGCCATGCAGTGGGTCGATGGCGGCTAAAAATAAAACAAACTCATCTAGAACAATCATGGTCAAATAATACAAAATTATTTTTATTATTTATTCATTTATTTCAGGCTTCATAGGCCCATATAAAATACTATAAACTAATACATTAAAAATTTATAAATACTATACATACATTACAAACAATATTACAATTACTTAGTACTTAATAACTAGGTCACACGAAGAGACGGCGTCGTGTGTCGCGCGGTGTCCGGTAGCCGACCTCGGAACCGTCGGTAGACTACCCCTCGCGGCCAAAACTCCTCCTTCATGAAGGTCGACAGATGTTCAGTCGGCACCCTGACCACAAAGGACTTGAAGTGCACTCTGTGTTGAGAGTGCAGCTGCTCGACCTTCAGATGAAGCTTTGCCTTTATCTTGATGAACTCCACAATCTCCTCCACCTTTGTAGAGTCATGCAGACGGGACACGTAGAGCAGCGTCGCTGGTACAGCAGGACGCAGCAGATGGTTATGTCCTGTCAATGCGGTACCGCACTGATTGCGGCAAGTAGGCTTCCTCTTCTTCTTTCTTTCGACAAGGGTAAAGCCTTCCTTGTCATTCTGGTTCTTTTTAGGAACCTCCTGATGCAGATCCACGTGAGGCTTTTCGCCCTGTTGAGTCTGCTTACCCCCCTTTGCAGCGATGTCAGCGTAAGCACGTTTGGGGGTCGACGTACTCACACGTGTCGTAGCCTGCGCCGGAGACGCTAGCCGTTCGGCGGAGTGACTCACTGCAACGCCCGCACGTGGCGATGCCTGCGCCTTCGCCGACTCAAAACTGCTGACCGATGCATTAGCTGCACCGCGGCATGTGTTTGCGTCGGTGCACAGTTTCGGTGACCCACTTACAGCAACTGTGTTGCGTAACGCCATCAATTCCGCACGGAGTTCTCCAATTGTATTCTCTGAAGACATCAGCTTGGATTGTACCTCAGCCAGGCTTGTCTTCAAGGATATGATGTCCTTGAGTAGCCTGGTAACGTCGACGTGATCAAAGGTGACAGGGGGCAGCTTGTGCAAGTCCTTTGCCACGAATGCAGGCACGTCGTCGGGATCTGTCACCTTCAGCAAGGTGATTATATCCTGCACACTTTTCTCCGTTCCGTCTCTTCGGCGAGCTGGCATCTCGTCCAGCTTTCCAAGACATTGGAATAGCAACCTTTTGCCGCTACTTATGTCTTCCTCCTTGAAGTTAGTTTTGCAGATTTGCAAGATGCTAACCTCATCCATCGTGTCGATGGCATGCTGAATAAATGCCAGCAACTCATTGGCTATGAGTGGTTGGGTACTCATAGTAAGGCAGGCAGCGGCTAGTGCCGCGCGATTCGCGAGTTTTGTAAACACGACCGTATACGAGCGCGCTTCGCACTGCACTCTATCTATTGTGGTATACATAATTATTATGATATGATATACACATGCCAGAAGACTTATCAGTATGACACGTTCAAAGCCAAGCAGCTTTCATTCAATAAAATAATACACACAGTCTTAAGTATGGTTAAAATAAAAATGGTTTATTAGTTTCTGGTATCTTGATGGTGATGGGAATATGAACTTGTTGATACAATTGTAATAACTAGACTAGATACAAGTTGGACATGTGACACTGTTACAGCCTTTGTGCTCGGGCTACGGCATTTTAGCTGAGCACTGGCTTTTTCGCAGCGTGTTCCTTATTTATTTACTTTTTAACTAGCAAACCCGGCGAACTTCGTTTCGCCACCAATGATTTTCCCGGTTTTCTGGCTTTTCTCTTGAATTTTTCCAGTTTTTTTTGCTATAAACCTCACGGAGCTCGACACCTTCCCAACGAATGCAAAACCGTGGAAATTGGTTCGTGCGTACTGGAGTTATAGCGTCAGGAAGGAAAATCCGACTTTATTTTTATATTACAGATTTTTATCTTGTTGTGCATGCATTATTTTATAACAGTGCAAAATAAACTACTTTTCTTCTTTTTTTCTTTCTTTCTTTCTATGTCCAACTTCTATCAATTCTGTCACATCTTCTACGAGGAACGGATATATTCCTCTTCTGCATGGTCTCCATTCTCGATAGGAACACCATGCTTTTCATACTCAGAAAACTTGTGATCAACTGCAGACAACAGTTTGAGTATATATAGAATATCATCGCGTACACTGAGGTCTCTGGTCCTCTTGAACTCCCTCCCATCATAGTAATTCCCATTACATTCCTCATCATCATCATCATCATCTTTAGGTTTATGTTTAGGACGTATTATTGCACTAACTAGAGGTTTGGGTGTACACTTATACTGTTTCGGTTCCTTGTGACCCATTTTAAGGTTTGCTTTGGTTAATACTCCATTGTTTAGGCTAGAAACTCCAATAGGAGCCTTCCTCATTCCAATTAACATGTTAAATGCTTGTAACCCACTGTTTACCTTATGAGTCTGCTTATAATTATCATTTGCATTCCGTTGCTCCTGTTCCATGTAGTGATACACTGGGTTTTGCTGGTGGCTTTTTGTTGGTATATTAGTGTCTATGTGTTTAAAGTTGAGGCCATATTTGAGTCGTTGTTTCGTTAGTGTTGGTAGTAATGTTTTGAATCTTTCGTCGTAATAATCGTGGAAGCTGAACGCTAGGGCGAATGTGGACAGTATGTAGCACAATATTGTTGGCCCCATCACTGCGTGCTTTTGCAAGTATTACTATCTTGTACTGTCCATGCTTGATATCTTCAATTACGAAGGTAGTCAAGCTATCTAGCTGTATCATTGGCATTATAATTGATTGTCTACGTTGTTATTGTTAAAAAATACGTAAAATTGGTTGTCAGCTGGAGATTTAAATTAGCTACATTAAAAATGGATGTGAAATTTCCGAATCAAAAGCATACATGAACTGAAAGAAAACCAGCTTTGTCAAACCTCATAATATACCTAAGGGAATAATAATTACGGTACTTTATTCTTGTAAATAAGCAATAAAACAGCACTATAACACGTCATCATTATGGAATTTGGAGTCAACTATATGTTGGTCGGACAGTGCGACATAATATTTATCCATTAAGTTTTTCGATTTTATAAATTTTCAGTCTATCGCCACAGAATACTACTATCACATTAGGCTCATCTTGTCACTCTCAACATCCAATACAGTATTTTTTTATAGGTTTAAAATATATTATTAATAATACGTATGCATTACATATGCAATTTAAGACGACCGCTTCTCATACATGAGGGTGGGGATTCGCAACCTCCCAACAACAAGTACTAATGTGACTTTTCCGAGTCATAAGTACTTTCTATGATCATTTAGATACCACTGACTAACAGCGAAGGAAACTTTGGAACCAGCACCTAGCTTTACTGACGGACAGACCTAAGTATAAGGTTTAATTGGAATAAATGATTTGACTTTGAATTAAGAATGTTTCATTTGAGGGTGGAAAATCATCATCTGACTTCTCCCGCCTTGTGCGAGGCGAGAGAGATTGTCAGACTCTTACGAATTAAAAACTGCCCCGTTCTTACTCCTGCTTTTCGAGCCAGAGCCCCGGTAATTCAAATCGAATCAATGCATTTTATTTAATTTAATTTAATACATTTTAATAGGTTGATAATTCAAAATGTTACATAATTTGACTTAACAAAATGCCAATCTTAATAACTATCTATAACAAATCAGGTATTGCTTGATTGACATTGGATTACTCATGGTGTATTTGGCTCACTATTTTTCTAACTTCCTTCATAATCTTCTTTCGTTCCTTCAATAACATCTGTACGTCTTCATCTTCTAGTAAAGAATTTGCTCTTAAATTTTTAGCAAGAACGTTTGTTATGAGCGTGTCCACGTGTCCAAGTAATTCGTCTTCTGTAACAATAGCGTTTGAGTAACTGGAGTCACCTTCACCCTCCACTCTGTCACGGTCGCATCTGTCTTCAGAACAACGAACAGTATTTCTGCTGTCATCTTCATTCTCTCTGTCTCTATCGCACCTGTTATCTATGCATCGCAGCCCATCCAATTCTATTACATTAACTTCGTCGCTATTAGTATCTTCGTCTCTTTCTCGCGCGCATCTGTTGCCAATACAACGCAAGCTATTGCTATCATCAGTGTAAGTACACAGATTTCTACTGCAACGTAAATTATTTAGTCCTAGTTCAGCTATTGCAAGAGCAACGTTCGGATCCATACGAGCGTCATCATCGTCATCGGTGTACTCATCATCCTCATCATCAGCGTCATTGCTATCACTACCAGAATCAGCATCAGATTCAGAGTCGATGTTGCGGTTCCGACCACATCTGTTTCCAACACAACGTAAAGATTCAGAGATATCATCTGACAAGCATCTATCTCTCATACAACGTAAGCTATCAATGGCATCCCTGTCATCGCTGTTAAATTTACTGCATCTATCCCCGATGCATCGTAGTAAATCTATTTCATATGCATCGTTATTGGCGTGTTGTAGTCTACTCCTGCTGCAGCTTGCTCCAGTACAGCGCAGAATATTTTTGTATCTATCTTCGTTATTGTAATTTACGTCGTCTGTTCTTCTACTACATTTATCTCCTATACACCGAAGATGTTGATTATAATTTGCGTTGTTTCGTTCATTATTGTCATTAGAAGCGTCCCCACTATCTCGATTCTTGTTGTTGTAATTATTAGCATAATCAACTTTATTCTTAATGTCATTAATGCCAGTTAATCCCAGTTCCTTTTCAAGTTCGTTTAGAAATTCCGCAATTTCTTGAGTGTTGTCATCGAATGTTCTAACTTTGGTTTTATTGCTGGGGGGCCAGTCTAAATCTGTGCACTTTCCGACTTTCTTCAGACAGTCTTTCTTTGAACCATTGTTCTCCTCACCGTTCTCATCACCGGATCTTTGCAGTTTTGTGAGTATATGGTAGAGGAAATCGTAGAGGCCGTCCTTTCGAGCTGGGAGTTCCTTGCTTTTCTTTGGTTTCCACTCATTTAAGCCCTTGTTCGTATCTGCATATATACTTTTTTCTTCGTTATTGTTATATCTGCCTTTTGTTTGGCCGCGATAAGATATTTGTGCAACGTCTTCATGGTGGTTTCCTGGCCGATCCTCGTGGTGACTGAGCTTTACATTGTAATTGCCTAGTTTGTTAAGAGTTTGCATTAAAGCTTTTAACTTATATTGGCCTTCACTTCGAGTTAAATCTTTAAACACAGGGCCCCCATTTGCAAATAGTATTACACAGAAAAGAACAAAACATGAGATTTCTGACGCCATTGCTCAGACCATGCCGTTTCCTTCACAGAATTATAATGATAGTACTTTCTTTGTATCGTTTGGTTAAAGAGCAAGATAATTGATTAAGAAACTAGTTAAAACTGATTACATTTACTGTTTATAAAAGCATGAAATTGTGCATTAAAAATGTAACGCTATCTCTGTAACGCATTCCCCGTTTAATTATTATTAATCTATTAATTATTTATTTAGTCGTCCACAACTTTATGCCTTGTTTAACAGGTTACGTGGCTTGAGAATCTAGTTAGTAGATGGTCTTGTAAATCTTTTCAATGCCGATCTTTATACTAACATATACGTAGGTACTTGGACGTTGAATTTTGGTACAGCGTTCCAAAGAAACAATATTATTCAGATTCAAATTACTTGTTGAAATCAATAGCAATACTCGTATAAAATAAGTAGAAACTTTTACTCATGAGGTAAAATAGCATGCTGACTCTCTAAAATGTAGACACAGTCTATTGAAATCACCATATAACAGTGCGCATGTAACTGAGAGAATTGTGTACCTTATGTGATAAAGTCTAAGGAATATTTTCCAAGGTATATAATATCGTAGGGAAACCATGGTAGATGGTACATTTATTTGGCAACAAAGACCAAATGATATGCAGGGTTTATAATTAAAATGACAATACATCTCGTTTCTAAGTCTGAATCGTTTATTATTTTCAAAGTCTGACAGAAAATATTCTAGTATTCAAGACCTAGTATTGCATTTTGAACAAGAATAGATGAACTAATGAACTATATGTATGTACGTGAGCAAAGTTCGTAGTTTCTAGAAGACTCTATTATAAAACATCGTGAGAATGGCGGGTAGTATTTTCATTCAGAAGATCAAGCTCAGTGTGTTGTTAAATAGGCTGTTGTCCAGTAGTTGTTGGAAATCGACTGATGATTATTCTGATCTTCAAGATGGCAGTACAAATACTTGGCATACTTGTAACAGTTACAAGGACGAACCTTGTGTCAGCAATCGTTTTATTTCCTTCACCAAATCATATTTGTCGTTACGTTTCTCTATATCGTCCAGTATAAAATCAATGTTGTTCTTCTTGTTATTCAGAAGATTCTCTAAGACCATACTTTTAAGGGATTTGCTTAATTGTTGGTCAGTTCGAGTGCTCTCACCAGACAACAAACGTTGTAAGTCATCGGCGTCAAGAATAACAGCATCGACGTTTTCACTGATTTTTACACGTTTGGGCTGCCATTGCGTTTCATCATTTCTGTCATTGTTCTCGTTGTGTCTGGCAACAGAACAAGTCTTTCCATGACACCGCATGACATTGCCTTCTCTGTATCTACTGCACCGATTGTTAGAACACCGCAGGTCCTCGCGGCCGTCTTGGTCGTTTTCATCCCTACCGCATCTATTCCCGTTGCAGCGAAGCAATTCATCAACGTTTGTATTACATTGGTTGCAGGGTGCATCGTCTCTCAAGGTGCCGCAAGCATTGGCGCATCGTAGACTGTCACCATCACCCTCGTCGTTGTCAGTACTGCATCTGTTACCTGCACATCTTACCGTTATTATTGAGTCGTCGCTGTCTCCGTCCCTGCCACACCTGTCGTTCGCACATCGCAATTCAATTTTGTCTTCATCGTTTCCATTATTGTCATCATTTAAATATCCTAAAATACGGCTCTCAAGTTGTAGTAGAGGTGAATTTTTACACTTAGTTATGTCAGTACATCCTGGTGGTTTCTCAATCAATATGCTGGCCTCTGGTAGTTGTGGTACTCTGTCTGCCTTTGTGTGTAAATTGTAGATACTTTGCACGTCTGGGGTTAGTTGGATTTCTTCGCTTTCTTCTACTGGTGCGGCATCGTGCGGTGAGATGCGAGCTTTGTCCTCATGATGACTTTTAGGACTGTCTTCGTGGTGACTGAGAGCGATGTCGAATTTACCACTCTGTTGGGTCAAAGCTTTCAGCAAACTCTCGATTCCAGATAAGCTGTTGTCAAGCGGCTTCCCGAGGGTGCATGATATTAGGCCGAATAGGAAGAAGTATGAGATCGCAACCGCCATCGCTCACAGTTCGCTTGATACCAAGCTATGTTCTACACACGTTGCTAATGAAAGCAACTTCACGGGTCCTTCAGATTATAAGGTAGACAAATTGATTTCGAAACTAGTTTTAAAGATGGAACTATCAAAGTATAATTCAGCGTGTGATTGGAAATTTAAGACAAATGAAATTGACGTGTGTGATGATTTTAACGAAGTTAAGTAGTAAATAGTAGCTAACGAGCGATCAAACGCATGTCGTGTAGGCTTAACTTTAAACTGTAAAGTAAGAATTAAACCAAGACAATGCCAGTATTCGTTAATATAAAGCCCAGAAACACTAATGATTAGAATATAACTTTGGAAGGTGGGTACTAAAAAGTAGGCTAACCAGCCAATTTCAATATACCAAATGTTATTTTAAACAGTTTAAAACAGAGATAAACGTACAGAGAAATATTATTAGAAGAATATTATAGAAATATTTCGATATTTATCGGTAGTCGATGATGGTGATGCAGAAACCTCATTGCGTTTTAACCTCTTTGCATCCAAATGCGGCAGCATTTAAAATGGGCTCAGTGGTGTGCTATTCTTATGTCTGGAGTAGGAGATTACGATGGGCTAGTGATGATAGCAAAGATTGCCTAAGCCATAGACAGGTTAAGCAGGTAGTAGGTAGCATAATTGATTTAAAGCTTTTAAAATTCACCGTTGTTTTTTTGATCACCTGAACTATCAGGTGATTCTTTACTAAAACAATTGGCTCCATCCACGGACTACCGCAAAACCAGTGGTACTACAAGTGCTTGGCTTTAGGATTAGGGATTTGAGGTAATAAAACAATAAATAAAAGGATGAGTAGTAGTTAAATAATATAATATATTGTATTTCATATATGCATTAAAGATGAAATAATACGTAACCATTTTTTTATAAACGACATTTATCTAAGTAGCAGCTCTAAGCGTATCCTTAAGCACACTTCATCAATTTCACCAAGGGTTCTAAGTTAGTGGTCTAGGTTCTATCACTTGTAGTAAAGCTGTAGACTATGTACTACATTAAAACAATTTTTGCAACTTCTGAATCATAGGGTTATCATCTTTGGCTTTTTCTACGTAAACAACGGAATCACGATTATAATTCTTGTTATTGTTGTTACCCTTGTGTAATCTCCCAACATCAACATTACTTAGCTTACCTCCTTTTTCATTCCTATTATTAGAATTTAAATAAGATGCGAGTCGCTCAAATGTATCTGTGTCAATCATTACAGCATCTGAGTTTTCACTTAATTGAATTATTTTTGGCATTCTTTGTTTTTGATGGTTCTGATTATCATTGCTATTGCGATCTGCACCTTGTACAGCTGTATTTACAGCTGTATTTTGATCTTCCTTTCCAAAATTCTTATCGAGTTCACTTAGGAAATCTAAAACATTATTGACGTGGTCCTTGAGTTGGCTTCTTTCGAGCAAGTGTTTGGTGTCCTTACACCGCGATGCTGTAGTACAATCTCTCAATGTGGTCCGCACTGGTACTAGTAGGTTGATGTTGGATAATGGCTCTTTCGGCTTTGTCTGTAGATTGTAAATGCTTTGTAGGAGATTGGCTACATGGTATTCCTCGTTATCATGTCGATCGTTGTTTAGTAAGTTCTCAAACTCAGCGTGTGACGTCACGCTTTTATGTTGGCTTTTGTGATTGTCCTGGGAGTGAAATTTGATTCCGAAGTCACCTTTCTGTTGGGCCAGTGTTCTCAATATGCCTTCGATATCATTTTGGTTGTTGTCTTCCTGCTTCCCAATGGTGCAAGATATGAGTCCGAATATAAGTAAGTATGAGATCACAAGCATCATTTCTTTCAGTTCGCTTACCAATGCTCTGTTCTACACAAGATGATAATGCAAGCAACTTCACGGTAGCATTACATTATAAGGAAGTGTAATCGATTTCGAAACTAGTTTAAAAGATGGAACTATCGACGTATAATGAATTAAGGCATGTGATTGGAAACTGAAGGCGAATGACAGCGACTTGTGTGATGAGTTTAACGAAGTTATTTAGTTAGTTCGATGTACGATCAGGAGTCTTCTGTAGGTATTGTTGCCATGTGAATTTTTTTGGAAAATTCACATCGCTCGGGCCTTTGAGTTACATTTTTAAGCCCATCGCTCTGCCTGAACATACTATATCTTTAGAACTTAAAACGGGATATTTACCATGTTTATTAGTTTTTGTGAGTTGATATTTCGACACTGTTGCAAGCGCCATGATCACGTTTGAACTGGAGTACATGCGGGTGGATGTTTCTCTTTCTAGTTCGTTCGTTCGTATATCGGAAACTCACAAAAACTAATAAATAGTAAATATCCCGTTTTAAGTTCTAATGAAATTACTAGTGATCATGTCAGTTTAAATACTATATCTTTTATAACAGGAGAAAGATAACGTATACAAATTATAAACTAAATCAGCGGCTTGAAGTTGTTTGTCCAGTATTGTGGTTGGTTAGATTGGTTCTGATGACGAACCAAATGTTGTGGTGTTTTCATTTATCACTATCTAAAAATAATATCACTTCATGAAAATGGATTGAAGACACTGATTAGTGAGCGACTAACTACAAAATACTCGACAGCTCTCAAAACACACGCATTAATTACAATTCAATTGTTTATTTACAATAAGAAATACAAATTAATTGACTTATTCCAAAGGAGGTTTTAGATATCCGTCGACTTTCAGCATTATTGGGAAACCGTATTGTGATAACACGTTTTGGTCAGCATTCCTCCTGAACCGTTTGCGAGCCGCGGGAGCAACGTCACGGCGCCGCCTTCGGTTAGGCGGCTCTATATTATTCTCAAAAGCTTTCAAATTTTCAACAAAGTCCGACAACGTTCCACCTTCATTGCTGTCCATTCTATCATCGTATGCAAAGCCTCCACCAGATTTTCGCGTCAAGAAACTCTCTTCTATATTAGCTTCTGGATTCTTCTGCTTGAGTACATCAGTATCATCAGTTAGATCGACGTTGAGACTTCTTCTGAAGTCTTCTTCTGAGTCTATCTCCTCTTCATCATCTACTAGAGGAGCGTCTCGGGAGGCTGGGTGAGCTTTCATCATGCCTGTCAAGTCGAACCTATCGTTGATATCGGTGAAGCTTACATCTGGCTTGAGATCGAACTGCGCGAGCACGGCGGGGCTCAGCAGAATAATACCAATTAGATTTCCAATCTGAAAGGAGAATTTTGAAATGATTTAGTTAGGTATCTGATGTCATACTATAAGTTTATGGGTGTCCAGATATGATTATGTGTTTTAATATGAGAGTGATCATTGTTTGTCGTAATTAATCTTCTGGTGCGGAAGCACTTAGATGAATTATTACGTTTTAATGTTTTTTAAAGATTTTTCAAGAAAAAGGCCAATATTATATTATCCTATATTGTATTATCTTTTTGTGGGGAGGTCTCTCCTTCTCGGGTTTGACCCGGTGAAAACAGGAACAACGGTGTTCATTCCCCCTTACTAAATATTAATTTATAAATCTCCTCTTTCCTCTTCTTCCTTATCTTATATTATATTATCTTATATTCTATTATCAATATAAACAATTACCATTTCTTAAGATTTTAATCCATTCTCCTCGCCACTGAAAGTGAACTGTGTTCAAAGACATTGTACATCCAATTTTATGCATCTGATTTCAATTAATTTTTGAGATTACTTATTTAGTACCTGCAGTAAGTGTAGTCCTGAATAGTTTTTTAGTTTCGCATTGGATTGAAGACTTGGCATTACATATTTACTGAAATTTTTACACGTACGAAACAGCAATTTTGGGATCACTAAAAGAACTGTTCCATGAGGAAATCGAACGTTGGAGGATATTTAACAGTAATTTTATTGTAACTTTCGTGAGACATACTAAATTAATTATTATAATATGTTATATGTGAGTTTAACAGATTAGCAGGAGGTTGCCAATCGTACAAGCTGTTGTGTTCTTCTTAGTCAGTTAAAATGGAGATATTTCAATGATGGAGGGAGTGTCAGACTCTCACTGACTAAAAACTACCCCGTTGCTACTCCTGCTTTTCGAGCCGGAGCCCCGATAAACCCGCTAGGTAGTGCGCAGCTCCGGATAATTTTCCATCTAGACTTAAGGTCATCTGGAAACAAGGACAAGTTATAATTTATTTCATATATCATAACAAAAAACATGTGTTACATATTTAGGTAAGTGCTTAAACAATAAAAGTCGTATTACAAAACATACCTAACGTTTAACACTAACGCATTGCAAACTCGCGGTTGGCGGTAAAAAAATGCAAATGGCCGCGACTCGTGACGTCACGTAGGTGCCGCATGGCGGCGGCACGTGTGCCCGCTTGGCCGCTTGATGGCCTTTTAATTACACGACATTGGTGTTTTATTGGCCAACACTGCTGATTTCCATGCTGATCGCATACTCAGAAAAATTTAAAGAGAAATAGTGCTGATATAAGTTGTACCTACATTTGTAATGACAGTTTGTTTCTTTGATTTTTTATTGATGTTTAGTTTTTAGAATAAGGAAACAGCGCAATGCCTTCTTTGTTTAATAAATAGTTCGATTTAATACTAGATATTATGCCCTTTAATCGGTTCATGGATGGTTTGTTTGGTTCCAATATTTACGAAGGTTAAGTTGTCGTTGTTAGTTTTACTAAAATTCAATTATTACAATTTTATTGATACGGATATTTTAACTGTATATTATAGTAAACTAATGTGTAGGTTGTATAAGAGACACTTTTATCACCGTCTTTATGAACACTCAACTCACAAAGGATATTCTATCCTATACGTACAAATAACGTAGAATTTCATTGAATTCAGACACAAATAGTTGTTTTCTTGTTAGTCCATTAATAACTAAACTTTCAATCAACTTTCTACCCAGCCATGATGACAAATCGCTGTAAAATTATACACTAGAAAAAACTTCAATCAATTTTTAATGGCGACATAAAAAAGGCGGGAACCACAGATAATCGTAAACATAGAGTTAATAGTTTATGAGATATCGGTGATTTGTATCAGGTATAGGGGGAAGTAAATATTTAACGTTAATTTTAGGAAAAACCAAATAATTAGGGAACTATTGCCGTTGAAACATAAATAAATACAGTGACAGTGCTAAACCTAAAGAAAAACTAAATTTTTTTTCTTCATGATCTAATAATTATTTGTTCTATAGACACTTCGTTGAACCTAGGCAAACTTAAACAGCTTTTTTCATGACCTGTTAATTACTGGGTTAAGTACTTAGATATACGCCACAAAATAAATTTTGAATAATGTATTTTCAATATAAGTGCTAATGTTTGTAGTCTTGTCTTTTCAATAGTGTCGAAATGTGTTTTTTAGATTCGTGTAGAGACTAAAAAAATGTGCAGAACACATTGTTCACTCATTTATTATGCAGACACAACAATGCCAAGACAGAACACGCAGATTTTTCGAACCAAAACAGCGCTAAACAGACTATTGACTTTTAAAATGTTTTTTGAACGAAACAATTGAAATATCGTATTCTTTCAACGTCGAATGGATCCAAAAACAGATCTTCATAAAAGTATGCATGGAAAACAATGGAATATTAACTAGTTGGCAGCTGTGACAATAGTGGGATGGTGGCAGACACGAGCGCTCCGCACCGCGTCCACACAGCAACTGATCAAATATACTTTTTGAAATAACGTTCGATTCGCAACGGAACAGGTGGACAGTCACTACGCTGTCTGTGGACCGAGTCTTTTGTCATGCTAATCATGTTCAAGCGAATATATTTTGTGTTGTGTAAGATGATGGTGTCAGGAGGTTCCAAAATTGCGTGACGTCATGATAGGAAAGCTGAGCACTTCGTTATGGATCCCATTGCCATCGTAATACCTAGTCAAACTTATAATTTATAAGTACATTCAGCAACCCGAAAGAGTAACGAATGGAGTTTCTTGCTTGTTCTTCTCCATTCGAAGCTACACTTTGGAACGAGCACCTATCTTCACAAACAGACAGACTGACGGAAAATTCAATTTGACGATTCAAAAGTGCCTATATTTAGGATAGATTGAAATAAAAGCTTTGATTTTGACCCTGCCCTGTAACTACATAAAAAAAATCGAAACAGAAAGCCAAACTTAGTTCCCCTCAAAAACCAAAAGACACATCAAGGATAATAACTCACAGTTTAAATACCAAAAAGTTTCCAATACCTTTGAGCTGTTTCCAGTGGAGGTTACGCGTTAAACCCATAAAATGGTACGATCGAACTTAGAGCATCGTAAACTCAGGTTTAGGCACATCGGTAGTGCGGAGCTGTTAAATGCTATTTGCTGGCTAATACGCCACCTGCGGCGCGCGATACTGGCGGCAAGCTAAAAACCTGCTGTATAGTTGCTACAGCTTAACTGGGCAGCTTTTGCAGTAACTGGACGTTGGTTTTTAGGTTACGGGGTTTGTAAAGGTAGTGTGGTTGGTGTTGGTTGCTTTTGGTAGTAAAAATTCTTATACTTTCTTACTATCCCTACTTATATTTTAAATGTGAAACTGTACAGTAGGTACCTACTGTACCTTTGTTTGTTTCTTTCACGTTGCAACTAAACTTTATAATACCAATGGTCTTTTTTTGAGGGGGAAAACCAGTGGTTTCTCCCGCCTTGGGCCAGATGAAAGGGAGTGTCAGACTCTTACTGACTAAAAACCAACCCGTTTCTACAGCTGCTTTTCGAGCTGGAGCCCCGGTACTAGGTAGTCCGCAGCACCAGGTCGGCCTCGTACCTATGGCCTAGAGAGTGGAAAATGGAAAAGGTTCAGTAATACATTACAATATTTGTAGTTTTTATTTATGAAATATTTATTTTCAACTGTCTGTGTAATTTTACCTACTAATAAATAGCTACTACCAAATAATGCATCGTTAGTGTATTCACTGGTCTTTGGTAGATTGGCAGCTTGTGTGCAGTACGACCATTAACCCATGGTATATAATCGGCAGCTAGGGGCAGCGAACAACGTAACAGGTTACCGGGGCTCCGGCTCAAAGCAGGAGAAGTCTCGTCGTACCTAAGGCTGGAAAAGCCACTGGATGATTTTACCCCCTCAAAAAAAAGATGGTATGCCAGGAGCGCAGATCTACGCGAGACACAATGTGTTTTCTATTGTATCTCATATACTGGCACACAAGATGTTAAGGCACTATTATTGGGTGAATTTGGGTGATGTGATGTAAGTGTATTACTAGACAGACATTTGCTTATAAAAGTCAAGAAACAAGTATAAGGTCACTGGGTAGTTTCGAAGGGAAAACATGTTAGAGTTAGTTGTTTTATTAGCTCAGGAATTACATAGGTAATGTGGTGCTGACACGCGATGGTAGCAACGTTTATTGGGTTCGTTTATTCGTGCCTGTCTTCTGTCATTTGTCACTTTATAAAGAGTTAGTTTTCCTTTTGTTATGTTAGTAGTTATGAGTCTATTAAAAGTTAAAACATTTATTTGTATTAAATTGCGAAAATATAAGTAAAGTGACTAGTGGTCACTGGTCAGGTATGTAAGATTTGGAATCGCTTACCTTTTTCTCATTAAAATAATCTAGGTACTACTACGTTAATTCCAAATCAAATGTACCGTTATGATTCCTGAAAATCGATAATGGTTTAATTTCTAGTTTTTAGGTACTATTTGTCCAAATATTGCATAACTATTAGCATTAAATTATTGTAGCATCAAATATTCTAGTTACAAACCAATTAGCACACATTAATAACAAATGACGCATTAAAAACCGCTGCAAGAAACATTCAATTCGTAATAACTACTTTTTCATAAAACCAAACGCCCAGCGAATTAGCAATACCCACTTTGAATGTGGAAAACAGAGGCAGAATGTTTGCCGCCCAACAGCTGAACAGTTTTCGTTAAAAAAAAGACGATTTCCGAGCGAATGGCGCTTAGACGCAGGCGTTCCCGCCCTCAGTCAGTGCTTACTCGACCGCGGCGCGAGACGCACGCATCGTCTGCGGCCGCCAAACCGAATCAAGAGATCGCGACATAAAAAAATACACCCCCAAAGTTTACGTTAACTAATATTGAATCTGTACTTTGAAATAATCTTAATTCAGTTCCCCCGTTTCGAATGTAAAGTGATTTATTTGAACAGTGCGTGTTACTGTGCGACTGCAATAAAAGCGAGGGAAAGCTGTTTGCTGTCATCTGTCAAAAACGTTGAGGTGAGCGATGAAATTTAATTTATTATCCAGTTGTAAATTACGCTAATAACGCACTATATTTCTTTCCTTGCAACATTTACAACTATAGGATATGTTATATAATAAAAATGAACATGTTTGCTGTTTTCCGGTTGTTAAATTTTATTATCTGTGTCAAATATTGTGTGAGTCCTTTTTTTCTTTTCATTTGAAGCTCTAGTGAATAATTATAAGTTAATTAAACGCTGTACTCAGAGTCATATTATAATGATTACTTAACCCAGTCCTTAGCAATTGTTATCGATACAAAATAGCAAAGCAATAGTTTAAGTAATCATTAAATGACTCTGACTGTGGCATTAAGACTTTTGCTGCATCTCGGGCAGATAAAATTCTTTTCAATTGTATCTGTTATTGGTGCAAGTTGGAATCTACCATTGTTACACTACATGCTACTTCTGATATACTAAGAATATTTAAAATCCTTTTGTAAATTAGACTAGATTAGTATTAAATTGTATTGTATTGTTTGAAGACTGGAGTATCGGAATATTTAGTGTCCAATTTTAAAATAAGTTTTTAAAAGTAAAGGATTGTAGATGAAAATTGTATGGATTTTAATTGAAATAAAGTGAAGATTCCTATTCCTATTAGAATATTCCGAACGAGCAAGAAATTCCATAGGCTACTCTTTTTCAATCATGTTCACAATACAATTCTTGGTTATATTGTTTCGTTGGTTCACACAAAAGGATTTAACTCTTAGGATCAGGATTTTTTAAGTGATAACTAAATTTCAATAGCATACTAACTTACTTCCTGCAAACACTTAAAATTATAGTGCAGCATGTCGGTTTAACAGCTTGCTTAGCTACTTATCATTAAGTTTTTCGTGGGTATTCGAAGAAATACGGTTAAAATTCAAAATTTTGAGAATCCGATCAATTCCACCCACCATTTTAACTTAAGCAGTAACTTGCACAAGACCAACAACCAATCGACACAAACACAAACAAAAGCCGTGAAATTCATTGAAAAAGGCACCAATCGGATCCCGTGTGACTTGGTACACAATGTCCGACATAAAAGTCTGCCATTACTCAAAGCGTACGACGTACGGGAATAAATAAAACGTTATTAGTTTTCATAAAGAGGGCACCTGTGCGCCGTATCAGCTGCTGCTCTCAATATAGCGATCATTAAGTAAGGCACGCCGCCTGCCGCCGCCTGCCGCCGTGTGCGACCGTACTTCATGCAAAAATACTGATTTTGTACGAAAAATTAGTTTCTTTTTCTGTGCTTTTTTGTAGCGTATGTGTGAGGGTTAGAAGACTTGCTATATAGACGGCTATTGGGGTTTTCTAAATGAAATTTTTGAGTTAGAGAATGGAACCGTTTGGTGTTCGGTAAAAGACCACTTCTTGGATTTAGTTAAGCACATCACATAGAATGTAAAAAACGATATTATTGACCGCGAAGTTTCAGGAGAACGATATTATTCGAGTTAAGGAAAGCCGTAGACAGTTAGGCTATACTTTTCTTTAAAAAATAGGCAGTAGCAAGGGTTTAGACTTGAATTGTGAGTACAGATTGATGGAAATAATTATCAAAACATTAATTTAAGAGACTTCAACAATATTAGCAATTTTATTTAAGAGATAAGCCAGTAAATGGTCCTATGAATCACATGATGGTAATCAATCGGCGCCACTATAGACACCTGAAATACCATAGGCGTAACAAGGACGTTGCCGGCGCTTTGGAGAGTTTAGAAATTAGAAGATTCTTGGGGATTTGGGGATTGAAGAGGGGAGTAAGCAAGCGTTGTTTTACGTAGGTTTTCTGTGAAGTCGTGGAATTTGAGGATTGTTAGATTTTATAGAATTTACTTATCAACTTCATTAATTACTTTATCAACAATCAATATCATTCCTAATCTATTTAAAACTCCATAACAATATTCCTCCACTTCATTACCTACTATAATATCTACAACTTTTTACTCCTCGGCATCAGCTGGTCCTAGCATTGCAGTGGCCATTAGCTGAGAGTGTGCGAGTGGAGCCATACGTGCAGCCATGGATTGTGGTTTACTAGCTGCATGGCGCGGTTCTCATAGCTCCGTCCAGGGTATTGATGTGTAGAATTTGTTTAAATATACGCAATGTCATTGGATGGTTTGAGGAAAGAGTTTTTTCTTATTTGTCTGAATAAAATAAAATGAATAGGTTGCTTATGGGCAGACGTCCTCCATCGCATCATTACTTACCATCAGGCGTATTGCCATGCCCATTAAATGTATAAAAAAAACAATGAAGTAATGAATTTAATTTCGTAAATAGGCTCGTAAAAGAGCACTTTTACATGTCAGAATTATTCTAGATGAGCAGCATTTCATAACGGACTATTCTGAGAAGAAATACCGGAAAAAACTCAGAGGTTATTGTCTCTTTTAAAGTCCAGACAATATACAAAGGAAAAAATTTTGTGTGAGAAAAGTTTGTTCTGTAGTGGCCTTTTGAGGAAAGAGCCACAACAGTTTGAGGCAGTACGTATGTGTCCGTTTACAATCTGTTCAACTAACGGATTCTAAGGAATCAACAAGAAAGAAGGAAATAAGAGTCAACGATTACTATCTTTTTATAGGTGATTTGGATTTTTTTTAAATGTCAAAATCATTTACCACATTATAGAATTAAATTATTTTTTTAAATGAACGTTAGTAAAAACAATTACATAGCTAAATAATTATTCCGTCACGAACAGCAACCCTGTCCCTCATCTATTAATATCTCAAACTAAACAAAGAGTTAATTTTATCCACAAAAAGTTTACTTACCGCCACGTGCTTCCGTTTTAGAAAAAAAAAAACACAATATTGTAGTCTAGCAACACGTTTGTTAAAAAAAGAATTCAGAACCTCTTTGGTGCGTGTAAGTGAAATTAAAAAAAAATGGTGTTCGCTTTTCGATTTAATTTTCCCGCGTGAAATGAAGTCAAAAGACCAAAATATCGTTACATTTTCACGTAAAAGGCAATCTTTGAGAAATTTGTATTTTCTTGCCAAAGCTTCTGTAGTTTAATTAATATTCTTTGAACGCAGCCTCTAAATAAATGGAATACACGCGAAGGTGTTTCACACAAATTGAAATATTTTTAAATAAATTCTATGAAGCAATTTAAAAGAAAAGTATTTTTAAATTATTGTATGTGTATTTTATTCTTGTTATTGAGAAATATTTTCAATAATAGATCCTATTGTTTTAAAAACACTAATATTGTGCGAACTGCTAGGGAGTGGAACTCCTTGCCGGAGTCTGTGTTTCCTGATGGGTATAACCTGGGTGTCTTCAAGCTCCGAGTGTATAGATTGTTTATGGGCAGACGTGCTCCATCATAGGCCGCATCGCGCCTTCATATACAAAAAAAACCTACTTAGATCAATAACGAAGAAATGGCTCTTATGGCAGCAAGACAGAACCTCGTACTAGAGTCTGTTGGAATTCTGAATCACTAACAACTCCCTCGTTGACTGCCTCGTTGGTCGACTGGTCGCAAGTTGTGCGACTGCTGGACAAGGGGTCTGGGGTTCGATTCCCGGGTCGAGTAAAATATTACTGGATTTTTTCGGTTTTCCGAAAATTTCTCAGTAGTAGCACGGAGTCTAGAATTGTGCCCAGTATATGGCAATAGGCTCACCCCTATTACATACTTACTTATAACACTAATGCTGAAAAGTATGTGAAAATTGTATAGCGGCATTACGTGCCTTGATATGCACCTCTGGCTACCCCTTCGGGGATAAAAGACATAACGTTGATATAACAAGTACCTTATAACATAAAGGTACAATACCACATTGTAACAATAAAGTTTCACCTCTACTTGTACTCCGGCCACCGCGTGACGTCACGGCCCCTATGCTCGGCCTCAAATGGCTCAATGCTGCCCCCATTGAGGTCACCTCAGGCCCGCATCTCTTCACCCCCTGTTTACTCAATGTCTGCTCAATTAACGACGTTACAGTTGTAAATCAAGAGATTTACTTTAAAAGTATTGTTTTGTACCTCTACTGCGGGTGTCGGGAAGTGTTACTTGAAGTAAGAAGAGAATTATGTGCTGTGATGATTCGTGTGATTGGCAGAAGATGTCTTCTAGACTTTATTTACCTATGTTTAAAGATTGGTTTCTGAAGCGGTACGAAGTTTAAATCTTTAAGAAAAACGTTCTTGTTTTAAAAACGCGTGCACTGCGCTTTGTATCCCCCTTAAGGCCGGCGCCCACTGCCGGCACGGCACGGCATGGCACGGTACGGCATCCCGCGGCATGCTCTGGCAAAAATATCGCAACTTCGTTTCTCGCACGAAACAAACTCTATGGGTACCATATTGTTCTGGATCTGGGTGTTATGTGTATGTTTATAAACGACCCCACAATAGACGGGAGTAAATCTAATTGCCGTGTAAAAGTGTTATCTTGTAACCAACTTGCAAAAATAAATAATCAATTATCATTTAAACACGAGATCAAGCACTAAAGTAGATTTAGGTTTAGATTTCAGCCATGATCGTCCCACTGCAAGCCCTTCCTACCTTCCTTCCACTCCTCTCTGTTTAAAGCTTTTAGCACTAAAGTAACTTAAAAAAAATACTAAAACAAAATAAACAATTCATTTTGATTCCATCCACTTAGAAACGTAAAGCCAAAATCTGCCCAAAGTGTCCACTATCCACTACATAAAAGCGATCTAATCTGCTAAACTCCTAAGTGGATTCGGATACAGTTTTCACCACCACTCAAGAGTTTTTCGAACAGGGATAGCGCGGCATTAATTCGTACGTCCCACCCGACCATAGATAAACATCACATCAGCTGTGTTTTCCCGCGCTAGACTGACAGCTCCGAGTTTGTCTATGCTTTGTGTGTGTCTAGTAAAGGCTGTGTTGGGATTGTGTCTATGAATTTGTGGAAAATTACGTTTTTAATAGGTAATTTTGTCACGATTCTTTGTGTTGTTTTAGTGGTAGGTAATTTTATTTGTACATAGATGCCAATCATAACATACATACGTAAAGAGTAACTAATATAGGTATTTAAGTGTAATTCGAAACGCAAGAGTTATACTTTGCTTGGGTGTCATTAAATTATTTTTATGGAGATCTGTGCTTAAATGCGCACCATAAACTACCAAAGCTGAACGTTTCATAATCCTAATATGGGATTTTAAGCAATTGAAACCGATTGGCAGAACATTTACATAATTGTATCAGTTTTTTTTAAATATCGAATTAGTAAGAAACAGATGTTTTTTATTTTTTTCCTAATTCAAAAGTCACATCGGTAAACAACTAATTAAAGTATTAATAATTAAACATACAAAACTAAGACATAATTAAACGGGTATTACCTAAATTCCCCTCGCATTACTTTAGGCAGACATGTGCCTAATTAAAACCTAGACAAAAATCACCAAATCCCCATTAAAACACGAGACATACAAACCACACAATAAATGAAAAAAAAAAAGAATCCCCACACATAATTTCATCAAAAACTTCGCCACACAAAACGACATTCCACCTCATTTCAACACAGATGTAATTCACAGCACGATGCGGCGCGCCCGTAGCGCCACCCCTCAAACAGTACGGCTTGGTATTAAAACTTCAATTTAGAACAAAGCTTTGGCACATCCAGTAGTACACATCTGTGTCAACAATAAGGCACCAGCTGTTGGGCCGCAGGTGTAACGCTTTACGTATAAATTGTAACAGGGAAATTCCAATAACGAAAGGTTCCGTAGAGATTTAGTGGCCACGACACGGGGACGGGACGTGATCGATTGTTTGGGATGGAATGTCGTTGCGTTAAAGTGTAATTAACCCCCTAAGTTATTCTATATTTTAATTTAAAGATTAGAATGATGAGAATTTTAAGGCTTGATTTCATATTTATGTTGTCTTATGATCTTCTTGTTTTTGAACCATTTTTATAAAAGTGATTTGTTAAGTGTCTAACTAAAGATTGCTTGATTCGGAGCTGCAGACTACCTAACGGGTTTACCGAGGCTCCAGCTCGAAGGGTAGAACAGGGTGGTTTTTAGTCAGTAAGAGTCTGACACTGCCTCTCGCCTCGCCCAAGGCAAGAGAAATCATTGGGTGATTAATGCCCCAATTGAAAAAAAAAACTAAAGAACGCTTATGAAATAATACGGTGCCAAATATCATAAATAATCTCTGTGCAATCAAAATTACACAATTACGTATAATATTCACTTCAATATGCATCACAGAACGTGCTAGAAACAGCACTTGGTAATGGAAAAACTTACTAAATTAAACATTATAAAGCGTAACTAATCGAATTGACTTTTATTGCAATGTATTTAAAGTCAATATTTGTCTACACCCACGTAGGAAAGCTGGTTGCAACGATAATAAATATATAAGCAACGTTAAATTCACGTCGTTTGTTTGATTTGATTATACTTATTGGGAAAAATACAATATTTGGTTCATGTATCTATTTACTTGGTTCATATTTTGGAACTAGAGTTTCAAAGTTCAGTACTTTTATTAATTGACGGTCCTTGCTACCGCACAGCAAAATGTCACCTTATATCTAAAACATACATATAAAAATCAATTGCTGTTTGTTAGTCTCGCTAAAACTCGAGAACGGCTGGACCGATTTGGTAAATTTTGGTCTTGAATTATTTGTGCAAGTCCAGGGAAGGTTTAAAAGGTGAGAAAAAACATGTTTGAGGCGATACGAAGTTTGCCGGGCCAGCTAGTTTATGTTCTACAAAACAATGTAAAATTTTGACTTTTTATTAAATGCCATAATAACTTGATTCACACACAACTTAGTCTAAACCAGCATCTTCCAAAATTTCACCTTTTTCTACAAATCGTGTCGCCACCGTCTCGCAACGCATAAGTTGCCCCAAAAACATAAAGGGTTAGATTTTCTGAATAGACTGCCAAGTTATTAGATTTTTTCTTGCACAAGTTATGTGTGATCGTATTTCCTTCACTCCAATTATACTGACGGAGGTTTATCGAATTGTCCCTTCAGATGATTTAATATTTCCCCTGTATTCACTTATATTACTTCCAAATGCGTATTTTTATTTGAAAGGGTAGTTTACACGTGCGGCGCCCGTCATTGGAAACGTTTACCTTGACACTTTTGTCTTTCAAATGTTATAGTGATAATAATTTCCACATAAAATACCATCGTAATTGTAATATTTATGATACAACTAGCAAACCAGGCGAACTCCGTTTCGCCACCAATTTCCCTGTCTTCTGGCTTTTTTCTTAAATTTTTCCTGTTTTTTTTTGCTATAAACCTCACGGAGCCCGAGACCTTTCCAACGAATGCAAAACCGTGGAAATCGGTTCGTGCATTCTGGAGTTATAGCGTCAGGAAGGAAAACCCGACTTATTTTTATATAATAGAATAAGCATCAATTAGTGTTAAGGAAAAACATAAAAGTTGATATGATTGACAGTGCAACGCTTGGTGTGCTTTTTGGCACCTAACGTTACTCATGACTATATGCCCCTAACACGGCTCGAAACAAGTCGGGTTACCTAATCAAATAACTATGTACCTAAGTAAAATAATGATTTATTGATTTCTGCTAGCGAAGTTACGGGCAAAAACTAGTTCTATGTGAATTGTCTAAAATACCAGCTTTTTACTTCTTCATCTCATTATAAATAGTAGAGAGGGACCCGGCAACAAGCTGTGTGACGTCACGCGGCTTCGGTTACACTGTTGTTGGCGACTGCGGCGACCGCACGCGCACCTGTGTCAACGCGAGCGCGTGCGGCGCCGGCGCCGGCGCATGGCTGGCTCGTGTGCTGCGTGCTTCTTGTTTGATTTCTTCATATTTTAAATTGAGTTGCTGAGAAATAGGGTATTACCATTGATTGTAAATAATATTGGTCCTTATAAAATGAAGGAAGCATCGGCTATGTCTGAATGGATTAAAAGATATTGAGGGCTTTAAAGAAGGACAGAGGTGCACATAATAATGTAACACCCAGTTTGCACTGGTTGCAAAAAATGTTGTCTCTTAACTTGTGTTTTTTATGGTATAAATCGGTAAACTAGTAGATGCATCGCCTGATGGCAAGCAATCACTGGGCGGCGGCCCATGGACACTTGAAACACCAAAGACGTTGCAAGTGCTTTGCCGGCCTTTTGGGGGCGAGGAATTTAAGGATTGTTAGGGAATCGGGGATTGAGAAGATTCGAAAAGGGGCAATTGGGCCGAAGTTACCGAAGGGTAACCTCACACAACGAAACAAAACGCAAGCGTTGTTTCACGTCGGTTTTCTATGAGGCCGTGGTATCATTCCGACCGAGCCGGTCCATTCATGCCGAAACATGGCTCTTCAACACTTAAAAGAATATGAAAAGCTTTTTAAAGCATTTTATTAAAAAAGTTAGTGTTTAAAAGAAAGGTTTGAAATAACTAAAATAATCCAAAAGACAAGCGTCGTTCCAGCCATGAACCGTGATAGTTGTTAACATCTGACGTTTGCTCGGAATATTGTTTTTGGCAGTCGCACCTGTGTAAACAGGCGGCGCGTGCGACGCAGACACCGCGCATGCGTTAAAGCTGACTTTTTGACGGTTTTTTTGTTCTCTTTTCGAGTTTTTATAGTTTCTTTTTGTGAGAAAAAATATGGGTGATGTTTAATTTGAAGGATTTTTGTTTTAGGAATGTGTCATTTTGGATTGTTTATATTATAACTTTCGTGAGACATACAAAACTATTTATTATGTTTTTCGGCTTACTCAGGTAATTATTTGACGAGGAACTCGACCAGTTTCAAGCCATGCTAGAGGCTCATATCCATTCAAAGTTGGAATTGGTCGAGTTCGTCGTCAAATAATTACGCGAGTAAGCCGAAAAATTGTGATGATTGTTGTACACACTGGCACATAAACTTCAAAGCGACTGAACATCTGATTAAATATACGTTAAGAACTACTTCAATATTCAATCAATATTTTCAACAGCTCTGTATAACAAAAGTCAAAGTCAAAGCATTTATTTCAATTAATTCAAAATTAGGCACTTTTGAAACATCAAATTGAAATGTCCGTTAGTCTGTCTGTCAGTGAAGCTAGGTGCTCGTTCAAAAGAGATGTTTACCCTAATGGGGGCGCTAGTGTGAACCTCTCGTTTCTCGTCCAATAGAGAATTAGCTAGTGTCACACCATTGGACGTTCAATATCTGACAGCAGCTGTAATGGCTCTACTAGTTTCGCGAGATTCGCCGGGTCTGCGCACGCTGCTCATGATGTAGAATCCCTCTGTGCTTCGAAACTAGTAGAGTTGTTTGCATTCATTTACGTGGGAAAACCGTGATTTTTAGTTAACTTAGTATGTCTCACGATAGTTATTATTATATGTGTAGTCTCGGTTTGAGCTACTCCTGCATACTACTGTTAATTATAAAAAAAATGTACATGTATGCTCTATGGGTCTATGTAAGCTCTATTATCTATGGACTAATAAAATTATGGCTACTTAGAAGTCCCACGTTGGGCGCCAAAATTTACTAAGACCTTCAAAACAGAAGACAAACTACCATCCATGGTGTGATACATCAGTACGACGGTACTTGGGCCATGGTGTCAGTAATGGTGCGATTAAGGAGGCACAGCTGGGCTCAGCACCTGGGCGCACTAATTACACCATGATTTAAGTGGACGACTTACTAGAATTATATGTAGTGGTATGTATTGGGCGGTATCAAGAATAATTTGTGACTTATTTTGCTGTACACCACCACCTTCTTATGCAGAAGACTGTCATTTTATTTTAAAGAATCTGTAAAGTATATTTTTATTGGCTGATTCGAATTGATCGTACTACTGATATAATGCGTTTTTTTTTGAGGGGGTAATTCATTATTATTGAGCGAGGCGAGAGGGAGTGTCAGACTTTTACTGATTAAAAACCACCCCTTTCCTACTTCTTTTCGAGCCGTAGTCCGACAACCCGCTAGGTCTTTTAAGGCACCGAGAGAACTATGCTTCTACAAATTCTGATTAGCTGAGCACCGGACTGAATATTTATTTACTTTTTTAATTATTTTCTTGTTTTGCCATAAACAAACTGTTTTTCGTTCTTGCTGTCTTTAGTAACAGCCAAATTGAATAATTACTCCTAATACTAGTACTTTAACAGAAACTCCACACAACTAATAGTAAAAGTCCTCAATTGAAACATTTTGGACTAAATGGTTATTAATTTGAATCTTACGAAGATTGACAGACATGTCAAAACATCATAACACTGCAAAAGATACACGACGCAAACATTGTATTATTTGTTACACGCACAGGTTACACAGCGGCCGTCAAAACCCATTAGAGTAGCATGTCAGTAGCGCCGGTACACAGTATACACAGTTTCGTTGTATAAATAAAGTTAAAGAGCCCAGCTGTACGCAGGCGGTGGACGGGCCGCGCTAAATGCATCTCTCTAGCACCAAACTACTCTCAAACGGCAGGTGTGCACGTTATCATAAGTAATTGTTTGTGAATTATGGGTTTGGGAGGATTGAAAAGTTATTATAAAATGTTTCTAGTTATGTCAAAGTCGTACATTATCATTAGGCGATTTTGTGGCCAAATGACGATTCGATACCAACAAAATAGCCAATAATATTTCAATTCAATATCCCTTAGACACGTACTTTGGTAACGTCAAAATGGAATTGTACATCAGTGTATCCATCAGTGATAGTCAATTTTTGTCTTTACACTTAGCTGAGCAGTTGAAAATCGCAGTTTAAAACCAAAAACAGAAAGAGCTGCTTCCTACATGAGAAGTCTCTTAGCCGGAACTAACGACACTCCATACATTTTACTTTGCTGACGTCACGTCACGACATGGCTTTAATAACACGGCATAATGAAACAATTAGAGATACGAGTATCACAATCAACTGAATCATAAGCAATTGTAAGGAATATCTTAAAAATTTTCATTCTTCATCCATGAAACCATATTCCAGGTCCTATCACCAAGTTATCTCATGTACCAACAGCTCCTGTACCCTGTACCCTGTACCCTGAGCCTGTTGGTAGGGAGCAATTAAATGTAGATTACTGTAAACAGCCGGTCCGGGCCGTGCGAGATAAAACTGTCCCGTATGATCGAGAGCCGTGCGCCTATCACGGCCATGCGGGCCGGACGCGTACCGACAGCATGCTAATGGTAACGCTTTGACAAAAAAAAATATAACTTCTTCTTAGCTTAAACTACTTTAAGTTGATTTTCATAGTCTAAGTATATTCTATTTTCTTTTTTTTTAAACTTTGCCTCACTCGAGGATTTTCTCCTGTGTCGTGGGTGCGTTTACAAACACACGAGTTCACATACACATCATACTCAGACCCGGGGCAACAATTTATGGATCACACAAATAGTTGCTTCGTTCGGTAATCGAACCCGCTACACGTTGCACGGCAAACAGTTCCCTACCCACCGCATCAACCGTGAAATCATCCAACTCTTACTGGAACATATGAATTTACTGCTTAATATGTAGGACAGTCCAAATACAAAAAAAAATATTAATCTATCCACAAAATTACTAATGAAATTATTTGTATTAAATAGTAATAAAATAATAGTCTCAGGATCTGGATTATTTCTTAACACAAAAATAATAATAAGTTAAAAGAGAAAAAAATTCACAATCAACAAATACCATCTGTATAAGCCCTATGTGTAATCTGCTGTCGCTACGGTCCCGCATAGGGGCACGATTTGAGTACGTTTGCAGTGTACCGGCGCCGAGCGTGATAAATTGTCACCGGCAGAGAGGTGCTGAGGGCTCGATAGCTGATGGCACGCCACTCCTATGGTGCTCGGGAGGCAATACCACGGCTGGTCAGCTGTGTAGTGCATCTATGTGACATTAATATTGTATTAGGATGTCTTTTGATTGACTTTTAAGTGTGGGCGAGCCTTGTTTTGGCACGAATGGGTCGGGTTTGATTTCTGAAAGGAGCAGACAAAAATGCAATTAATAAGTATTATGAGTAAACATTTATAAATGGATTAGCAACTTTTTAGTCTTTTTATGGTATAAACCATTAACGAGTAGAGTAGTAGTCACCTGATGGTAAGCAATCACCGCCGCCCATGGATACTACAGGCGTTACAAGTGCATTGCCGGGGATTATGAATTTAAGGGTTGTTGGGGAATCGGGGATTGGGAAGATTGAAGAAGGTATTTAGGCCTCTGGTAACGTCACTCACACAACGAAACGTAACGCAAGCGTTATTTTACGTCGGTTTTCTGTGAGGCCGTGGCCTCACTCCGGTATAACTTAAATACATAGAACAAAAAATATAATATATTTACATTATGATTTTCTCTTCTATTCAGAGTTTTCATGTACATTATCATGGAAAATTATCAAGTCCTACCTATTGCGTAGGTGGACCCGCAGAGTTGCCTGATAAACGACAGCTACCTACTTAGTACCTACCTACCTATGTATAGCATATTATGTATGTCGGCAATTATTTACTACTAGCTTTTGCCCGCGACTTCATCCATATGGAATAATGACTTCTGGCAGTATTTGGGATTTTGATATATTGATTTTCTTTAAGATCTGTATCATACTTCGATCTATTATTATACCCTGTGCGCTATAACAAGGTGCGGCTGACAGATGCCAGTATGAAGTTGACGTCTCCCTTTAGGGATGGACATTAGAAAAATCTTTTTTTATCGCTATCGATACTCGCAGCATACATTTAATTATCTTTAATTTTTTTATTAAATGTGTGTGTTATTTAGTTGTGCAGTCTAACTACGTGTATATACTTGTCAAAATAAATATTTTATGACCGAGCCCTGAGGTGTTTCAGAGTTACAGTTTTACAGAACCGTGAAGAAAACAAGGATATATTAGTTTGTATATGTTAGATTAAGTACCACCACGCATTATCAATGGCGCCGGAAATGTCTAGAAAAATGCCTACTACATATTTCTGCTCAGATAATGTCACTGTGGTTTGGGCAGAGAGAGCCGCGTCTACAGTGGATTTACTCACATAATTAAAGGTTTTTTAAGAATGATAATTGAACGACGCACGATTTTCGTTTTTTATTCTAAAAAAACATCGACTACCTATCCATCGTAGCCGTACATCCCATCACTAAACACGACTATGGCTTTACGTTATACGCATAACACTTTACTTTATTTTTCATTTCATTAGATTTTAATTGAATACTAGAACATTCCGGTTGGTTTTAATTTAATTAACTACGCATCCGAATGATTTAACATAATACGAATGTGATACAGCTAAAATATTAAGGCATAATTTTTAAATCGCAGCAACTTTCAAGAGTGATACGAAACGTTACTGAATCTGTCAGCCGCACCTTCTTAGAGCGCATTAGGTATAGTATCAAGCATGAGTATCGATTCAGTAGGTACTTAAGTTTTCTATATCATGAGATCAAAACAGACATAGCAAAAAACTATTTGTGTGGACGGATCTAGTCCATCCACACAAATAGTTTTCGTTTGATGAGGAAGACTAAGGGGGAGGCCTTTGTTCAGCAGCGGACGTCTTCCGACAGTGGTGATGGATGGATGGTGAACCGATGAACCATTCGCATCCGCACCCGCGCCCTATTTTTTTTTTTTTTTATATTTTCAATGTACAGAATTACAACTTCTACAGTTTTATTATATGTGTAGTATGTCACACATACTCTTCTATGACTTATAGCTTAGATCAGGGCAGCAATTTGAATGAAATTTATGTCTATTCCCTCACATTTTCTCGTAATCGCATATTTGTAGATAGTTTTTTCTAAGCATTCTGTAAGCCTCAGTAAGGTTAAGCATAGCTGGGTTTTTTTTTTTTTAGAGAGGATTGTCATCCAATTACTTTTTTCGCCTTGGGTGAGGCGAGAGGGAGTGTCAGACTCTTATTGACTAAAACCACCCCGTTCCTACTCCTGCTATTCGATTTCATTTATCATTTATGTAATACATACAGTGAATCAATATCTGATTGCATCGTTGGTCGAGTGATTGCAAGTGCGCGACTGCCGAACAAGGTACGGTTCGATTACCGGGTCGGGCAAAGAATTACTGGGTTTTTTTCGGTTTTTCGAAAATTTCTCAGTAGTACAGAGTCTGGAATTGTGTCCAGTATATGGCAATAGGCTCACCCCCTATTACATGGGACTTATGTCACAAATGGTGAAAAAGTGGGTGTACACTTTATAGCGGCATTACGTGTCGTAATGTGCACTTCTGCCTACCCCTTATGGGATAAAAGGACAACCAATATAATCTATCTTTATTTCTTTTACCTGTCTACTAAATAACATGTCTGCCTGCATCGTATGTATGTACGTAAGTTGTTATTGAAGTAGTGAGACACATACGGGGCCCGTATCCCGCGACACTGACGAGATATGTGCGAGCATGCGGGGCGCTGCGGTTTGTCACCTCGCTCGTTACATTGTGGGGTAGGCAGAACTTGAGGTGGGAGTGAGGCTGTCTGTCATTTTCTATTGTGTACTCGCTATACTTTTACTGTTGTTAGTAGGTGCTTGGGTTACAGTATAAGCTTTGTTGCTATTTAAAATAGTGAAGTTTATAAGAAAATAGTAGGGATTTCGCGAAACTCAATTGAACTCAATAAATACATTGTTTAATCTTATAGTAGCTACACACCTTACAATTTAACTATACAGTTCGACTGAGTGTAGGCTGAATGGGCCTACAATATTCCTGTGCGATTTTAACTGAATCGATTCAAGAATAGATAATATTGTACAATAATTACAGTTATTACAGTCCCCATGGATGGCGCTGATCGCTTACCATCGGGTGAGCAGTCTGCTCGTTTCCCCCCTATTCCCTAAAAAAGTTAAATCCTTATCAATTTAATTGTGCAGTTTTAACTGTACAGTTAAGTCGTGTCGTGTGTAGAGCAAACAATTGAATCGTAAAGTTTTAACTAAATCAAATCAAGAATAGATAAAACTGTACAGTTACAACTGCAAAGTTAAATTGTAAGGTGTGTGGGCTGTATAGACCTATAATTTACTTGTACAGTCCGACTGTACGGTTAAATCGTATGGTGTGTAGCGTCCATTACGATTCAAATAAACTTACTAGCATAACCAATTCTTATGTCAAAGTAATTTTGGACACCTACAACACCGACTACGATGTCCATTCATGTTTATTTATATATTTGCGTACAAACCTCGAGACAGATCGCTCCAATTGTTATACAAGTGTATAGAAATATTCCTGAGACTATTTACAACTACTCTCGAAATAGACATACTATGTATACCTACTTATATATTGTATATGTATGTATATTGTTACGTATATCCTTCGACAATAGGTGTAAGTGTTTTTAGACTTCGTGAGGATTTGCTCTATTTATGGAAATGTCGTAAATTGTAGGTTATGTAAGTAAAGAGTACAGTAAGTAGCTGGCTAAATACATAGAGTTGTAGCTATGTGATCGCCCGGAGCTTTAAAACGTCCTTTTCTCAAACCTACCAACGACTTTTACTTTCTAAGATTATTGAAACACCACTGACAAACTGACAAACGTTGAAGGAAAACCTTTTGAGGTATCCTAGGCTTATAATTTCTAATTAAGTCTGAAATCGCCAATCCGCATTGAGCAATATTTCAAATCAATATATTTTCGAAAGTATTCGTTTCCCTAAGAAAATAAAAAATACGTGACTAATGTTTTAAAACAATCATACAAGACGGACATTAAAATAAAAATTAGCCATCTACCCTACTAAGCTCTATACAAAATGTCTCAATAACCAAATCTATAGTAATAGATAAGTTATTGAAATCGGTCATAGGTCCAACAATTATATCAACATGTTTGTCAATATTGAGGGTAGTCGGGCGTCAAGCGGGCGGGGTGCGGTGGTGGGGGCACAATTAATCGCCGGCTAGCATTAATCACGCGGCACACCTGACGAGCGGACGTCTCCGCAGTCGAGCAAAATTGCATTCCGACTGACAAATTAGGTCATTGGTAATAGCGTTGCGTGAATTGATTGGGGAAGGTATGGGGTTGAATGGATTATGTAGGTATAAGTGTTAGATTATTGGATGTTTTAGATATGATGTAGATTTAAATACATATGCTGCGTTGTTTAATGATTTTAGTAGGTTCTGTAAATCTTCATGTAGCATTTACCTACCTTACTATGTTTTAATTGTGGGAGAGCCATGCTTCGGTACGAATGAGTCGGCTCGACTGGAGTGATACCACGGCCTCACAGAAAACAAACGTGAAATAACGCTTGCGTTGTTTCGTTGTGTATGTGTAGTTACCGGAAGTCCAATTACTTCCCAATCCCCAATTCTCTAACAACCCATAAATTCTTAACCTCCAAAAAGGCCGTTAATGCACTTGTACCGCCTCTGGTATTTCGGGTGTCCTTGGGCAGCGGCGATTGCTTACCATCAGGTGATACGTCTGTTCGTTTACAGGCGTATATCATAAAAAAAACTACAAGTTCTTAATTTCGAGTATTATCAGATGATATTTATTTGTTGATTTTATATTTATTTGATCGTAAAGAATATTAAGCAAAAAAAAAACACAACTATTTTATTTATTAAGTCAGATGGTAAGTAAGTCAGAAACATTTTTAATTTTCAAAAAAAGAATTAAAATAAACCTATAACAATTATCCAGGCCACAAACAAAACCCGTGACAAAGACACGTCAACATCAACTAACAAAAACAACAAAAAACGAAATTCGAAAATTTAAAATCAGAACAGAACACCTGAGTTTGTTATCTAGCTCCCGTTTAGCTGATTGGTTCGGTTTTAATCAAACTTTTGCGCGCGCTCCGTTGCAACTGACAGCTCGATTATGGCGGGATTGTGTTTAACATACTCGATTATGAGCAAAAACTGTGTCGGTGGTGTCACTCGCATGTTTTCTTTGTTCATTCTACGATATTTTTTTTCGCGTGAATTAAAATCAGTGTGTTCCAGTTATTTTGTGAGGCATTTTTTTATTTTTCGCTGAAAATCCGTTGAAACAAAATGGCGGAGTTTTAAATAGGATGCCTGTTGTTGCCGTTTCTTTGAATAAATAATTTGATATTTTGTTTATTATTTTATTATGTTTTTAGCTTCAACGTTAAACCACGCCCTTTTTCTAAAGTAGGTACTGCTCGAAAAGCAGGAGTCGGAACGGGGTAGTCAGTAAGAGTCTGATTCCCTCTCGCCTCGCCCTGGCGAGAGAAGTCATCGGATGATTTTCCCCCATAAAAAAGCCGTATCAGTAAACAGGTATAAACAATACTTTTTTACTGAAAACCCAGAAGATAATATTTTATCCGCTCTAAAAATGAAACCGAAATCGCACGTATTTCTTAGAAGAAACTACTTTTCTTAGAATAATCTAAAGTTATCCGTTTGACGTTTGTAATTCCAGTGACAGTTGACAGTTGACAGGTGTCACTGGTGACAGTGACAGATTTTTCTACATGTAAGCGGTGTGTATTAGTGTAAACAAAATACATTATTTATTTTTATTTATTTAGCTCTTCATGCACATCAATGTGTACAAGGTGGGCATTTACTATGCCTACGGTCTATAAATACTGAACAGAAACAACTATGTAATGTTAGAAAGCCGGTAACGCACTTGTAAAGCCTCTGGTGTTTCAAGTGTCCATGGGTGGCGGCGATTGCTTACCATCAGGTAATACGTCTGCTCGATACTTTGTACTTCTTGATTAATGACTTGTTCGACTGACTACTGTAAGCATGTAACCAACAAAATCATTGCCAGATCCTAACTAATGCCCAATTAGATACATTGTACTTATCTTTAAGAAAAAATAATCTTGTTATCATAATTATTGCCTAAATGAAGTCATCGAGAATTCTAATTAAAATTTGTAATAGCCAGTATATGCTATCAAACATGACGATTGCTTATATTCGAATGAAATTACCATTTTTATTCTGTGGCTAATTACCATAACATATCTGTGGGATGTTGATTTGAAAATGGAAGAATAACAGACAGCTGGTGGCGTTCCCGCGCTTCCCGACCGTTGCCATAGCAACGCTAAACAGTTCCTTCGTTATTTTGTTGAGTCTTACTTTTTGTGGCGATCTAGTTTTGTTCTGTCTAACTGAGTAGAATTTATAACGTGGTGTATAATAGTTTCTTGTACTTTCTCTTACTAATATGATGTTAAAAGGGTCAATATGATGGTTTAAGTTCAATTGTCGTTTGTGTTTTTCACGCGGTTGGGTTTGTCTAAGGGATCGACAGGGAATTTAAAACATAATGTTAAGTACCTAAAGCTAAAAACAAGACAAAAAATGCAAATGAATATCTAACTCCATAAACAAATCTAATTAAAAAGCACCATAGACAAACTACTTTTATTTCACAAAACGCAAAGACATCACTCAAACAGCCAAACACAGCCTACTATTCTATTACAACAAGGAGGTTTATAAGCAAACAGGTACGATGTATAAGCTATAATCCTTGCTTAGGCCGCTCTCCAAGTGTTGAGCCGATGGTCTGCCAGTGACAGCTCGATTACGCCCCGCTCCCCGCACACCCCGCCCAAACCGCACCACTTCGCAAGTTCCCAATGTTTGCATTTTGTGTTTTGGGTTTGATAAAAAAACTAAAATATGGGGTTGAATAGGTCAAGCTAAAGGAAGGGTAGTGCTGATCGATCTAGTGGTAAGGATGATGGGTGATCTGATTTGTGGGTAAACAGAGGGAATGGTGTGTCGTGCGTTTTTGTATGTGATGCGATTTTTTATGGAATTTATTATGGGTGTAGTTTAGTTTAGCTTTGTACTAACTAAGATAATATTTTGATAAATACTAATTTATATTTGTTTATTTGTTATGAACGTTCGTTCTACGTTTAATTGCTTAAACGTAACTTAGATATTAGCACCTGTGTTTCATTATCACGTAGATCCATAATTATAGAATATCTCCAAAGAGTCAAAACAAAATAAAATTATCACTAGCCTGATAGAATATGGAGTCTGTGTTTCCTGACGGTTATAATCTGGGTGTCTTCAAGGCTCGAGTGAGTAGGCTGCTCATAGGCAGACGTGCTCCATCGTAGGCGGCATCACCACTTACCATCATGCGAGATAGCGGCCAAACGTCGACCCATCAAATATAAATAAAAAAATATATAAATTCAAAACAATAAAAAATATTGAGGACTGAAAGGCAACCAGTTAAAAACCACAAAACAATTAAAAATTAAAACCGACCTCCTTTACAATCTCCAATACATTGAACAATGTGACACCTGAATCTTCGACTGTAGTTAATCAAACGTGTTGCGAGGGGACGGGCTGGAATTAGGGGGTATGGGGTGGGGGGAGTGTCGTCAGCTGTCGTCCTCTTCGAGACGTACTCTTAAACTTTTACATACAACCCCCCAAGTTACATATCTTAAGTTCAAAGATGTAAAACAATATTGGATTTGGAAGTGGACAATATTTTTTTAAAATTATAGTAAGTAGTTGTAATGGTATTAGGGATGATGACGGGGTATGAAAATTAATAATCTATTTTATCCGTCAGTTAGATAATGAAAAATATTAGACACGTATTTAATTAATCAAAGTTTAGGAGTGGGAGCAAATATGTCATTTCTACGTATGAAACGTACCTAGAAGTGTGTGGAGAAACCTCTTATGACTTAATTTAAACCACATATTTATTGTTATCTTGGCTGATGATATACAAAAATGGGTGATGGACGAGTAGTTTAAATAAAGTCATACGAGATTTTGTCATTATACAGCGTGATCTCTATGCTATAAAATGACAAAATATTAGCGACGTAAACTAGTCGTTTGACAAACAGCAACTATTGGAAACCTAGTGAAGTATATTATTTACGGTTGTAATATTAAACAAATATTTCATCGAATAAATAACAGTTGGTCGGTAGCAGGAGGCAGGATCCCTTTGTAATCAAGAACACAGATGTCAATCGCAGGTCCTGGGTTACAACTTTTAATAGAGCTCCTGTACTCACTATAGTGTATTGACTATCGATTCTTGGATATCTAGGAGGGTATTAAAATATAAACATTGCTTATTACTTATACACAATATATTTCTTTACGATATACGAAATGTTATAGTTTGATTTCAATAAATAACTATTAAAACATAGTTGTATCATTGTTTTTCTCGATTTTACAATTATAAAGCTTTTACTAAATTATAACAGAATTTTACAAAATAGCGTATATTTGGCTAAAACATCCATAACTTTTCATTTTGTCAATGTGAAAACGGCAAATTATTAAAATACAGAAAAGAGTAAAATTCTAGGTGTAACATAGCTTCTAAAAAAAACGTTTTGAAGTTTTCATAGAAACACACTAAGCAATTTTAATTTACAAATATTACAGAACATTAAAGTAGATTAGCAACAGTGTCTAATGCCCTTTAAAACATCGAGTAACACACATAAAATACTACGTTATCACCCGCATACAAAGCTAATCAAGAACACAAAAGATATTAAAATAATATCAAAAAACTCCCCATTTTTTCCGTAACATCGATAATTGTAATCCTTTCCCCTGGGGGTGGGGGTGGGTGGTAGCGCCACCCCCCGGGGGGTGGTAACATCTGTGCCGCCATCCCTCGCAGGCGGCTGTCAACCGCAGCGGGGCCAAACCGTTTATTTATTTGAAGACCCCCTAAATTGATTCGTTTGATACGAACATGCTCTGTCCAAAATGCTGTAGTGCGAGCTCGAGATCTCAACGTCTTTGTTAATAGAATTATCTTGAGTCTGACATGTCTGAATGTCATGCTCCAATCATAGGATGAAGCGTACTACTTACATATTATGTCACTGTGTGTATAGCGTTTGTACTTGTACCGTTACTGTTTTGTTTTATACAATAAGTGAAAACAAGGTCTAATATTTTTTATTTTCTCATGCGTCGTGGACAAATATACAAGTTCACATGCACATGATACCCAGACCTGGTATAACAATTTGTGGAGCACACAAAGAGTTCTTTCGTGCGGGATTCGAAACTGCTACAAATTGTGCGGTCGAATATACCAATCGTGCAGTCAAATTATATTTAACTCTTTTTTTTTACATAATAACTACCGTAAGACATACTAAATTAACTAAAATCACGGTTTACTCAGGTATATTAATGGAGAAACGCTCTACTAGTTTTCGAGTTACAAAGGAACTCTTCATTATGAGGTCGTCGCGTCTGCTCTCGTTGCTCAATTTGTACACTTTTTATCTAACATTTATTGTTAGTTACATTATCTCTACCATATCTTTATATTTACTTTCTTTCCTCCCTATAGTTTAAATACAACCAAATTTTCCAAAACATTTCAGTTTCCCCAGCCACATTTTGCAAGAAATTTTCCTCAAAACTTAATTCCCAATAAGCAACATGTGGACTGGGCAGCGACATATTTTAAAGGCGCGCATAAAAATTCGCATTAGCGTTAATCCTGACGATGTTATACGCTTTCCTAAATGAGAGCCCGTATAACACGCCTCTCGGAGGCACATGGCGACCTACACCGAGCTACAGAGCTGCTGGAAGCGGTTTGAGCGCACTTTTTACGCGTTGTGTGAGCGTATTTACAATGGTATTGTGGCGTAAAGAATAGAACATCTGTTAAGAGTGTCTATTGTTTTTTATTTTGGCTGATTTGTATACCTTTTAGTTTAGGGTAGTTTAGTAGTGTTATTTCGTAGGAGATAGACGAATGGATACAATTTTTTTGTGAAAGTAAGTCTGTGCTGATTTTTCAACGAGCACTTTAACGGCTAGTCTTAAATTGGTGTCTGATATGACAGTACTTTAATTGAAGTTGTCTACAAGAAGTATACTTACACATAATATATAGAATTGCATGAAACATATAAAAAAAAACATTGGGTACTGATACTACCCAAAGAAGTGCCACATCCAGTACAACTAGGGTAGCGTCGACATTCATTAAAATTTGCCAAACCCGCGGCGCCGTCGGCCGCACCTGACGTTGTCGACCCAAACCGTGCCGCTATTTGTGCCAAATACATCGACGCGTTTGCTTACACAGCGCCATCCAATGCCGCGTGCCAGTCAGCAATGGAAAATATACACAGCGATAGTTTTGTTCGGAAAATTAGTACGAGGTTAGAAGGCGATATTTTCGATACATTTAAATTGATTTTTTTTAGTTATGGTTTTGGTTGGAGTTTCTAGTTATTTTGGAGAACTGCGGTGAACTAGGAAATAGCGAGGAAATGAAACACACAATGATTTCAGCGATAATTTCATAAATTGTCCCAGTTATGAACACTTTTGTTTTATAGCTTGTCTCCGGAATATAAGGACTGGTATATTTTTGTAATCCTTATCATTGGGAGTTCACGATACCGGGCTACCATTTCGAAGTTCTAGAACCTATGCATTCGGTATGCAAGACATAATACACTGGTGCAGTGTCCATTATCAGATGCCCTTAAATAACATTCACAAGAAACGAACCTAGTTGCAATTCCGACCTATTTAAAGCCTTCTTTATAGAGACAAGCAAATTCTTGATTCTTTTAATGGAATAGGTGGCAAACGAGCAGCCTTATCACCTGATGGTAAGCGATCAGTGCCGCCCATGGACACCTTTAACACCAAAAGACACACAGGTGCGTTGTTGTCCTTTTAAAAAGGAATACGCTATTTTCTTGAAGCTTTGAAGGTATCTGCTTTGCTTACAGTTTTGCTGTGTGAGTTTCCAATGATACAAATGTACCAATGTTACATGTCTGAGAATAGATCTGTTCTGTAGCGAGGTAGGTAGTGTTGCAGGGTCCCGTGTCCCGGGAACTACCAGCTGTCACGCTGTTGACGTTCCATTACCACACAGTAACCATGGTTCTGCATAATGTGTGTATTATCATTTTATTTGTATGTCTTACATATACATACATAACCTCACGTCTGTCTCCCATGGGGGTAGGCAGAGACAATGGAACGCCAATTGCCACGGTTCTTACACACTTCTTTCGCTTCATCAACAGTCATCAGTCTTTTCATGCACGCTCGTCGGTTAAATACATATCTGTTGATATTATACATGTCTGTTTGTATATGGTTGTATTTATCTCTATTTTACGTAACAATGTTTTCAGGAATATTGGCAGAAATTAGTATATAATAATAGCTTCTCCCATTGCCAACCCGCATTGAGCAAGAGTGGTGGTTATTGCTTAAACCTTCTCCGTGTGAGAAGATGCCTTTGGTCAACAGTAGCCACTTATAGGCTGTTAATGTTGAATAGCTTCACGCATATAATTATAGGTCTTATGTAAACTTTTTTATAATAATAGCCGGCAAACGACACCGACAGCTCACCTAATGGAAAGCAATCGGCGGCACTCATAAACACAGGTAACACCAAAGAACAAATAATGGGAAGACCTGTGGCCTTGTATAACCTCTTTAGATTTTTCTGTATAACTGCTATTAGTATTAATTTTATTATAACTTTCGAGAAACATACTAAATTCATTATTATGTTTGGATATTTATGGATTAATATAATATTTATGGAATGCTGCTTATGAACATGAGCCTCTAGCATGGCTTGAAACTAGTCGAGTTCCTCGTCAAACAGTTACGAGAGTAAACCGATAACATAATAATTAATTTTTAAACTGACATGGTCACTAACACTAGTACATATTAACTCAGTTAATCCGTGATCATGGCGCTTGCAACAGTGCCGAAATATCGGAAACTCATTTCGAGTTCTAATACTAATAATAAGCAATGCTATTAATATAATTATAATGTAATAGGCTCACCAGCTATTACATGGGACTTAGTACATAAATTGTAAAATTTAGGTGTACATTGGCTTTATATGCCATAATGTACACCTCTGCCTACCCCCGTCGGGGATTAAAGGCGTGACGTTTGACGCTATTAATATAATTGTAAATATCTTTCTATATCAGTGTACCAGCTTTAAGCAATATCTTACAAATCTTACAACTAGTATCTAATAAAATCCACACGTTTTATTATAAATAACATGGCCGGAGTAACAATGCGTGCGTGTGACGGAACCAGCTGAACGGTATTTTTCATCCCCATGCGTCCCCCTCGCCTCAGGCTCCGGTGGCGCCCCCTACATCAATATGGGAGCACTGTGTTTTAGACTATAGGTTGACCAGAACGGATTACGTGGTTTTTTGACGGATTCCTTGGAAAAGTGGACGTGTTTTGTTTTGTGTTCGGTTGATGAGTGGAATTGTGACTGGAGTAATTGTACAAATCCCGATTTGACATGAGTATTGACTCATGTCAAATCCATTGAGTCAATACTCATGTCAAATCGAATCTACGATTTTAGGAACGATCACCCAGCTTTACTGACGGACAGATTGACTTTTTATTTGTTGATGTCTCAAAAGTAGGATTAAAGATAATGGTTTAATTGAAATAAATACTTTGAAATACGTAGGTATATTTTTTGGTTTACATTCTTAGTAAAAGTCGCTGTGGACATCTTAAACTCTATGATTCTTTTAAAAGTTATAAAAGGACAACTTTTTAAGTAAGTAATAAAATACTACACTAAACTAAATGTGTTATAAAAACAATACCATAATTATTGATGACACCCAAGTATTTGGCATTAGACTCGTATACTTTACAAACAAACAAAAATATCCTTTTTTACTCATTGGCGTCGATGCGGACGAATTTTTTGATGATTTGTAGATAGTAAATAATTTTTAGTTTTTAAGTTTTATAGTTTAGTTGTAAATATTATACTGTAGTAGTATATTGAATGTTCTTATAAGTAAATGCCATTTGTGTAAAAAATACTTGAATAGAAAAAATATACGGAAAAGAGTTCCTCTTTAAACAACTCATTACTACACCATAACAAGCATTTACTTTAAGAAATGCAAACGCCATAAAACAGTTCCTCCACTACATCCAGCCTGAACAACAAGGGGGTGGGCAGAAGAGCAGGTGTCGCTTCCCATGGCATGCTAATGGGCTCGTCCTAAGTGGGCGAGCCTAAGGCGTGTTGTCTTAGGCCCAGCGCCGTATTACCGATCACATTTTATTGTATGTAGTGAATTAGTGATGGTGCTTAGGGTCTATAGTACATGTTCTGTGTCTGTGAATATTTATGGGGTCAATATTTGTGTGAGGATTGTCGGAGGGTGGGAGGGTAAGTGAGAGTTTTGAATGAGGTTTTAGGATTTTTTCTAATTGCGGCGCAAGTCATAAAGTGCAGAATAGAAATTGTACCTGATTTGTCGATACGGCGTAAGGTATAAAGTACTGTCTAGATATTGTACCTGATTTTTGATTAGAGGCGTAATATTATTATAAAGAATACAGCCTGCACACTCCCTTTTCACCATTTGTGTTGTAAGTCCCATGTGTTAGGGGGTGAGTCTATTGCCATATACTGGACACAATTCCAGACTTCGAACTACTACTGAGAATTTTTATCGAAAAACCGAAAAAAACCAGTAATCCCTTGTCCGACCCGGGAATCAAACTCGAAACCTATTGCCACTCATTCGTCTTGAACAACATTAAAATCTACGAAAAGTAAAAAATATTATAAGTTGCAAAACCGACTTCGTTTGAGACCTTAGTGAACATAGGTACAATTATGTATATTTTTATATAATACTATAACTTATAAAAATACATAAATAATAAAATACAATACAGTAATAAAATATACAAAAATATTCACATTACATTCAACGAGATTCGTAGCGCGTCCGCGTAGCGGTGTAGCCTGCACCATTCGTAGCATATTGCTACGCGGCTACGCTCGTAGGCCTAGCCGCGTAGCCTACGAAAAAGTTTTTTGATTATTTCATTTTTTGTGTGTGTAATGTGTACTTTTTCTGTTATACACTTATTAAGGATATTATTTTCTCTCCTTTTAATAAATAAAATCAAATTAACTTTGTTTTGTCCAGCGCTTACTTAATTGAATAGCAGAATTTTGTGCAATGCCTAAATAAACAGCTTGATGATAGTGGAAACTTTTTCTACGTCAAAATATCTTGATCATATCTATATTTTCTTATATTGGTGGCCAAGAAGATCGTTAATAACTCGTGGATTTGACTGTCAAAAACATGATTTTTGCGGTATCTAGTTGTGTAACTGTTGTGTAACTATAGCCAAATTAAATATCAACTTTATTCTTACACAATTTTCAGAACACCTTTTGAAAGAATAATTTTAAGAATCAAACTTATTAGAACGATAATATGGTTATATTTTTAAAACTTGACCCCATATTATAATTTTCGCCAATGTCATTATGTGTATTTAGTCAACACCATCACCAACGTCGTCATCAACATCATCAGAGTATAAGTGGCCACTGATGACCAAAGGTCTCTTCTCACATGGAGAAAATTTGAACACTGCAGTTAATCTTTTTTTTTTTACATTTAATGGGTCGACGTTTGGCCGCTATCTCACCTGATGGTAAGTGATGATGCGGCCTACGGTGGAGCACGTCTGCCCATAAGCAACCTATTCACTCGGGCCTTGAAGACACCCAAGTTATACCCATCAGGAAACACAGACTCCGGCAAGGAGTTCCACTCCCTAGCAGTTCGCACAAGGAAGCTTGAAGCGAAGCGCTTCGTGCGAGTGGGTGGGATATCTACCATGAAGCGGTGACGCCTCGCCGATTGTCTTGTGGTTCGATGATGAAAAGGACTAGGGGGAATCAAGTTGTGCAATTCTCCGAAATGTATCCGGTAAAAAACGGAAAGGCTTGCGACCTTGCGCCTGTGTTCAAGGCTTTGAAGCCGGGCCTCCACAAGCGCATCATCATTGATAAGCTTCCTGGCACGCCTTTCAATGTGTTCGAGCGCATCCAGCTGGTATTTGGCCGAGCCGTCCCAAAGGTAATCAGTTAATCACTGCAGTTACTCAATGCGGCTTGGTGATTTCAAACTTACAATCAAAAATTATAATTAGCCCAGGTTTCCTCACGATGTTTTCCTTCACCGTTTGTCAGTGGTATCTAAATAATCTTAGAAAGTACATATAATTCTAATAATAAAGTTACATTGAAACTGACCCGTTGTTGGTAGGTTTCGAACACGCACTCTCAAGCATGAGAAGCGGACGTCTTATTTTATTTAATTAGTCAATAACCACTAACAAAAATTCCTAATTCCCAATTACAATTTAGCCCTCACATTAAACACTAATCCCCTCCACACACGGCATAGATCAACTAAAATCTCTGTGTACAAGCGCTGCAGTGAAAATCCAAAATTATCGTGACACATACATATATAAATGTTTGTTTGTCCATCCGTTTGTTTGGACAGCGGGCGAGCGCGCGCAGATGGTACTGTGAATTTATATGTTTGCACTTTTCAATCCTACTGCTACTCGTGTGCTGTGGTACTGGCCGAGATTGGGATTATGGGTTAAATGGGATGTGGGTGTAATGGTTTAGTTTAGGGCCTATTTTGTAAACGTCTGATTGAGGTAGTGTTAGTTTAAGTGATACGTGTTTCGTATGGGAAATTGTCCGTCATGTCAGTTGTATTAAGAGAAAGTTAAATTAACTAAACAACGCGGTTTACTCACGTACATAATTATAGCAAAAAATTTAACATTTATACAAGTCGATTAAGACTTGAAGATAGATTTTCTTATTGTTTCATTGAACTGAATGAATTCTTTAAGTCTCGAGTGCAAAGATTGTTTATACTAATTATCAGTAAACGAGATTTGTCAAACCCATTAAATATAAGAAAAAATCATAGGCGAGGTAATCCTCTATTAATATTCATTACAGATGAACTTTTCCTTTTTTTAATCACTTTTAACTATTCTTCCTACCCCACAGCGTCATAAAATCAAGTATATTTACAAAAGCACTAGCTCACACTCCCCTTTTATTCTAGAACACGGTATTATCGTACAAATTGGAAGCACTGCAGCGACATCTGTCGGCGAATCTTTTTTATATTAATGTCGACAGCTGGCCGCCCGCGCATATTGTAACATACTATCGTACTGTAAACTTAGTGCGGATTTGTGGGGAACATAGAAATTACAATTGTGTGATTGTATATGTATGTGTGTTATTGGCAGTTTTTTATGGTATAAGCCGGTAAACGAATAGACAATTTACCTGATTGTAAGCAATCGCCGCCGCCCATGGACACACCGAAACACCAGAGACTTTAGGAATTTAAGGGTTGTTGGGGAATCGGGAATTGGGAAGTGGTAATTGGTTCTCCGGTAACCTTATTCATGAAACGAATCACAACGCCAGCGTTGTTTCACGTCGATTTTCTGTTCGAGCCGGCCCATTCGTGGCAAAGCATGGCTCTCCCACACTTAAAAGGGCAGTAGGGTACTTTTGTAACTACCTTTACTCCTTCCCGCGAGTAAGAATTAAAGGATTACAGATTTGACATAGATTGGCCAGCAACGATCTTTTCTAAACGCGAACCTTCTACACTGATCTTCGTGTAATGTAAGCATGAAGATTATGACAAACCATCTTCCGTAGAGGAGTAGCCACAGACTTCTTTTAATGACTTTTCCCGCTTAAGGTGAGCCGAGACAGAGTGTCTAACTAAGAATCACCCTGTTTCTACTTCTGCTTTGAGCTCTTACCCTATCCTACTATTTTCCGAAATGTGAATCACGCAAATATGCAAGTATATACTTGGCCAGACAAGTATATTTTATTTTATTTTATAGGCATAGTAACAAACTCCAGACCGAGAAATACATAAACATATTACATACATTACAAAAAGTAATTAAATATAGAACTAATATTATACATAACGTGTACAAATGCACTAAGGCTACTATGCCTGACTAAAATAGGAAAGGTGTATGAGATGATTTTACAGAAATCGGTATAGAATGGGGGTATTAACACCACCTACAAGGTGGAACCACCTTAGACAGCAGGCTTAGTACAAGTTTGTTTAACGTTCAATGAGATCGACACGAAAAATCAAAAAAATAGATTTTTCGACATTCGGCGCTTTGAATTGCTGGCTCAAACCAACCAGTTAGAGCGTCGAGCGCTCTCTTGTTTCGATTTCCTTATACGTAAAACAAACTCATGGTTAGCCCTCAGAAAACCTGGTAAAGGTCGCAAGGATTCGCTGTGCTGGTGGCACTGGTGGCCATGGCTTCTAACCAGCCTATCTGGAAATTATTGAGGAAGGCCTAAGTAAAATAGTGGACGTCTTCTGGTGGGTATGATGCTGAATGTGTACAAGTTTTTTTTCTTGCTATCAGGGGTAACGAAGCAGATAGATAACCTGACGGTAAACGATCAGCGCCACCCAAAGATACGGGTACCTACTACATTAAAGGCGTCACAACTGCATTAAAATTGAGTTATATTTAAAACGCCAAATCTATTTCTAATTCGATCACATGGCTTTAATAACCGATGGCATTGACCCCGGTTCTGTGCTACCAGTGGTGGCTGGCCAGTAGCGTGCACTCAGTGGCCGCGGTGAGCACTGGCCGGTGGCCGCATCCGCTCAGCTGTGTGTTGTGTAATAGCTGGCGGCCATATGGCCACACGTGCTGTGAATGCTGTGATGTATGATTTTGTTACACATTGCTACGACGCTGTAGCTGAAAAGATGAAACAAATTATTTTCTTTTTTTTTGTGTGTCTGTCGGTTGTGACTTTAAGTTATATTTTGTAACTAGCTTCTGCCCGCAGCGTCCCTCGTTGTCGTGGTATAAGAAAAGTAGCCTATGTGTTATTCCAGATCACAATCTATACCTGTTTCAAAATTCATCCAGACCAAAATAATCTATCCCTGTTTCAAAATGTTTCCCAATCCCTTCAGCCGTTTTGAAGTGATTGAGTGACAAACATACACACAATATCACAAACTTTCGCATTTGTAATAATAGTAAGATTTGAATTTTCCTAAATGTATGTATAATTTTTTTTTCCTCCCAAATCTTGGGTAAAGCTAATACAATTACAACATTTTTTGTTCCGAGTTGAACCTGCTAATGCAGCGGTTCATCAACAGCTGGTTTAAATCTATTGCTTGAGTATACCTCTACAATATTACCCAATTGACTTAAAATTTCAACCCTTAAACATCCAACCACTGCCAATCACTATTTACTTTGATTGTTATAAACTATAATATAATTATGACAATAGTTGTTGCATACACAGAAATCACCAAAAAATCCTTCAATTTCCGTACATCCGTGATTTGATCCGTGAGCTACACGTCTGCCGACCTCCTTGGCGGCAGCTGTGCGTGACGTGCGCGCTGTAAACACGGGACACGTGCCGCATACGGCACGCATGTGCGCCGGCTGCCGTGGCGCGCTCCGGAGATGGAACCACGAGTGAAGTAGTGCGTGGAGGACTAACTTCGATGGAAATTGCTATTGTTTAATTTTAATTATAACTTTCGTGAGACATACTAAATTAATGATTATGTTATTGGCTTGATCACGTAACTGTTTGACGAGGGACTCGACTAGTTCAAGCCATGCTAGAGGCTCATATTCATGAGAAGTATTCCGTGACACACGACATATTAATTAATTTACTATCCTTTGTTTCAAAGTTTATATTTCTTTTCTATTTCTTTATTTTGTTAAACTTGTTGAAATGAACAAATTTTGTGGAGAGTTAGAAATACCAGTTTTTTATAGAAATTTTCTTGTAGTAATCATACTTACAAAATTTTACTGAGGATAAAGCTAGTTAAAATCATTTTTCAATCAATGAAATGCAATGGTCGAGTTACATAATGTCAACAATACCGGAAACGATTAAAACATAATTCTCCGGTAACCACACACTCCGAAACATAATGCAAGCGTTGTTTCACGTCAATTTTCTGCGAAGCGCTATCACTTCATCATTCTTGAAACTGAACTCTCTGGTGTGTACATACTCCTGCTCGCTATGTGTGTACCGCGGCGCCGCCTGTTGTTGCCGCCATTACATCGCCGTCCGCAATAACAGTTTGTGTTGCCATCAATCTAGTTTTATGTGACCTTAATGATAACTCCGAGTCTTCGCATTTGCTGCTAATTCAAACATTTCATATGCAAGCGTTGATACAGTTATTTATTACCTGAATTGATAAACTTTGCGTGCTATCTTAGGTTATATATAAATGTTATGTTTATTGTTTTTATGTAAACTATTTTATTGACCGTCATTTTTATTGTGAGTAGTAGTAGTGTTTTTACAATGAGACAACCTATCTCGCGAAAATGCGGAATATTGATATTTTCTTTGGAATCTCGAATTGTATTATGTGATGCCTGATAGTGATCTCATTTATCAAGCGAAACATTACTAAGATCAATTAAGATGTGCTTAACTTTTGATATCATTATTATGGGTCAATAGGCAGTAAATAGATTTCTATCTCATGTACCTAATTATTTAAATTATGTTTTTTTTCGGGAACCTTTAGGCTTCAAATGTTAACATGTTCTATTTTTCCCAGTGGACCATTTATTTAGACACATCCTATGGTATAATGCTTATACATATAATGTTTATGTCTGTATACGAGCTGGAGTGTGGTTGACGCGCGCCCACTACTGACTGGTCACCAACGGCGGCGGTAGACCCGTGGCCGTGGGCGTAGGTTCGAGCCCTTTTCCTGACACGCGTGTTATCGCCCGCGCGGCTTTGGTCCACATGCAGGCTGTCCGCATCCTATGATTTCATAATTATTTTCCTTTAATGCGCAGGGCACGCACGTAGAATGTGGGTTGGCTGCGGGTGGTCAGCCCGCGTGCACGTTATCTTTTTTTGTGAGATAAGCCGGTAAATGAGCATACGGATAACCTGATGGTAAGCAATCGCCGCCGCTCGTGGAAACACAGGTGCACTCTCTGTTCCCTTACCCTCTAAAGCCCATGGGACGACAGACCGCCACTGCCGGAGAGAGGTCAGGCATGGGGCACACCACAGAACTTCCTGACTCCGTACTAAAAAAGTCCCATTATCGCCTTTTTGCCGGCGTTGGAATCGTACCTGCGATGCGTTGCAGCCGGTCAGACAACCATTGCGCCAAAAGTGCAGTCAATCATAATTAATAAATAATAATATACTAGTACTACCATCAACAGCTTACTAACGAGTATCGATATTAATAAGAATGTAATAAAACAACAGACAGACGGACGGACCGACCTTCCTGCTCGATGTGTATAAATATTTAGCCGAGAAACATATACGTCTGCTTATTGCACAGCGTCCACAGACCACTGCCAGGGAATTAAAAACATTCGATTTAACTCATTCAAGTTTATATTGGACTAGTTGTTAGTCCTGGCTTCGCTTGGGGTACTATACGTTCTGAAGTTGATATACCTTTTAAGGAAAGAGAATACTCCTTCTTAAACCGGTGATTAGCATTCGCATATGTAACTCCTTTAGTGATACAGATGTTCGTTTGCATACTATTATATGTATAAAAAAAGAATCCGGAGTTGCGGACTACCTAGCGGGTTTATCGGGGCTCCAAAAGCAGGAGTAGGAATCGGGTGGTTTTTAGTCAGTAAGAGTCTGACACTCTCTCTCGCCTTATCTAAGGCGAGAGAAGAAATGGAATGATTTCCTCATCTCACCTCAAAAAAAATCTACAACCAATTTTTGGTGACCCATTTTTTTCTCCTAGGCGTCAGTCGTGGTAAATACCTATGAGAGAAATTTCCGTTTCTTTATTCAGCCGAAGTCTTCTATAAAATATATAAATTATTTTCATCAGTTTTTAGTGAAGCTTATTTACTTAGATGCCTACAAATAAAATAGCATTTCAACGATTCGTTTTTATTTGTGTACATTACCCACATACATAGAAGTTTATATAAACATTAGTATTTTGGCAGTGCATCCACTATTCCTGGCGTACGGACGTCTGGAAAGCTAGTTGTGACTAATGCCTGGTTTCTGTCTAGATTTCTTTAGGTTTATTCTGTCTGTGACGTCATTATTAAGTAAACTGTGCCTGGAGATTGTAAACCAGTCATCGTTGCGATCTTTAAAGGCTTGAGAGAAACTTTTTCCAGATATTATGGAGCGTTAACATGTAGTTTTTATTTGTACTACTTGCAAATGCAAAGCAGCTATATTAACCAGAGCTGTTGTAGACTCTACTCTGTAAGATAGGGCGCTTTTCCACCAGAGATGGGCTATGGTATAGTACTCTCAACGGATCTTGGCAGGTCTGAACTACGTGCAGAAGGCTGCGCAATAAGTATTTTCTAGAACCAAATGGTGGCATGAGGCGAGGTACGGGGGGCGGCGATCTAGGCTAGAGATTGACCATTTCTAAACACAATTGACCCTTTACACTTATTGCGCAGCCTTCTGCACGTAGTTCAGACCTGCCAAGATCCGTTGAGAGTACTGTACGTTGCTGTGGATGCGTTTGTCTTCCACCAATCATATTCATTGATACACATAACTTAGCACTAGTGGAAATTGACTCAGCTAGGCTATGTTTTATATTATATGGAAAGATGCGTGCTATGGATGGCTTCCCTACTATCGATACATCGCATACTCGAGTTGCGCATCTTTCTCACACAGCTACTTTGCGGCAGCGCATCTTCATAGCACATCTTACTCGCACAGTTACACGGCTTAGTATCGGTAGAAACGATCACGTAGTTTCACAGCTTAGCTATTACATCTTTGTAGCTTAGCTAGGTGGCAGATCTCTGGTGGAAAAGCATTCTAAGAGAGAAATTAAAAACATTACAACTCTCTTAAATGTTTTTCTCTTAAATAACTCTCGAATTAAGTTGTGATTTTTAATTTTTATATACGTAGGTACTAGTCTAGGGAGCAAGCATAGTCATCACACCACCTACGTTTTATGAAACTTCGAAGAGACTAAGTAGATTTCATCATCTAACCACCGATATTTAGTCGACAGTAATCCCAGATCCCACAAATACAGAATCTATGTACTCAAGTAAAACAAATTGTCACAGTTCGAGCTGAACTCGTCAAATTGGGAATATTTCCCCCGGAGTAGGTATAGCAGTGTTGGCAATCAATATATTTTAATAAATACTTGTGTAAATCACGTCTATAAGCCGGTGTACGGCGCCGCGTGCTCAACTGTTGCGGGCGGAGCGGCCATGATATTTTTCAACACGACGCACCTGAGCTGTGCCCGTACCATTTGTTCAACTCGATATTATTTGTAGTGAGTTTTTTTTTTGAAGTGAGTTCGAATTGTTAAACGTCCTTTATAGGTCACATCTTAATTTTTTTTATGTTTATTTATTTTATAACATAAATAACTATATGTAGTGGCTATACTTAATAACACTTTATTCTTTTATACCGATCATCATAATTAAATAATCTTGTGTCATTTAAAGAGAGAGAATACAGATGTAATAACTACGTTCTATGGCATCCATAACTAACAAACTTTTACACAAGTTCGTTATTGCTCAGAAACATTTTTATACACAACTAGTCGTACTTGTGACAAATGCAACTGTCTGGCAAAAGGTCCCTGGTTCGATTCCCGGGGTAAAGTATTGCTGGGATTTTTAGTTTATCCAAAATTTCTCAGTATTAGCACGGTGTCTAGAATTGTGCCCAGTATATGGCAATAGACCTACCCCCTATTACATGGCACTTATAACATAAATGGTAAAATATGTGTATACATTGTACAGCGGCATTACGTGCCGTAATGTGTACCTCTGCCTACCCCTTCTAGGATAAAAGACGATACGATACGATATTTATACACAAATATCAATCTTATCGTTTTTAATCACTTCTAATCACAACAAAGTGACATAAAATTATTATGACACACCCCTTACAATTAAATCATTTTCCTTCAAAATTCTCGCACCCTTCTAAAACCAGTGGTAGGGGTATGGGTGGGGTGGCGTACCCTCGGCCCAGCACAGGTGCGGCCGAGCACAGGTGTCACCGGATCCAATACAATCTTTACTTTCGCACATAATTGGAATACCACTGTGTACCTACAACCTACTGTTCGGATACTGGTATAGTTAGTTATAGTTCAGGAGTTGTTAATTATTTTATGATGGCATTGTGTAATTGGACTTAGGATTTGGTGTAATAGCAATTGTGTATGTGATAGCAATTGCCGTAATATGCACCTTTGTCTACCTCTTGGGGGATAAAAAGGCGTGATGTTGTGTGTGTGTGTGATGATTTGGTGTGGTTAAAGAAAGAAATTGTTGTTAAATGTTTTTGTTTTTAAGTTCTATTTAGAATCGCCTTGATGAATGAAGTCAGAGGTTTTTGTCTTTTGTCCGTCCGTATAATAAAAGTTAAGTAAGAAATACTCCAAAAATTGCCTCATTTACGGCTTTTATTACTCTTACAAACCCAGTACAATAAACAAGATATTTCTAACATAAGTTAAGTACCCATTTTCAACACACATCCACTTAAATCACAAACTCATATATAATTCAGTCGAATTAAAAGAATCTAAAGCATGTTAAGTATAAACAGAGGTCAGGAAACGTCGCTCCTATGAATGGACAGCTATACTAGCAATACTAGCAGATATAAAAACATCAATAGGACATGGGTATTGCAGTGCACTCATTAAATATTTCGTTACATTCTTGAGAGTAACGAGTTTAGAATGAAGGCATGGTCACCATCCACTGCTGGACTATCAGTCTGCTCTCTGAGATGGTTTTCTCTAATTTCCACTCTTCGCTAGTGGGTTGGAGATTGCTGTAAAATGTTTTAGGCTGCTGCTCCGTCTATATCAAATGTTTAGTTAGTCTCCAGTCGACTCTTATGATACCCGCGGGAAGTGAAGGGGTGGTTACAAAATTATTCTTCTCTACCGCGACAAATTAATTTTTCAAAAATAATATTTTATGACCCATTTTCGATCACAGTAACAATTTAAGATGTAGGTACAATGTCAGCAATTTTATACGAACAGCTGTTTTGATTCAAATAAAAATACGTTAGCAATATATTTTGGCAGTGCTAGTTTAACGTGCGTCCGCTAGATGGTGCTGTACTATGTTTGCAGACGGATGTTGTGGCTCAGCTGACGCGCGCGGCGGAACATTGTGCAGACTCGCAGACGCACCGCTTGAGGACCGTTCATACTGGGGCACACGTGATACTGCTGTTGTTTCTTAGATGTTTGATTAGTTTTATATATTTGCAACATCACATATTTCTAGATTCCATGAAAATTCATATCTAAGACTACATGTATCTACCTAATACTGTTGTCACTAGGTAAATTGTGAAGTAGCAAATGAAAGATTTTTAATTTAACATGATTATTTACAGTAAAAAATCAAAATCATCACTGGTTATTTCCCACTACTAAGTATTAGGCAAAGATGTCTCCATCGTCAGCTCTTTGTATTTTACCAATAACCATTTCACGAATTTCGTTACTGGACATGACAAAACGTACTCGTAGCTACATATTATGTCTCAGTATGAGTCTGACACTTTCTCTCGCCTCGCCCTGGCGAGAGAAGACATTGGATGATTTCCCTTAAAAAAATACTACTACATATGTCTGCATAGTCCCTACAGCTGATTTTTAAGTTTCTTCAGTATTTAATTTGAAACAAGCACTTCGAATTTTAAGTAATGAAACTACAGTACAGTTGCGTACAGTGTACACGAGCTACAACTCTCAGAAAGCAGGTGTACGCTGGAATCCAGCTGGCGTACGTCACGGCGACGCGGCGATGTAAACCAGACGCCCGAGCGACACGCACTGTACACAACGCTGCTCTAGCTCTCCTATATATTCTAGGCTATCTAGATTCTAGACTTAGGTTATTGGTATGCTGACTAAGACTTTGTATTAAAAATAAATAGATATGTACTATTTTTTATGGGATTTTAGGGTTGATTAATGTTGTGGTTGATTGTTTATTGCAAAATGGTATTGTTTACTGCTGAATTTTTGGCAGGATAAGTTATTTCAATGAACTGATGTGTGTTCCAAGTCTGAGTGTGATGTTTAAGTGATAAATCTCGATAACGAAAGTATATTTGGGAATAAACCAAGTAGTGAAGGAAGATATGTTAACTGTATCAAAGCATTAACTCCCAAAAGGAAACTGTTGAAGGCAAATCCTCTGCCAAGCGTCGGTCACCAGTTTCCGTTAACTTTTGTTATGTAATCACGCCAACTTTTTACCGGAGAAAAAACTGGAAACATTCTTAGAAAAAGTCTAGAAATAGTACCCGTGTTAAGACTTTTAGAGTACCGTACCTATCATTAATTACCGCATGTATTGTTCCAGATGGAGGCGAAAGTGAAGGAGGAGGTCCCGGACAAGGACTACACACAGCCGACCACCACCGAGAGGAGGAAATGTGAGTGACAACTCTACATTACTCTAAAACTGCTATAGTCTATATTGGACCTATTAATTTATTTTCCACTATATCGCTAAATACTAAATGGACTGACAAAAGTTGTCATCAGAGGCATCAACCTTGTTATCCTGGTTGCTTTCTTTTCCAAGACATACCGGGGTCCACTTTTTTTTGCCCGCCACAACCTCCCATACCGCTCCAATTCCTGTAAGCCAGGAACTACAGTAGGTAGATACAACTATGAAAACATTGAAGTCCGGCGCGTCTCAGGGACATAAATGACTGTCTTGGATTCCGTAACGAAATAAATCAGAAGATATTATTAGAGGAGAAGCGTTTTTAGTCAGTAAGAGTCTGATACTTCCTCTCGCCTTGCCCGTGGCGGGAGAAGTCATTGGATGATTTTCATTCCTCAAAAAAATAAATAAATAGATAAACAAACTTTCACGTTTAAATTTATTTATTAGTGTAATACTTAGACCGATTTTCAAAATTTTTTGTTACCTAATAGATGGAGCCCCATGACTAAGACCTACGTCATAAGACTCGAAGCACGACTAAAAGATAACTAAGTATAAAGTATAGCAAAAAGTACCTACATTTCACACTTACCTAAAGATCCTGAAACGTTTTGAATGGCTAGTATACGTAAAGTATTATTTCCAGTGAAATAAATAGATGATGTATAGAACAACAACGCATTATTGCCGGGGCCGGGACGCGGCCGGCGATGGGAGAGCGCGCAACTGTTGGCGATCATAATCTAGTGACGGTACCGCGGAGCACGAACCGGGTACACACTGATGTGGAGACACTGGAAGTGGCTTGGTTGGGCGTAGTTGGGATTGATGGAAAGAGACAAAAAATGTTTTTTTATTGTTTTGTGAGAATGTAAAAGAGATGTAGAATTTTTCCGTGGCTATGCACTATCCTTTCTTCATGAGCAGCATTCCGCAACACACGCCGCGGCGCGGCTGTCACGCTGCTACTAGCATGGCTAGATGTAGAATTTTCCGTGGCTTTGCACTATCCTTTCTTGGGTGTAAAAGACTTTTTATGTTCTTTGTTGCAATTGCTAGAAATGTAATCTGTCTGCTATTCGTTATAGGAAAAGCGCGAATATCGTGTCGTAGTGTAGAGTAAAAAAGCTTTTTTTTGGTCTTGTTTATAAAAAACATACTAATTTAGTTCGTTAGACTTACACATTTTAATACTGCTAACCGCCGAGCCGAGTCAGATATGACTCGGCGAACTTCGTATAGCCTCAAACATTTTTTTTCACCTTTAAAACCTTCCCTGGACTTTCACAAATAATTCATGACCAACATTTGCTAAATCGTTAAGCGAGACTATCGAACCGAAATTGATTTGTATATACATACATATACATATGTATAGGTAAAGATTATAACTAACGCGATAACACCAACCTAAATTATTTTACAAAAACATGATCCGTCACAATAGTATTTTGAACACAAAAGCAGATGATTATGAAACAATTAGTAGATAAGGTTACAAGTGCTGGTTGCCGTGGGAGCCGACAGCTGCCGATAGTAATCTCGCGGCGGCAGGTCGCGGCACGAACCCACTCAGGGGATTTAGGCATCCCACCTAGATAGGCACCGCTAATCTATTGAGCGTTTTATTGGAAAAAGTTTGGTCGTAAATGGCATGGTTTGGTAATGTAGTGTGGTTACTGGTGTGGTTATTGAAACTGTGACTACAATACTTTTCAATGCATGTATTAAATCTTTAAAAAAACATGATATGAATAAATGCATGGGTGGTATAAAAACTAAAAAAAATATACAGGTAAATCATGATCGCAGTAAAAACCCGAAACTCAAAGAACACCGACGTGAAACAACGCTTGCGTTGTGTTTCGTTGTCTGAGTGAGGTTACCGGAGGCCCAATCACCCTCTTCCCAATCTTTCCAATCGCCAATTTGCCAAAGAACCCTTAAATTCTTAATCCCCAAAAGTCTGGCAATTCACTGAGAACGCCTGTGGAGTTTCGGGTGTCCATGGACCGCGGTGATTGGTTACCATCAGATGATCCGTTTGCTCGTTTACCGGCTTATACCATAAAAAGATAACAGTGAATCATGATGAACCTTACCTTATTAAACGTCAAATTCTTGAACTTAGACAATAAAAAATACAATGTATACCATTGCCACTTCCAGTAAAGATCTACAGCAATGTAAATAAGCTGCTGGTGTAAAAGCATTGTATTTGCACAGCGGCATCGGTTAGACGAACATTTGCACCGCCGCGCCGCCGCGACACCCTCCGATACACAGCCAGCATTTTATAAACAACCGCTTATTTTTATATTATATTTTAAAATCCTTGTTATTGGTTGCGATAGAAGACTTGAACACTTGTTATACAGTTTTCCTTCCTTACGCTATCTTCCCAATCCCCGATTTCCCATAAGCTCTTAAACCTACATTCCTAACTCCCAAAAGGTCGGCAACGCACTTGTAACGCCTCTGGTATTTCGGGTGTCCATTGGCGGCGGCGATTGCTTACTAACAGGTGATCTGTCAGCTCGTTTACCGGCTTATACCATAAGCAATATCATAATGCGTCTGCAGTCCCTGTCGACAAGCAAAAATCTAAAACAGTCGGTACCTGATGACCTGATAGTATCATTTCTTTACAGCCAGAACCTCTGAAAATCTGTCAAAATCCATGTGCTTTTGTGCAATGTACTTTTTGCCCTTGTGTAGACAAGGGCAAAAAGTAAATTTTAAACCAAATATTTTCTAAAGAATTCCTATGTAATAAGAGTCGAGGCTGTACCCGAGACCATGCAAAATTATCTCTTTTACTTTCGCTCTATCACCGAAAACTCCATACCCCTAAGTATTACTCTAACAAGACATGTAACCACCCACACACGTACATGTGTAGAAAACATTTCCATAAAAATAAAACCGCGGCACATTCCCCATAGATAAGTGTCCAGGTGTGGTCTCCCACAGTGCTGGGTTATGCATGGTGTTTACCGAGCCGCCCGCTGCCCGCTCATCGGTTACCATGAATCTGATTGTCCTAGAATTACGGACACAGGGATGGACTGAAGGGCTACTTTTTATAGACAAAGGTATATAAAATTATACGCCTACTTAAGTTAGTAACGTCAGCAATAGAAGGATCTTGAGACATGCATTGGTCTTTGCAGAATCCCCTTATGAATTTCTGTTTAAGAGTGTCGTAATTTTTGACCATCCTGAAAATAATAACTTTTTGCTGGCCTATCAGCTCCATCTAATTTGAGGGAGATTGGCTTTATATGCTGGCCTAGATATGGAGTAAAACATTGGTGATTGTACCAACGGAAAATGTCAACATTATTCCTTATCCCAAAGATCAGACCACGTGCTGTCTCTAAAAATCGTAACCAGGCAAGACGTAGACATCCCGACTGAGTAACTCTACTTACCACACAGTGACGGTGCTGTGAAGTTTTATAACTTCGTATGTAGTTTGGGTAGATCATAATATGTGTCTAATCCCTTCAGATTTAAAGACTTATTTATATCAATCGTGTTACTAAAGAGAAAATAAGTCTACTTACTCATCCTCCCGATCAAAACCCTAAGTAAAAGGAAATGCTATAAGTGTAGGTAATATTTTTTTTTAACACAATGGAGTCCGGTCACCTTGTCAATCGGTGCTAGTAATAAATGATGAAGTGCCGCCCCGCCCCGCCCCGCCGCCGCCCGCCTCACGCCCCCGCGCGTCTCGGAGCCACAACCTCAACCTATACCTATCATTATCCATACAAGCTCACTGTCATTCATTCTACATTTTTCATAACACATCGTTTATGCTTGTTTACACTGAAAACATAGTTTTCTTGGTAAACTAATTATTTATTAGGTCAAACTCATTATTGATTTGGAGTAAGCATTGAAATAAAGGTTACCCCAGATTATTGTCAAATGTCTTGGGCTTTCTTTTAATTAGATGTCACATACAACACAATAGATTTTGTTTTGCCCCGCAATAAATTTTTTTCCTGCGTGTGTGAAATACAAACATACAAATTCACATACATATCACACCCAGACCCGAAACAACAATTTGTGGATCACACAGAGAGTTGTTATGTGCGGGAATTGAACCCACTACACGTTGCACGGCAGCCGTTTCCCAGCCACCGCGCCAACCGCGTAATCTAGTATTTTAATCCGAAAACCTTCTCACGACAATCAGACTTATAACTTGGAGCAAGAGGGTAACCCTTTCTCTTATGCATAGGTTTTTCTTACTACTTACATAATTTAAACCTTTCTAAAGTTTCTTCACAAAACATCCAACTATCTGCTACTTTTTATCATCCAGCGATCACATTTCCCTGTGGGCCATAGAAAATGGGATAACTGGCATTTTAGATCTCATGGATAGATCTCGAACTAAGTCTATTAATCATCACAGGCACAGATAATTAAAAAAAAAGTACTAATCAACTTTCGTTGTGTGACTTCGTACCCAGACCGGGCCAATAGCCAGTGAGCCACCGACATGATAGGTGGTCCTCATCGCATGTCGAGGGCTCTCCGGTCGAGTGACGGGTTCTACCGCGTGATTTGTAGGGCCAGGATTTATTAGGGTCGTGTCGCAGCGTCTGTCTGTACGGGAACCTATGTGGACATTTGTTGGGCGTATTTTAATTGGTGTTCTTCTTGGGTGATTGTGAAGGTTAATTTTATGGAAGAAGATGGTCTTCTATGGAGTGTCTGTTATATTGTGTTCTGGAGTTGTGTTCAGCAATAGATTTGATTGGCTTTGAAAAGGTTCCATTGCTCTCGTTTACGAAGAAAAGTGGGTGACTTGTAGTTACTGTAATTAGTTTCTGTGTAACATGTTTTTTTGGAGTAAACCGGAGGCTGTTTTCATCTTCTTACTAGGGAAGGATACTGGATACAATTTCTATTGTTTGTAATGCGAGTCAACTACGAAAACTGTTCATGATTTAAGTCTTAGAAGTCAAAGGTCGGTTTGATAATCGCACCAAAATAGCAAATGGGAAAACACTCATCTGATGACCATGTTAAGAAAGCAAACTTGTAAGCATTTTTGAAAATTTCTTTCGCCAAAACAATAAAAGTAAGACAATTGATTCAGATACACGTCTAGCTCAAAATTCATACCCCGTTAAAAACCCAATCCATCACTCTCTCACCACATTTTTCAACACTTTACACATGCAAACGGTGTAAGTATAAAATAATGAGTTTGTAGTTTGGTAGCACAATGTTATAAGTCGGTAATGTCGCATTTGATATTAGCCATAATTGCGTGGCAGCGGCGAGATGAAAGCCGCGCCCCGGGCGAGGTGTCGCCTGTCATGGCCAACACTCGACGCTAAGGATGGGGTACAGTCGATAGAATACGGTTTTAAGACTGTCGATGTTTTTTAATAGCCCAGAAAATAAGAATGTTGTGAGAATCCATGCTGGGTGAATGAATTGGTGTGGAAGGAATGGAAGATATCAGTATAGAAATGAAGAAAACAAATTTTCAATTTAAGGAGTACGCGGACTTTTCTCTATTAAGTTGGCTGAATGAAGATGAGCCGACTGATAGCGTTTTATTGTTAGAGATTTTGCAAGACCAACTTCGGGCTAGTAACTAACCATAACGACTGTCATTGGTGTTTGTCGAATGACTTAAACCGAGGACTACACATAATGGCTAAAAAAGAAAAATAAAACTTATTTTTCGATAATAATATGCAAAACAAAGTAAATTCCAGCACGACATTAGTTATTCCAAATCCAACATATTCTATCACACACTGAACAATGTTTCTTATTGGGACTTTGGGCTTTAAAATTATTAAGATACAGAAAATAAAATACCCCAAACAAAAACTAGGTAATTAGGCACATCGATACAAACGATCTCTCGCGTGTCCCCTCCCTAGCCGTGCAGTGAGGGCGCGTGTCTGTGGCACGCGGGCCGCACTTGGCACACCACTAGCTTTTCACTAAACTTTTATTTATTCTGTCAGCGCCACACACCCGCCATTTTTATATTTCTATATTACTTACGGATTCGTTTATATAAAGCATGTATTTTACGATACCGAATTGTAATTACATGGGTTTGGAGCCTTGGTGGCTTGGAGTAAAGAAATACCTATTTATTAGGTCTTGTTCAGATCCTATCTAGACACACGGCAGTGTGTCCGCCAAGTTCGAGCAAAAAAACCGACACACCGGCCGTGGGTTATATTACACGAACCATTTCGGGCCAAGTTCGACCCACCTATAACTCAAAATCTATTTTATCTACGCATATGAAATATCTAGTATCTGTCGAGATCTACTTACTTATCTAAAATACAAAATTTCATTAATGTACCTATTGTAGGTCTTGAGATATTGACGTCAGAAAATCGCTATTTTTACTATACACTCACTGACTGACTCACTCACTCACTCATCAAAAACCTAGACCACTTCCAATGGTCGTATTGACTTGAAATTTGGCATGGAGGTAAGTCTTTAGGTCAAGGTAAAGGAAAAATTCTGAAAATGGCCAAGTGTGAGTCGGTTTTAAAAATAATGAAGGTGTAAATTCATACTCCTATGGAACTAAAACAAAAAAATATCTATATCTTCCAATGGTCGTACCGACCTAAAATTCGTTACGAAGGTTTGTATTTAGTCAAAATAAAGTAAAATAAGAAAAAAAGAAAATAAACCTTACAAAAATAAATGAAATCCCACCCAAAACATAAATGTGAAAGGCTGCCAAGTTCGATAATATTGGAATGCTTCGCCTATAAAAGAAGTGAGATCTAAATAAGTACCAAGTTCCATACACAGACCTCAGTTAAAAATGATATAACTTGGCAAGTTTTAATAGAAAATTATATACTTGACTCGTTGCGTTTAGTAGGTTTATAACAAAGTGTGTGAAAACTTGCCAACTTGTTATATCATTTTTAACTGAGGTCTGTGTATGGTACTTATTTAGATCTCACTTCTTTTACAGGCTAAGCATTCCAATATTATCGAACTTGGCAGCCTTTCACATTTATGTTTTGGGTGGGATTACATACCTACGGTCTTCAGAACGTGTTTATTTAATTTTATATTACATGTCTTACTCTTTTCATTAAGTAAAATCCTTCCTGAATTTATAATCTTGTTCATTTGATATTTTAACAATTATTATTTAAGGATTTCTTTTTTTAGATAAGTAAACCTTTTGTTGTCATATACTTACTGCTTTTTGTTTAATGCATGTCGTGGCATCCTCTAATTAATACTACACTCTCCAATGTTAAAATATGTTAAAAACCTATCATGGATTTTGGTGTATGCTTTGTTGGTTGCCCTTAAAGAAAGAAAGAAATAAATAAATAAATTGTGTTAGTGAAAGAGTAACAACAATTTACGTAGTTGCTGACTATTATGAACTGTAGAATGAAAATTTAAACTATAGGGATCGAAAAGACCTGTTAAATTAATTTATTTTTCTACCCCTTGCATAGGACACTTTGAAAAAAATGTCCCATTATCCAAAAACCACTATATCTACATATAAAAAGTAATAGGTTGCATGCCGGTCGGTATTTAAAGCATCGACAGCGTGTGGCCATTACAACTGCGGACTTGGATTTCTATCTTGATTGGATTAAATAAACTTTATATTCTATTAGCGTAGATTTTTATCAAAACTATTTTTGCTTATACATAAATTTCTAGAATAGGCAATGGTGAAAATATTAACTATACATAACCTATATGTATACATAACCTTATACCTGTCTTCCATGGAGTAGGCAGATATTATGGAACGCCAATTGCTAAGAATCTTACATATTTTATAAGTAATTAAACTTAGCAGCACAAGAAATAAATGAGTTTATTTGTCTTTAACTTTCTTACAAAGATCTTTAAGTCAGAAAAACTTCTTTAACTTAATTATAAATTGGTAACAAACGTATTTCATAGAAAAAAACACAACATTAAATTCACTACCTAACTAAAAATTAAAACTAAAATTCAATTAAATACAAACCAATCAAATCTCTAACCTCAAAAAATGGCGACACAACAATTTCGCGCCACAACTTGATAGCGGCCATATTGATGGCCGCCCACTCCCGCCCTCTATCGGCCGCCTGTGTAAACTCGATGATGAGGTGCGTGCGCGGGCATAGAGCTGCGCTACTTACTTCTATATTGTACGTAAAATGAATAAAGGTTAGTGTGTTGCAGTGATACCTGTTTATTTGTCAATATTACCATTATCTGTTAGGGAGGGATATGGGGAGTGGATAATATAAATGCTGGGTTTTCAATGTTTGTTCGCGGTTTGTGTTTAGCGAACTTTTCAGAAGTCGGACGTTAAAATTTGTTTTGTTTTGGCAATTGATAATAATCGACAGTTTTTTATCGTATATGGATGGTAAGCGATCAGCGCCGCCCTCGGACACCCGCCACATCACAGAGAGTTTTAATTTCAAATCTACTCCTCCTTTTTTACTGGAGTTTTTAAAGGCCAGCATGACATTTATAATTCCTCTGGTGCTGTGGATATCCAACTGTCAATGCTTTTTGCTTTCCATCAGTCGTTCCGACTGCCATATTACACAAAAATCTAACGATATATCACCACCAAAAGCTCAAGTATATTTTTAAAGTGTTTCCAGAACCTTATCACTCCAACTAAACTTCAATACACAGTTTCAACACAATACTAACACCGCATTTCTCTGGACATTTAATGATTACTCAAACTAATCCTTTTTTTTTGAAGGGGAAATCATCCAATGACTTCTCTCGCCTTGGGCGAGGCAAGAGGGAGTGTCAGACTCTTACTGACTAAAAACCACCCCGTTCCTACTCCTGCTTTTCGAACCGGAGCCCCGGTAAACCCGCTAGGTAGTCCGCAGCTCCGGATCAGACTCAAACTAATCCTTAGTAACGATTTCGTATCAAAAACAATTATTAAGGACTGGCTTAAATAACCCTAAATGATTTTGAGTACGGTAGTTAGTTCAGAAAGTTCTACTCGTGGTGTGTGCGTCACGGCGACGGGTCACTCACCATAAGTACCAAGTTGCAGCGCTCAGCGAGGAGGGCAGCTGTTCAAACTGCGCCTGAACCGGCCGTGACCGCGCATACTATTATATCGTCACCGTGTGCTAGCCTGCTGCGAGCAATCAAATGGTGATTGGAGTTTTGTTGAAAGGAAAATAATTGAATAGTTCATAACATTTTTATAATCTTTATTACTTAAAAAAAAGACTAAGAGTATATTTTTATAATAATTATCGTGAGACATTCTATGTCAAAAAATCACGGTTTACTAAGACGTCGTGTCTATGCACGCTTCATGTGCGTGATGAAAAATCCGTCTGTGGCTCGATTGGCTGGTAGAGCCTTTCTCCATTAATTTACGTTAGTAAACCGTGACGTCGCCACGTCTGCGTATGCTATTAATGATGAAGAGTCCCTCTGTGGCTCGAAACTAGTAGAGCTTTTCTCCATTAAACGTGATTGTCAGTTAACTACGAGTACAGGCGGTTGACACGCGTATAGTCCTTTTGTTTGGCTTATAAATAGTTGCTTTTCCACATTCCTACTCACATTCACCACCGTAATTAGGTGTACATCGTATGCTGATGATTTTTTTCCTACTCGACCAATAACGCCGTCAAATCGTTCGATGAACCTTGCAGAATTCAAACCTCTCTCCCTTGGACGCTACTATAATTACTTTCGTGTTGATCTTAACTCGCAGTATTGACATCCCAACTACTGTATGTATCTCTCAGTTGGATGATATTGATTTATTTCAATTGTTGCAGCCACAACGACGAGCAAAGAGCATCGGTCGCCGGAGCAGGAGGAGGCGCGTTCGTCCCCAACACCAGGCCCGCCCAGTCCACTCAACAATGGCACTGCTGGTACAATTTCCTGAAGCAGAGATACACAACTTAATATAGGACATTCTGCTCCTACATGAGCTAATACTGAGGGGCTATTGAATCTGGATTGGTTTACATTTTGAGAGGAAACAGACTAAGGATCGGTTCATATCTGATGTAAAATACGTCAGACGTATCATCAGTGGAGTGTGGATGGCCAACTGTTTCTATACATTTGTCTGTTCTGGCGTTACGCGACCGATATTACGCGACGCATGTTCCGTCTGATGTGAATCGACCCATAAAGTTCATTATTGTAAAAAATCTCTCCTATTTCCAAAACACTATATCGACTGGTTAACTCTAATTCACACCAGTTTTAAATCCAGAAAAAGTGCGCTATGGATGTCTATTACAAGTATAACAATGACTCCTAATTTGTTCGTACAGCAGCCCTGTCATCAACGGAGTCCCTATCACCACCGTTGGCAGAGGGTTCTCGGTCCGCTCCAGCGCTGCAGCGGTTGAGGAAGTTCCTGTCAGCGCTGCAGCAGTTCGCTACCGACGTAGGAGCCGACACCGGCGAGAGAGTGCGCCAACTCATTCACAACCTTGTAGTAAGTTCATTATGCTTTAAAACCAAATTTAATAAATAAGAAAGTATACAAATAAAATAATAAAAAATATACATCATCGGCCTGTTCTCGTCCACTGCTGGATATAGGCCTCTACAATACAAACATACATCATCATCATCATCAGTCGAGAGACGTCCACTGCTGAACAAATCTTCTGATTTAGTTCGTCCACGTAGATCCAAGACAGTCATTCATGTCCACTGGACGCACCGGACTTCAGTGTTCTGGTCAATACAAACATATAATAATCATAAACTATCTTGGTTCCTAAACCTGACTTATATTCATTCAATTGTAATTTATAACAATAAAAAACCAAGTACAATTCGTTAATTCATTCTTTCCTCCCTCAGTCTGGCACCGTGAACATCGAAGAGTTCCAAGCAGGAGTACAGGAGTGCACCAACTATCCTCTACGAGCATCAGTACCAGGGTTCCTCAGGGCACTGCTACCTCTCGCACAGAGAGACTTACATGCGAGGGCTAGGAGGGCTAAACAGGTAATCTATAGTTAGCAAAGAGAAGCATTTGTGTTATAAGTAATCAAGGAGAGTTCCAGCCAAGACGTGCGAGTGCTCTTGCCAGGTGATTAGACGGTTTGCACGCCTACGAGATGAATAATGGGAAAACGCTGTGCCACGAGTTACGAGGTGCGCGCTACGAGTTATGAATTGAGAGCTACGAGCTACGAGCTACGAGCTAAGCGCTACGAATTAAGAATTGAGCGCTACGGGCTACGCGTTACGAGCTACGACCTACGCGCTACGAGTGATGGACTGGCTGCTACGAGCTACGAGTAATAAACTGAACGCTACGAGCTAGGAGCTGTATTTCGCCTCTAATTAATGCTGAAACTACTATGAGCGACGTCTGCGATCACAACCGTCGCGTCTATTATTCATTTTCATCATAGGTTTTTTTGTCCTCAGACTCCGCTGCAGTACATCAGATCACACGAGCACCTGATCTTGGAGTCAGGTGGTGACAGTAGCGACATATTTGCTCAGCATCCACCCGGCACTGCCGCGGAGACGGGCGTCAAACGACGAGCCAGTGACCCGTAAGTTATCATTAGTATTGCTCAATTTGCTCATCATTACAAAAGGGTAAAACAGATTGGTCAATAACATTAAAGGATCTCTTTGTTTGGCCTTACTGTACAAAGTAATAAACAACAATGTCAGTCTACTTTACCCCTAAACAGAATGCAACGAAAATTCAATCAAACAACATCCTCACTTTAATTAAACAACAAACATTCAAACACGTAAACTGATCCAAACATCAGCCACACGAAACTATGAAACATTAATTATAAACAACAAAATGTATTCCGTTTCTAGCCAAAAATTGATTAACTATAGTGAAACCGAAACAATATGAATGGTACTATCAATAATGTCCGTCACAGCCAGGTGACTGGACCGGACAGGTAATTTGTAGCGCTCTCCCCCGCGCCTGCCTCGCCGCTACACTTGCTGCTTGATAGCAACTTGCTAAGTGTAAATAGACAGGCGTTTCAATTATAACTGAAACGTTCAATGTGAACAGTGTTATTTGTTTGTAATTACTATGTTAGTTAGAACATCGAACGTAAGAAGATATATTTTTGTTACGAAAGTTAACATAAAGATACAAAAAAACAATAGGAAAAGCTATTTATGTTTATAACCTCGTTATAGAAAAAAACACACGAAAAAAAATATCTAACCGCAACACCCGCAGTTGCTATGGTAACGTTAAATTATTATTATTGGACAATTTGGCAGGGTGCTGCGACCGCCAGCTTTAAATACTGCCTACCCCAATTCGTTAGAGCCACGTATGAGCCTTATTTATTACAACACGCGCGCCTCGTGCGTTTGCCAAGTTGTAAAGTAAATTTTTAGCATATGGCATTGTTTATTAAGCTTGTAGCTTAGGCTGTGGCGCTGGCATAACTTAGGACCCAGATAACAGCGACAACGCTGTGTTATTTAAAGCTAAAAGCTAGAATATTTAGCTTAACAAGCTGTTATCGCAAGTTATGTAATATGCTTGTGTTAATAATGTACCGTGTTAAGCTTGGCTACATTCAACACAATAATTAATCTGTACAAATAAACCTTACATACAATTTACTGTAGTTAGTTGAATAATAGACGTAACCGTAATACATAAAAATCATAATTACATAAACGAGGTAAAACGCCTGCCAGATTAGTGTTAGCAATTAGTGTGATTAGGAGTTTGCTATAACGTAACCAGCAGGCGCCTCTCGGTTAATAGCGTGCACAGATGTGTCTGATCGGCTGTTTCATTATCACAGGTTGTGTGTGTTACGGAACGGTATTACTAACGATATTTAAGAAGTTCGGTGAAGGGGTAGGCAGATGTTATTGATGTTGAAAGGGAGATGAGTTTTGAGCGTTGAAGATTTTGATACGAGTAACGTATGTAAATTAAACAATTTGGAGACAATGCACACTAGCTTAAAACACTTAATATTAACTTATTGAATATTTATTCGAAATAACAAAAGACAAATACCCACTGCAACATTTTCAAATTAAACCATTTTCATAATACAATTTCAAAAAGTATAAAATTTCTCCCATATTTATTAATTGCTCGTATAAACAGAAAGTTTTCAAGTTCAAGCTGGCGCCTGGCGTAGTGGCATTAGCAGCAGCTGGCATAAGTTTGATTGTCGACTAATTGCTCGCAGTAAACAGTCAGGCGTTAGTTCGCTGGCACAGCCGCGGGAACACATGTTGCGTACAAAATTACTGTTTGTTGAACTTTTGATATATGGCGAGCTTGTAATTGTAGTTTCGAAAGATAGGTAACGTGGCTACGTTCTACATTGTTCCCGTGAAGTAGGGTAAGTATTTGTCAACAATACTTGAATTTGTTTATTGAAAGAGTTCCAAAATGAACGTCGCCTTTTTAACACTTTGTAAATATTCACAAATCTTTTCTAATGCCAAGTATTGGCAGCTGAGTAGTGAATGTATGACAGTAAAAGATCAAAATCTAATAAACTTTTAAAACTACGCATTACGCTGTGAACGTTGTAAACAGTAAAGTACTGAAATACCTACTAAACACACATCATTAATCATTGATCCAAACTCAATTCTAACTCGCTCCCTATTTAATGAAATGCAGCCAATTTCACTAATGAAAGGCCATAATTAATATTGCTTATCAGTGCAATGAATAAAGCCAAAAACTGGGTAGTAGGCGTAACGTATAGATCACCGCTGTATGCAGGCGACAGTGCTGCGACACGGCCTTACGAATCAAACGTTTGGTTGGCGCGACCCCAGTGGATACTGCAAGGTGTAAGCGGTAGCGAGTTTGTCACTCTTGTTGTGTCGTTATTGCAAATAGCTTTTTATTTAAGAACATCTTAAATTAGTTATTTTTTCTTAATTCCCCTATCATTTAGTTGTGGTTCAAAAGTTCTAGAACACCTATGTTATTCACATAGGTGTTCTAGAATATTTTTAATGATAAAACCCGTCACAACCTCTTAAAACCGCTGCAACTCCTGAAAGCCAGGATGTACAGTAGATACTACCATAAATACATCGGAAGACTGAATTCTAGAATACGTAGATACGTACACTAGTTATTTGCACAAAAAAAAATAAGGGAGTAGTTATTTTTCCGCACACAATTTTTATGGCATGAAAATCTGTTAAAACTCACTTTTTTATGAAGAAAAACAATATTTTATAATTCCAAAGCAATCAATTACACACTACACACACAGTTAATAATTGAAAGAACCTTCTTTTGAAGAACTTAAATTAGAAATCATAAGTTTGCATTCGTTCCCGCTTTGCTCTCCTCCACAAAGCCGTGTGTCAGGCAGGCGGCGGGGCGCGGCGTGCCTTGTACCGATTATTATTTATTGCATCGATTGCATTGCGCGCCTAGTCCGCCTTGTTTGCCGTCCGAAGCACACGTGGACCAACTTATGAAGCAATGGACTCGGATTATTGGAAAATATTGAGTTACTGCTGTTTGTTCTTGTTATGTAAACTTGGAATATATTTCTGTGCGATGTAAACTAGCGATTTTAAAGTCAAGCTTTATAAGAAAGTGTGAGGTTTATCGTGGTTTAGTATTTAGAGCATTATGTATAGATCTGCTTTATGAAAAGTTTGTACGAAGTATTTCACGACGAAAAGGAGGATATCAGTATAATCAGTTTATTAAACACTGAAGTACAAAGCTTACAAAAACTTTATTATGTTTATTTGAAGAGTTTCCTTTCATAACCAAAACTGAATCAATAACTCAATAAATACAGACAGATACAATAAAAAAAACCAATTAAAACCTTTAGTCTTGTAGCTCCTAAATTTATTTAGTGAGTTAACAATCATTACAAACACGACTCGCAATGATAGTAACTCAGATATTATGACGTCTCATTTAGCTCGCTATCAAATCGCTCCCGCTTATACTTTGCACCAGCCACTAATTTATGAACGGTGGCTCGTTTGTTCCAAGTTTTGTATTGTCTTTATTTTCTAGTTCATTCGTTCGTATTATTAATTATTAATAATAATTTAATAGAACGCCATGCTAGTATTGTTCGCGCCGTGTCGATACCTACAGTTGTGATTAATTTTATAATTAATTTGGTTTAAACAAAAGGCTTCGTGGTGTGGTTCCTGGACGTGAGACCCAATTAATTCTTACGTGATTATTGCGAAAGTCAACGAGTTTGTCTGTTAATGTTGTTGTATAATATTGTAGATAGATCTATAATGCAATTTAACTTTATACATACTATTCTATAAACAACTAGCTTCTGTCATCTTTTTTTTTTGATAAATCCTTGGAAAATAAGATAAGGAAAAGGACATTGGGTCCTAAGCTACCTCAAATCAAACACAAATCAATATAGCCGTTCTTGAATCTAACTTTATTTAGCTACTTACTGTATGTACAAACAATATTTCCTACGATGGCTACTGGCTATAGACGTTTTTTTTAGCACAAAGTCTTTGGCACATCACACATCTACATATTTATAGGCTTAGGATTTCAACAAGAAATGACTACCGTAAATTATCTTCAAACACTTTCTTTGTTTTGGCTTCCATTACCACTATTAACCTATAGAGTATAGATAAACTAGCGACCTTACAGCGATGCTCTAGACTGTGGAGCCTTCCGGAAACCAACTTCCTACCACCTATCATCCTCTTTACAGCTAGGTTAGAAGTCGATGCCATAAGCTCATATAAAATGGTCACAAAATTATAAACAGCTTAATACTAACTGCATCATCACCTCCGCCAGGTTCTACGACGCTCCTCAAACGAACGGCTCCCACGAGGAGTACCCGCCACAGGCCAAGCGCACAGCCTCCAGTCTCTTCCTGAACCCATCGCCGTTCCTCTACCCGTTGCCTAGCAACGCCAGCCTCTTTGACTATGGACATCCTTACCACACCTACCATGGAAACCAGGAACCAGGCTATGAGAGGCGAGATGGTGAGTTACTGACTTTTGTTATGAGATTTAAATGGAAATGTAGACCAGAGGGGTATGAGTTTGTTTCACGTTTAACGAGATCGAAACGAGAGCGCGTTCGGCACCCTGATTGGTTAGTTCATTTGAGCCGGCCAATCAGGGCGCTGAACGCGCTCCCGTTTCGTTTTCGTTCAACGTAAAGCAAACTCGTACAAGGTACAGTAAGCATACGATATTTTTAAAGATATTTTTTTCTCAACGTGACACGAGGGGAGCGTGTTAAACTCTTAATTGTCACACAAAGATTTGCAAAATTTATTCGGGATATTCAAAAGCTAAAACTAAGTCAGACAACGGTTTAACTTGTCAATTGGTTAATTTATAAAATAACAATCTAATGCAACAGACTTAGATGACAGACTGGCGCTCCACATATTTATAATACTGGCATTCTGTTAAATTGAGACTTAACCCTACGTGTGCCGGAACGCGGATCCATACGAGATACAATGTGTTTTCTATTGTTGTCTTAAATACCAGCTGAAGAACATGAGAGTGTTTATACAAATAAATCAAATAGGACTAGACTAGCTCCCAAAAAATCTAAGTTAACGGCTTTAAAAACCGGAATACTCTGAAACACCATAATTATCCCAACCAGGTGGTATAACAGTCCGTGACGTATCCTCAATGAACGCGCCGTTCGCGGAGCCCCGCGGGCTGGGCGCTGCGCCCTCCGGCCTGCTGAAGACCGACGACGAGTGGAAGAACATCAACACCATGCTGAACTGCATCCTCAGCATGGTGGAGAAGACCAAGAGGGCACTCGCTATACTGCAGCAGAGAGGTAAGGTGGTCTTATTGGGTACTTGGGTAGATGGTGCACGGTAGTGTTGCCAAGTCCATATTAAAGGAGTCGTGATAATACGTTTGAATTATTTGATATTTCTGTTTAATGTTTGCATGTAATAATTATCTCTGCTGTAATTGTCAAGAATAAAACAGATATTTTTAGAGTAAAAATGACTCTTGGGCCTATGGATAACATTTAGCTCCGGCCTCACGGACACCTTTTTAACAAATGGGATTTTTTAACATTCAATGGAATAAAACTCTGCTTGTTCTTTAAATGGATTAAATAGTTTAATAAAATAAATTGATAGGAAAAAAAATCTTGTAAAAAGATCTAAATATCTATTACCGTTACGTAAAACGGTTAATGTGACTTTAAACGTATACGTTTTTCTTTTGGTATCTATACAAAAGTGAATTGTTTTGAACCAGGAGTGGAGCCAACAGAAAGTAATGACATAAAGCGGGCAGCCAGCGAGATCATGGCGACAGCAGTCAGGCAGACCGAGGAGAGAGTGGCAGAGGTGCGGAGACGAGCTGAGGATGCTGTCAACCAGGTAACCACTAGTATTCATCGAAAATTGACATGAAATACGAAGGAACAGATACAGATTACTTTGCCCGACTCAGGATTATAGATCAGTACCTTTACCATTACTACAATAGTTTCTATCGATACTCTATAGTTTAGGCGTATTTTTTTGTATAGCAAATTTTAATTCTAAAAGTGACCGGTAGAAGCGTTGTACATACAAAAAAATTACGTCGTCGCTAGCAACTATCGACAAATACTATTGCTTCAAACTCATGGTAGAGGTACCTACAGAAACTCTTGTTCAGCATCAAGAGTCAAATTTTCTTGTCGAACTTAAACTTTATCGTAATGCATGTGCGAATTCTAACCAATATTTATCGCAGTACTTTATATTAACCCAAAAAATGTCAATCAGGTGAAACGCCAAGCGCTTCTGGAATTGCAGCGAGCAGTGGGTGCGGCAGAGACGAAGGCTTTAGAACTGGTCGCGGCCGAGCGCGGGAAGGTCGAGCGGCTCGGGGAACGGCGGCACTCCCCACCGCCCGGCAGGGAACTCAGCCCTAATGCTAGCTCGCAGCAAAATGTGAGTATACCTTGTGAATATAGTGAAGGGAAGAATGAAGGGGTGTTTTTTTAAGCAACGTCACGCCTTTTATCTCCGAAGGAGTAGGCAGAGGTGCTCATTACGACAAGTAATGCCGCTATACAATGTACACCCACTTTTCACCATTTGTGTTATAAGTCCCATGTAATAGGGGGTGAGTCTATTGCCATATACTGGGCTCAGTTCCAGACTCCGTGCTACCACTGAGAAATCTTCGGAAAATCGAAAAAAGCCCAGTAATACTTCGCCCGACCCGGGAATTGAACCCGAAACCCCTTGTACGGCACTTGCACTTGCGACCACTCGACCAACGAGGTACTCATGGGTGTTTTTTTAACGTAACTTAAAAACAAATGAGGTTATAATGAGTGATTAATTCATTGGCCAGTGTTGCTGGAACTGCGGCCGCAAAGCCCAGGAGACCTGCTCCGGCTGCAACGCGGCGCGGTACTGTGGAGCCTTCTGCCAACACAAGGACTGGGAAAATCACCACCAGGTAGAGTAAACGCGTAGAGAACTTGTATTGTTACAGCATTAAGAAGTTGTCAGCTTTTCTTTAGTGTTATAATAACCTAAAACAAGCCGAAGCTTTTATTCATACCAACAGTTACTCCAACCTGACCTAAAAGGCTTTCAAATCTGCGTATAACCGCCACATTTGACTTATGTTTTATTTCAACAATCTAATCTCCTACCCAGGTATGCAGCGGCCGCGACCAAAAACCAACAGCCTTGCGGACATCACCTCCCACGACGCAGCCCTCCCTGCCGAAGCCCCTGACTCGCGCGAGCACCCCCGTGGCGGCGGCCAGCGCGGGCGCTCCCCTACCGGACGGGCGCCTGGCGCTCACCACGCTGGCGTCCGACCGACTGCTCACCACGCAGGACAGGACCGACCGACTCACCCTCGCCTCCCTCTCGTCAGCGCAAGGACTCATCGGGATCGGAAAGAAATGACGCCTGAACAAGGAGCCGTTTGCAAGCAACGTCAGGTTCCCTAGGAAAGTCAGGCGGTAGACTGTTTAGGCGGAATAAACGGGCTCGGTTATATGTTTCTTTCAAGTGAATGGAATTGTTGTTTTCATAGTTATTGTTACTTTTACGTTTACGTTATAGCATAACGTATTTTCTGGTGAAAAGTGAGTGTTACTAAAGTGTGCACCTCTGCTTACCTCTATCGGAGAGTTAATAGCGTGATTTTATATAAGTTCAAGATGAAAATATTTTATGTAAAATAAAATCACTTTATTTCTTGAAACACTTTTCTATGCAATTTGGCTGTGCTCTACCGTGGGCGTGTTTTGTTTTTTTACCTGACTGCCAGAGAAGAGGTTATGTCTTTACAATTTTGTTCCTCGTTGTGATCTTTTTTTTAAGTTTAAGTAATTTAATATTTATTATTAATAAAGTATACCAAAGAATATTGTTTTAAGATGTCTGTAAATATAATTGTTGAAGTAGTTTTATACTTTTTTCACTGTTTTTCTGTACAGCACGCATCAGGAAAATTTTCTTGAATAGGGATGATGGCGGGGTATGAAAATTAAAAATCTATTTAGTCCGTCAGTTAGGTAAAGCAAAAATATTAGACACGTATTTTTTATTTTGTCATATTAGATAACAATACTTAGATAAAAACGAATCAAAGTTAAGGATTGGGAGCTAATACTTCGTTTCTACGTATAAAATGTACCTAGAAGTGACGTCACGTGGTATTTCAAATCGAAATATATCTTCGAAAGTATTTGTTTCCGAAAGAAAATAGAAAGAACGTGTGTAATATTTTAAAATAATCTACAAGACGGACATTAAAATAAAAAATAGTCATCTCCCCTATTATTAAATAATTTATAGGCTAATAGGATCAATCTACTTCACTTTGGTCTCATAGTAAGTCTGTTTTAGCATTTTTACTATCTGACAAGTTTAGATATAACATAACATATAATAAAATCTTACACATTAAAAATTGTTATTTTCTTTTTTTTAATTATCTGTAAATATTTCTTATAAACTCGCAATGCAAGTACATTAGGTACAATTACATTATAAAAATGCAATTAAATTTTAATTTAAATTAAATTAATATAAAAGAGTTGTGACATATATTTGTATTAGTTTTATTAATTTTAAATAAAAACCGTGTAATATATAAATTGTGTAAAAATGTATCTATGTAGTACCTAATTTATTTATTGTTGTTAATTAATATTAAATAATAATTCAAATAAATTTACTGTTAAAAGTAAAGTCAACATCATAAATATATAAATATATAAACAACATCTAATATCAAAATAAAATAATTATAACTGCCTCGTTGGTCTCGGGTAAAGTATTATTAAGGTTTTTTCGATTTTTCGAAAATTTCTCAGTAAGTAGCACGGAACCTGGAATTGTGTCCAGTATATGGCAATAGGCTCACCCCCTATTACATCGGACTTATAACACAAAGGATGAAAAGTGGGTACACTGTACATTGCATAGCGGTATTACGTGCCGTAATGTGCACCTCTGCCCACCCCTTCGGGGATAAACAAGGCGTGGCGTTGTATTGTCTAATACATAAGTATACGAAGATATATAAAGACTAAATATATATGATGTTGACATTGTACGAATGTAAATATTAAAAAAAACTAGAAACATGATTTCAACGATATTTGACTTGTAAGATAAATAGCTTGTAATACGAACTTCAAATACTATGTATAATCAAACATAATTAATCTGTCTGCACGTATATCAATATTTTACATGTTCTCGCAGATTTTAGTATCCATACTACGGTATTTATTATATGTGAAATATAATTATAATAAAACTTTTTTTAAAAAAAAGGTAACCGCCTTCAATTTTCTTTACCGCCTCGATTTTTTTTTTGAGTTAAACATTATTCCAAAATCTGAAAAATACTATGCTGAAAACGGCATCAAAATCGGTTCAGCCGATTGCGAGATAAGTCGGTTAAAAATCAGATCTCGCTTTCTTATTGTTTTTGTTTTGTAATTCCACAAACACATATTTCTTTTGATGAAGAAAAAAAGATAATTTACATATTCGTTGTTATAACTTACTTTTTTACTAACCGAAAAACATATTATGCAGTATTTAAACATTATACTATTATGTGTATAATATCATGAATAAATCAAACAAAACACATCTTTATTCTTTGTACAATAAAGTGCAATATTAATAATAATCGATGTATAAAATTTCGAATTTAATAATGACTAAGTATTGTATTAGTAATGCAACGTTTGGTTTGTACCTCACTAAGTTCTGTAACAACATTTGAAGCGTATCATTATAATAATAAAGAGATGCAACCGTGTTAGACATATTGCTGTTGTTTTTATTTCATTCACACTAAATAAAAAAAATATATCAAAAATATCTATATAAAAACATTCCTTAGTTGAAGCCGTTTCCATGAGTGCTTAGCTATGTGTACCAAATAATAATATGATTGGTGGAAGCCAAACGCATCCACAGCAACGTCGCATAGCACATCTACCTTACTAGTCGATAGTGATAACACAAATAAAGTAACGTATCGATGCGTTTCCCTGGTTGGATAAAGTACTCATATTTATTGTTTGAAGTTCTACTTAATACTCTATAATGGTTAAATAATTAAGGAATATTTGGAATTCAGAAAATATTTTTTAAACCGGTGAAAATCAAGACTAAAAACTACCCCGTTCTTATTCCTGCATTTCGAGCCATAGCCCCGGTAATTCCGGGATATTGGGAATTCAGAAAAACCTAGGATTAAAACTCTATCAACCTAAAATAAACTATACAATATTAGATAGCATGAATCATCACACCAGTTAATCCCCGAGGAGACAAACAGTAATGTCCCTGCGGGATATTATTGAATTAATGCGATAAAGGCCTATTGTTTATTGAGACTGCGAAATAAAAAAGATGAAAAGGTTTCCATCATTTACGTTACAATTTAGTAAAAGTTATAGACAATATTTATTATAAGGGCTATATTTCACCGGGACACCACGGATTGGTGGATCACGCTATTGGTTACGCCGCCGTGGTATCCGTAAGCCAAATAACCAGACAGCAGAGTCATGCTAGCGTCTGAGCTGGTAGCGCCGCAAGAATAGTTGCTCTATCAAACGGGTACAAGGTAAATAGCTCTCTATAAACCTATATATTTACATATTGTTGGTAGCGGCGACCAGTCGCGTCACCATGGTGTCCCGGTGACACATATGTGTAACCGTAAAGGTAGACACCTACATCAATCTGGAGGCACGGGAGTGTCACTGCCAAGACGAGTCAAGCGGAGCTAACTGGATCTATGACATGCTTCATATTTATTTGATATCAGTGATAATAAGACTGCTACTGCACCAAAATATTTTGTAGCGTCTAATGTAGCTACTGTAGTATATCTAAAATCTTTTTTCCTCTCTATTCATTTACAATCAGAGTCCAGACTATGAGCAAATTTGTTGAAAGCCAAATGAGGTCTGTAGTGACTACAGGCATTGTTTAACAAATATGTCTGCAAGCGCCTCTCAGGTAGGGAGGACGTTAGCTCTCTTTAATCTCTTGGCAGATCCAGTAGACATTAATTGTTGGTGTAAATATCTCAAACAACATATTATTTTTCGACCTACATAGATTTATTCCTTAGTACAGTCAACCACAAATTAATTGACAGTCTAATACCAACCATAACACCTAAAAATAAAGACGAATTCAGAATATAACTGAACAAGTGAAGGTCTGTTCTATATAAAATTAGGCATAACAAGAAATTACTGAGAAAAACTTAGCGTTACTTAGTCATGAGGTCAAAATAACAACGAAGTATATAGTGAACAAAAGGATACATGTAAATACAAAACCGCATAAATATGTATTATTCATGAATACTAGGTATATGTTCACAAATATTATGTAGTGAATGTGTTTAAAAATATTTTAATATATTTTTCCAAGCGTCGTTGGTTGTCAAACTTTTACAAATGTTTTTAATATTTACATAAACAGTTTTTATTTACTTATATAAAACTTACGTGTCGTCTGATAGTAAATGGTCACCTAAGGGTTTAGTACGAGTTAAATCGAAACGGTTCGAATATACCAACCAATCAGAGCAAAGAACGCACTACAGTTTCGATCTCGTTGAACGTATACCAAACTTGTACTAAGGGCCAGGTTAATGAGAGCGCCATTTAAGAACGTGCTACAATTAACAACTCGTATTTAGGGTGCAGCCAGGTTAATGAGAATGCTATTTAAGAACGTGCTACAATTAACATATCAAATAACCCTGTTGATGTTTAGACAAAGCATTAAATAATGTGTATTATTCGAATTGAATAAATTTAAAGAAAAGCAACAAATGTGATGTATTGTTATATACCAACTATACAATTATAAATAAGGTACCTAACTAATATTAACAAAACTAAATCATCATATACGACGCTTAGCAAAAATGATATGATATTTGCAGGGAGAGAGGAGAGACATTTAATGATTATTTAAACTATTCCTTAGTAATGATTTTGTTCCGAAAACAATTGCCTAGTGGAGTTAGTTGTAACCTAAGAAAAGTAAAGAAAAAAGTTCTTTCAAAAACACTTTGAGCACTGTATAACCTAATATTTAAAATGTATGACAGTATCACAAACAGTAGGTAGGTTATTGTTGGTTATTACTCATGAAGTCTTACTCATAAAACCAAAATGGTCTTAAAATACAATAACACCAAATTCCATTAATTATACTTAAGTTATAAATAGGTATTGACTAATTATACCTTTGTAATTAGAATTACTGAACAGTGAAATCATCGTCGTGTTAATCAACTCATTAACGAAAACTTTTCCTTTTTTATGGTATAAGCAGATAAACGAGCAGACTGATCACTGATGATCACATCATTGACAGAACTAAAATAAATACTACTGCTAACTACAACAAACATTACAAAGTAAATTCGTAATGTTCAAGAGAATGAAACATTTTGTCAAATAAATGTAAACTCTCGGATCTCTCATTCTAATTTTACATATTTCATTCACAAAAATATTTCTAGGTATAAAAATTAAATAGGCAAATATGATACAAACAATATAAGTATAAGTCGGTAAACGAGCAGACGGTTCGCCTGATGGTAAGCAATCGTCGCAGCCCATGGACACCCAAAATACCAGAGGCGTTACAAAGTGCTTTGTCGGCCTTTTGGGTGTTTGGAATTTAAAGGGTGGTTTGAGAATCGCGGTTTGGGAAGATTGGGGAGGGGAGTAATTGGGCCTCCGGTAACTTCATTCACACGACGAAACACAACGCAAGCGTTGGTATCTCTCCGATGAAGCTACCCCATGCGTGCCGAAGCATGTTTCCCCCACATTAAAATCATCTTATGATTTTTCTCCCCACGTTTAATTGATAGCAGGTTTGTGAATTGCACATTGGCCTTGAAGATGCTGCTACTAACTAATTATTACTTATTAACTTACACCATGCAAATTACTGTTTATAGATACTTTATGGCATTAAAATTAATATGTAAGTACTGGTTCTATACTGGTGCATAATCAAGTGTGTCTACAAAGTCAATAATTGCATTGATTAGTTTCTCCGTATCTGATCTATAATGTCCACAGCTAGCCCACGTTTGTAGCAACTATATACTTAAGTGTAATTGGTAGTTTTAGCACATAAATGCTTCTAATAATTATTGTATATGCGGAAATATTATTGGTGAAGTTGGATTTATTTTCAGTGCAATATAATAAGGAAAATATATGATTTTATAATTGAAATGTTTATGTTGAATTCATGTTGTAATTTTAATGAAATAGAGGATAAATGGGAACTGATAGGTTGAAAGCTGAAAAGGAAAATGTCTAACAAATACTTTTTTGGTCAAGAAAATGAGGATATTTCGTCTAATTCACGAACAGACAGGTGACATAACAAACCCTTTGAAACAGAAACATCTTAAAAACTCTACAAAAGTTACCCTAACTCGGTAACTCCAAAAACCAGGATGAAATAATCGCCCGCAGCGCCACCTACAAAGTAACGTCACGTCTTAAATATTTGAGCAAAACTGACAGCTCTTTGATATAACATTACAAAGCGTGCTTTTATGACATTTGACGCATCTTTGTTGTTCAAAGCAAGGGCTAGGAGCGAATTCAGTTATTTGCCGAGACGTCTGCTCGTCAGGACGGCTGACAACGTTGTGGCGGTTTTGTTCTCTATTTGAAATCCGTCGGCCGCCCGCGGCCAATCGGCTTTGAGAACGGTTGTACTGTTTCTGTGGCTTTCTTTTGAAATTCAATGTTACTTTTGACAACGGACATGTAGTTTAGTTCATGTGTCTCTTGTTCTTTTGTTTTGTTCATTTATTTGGATCTGAAAAGGATGTAATGTTTTAGTACGTCATTGTAAATTTTGAGTTCACAAAAGAAACTTAAGATACTCAATAACAATACTACACATACATACAGCTTTTTTTCTGCAAAAAAAAAATTTGCCTCTGTACTCAGAATTATTTAATTATTACTTAACATATTCCTTAGCAATTGTTTTCCCTTAAACCCGCTATGTAGTCCGCAGCTCCGAATCAGGGATCAGCTCTACTAAGTCCCCTCTGTGGTGGTCTGTATACTAAAAGCTACCTACACCATTTCTCTAAAAACCGATAGAATAATAAACCATAAGATAATAAACCGAAGAGAAAAAAAGAAGTATGTAAGAATCGTAGCAATTAGCGTTCCATAGTCACTGTCTACCGCTACGGGAGACAGGCGTGAAGTTATGTATGTATGTACGACATGCCTATCAAAATGTAAGAAGAAGTGCTTCAAAAAGCCTCGTAGATGTCGCTAGTAGTTATTGCATGCTGTGATATGTTCGAGTGTGTGTGTAATTACGCGTTGTCATGGCAACGCGTCCGTCTGTCACACAAGCACCATCCGCCAAGCTATGGAACTCCATTTTGTGAGAGAGTGACCATGGATTCTCATTGGGATTGGAATCTGCGTGGATGAAAATCTTATAATATTGCAACGAACGAACTAACGAAAAAACCTTTTTTTTTTAATAATAATAAAATGCTTTATTTGTTTTTTAACAAGATTAAACATCAAATAAACCCACCAAACTGTTAAGACAGTTTGACGGCGGGTTCGCAGATTGCATACTACAATTCTATTTATTGTGAACTTTCGTGAACATAAATGAACGAATGGAATGAAAATAGGTTTTGATATGAAATTAAAAATGAAGGTCTCGGGTTCGATTCCCGGGTCGGGCGAAGTATTACTGGGCATGTTTCGGTTTTTCAAAATTTTCTCAGTAGTAGCACGGAGTCTAGAAACGTGCCCGGTATATGGCAATAGGCTCACCACCTACTACATGGGACTTACAACATAAATTGTGAAAAGTGGGTGTTCACATGGGGTTTACATGCACATAATGTGCACCTCTGCCTACCTCTTCGGGGATTAAAGGCGTGACGATATGTATGTATGTATGTATTAAAAATGAAATGTTATTTCAAGTAATTCTATTAGTAAATCAATAAAACTTACAGCCGAAAATTAAACGAAACTTTGGATTCGAGAACCGGAATAGACCCCCAGCTTCGTATGGGTGCAATGGATATATTATGCATGTATTGTACATATTATAAACCTTCCTCTTGAATCACTCTATCTTTTTTAAAAAACCACATCGAAACCCGTTGCGTAGTTTTAAAGATTTATATACAAAATAAAAAACATACAAAGGGCCATAGGAACAGAAAAAGCGACTTTGTTTTATACTATTTAGTGACGCCAAACTGCATCGAAACGGGCGTATGGATCGGCAAAAAATTTGGAACAGGAGTAGATTTAGGGGTTTCTTTCGAATTAGGAGAGTTAAAAAGGAAGGAAAACAGCATTATTTTTATTTATATATGTGAGTAATGTATTATTTATTATGATGCCAATTTTCTAAACTCAGTAACATTACAAGTATTTGTGATTAATTAAGCATTATAAACAATTTATTCCTAACTTTCCTTGTTTTTGTTATTTTTTCCTAAACAAGAAAACGTCGTGGGTGCGTTTAAACACATACAAGTTTACAAACACATCACACCTGAGTGTGTTTCGGGTCTGAACCCGAAACAACATTTTGACACACACGAAAAGTTGTTCCATGCGGGAATCGAACCCGCTACACGTTGTACAGCCACGCCACTAATTTATAATTATAAAATAAAATAATACTAGTTACATTTAACGTAAAATACATTTGTCCTATGGCTATCCCCATACTACATGGCCACCACATCACCCCGTCGTGTCCACGCACGGTCCGACAAAAGTACTCGAGTCTCGACGTAAAGCCGGCCACTCACCGCTGGATTTAATCATTGGCCGTCACTCCACGCCGCGACGCGACGACTTGTCGCACCGTCCATAGGACTCGTCAACTGATGTCAACTACAGGTTTATTAGCTTTTAAAACTTGATTGCGATGTTACATGTCACTGTTTTTGTTGAAGAAGGGTAGGTAGTGGTGTGTAGAGGTAATAGTATGATATTTGTTGCTTCATAATATTTTTGCTTAACGTCACGCCTTTAATCCCCAAAGGGGTAGGCAGAGATGCACATTATGGCACGTAATGCCAATGTACACCCACATTTCATAATTTATGTTGTAAGTCCTATGTAATAGATGGTGAGCCTATAATATCATATTAAAACGTGGGCAATTATTGGCAACGTGTTTGTAGTACGGGACTGCATGTTGAAAAATAGAGAAAATCGTGGTTAGTAAAGTGTCACGCATTATGTTAAAGGGAAATCCAGTTATTACATCTCCTTTTTGTATTAGCTTCATGGTGCTTACAATATGTAATGTGCTTACCATGAGGAGGACTAGTGTAATCTTTCTGCCAATAGAAGTAGGATAATATAAAAAAATGTTGGTACCTGAAATTTACCTTACAAAAATAATATGTTTCATACGAATTTCTCGCTAATTACTTATGTACCTACTGAATTACAATTTTCCTGTAAATAGCTACAAACTATGCGCTAGCAAATTACCCCAATAACACGTTATACGTAGACGGCACAGAAAGGGAATTATCCCACGACTATTGTGGAGAGTAACATTACTTGGGTTTTTCTATCTTGTTCTCCTAGTTACTTTTCACTGGCTATTTTATGATATAGGAGGTGAGCTTACACACAGATATAATGATGTAAAGTAGTCATTTTGAGACCGTTTTTCTTAGGAATTTTCGATAAATCCCAAAAATTCCAAATCGTAAGTAAATAAGGAACTATTCGTCAGACCCGGAAATCGAACCCAAGATTTTTCTGAGTCAGCGCGTCGCGTTCCGCGTGCTACTCAAAGAGCCATCAGACCACCACTACCTAGCGGTTTACTGGGGCTCCGGCTCGAAAAGCAAGAGTAGGAACGGGGTGGTTTTTGGTCAGTAAAAGTCTGACACTCCCTCTCGCCTTGCCTAAGGCGGGAGAAGTCATTGGATGATTTTTTCCCCCTCAAAAAAAGACTTTACTGGGCAGTGGCTTGCATGCATAGTATTTAGGTAGGTACCTACTATTACTTAGTAATCCTTTGTTTACAAATAAATTAGTATTACCTAACCATTTTATTAGTAACAATGAATAATTATAATTAATGATCGAAACCCCACAATTACTAATTATGTAAATTAGTTTTATTGAAACCGTCGACTAATTGAAGCATAATAATATGCTATTATATTTAATTCAAGTGACGTTATCACAACACGACTCTCAGTACATTATTGACAAAGAAATCGTGTTGCATTGAGCTGGGGCCTTAGTCTGCTATTACAATTGTGTTCGAATGGTCGATCACTGAGCAGTGCAAGAGCAACGGAGCTATGTAGGTTGTATAGCTCCATCCCTCTTGCACTGTTGGTTGGTCCTGGTCACCGATCCCTACAGACCTTGCACTGGGTGAATCAAAGGCCTACCAGAATATATGTACTGCATTACACACAATATTCGATAAATTTCCTCTTACGTATAATAAAATTGTTGAGGACTGTTGTTTGTGGTTTTTCGCACTGACATGACCTTAAATCCTTGAAGAAAAACGCTTACCTACTCCTTTTTTAAAGGTCGGCGACGTATTTATGTTTTCTTGGATATTGTGAGACACTCACATCATCAGATAAAAAAAAACTCGTCAGTCTTTAAATATCCCATTTCTGGGAAAAGGCCTCTTCTAACATGGAGAATGAATTAGCAATTAATCACCCCGCATGCTCAAGACGGATTAGCGATTTCAAACTTATAATTTGATATTAATTTAAGAAGTCCAGTTTCCCCAGTTGTTTCCAGTGTTTTCCTTCACAGTCAGTGCGTTGTCTAAATACTCTTCGAACGTAAATATTAACTCGGAAGGTTATATCAGTATTTGCCTGGTTTCGGAGTCACACCCTCGTGGGTGAAGAGCGGACTCCTAAACCTTAACTTTTTCAGCAGTAGGACATTTACAGGCTAATAAAATTATGATAGTCATACAAGGACACATTGTTTGCCAGAGTCTGCGTTTTCTGAAAATTATAGCCAGTATCCTTAGTATGAGTTTACTTTACGTTTCGCGCGTTCGGCGCTCTGATTGGCCGGCTCCAATAAACCAACCAATCAGAGCTCCAGACGCGCTCTCGTTTCGGTTACTTTAAACGTAAAGCAAACTCATAATAAGGCTCCCGTTTCGATTAATTTACTGTACTGATGGGTGTCTTCAAAGCTGGAGAGAATTGGTTGCTTATGGACACACGTACTAAAGTACTAGGTCGCATTGTCGCTTACCATCAGGTGGGAAAAAAACACCGGTTATGAGTACTCTACACCTGATGTCTGCAAATACCTATCTCTTCAATAAGGTGTGGAGCGGAAGTCTCATGCGTCACGTCTGCTAGAGAACAAGGCAGACAGCATGTCCGATGCGCGTGCGCTCTGACTCACGCACAAATTACATGAGTCATTGAACGCGCCAAGCAAAGAGAAGCAAAGAGTAGCAAAATAAGGAGAACGGAATTTTGTTTTGTCATTTTTCTTTTCTTTTAACACATTGAACGCCGTGGTGGTCACCGGTGACAGACGTTAGCGGAGGATTTGCCTTCAACAGTTTTCTATTGGCAGTCAAAGACTTAATGATGTCTTTTGCATCATTTTGTTGCAGGATAAGATAAATAACATCATCCACATCATCAGCCGGAAGGCGTTCACTGTTGAACAAAGGCCTCTCCTTTGGTCTTCCACGTAGAACGACAAGTTGCCACCTGCATCCACTGGCTCCCCGCCACTCTGACGATGTCGTCGGTCCACCTAGTAGGAAGTTCTGCTAACGATACGCCTTCCGATCCATGGTTGCCTCTCGATCACCTTCCTAGCCCAGCAGCCATCAGTCCTTCGAGTGACGTGGCCTACCTATTGCCACTTCAGCCTGCATAATTACAGATTCTGTAACTCTTGTTCTTTGGCGAATTCCAATATTTCGGAATAACACCCCGAGCATGGCTCTCTCTGTCGTTCGCTGGGTGATTCTGAGTCTCTTTACAAGATCAGAAGTTAGGAACCATGTCTCGGTACCGTATGTCAACACTGGCAACACACTAACAAATGAATGAGCTTAGTTAAATCGTGCCGATATTCATTATTTCTGTGTTTTCTTGGTGGGTCTCATCTGTATATCCTGGTCCTGCCTGGATAAATGTGGAGGGTTTAATGACAGTCCAGTCTAAGTCTAAGTAATATTAAACAAAGGCTTAGATTTTCGATTAATTTAATATACCTGAATTAATCGCTACTTTAACTTTAACTGTGGTTAAACAGCAAATCCTGTTATTCCCCAAAGTAAGGAAAACCCGATATAAACGTGTAAGTACCCACGGTATCATACTATACAAGTACATATTTCTTGCCAATCATGTGCCTATTATTATAAAGTACTAGTAATACAAATTTCCTAGTAAAATTGAATATTGAAATACCTACTATATACATAGGTGAATGAACCAGAAGACTAAAAGGAATCAAAACTCGAGAGAAACGAGACAATCCTTCGTTTCTCTCGAGTTTCGATTATTTGAATTTTCTATGGCAACCTCATTTTAGGGTGGTAAAAGAACATAGACATATCACCCATGGACACCACACACCAAAACAAGTACCTAACAAATGCGTTACCTGGGGATGAGCCCAGTAGGGCTGATGTCCGGCTGACCTGGACCTGCGGGCTACCTAGCGGGTTTATACCGGGGCTCCGACTCGAAAAGCAGTAGGAACGAGATGATTAAAGATCATATCGTAAGTAGTAAGTAGTAGTAAGTAAGAGTATGGCACTCCCTCTCGCAAGGCGGGAGAAGCAATGGGATGATTTTCCCCCTTAAAAATGTTTAAATAGACTCGAAATTTATAATAAAGTATAAATAGATACATATGTCTGTATGTATGTGTATTTTATCTGGAAAAATAATTCCCAGCCCAAATCTGTTTCTAGATTGATACCACTTGAGTGTCTTCAAAGCTAGCCTGAAATTGAATAGGTTGGCATACACGATCGCTTACCACCAGGGAATCAATGGCCAATGACTGGCCTATTAAGTACCTATAAAAAGGCTAATGACCATTATGGTCATTCTTTCCGACAAACATTCAAAGTGGGGTGGGACCGCAATTAAAATATGAGTAATTGGTTTTAAACCACAATATTATATACCTATTGGCAGAATGTGTTTGTCAATTAGTCTACTGCCTCGAGTATTATGATATCTAGTCTGTGGCCACAGACCTTAGTAAACATTTAAATTAAATAACAGAACACAGTTCAGAGCTACAGTGCGCGGGCGACGGACGTGCTTTATTTTTAAATTGTTTGTGTAAAATTGTACTCGCGTAAATATGAAAATTACGGTAAGAACTTGTAATTATTTAACTTATTGTGGCTATCCTTTTGTACCTACCTACCTAATAATTGTAGCTAAATATTTAGCAACAACAGTACGTTTTGTTTATTCATTACATTTGAATTTAATTAACTCTTGTAGATATAAATTGTGAATAAAATAGTAAATTTTTATGAATAGAAATGTTTTTAAACCGCGACTATTTTATATTTGTTTTCAACTACTCATCCTTATAGATACGAATCAATTAGATAGGTAGGTACCGGTTATACTATTTGTTTTATACAAATAACTATTTATGTTATGGCACACAGGTTACACTTCTGATATCGAAGCTTTCTTTAATGTGTTTCTATCTACCTATACCTTTATCTAGCCATAAATATACCGACTTACCTAACTGTTCTATGAAATAATATTACAAACAACTTGACAGATTACTTGGAATGTAAATATTTATTCTTTACTTCATGTTATCGTAAAAATTGCAAGTATTTTATTAATATTGTGCGCATTATGTGGTAGTATGGGTCATTGCTCGTGGTCTCATGATGTTCTGATGTAGTGGTTTGATAACAAACAGGTTTGTCTGTACGTCCGACAAATTCAAGGAAGTCTGCTTTATTTAAATGTCGGCTATTTGAGTACATCTGTTTTGTTAAAGATCTATATTAATACTAGAAGCTGAAGTTATTTTTGATTGAACGTGCTTGCTCATCTTCGTAAATATTGCATCGATTTAGAAAAACCTTTTCGTTGTTTTATAGGTAGTCAACTAGCAAACCCCGCGAACTCCGTTTCGCCACCAATGATTTTCCCTGCTTTTCTCTTGATATATGTATTTCCCGAAATTCTTTTGCTTACAAAACCGTGGAAATCGGTTCGTGCTTTCTGGAGTTATGACGTCAGAAAGGAAAACCCGACTTATTTTTATCAAATCTCTAACTCCCCTTTGCCCTGGGTGAGGCGAGATAGTGCCTGACTCCTACTGGCTAAAAACTCTTTCTTCGATTCGATGTTACGGTTGTCAGCAGTCCCAGTCAAATCTGCAGTTGGCGCGGTGGCTGGGTAACTGGCTGCCGCGCAACGTGTAGCGGGTTCGATTTCCGCACGGAGCAACTCTTTGTGTGATCCAAAAATTGTTGTTTCGGATCTGGGTGTCATGTGTATGTGAAATTGTATGTTTGTAAACGCACCTACGACACAGGAGAAAATCATAGTGTGGGGCAACGTTTTATAAAAAAAAATCTAGTAGAGTGGGGTGATAACGGAATAAATTCGAAATTTCAATATTTGGGTACATATGCTTAGGTACTTTTACCAACCTGAAAATAGCTCTCTGGTCCTACGACCTAGTACCTACGTACTTAATACTCCTATTTCCAATTCCAGTTACTTCTGGTGGCAGTGTGTCTGGCGGTCAGTCTAGTGTCAGCTGTCAGCATAAAGTCTGACAGACGACACGTGCTCATCAACAAGCCCAAGATAGATGAGTTTGGGTCTCGAGCTAAGAGGTCTCCGTGGCCTTGGGCGAGGCCTGGGGGCGGCGTCAAAGGTGGAGTCAAAGGTTACAATCCTGCTGATGGTAAGATTTCTATTACTGTTCGTTTTTTCTATGGAACACACCTGATGGTAAGCAATCGCCGCCGCCCATGGAAACTTGAAACACCAGAGGCGTTACAAGTGCGTTGCCAGCCTTTTGGGGATTAGGAATTTAAGGGTTGTTGGGGAATCGGGGATTGGGAAGATTGGGAAGGGGGGAATTGGGTCTTCGGTAACCTTACTCACACAACGAAACACAATAGATATAGATTATAGAATATCCTATAGACCAAAGCTCTTCGTGTGAGAATAGGCCTTTAATCGGCAGTGAGCCTTTACAGGCTATTTATTGATGATGATGATACCAATAGGTAGATGACCTAATAAAGGCCGCAAAGAGCTGCTGGATGCAGGCTGCTTCTTAACCGGCCGATCTGAAAGTCATTGGAGTGTGCTAGAGGGCAGCATGTGAACAAATGTGTAAAGTCTCAATACAGTTACAAAGCGGTTTTAGGCGAGTGAATCATCTGCTCGTCCTACTATTTTCATTTGTAGCTGAATCACCAGTATAAATTGCAAATGTTATCCACATTACAAAATAATGTATTCGTCATTTCGTTAGAAAACATATCTGGTCAGTTTCAGTAAACTTATGATTAACTAGCTACTTCCGCGCGGTTTCACCCGCTCTGCTCAACTCCTATTGGTCATAGCGTGATGTTTTATAGCCTATAGCCTTCCTCGATAAATGCACTATCCAATACACAAGAAGAATTATTCCATTCGGACCAGAAGTTCCGGAGATTAGCGCGTTCAAACAAACAAACGATCAAACAAACTCTTCAGTTTTATAATATTAGTATAGATTCATTCCGATTTTTTATTACAGCGCCACCTAGCGAGCTGGAAATGAAAGTGCGTAAGGGTGAATACGTCTGCGGCAATAGGATATGCAAATTGGAGCCGGGAGTCGAACCAGTTGGGTGTAACGGCATCTGTCAATATGCTATCGCTAAATAAAGTCATTTAAGATAACCATTTGTTTGTATTTTAGTATAAGTTATCCTTAAAATAGTTGTAGCGCATCGAGATGGTAATAATGGATTTATATTGTTATTTCCAGTAGAAAGGCGATTAATAATCACAGCTTTTCAGGAATCATTCTATATTTTTACACAGCACCAAATAATCCGCCTCATCGATGCGAATAATCGTTTCCCGCCCTCATTTCAAACCCTCCCCCGAAAAATACATTACAGACCGTTATTTTTCTAGTTAGCATAGTACATCCCCTGTTTGGCAAAGGTCTCTATTACTACCTATGAATCTGTTTAATACATATTATATAATTGTTTTTTTTTTTGGTCACACATTATATGGCTCGACTTTCTTGAACCCCTCCCGAAACTAAAACCTGGCTACGCCTATGCTGCCCGCGACAGACGATAGCGCCAGAGTTGGGGGGAGCCAGTGGATGCAGGTGGCGGCTTGTCGTTCTACGTGGAGGACTAAGGGGAGGCCTTTGTTCAACAATGAACGTCTCTCGGCTGATGATGATGGATAAATACCAAATGAAATAAAAGCCCAAAATGTTAACAAATTCATTTATTCTGAATCTCTTTCTTCTTCCACGTCTCCTCCCATTTCTTCTGCGACAGTTTGAACGTTTCCACGTCCAGTTTGTTAGCGACCAGGCGACCGTACTGCGTACTGTTCAGAAGGTTGCTCTTATCCGACAATTCTGTCATTATTTTCACCTTCTGCTCTAGAGAAGCTACTTGGAATACTTGCTCGAATGCTCGCGACCCGTACTGGGATAGTACTAGCTTTTGGTAGTAACCCTGTAAGGAAGAAATATAAGATTTACAATCAGAAAAAAATTATAATAGGCTAGCCGTTTTAATTCAGATAACGGACGAAGTAAAATGAGAATAAAATGAATACTTGAATGGTATGAAACTCTGACAGTCCGATCCTACCGGATTAAACCGATTAACCGTTTTTTTACTCTATTACAATAAGACCTACAGTCCTATAACATACTTTAAGCCTCCAAGAGAGTTACTTTCATACCACATCCAAACGAAAAACAACCTTACTTCATTACCAATAAGAGCTAGAATCCTTTAACATACCTTCAGCCTCCATACAAGCTTGTCCCGTGCTTTCACTCCCACAAACTGACCCTTACACGACGTCAAACAAAAACCAACCTTATACCAAACACTATACAACTTATAATCGCTTGCCTCGTACTTTCACTCTTACAAACTATCCTTTGCAGAATACGTATATCACGTAGCACCGTTTGGCATCTTCTTTAAACACCACTTTCAAACAACAAACACTCTTACTCCATAACAATAAGACCTATAATCCTGTAACATACCTTCAGCCTTCATATAAGCTTGTCCCATCACTCCCAAAGACTGTCCCTTAAACGATGTCAAACAAAAACCATCCTTACACCAATTACAATAATACCTATAATCCTATAAAATACCTTCAACCTCCTTGGCGTCTCATTTTAACACCACTTTCAAACGACAAACACCCTTACTGCACAACAATAAGACCTACAATCCTGTAACATACCTTCAGTCTCCATATAAGTTTGTCCCGTGCCTTGACTCCTACAAACTGACCCTTACATAATGTCAAACCAAAACCATCCTTACACTAATTACAATAAAACCTATAATCCTGTAACATACCTTCAGCCTCCATATAAGTTTGTCCCGTGCCTTGGCTCCCACGAACTGTCCCTTACACAATGTATAACAAAAACCATCCTTACAATAATCACAATAAGACCTATAATCCTACAACATACCTCAGGCATCCAGATGAGTTTATCGAGTGCCTTGATACCTACAAACTGTCTTTTGCATTAGCGTATGTCACGTAGCACTTGTTAGCGTCACATTTTAACACCACTTTCAAACGACAGACACCCTAACTCCATAATAATAAAACCTATAATCCTGTAACATACCTTCAGCCTCCATATAAGTTTGTCCCTTGCCTTGACTCCAACGAACTGTCCCTTACAGAATGCGTCCGCGACGTGGCAGCCCTTGGCGTCACACAGTATCACCAGTAGTTGGTCGCCCGTCAGCTCTAGCAGACCTGATACTGCCTTTGCTGGACGCTGGAAGAAGGAGAAATGTATTAAGGAAATATGTATTTTAAAGTAGCCTGATAGCAGATCGTTTTAAATCATTATATTACATTAATCATGACGTTCAGTGTTCTTTGGATCAAAAACATGCAAGACCCATACCCCACCCCTTTATTAAGTGAAATTTCAATATTATAAACAAAATACACAGTTTTGTTTATTTTCTAAACGATAAACTTTCATCATTATTATGACCACCTATTTTGACCACCAAGGGATGGGATTTTCAAAATCCTTTTTGAATGAGTGTCTACTCAACAAAGTGAATATACAATCCGAATTTCATGTTTGAAGTCCGTCAATCAGTCAGCCAGTAACTCTGTCACTTAGTCAGCTAGTTAGACAGTCAGTCAGATAGTTTGTCAGTCAACAGAAACAATTACCATCGACTTTTTTGGCGACAAAAAAGCGTGAAATACTGACACATTAACCAAATATTTACCTAAAACTGTATGGTACCTAAATAGTACTTATAGAGTGCTACACACCTGGAAGTCCAGCACAGCCTGCAGTATGACGGAGCCGTGTACGTGGATGAAGTAGTCCTGGTGCAGCGCGGCCAGGTCCACGCGGGCCCGCGGCAGCAGGCGGAGACAGAGGACTGGGAAGTACTTCTGGTGCTCCGCGGAGGAACAGTTCAGGGCTGCTTCTAGACTCTGGAAATAAGTTGATGGCGTCAATAAATTACCAACACTAATAAATAAAATTAGAGTGTGTTTGTAATATTGAAACAACCGCTTTTTACTACATGCATATGAATAATACACACACGAGACAACTAAAATAATATTTTTTTACAATTTTGTCTGTCTGTCTGTTTGTTCCGGCTAATCTCTGAAATGGCTGGACCGATTTTGACAGGTCTTTGACTGGCAGGTAGCTAATGTTCTAAGGAGTAACTAAGGCTACATCTATTTAAAAAAAAAAATGTTTCGTAGGTTAGACACAAAGCCCGTAATCTACACGAGCCGTGCGCATTAGCTAGTAAAATGAAGTATCCGGATGAAAATTGCGACCAGCCACAAACGAATGGGCTTACAGAAAAAGAAGAGAATAATTAATGTATGTCTATGTATGTTCTGTTTGATATTACACGCAGAGCACGAGCCAGAGTATTGAATATCACATAGCATAGGCTAATTTAAATATGTGTCACACGGGAGTGAAGCTGCTGGTAGAAGTAAATAAACAAAGAATTATATTTACATTGATATACTGAGAATTATATGTACATTGATATACTGCGCCTGCTTGGCCTTGAGTCGGAGGCACGCCTTGGCCAGTGCGACCAGTACGCCCGTGTTCCCGCACGCCAGGAGCGCGCCCATACGGTCCGACAGCTCGTCGAACATCGGCTCGAACTGCAAGTAATAACAAATGTAACATTAATAAAATTATTACAATAAATATTCAACCCTACTTTTGCCGTGGGTATAGTGCCGTCTATTTGTGGCGGCCTTTCTTTAAGGGGGGAACATCATCCAATGACTTCGCTGATGGATTTGTAGTGTACTGTAATGCAGATATTTCAATTTTTGACATCCATTTATTAGTGTTGCTAGTTGATAGCAATATTTCTTTTTTCTTTCTTTTAAGAAACATTGTCTCACACTAGGAAAATCTCCTGTGTCATGGGTGCGTTTACAAACATACAATTTCACATGCACATAACACCTAGATTCGAAACAACAATTTGTGGATCACACAGAGTTGCTCCGTGCGGGAATCGAACCCGCTAGACATAGCGCAGCAGCCAGTTGCCCACCCACTGTGCTAACCGTGCAGTCAAAAATGTCATCAGGATAATTTGATAATAGTTAAGTACAGTTGATATTATTGTGTCAGTGTCGTACCTCCTCCTTGACCTGGCAGTTGTCGACGAGCCGCTGCACGGTGTAGTTGAGCATGGGCATGGCGGCGAGCTGCCCGAGCCGGTTGATGAAGCAGCGCGCGTAGATCTGCGTGTACGTCTTCTTCTTCGACACGAACAGGGCCGCTTCTAGCATTCTGCAATACAAGAATTGAAGTAGGTAGTAGCTAGTTTTAAATAAATTAAGTAAAACTGAAGATTGCACTGTTGGATGCAGTGGCAAGGTAACTAGGTGCAGCACAATGTGTTGCGGATTGCAGCATGAAGCAGTTTGTGTGATCCACAAATTGTTGTTCTGGGTCTGAGTGTGACGTGTATGTGTGCATCCACAGAAATGACACAGCTAGTTTGACAAGAACCATTTTATATAAATGAAAGCTAAAATTGTAACAAAGGTATCTAAGAGTTTACTATACATATGATTAACAAAAGGACTAAGAAACAATTTGTTGAGCAAAATATTTATTAGATTTTTTTAAGTGGTTGTGTTACGTCTGAGTGTGATGTGGTTCTCAGTGTTTTCTGACTTACCTCACAGCAGGTTCAGATTCGAACACAGGCGGTAGGTTCGAAGTATCCACTGCTACTCCTTCACCATCCTTGACCTCCTTCTTGTCATCCGCACTATTATTCACCCAGTCCTCCGGAGCAAAGCTCTCATCTAACAGTTTACGTAGCAAGTCCTTCGTTACATTCTTATCAACATTCTTAATTGCGTACAACAGTACTTGAACTAACCCAGAAGTAATATTCTGGTACGGTAAGTCTTTAAACTGTGGCCACGAAGTCAGTCGGTGCACAAATTCTTTGACTATTTCCTTAAATTCATCTGTAACCGTCTTGTACATCATTTTCCCTGTATGCGGTGGTATGCCTTTACCGTCATCTATACTGTCTTTGAATATGTTAACTTTAGGCTTCTCTCCAGGCAGTAATGTGATGCCACTGAGACATTTAAGAACACTACGGAGTATATGATTTGCGTATTGGTCCCATACAAAATCTTCTAAGTTATTCAGAGCATATTTAGATATTTTAATAGTGAATTCGTAGCATTTTTTAATATGGTCCTCAGTGTATTTCTTTTCAACTTTCGGTTCTAGTTTTGCCTTTTTCTTCTTCGATGCTTCTTCGTCATCGGAGTCAGATGAATTGCCTTCACCGGTTTGCAAATGTTCTGTAGCTCGTTCACAGGCTACTCGTAGTAATGTCTCTACAACGTGGCTGGTGAAGTTATCAGAGCAGAGTCTACGTAGATCTGGTGACAGGACTTCCATGTACCGTTCTAGATCCTCTGGGGATGCGAAGGGTAGTAACAGCTCTACGACCCTGCAGCCGAGCTGGTTGCCAATCACATTCTGTTCTTCCCCTTTGGTGCGTTCCAGGACATTGTTTACTAGGGCAGCTGGAAAAAGAAATTATATTTTTTAAAATATGAAATATGAAGGCCTAATGAAGGTTTTTGTTATTTCTATAAGAATTGAGACTCTGTAAATAGTGCATTTAACTGGTATTGATTGACAAACCTAATACATATAAGCTCAGCAATTAAATGTAAAGTTAAACTCTCAAGTCTGCATTGCACCACATTTGTGTAAATGCAGAAAGTATTGTTAGATATGTATTACACAGTAAAATTTGTTAAATAATATTGTATTTTAACCAATAATTGTTCTCTTTTCATTGATTGGCAATAAAACATGGTAACTAGTACATGAAACAATGACAATTATTATTTAAAATATGTGTAGGTATAACTATGCCTCTAAAGATACTCACGGACTAAGACATTGATCAAAATAACAGTTTTAGCAGATCAGGAACAGTGTCTATTATTTATTAAGACTAGAGGATGTGAGTAAATATCTTAAACTAATACTTATATTAGGGTGTTGATTGATAATGACTTCTTTATGCCCAAATAACTTTTACATTTACAAATAACATGAACTAGTGAATGAACTTACTTCTCTCATCCTTGTCTTCAATCCCCTGTTTCATAGCATCTAAGATACCAACGAAATATTGATATAATTCTTCAGGAATCTTCGTTCCTCGCCCCATTTGGCCTTTTTTGGCATATTTTTTAGCGTTCGCGAGGAAGTTCTTACGCTTTTTACGCGGCCTCCGCTTATGGTCGTCGCGTTCATGATGATCATTAGTATTACTGACGTTTTCTTCACTCATTTTCAACAATTTTTGAGTACTACACGCTCATATTCCACAAACAAAACACAGCCACCACCACAGGTGGAATTTAATTTTGAGGTTATGTGTCATTGTCATGTGGACGTCAAAATAACATGCTCCTTTGACATCAACGTTCGGTTTCACGCAAAATCTTTCACTATAAATTGTATCGTTTCACCCTTCAATATTAATTTTATGCTGTACCAGAATAATCACACTACAACATAAAATATATTTTTTAAAATATGTCTACATATAATACTTTACAACATTGTTTAGTATGAGAGTTGAAGAGATTAATTTATCGGTTGAATGGTTGGAAATGCGACTGCTGAGCAAGGAGTCTCAGTGTATTGTCTCTGTCGTATGTGTCTTTTTTATTTAAACAATAAGGTATTTAGCTTGAATCTAAAATAGAAAGAACAATCTCGTTCACAATAATAGTCGCATTTACATTACGCTGACCGCTTAGCGCCTGACAAAAATTTGCCCCTAAATGTGTCCTGCAGCTAAGTAAAATATTTTTACTAGGCGCCTAAACAAAATTAGCAAAATCTAAAACTAAAACAATAAAATTAATCAGTATTTTGAATTGAACTGGAGATATCTTGCTCGGTAATTGCGACTGTCAATGTTCCTGATTACCAACTTACTACGTTACGAAGTTCAAGAGCATCATTGTGAAAATAACCACAATCTATTTATATTCCATTCCTTACAACGCCGACATTGTTTCTCATAATCATAAACAATTTACATTGAAATCGACTAGATTCGATTGTTCTTTACACTCTACCAGCATATAAAACAGGTCCATTCTTTACTACCAGTGAATCAGTATCAATCCCATGTTGATAAGCTTCACTATGACGTAAAAAAAGCTCAAGAAAGAGAGGGCAATATTGTTTCTGTCTGGCCGCGGAGAAATGCGGTGCAACGGTGGGAATCCAAATGAACATGGACATGGAACTAGTTTGCCGCCGGCTAGCGGGCAAGCAACGCTCGATACTGAACGCCTGCGCGATAACAACTTAAATAATCGTCGGCAATATTGTGTTTATAAATAAAAGGTTTATTGAAAAAATAAATTTAAAAATATGACGAAAAAAGTGAACGGAACGTTGAAAAAAATGTTTTAATTTTCTACTTTTTTTTTTAAATTAATTTCGAACATTTCTGAAAAAAGTTTTTAGTTAATCAATCGAACTTTTTAGTTGCGAACTTTTTGGATGTTGACATTTTACGACACAGAAGCAGCGGTTGGGATTTTAAATAAGCTGTGGATTTAAGGTATAAATAATAATAATGTATAGTTATTTATGTTTAAAAAGTTGTGTGACTAGTTGTGGAGGCGTTGACCGAAGCACAACGCACTGTGACACGCGTTCCCTGTTATTTACTTGCTTACATTCTGGCGTAGCTCTAATTACACTTGCACGAAGATGCACGCCAGTGCACTGTTGAAATAATTTATGTTCTTTATTAAGCGAGCGGCTAAAATATGAAGGAGAAATTGTGTAACTTCATTATAAATTCTTATTAGAATTTAACACTTTATGGAATAATATTTTTAGTTGTGAATGTTAGTCATTACATTACTTAAACTCTGATTTGAGTTAAGCAACAAAAAATGTTTAAACAAAGAAGCGAAACGAAGATTGATATAGGTAGACATGTAGGTATAATTATTAAGCCCGAATCGAAAAAGACCAAACCTGATTTTAAAACCTCATCTCGCAAAGGCTGTATGAGGTCGGACCGTGCCTACAACAAAAAAAAAAAATCTGCATGTTTGAAATTCATTCCCCGCCAATTCTTGGAATGTCGCGCGATAATTTACAGGCGAGGTGTCAGGTTGATCGATTTTAAACTTTAGTTTATAGGCAGTTAAGTTTAATATCCTGTAAGGCTTTTATTTCATTATTCTTTGGACTTTGTGGAATAGCAATGAACTTGAAACTTAGTATTCTGTTAATGGTAAAAAGCCAGACAATACTAAAAATAAATACACCTAGACAATGCCAATGAATGTAATTAATAAAAATTACGTGAGTAATTAAGTGGATCATCCAACCAAATAATGCGTATGCGCATATCCTTCAACATTAATGTAAAACAATGTAACACAGTAGTAGTAGTAAACTTTAAAGATACTTACAAATAAATATATTATTTTCCCCACCCGAAAATCGAATCTTGTACCTTACAATCGATAATCGTATCTATTATCTCATCCGCCACTGACCTTCAAAGGTCAATGAACTACATAACTAAATATTCTAAATACTAGAAGTGGATTAGCATTATAGAATATTAATTTACTTATTGAAATCGTTACATTCCATGTATGGGAATAACTGTATCTGGGTAAAAGAGAAATTGAGTGTTTTAATATAAATATTCTATACGCTACAAAAAGAGGTAAGGTTCTTTCTTCCATAAAAATATTATCCACTAGTTTCTGCCAGCGGCTTCGCCCACATTCCTGTGGGATAAAAAGTTTAGTTCTAGCATCCAAATTAACTCATACCCTGTCTGTATACCAAATTTGATCAAAATCCTTTCTGTACTTTCAGCGTGATTGGCGTACAAACATACAAACAAACAAACTTTTACATTTATAATATTAGAGTAAAGTGTTGTTAGAAATTACCTATAAGTCCAGGATCCCTCACGAAGTAAATATATAATCATAGAAACTACGTATAACTCGGAAAAAGTCATTTGCCGTTGGTAAATTTCGAACCCGCAGCCACATGCTTGAGAAGCGGACGTCTTAAACAACTGGGCCACCACGACATATTTTAGGTCACACCTTAGACTATAAATAGGTCATATAATCTAATACTTAAAACACTTAACAGCTACCAATGACATCACCATAGACAAAAATTAAATTAACTAGTGTTAGCTATCCTACTTCATCTGCCTACGTTCAATTAGGTATGTGATAAAAAACGACATTAGCAAAAACTTACCTTGCTCGTCTAGTGTTAATAAGAGAATGTCCACTGACCACGAGATCCTGGTTTCAATCTAGTCTTAACTATTAGGATTTTTTGTAGTGATTGCAATTAATAGGTTCAATCATATGAAACTCATGAAACTTATAGCTGTAACTATAGCGTCAGTTTGTAGGTCTAAATATTTTTTTTATTTTCATACCCTGTTTATCCTTCTAAGTTTAAATACATACTTAGGTCAAGACCGATGTGAAATGTTTGTAAAAGATCACAAAGATATGGGGCTACGATACCGGCTGTGCGGAAATACGCAAGGAGCTACCGGGACTTGGCTCAAAGCAAAGCTAGGAACGGGGTGGTTTTTAGTTAGTAAGAGTAGTATTATGTAGTAAGAGTCTGAAACTCCCTCTCGCCTCACTTAAAGCGGGGGGAGTTATTGGATGATTTTGTGCTCTCAAAAAAGGACTGAACGAAACGGACTGAGTATATTCAGTTTTTTTTTTTACAAACATACAAGTTCACATGCACATGACACCCAGACCCGAAACAACAATTTGATGGATTTTCCCCATCTCTCCCGTAAATTCAAAACTGAAGGGACTCTTCAAATATTTCGAATTTGAATTTGCCTCAAAATGTCGGTACTGACTTCAGCAAGTTTTGAGATCTTCCTCCCCCTTTTGTCAGCAACTTAGAATTGTCGAGAGTTTTATGCCGATAAGTTCGAATTAACGAATCATATGGTTGCGTACAATTGATGTTTTCGTTCGAATTATCAAGTGTATAACAATGTATTGCTTTATTTCGAAATAATATACAGAGATTTTCTAGGGACCTCGTGATAACTTCGAATCATAGAGAGATTCGAATTATCGAAAGTTTGAATTACTTAACTAGGTGAAAATATTTCATCTAATAGCACTTTCCTGTCTCAGAACTGTCAATAAATAGAGAAAGAAAGAGAGTCGGAGTTTGGACTGCATAAAGAAACTTTAATAAAAACTACTGCCACTTCTCACTCACTTGGTAGGTTTCATCGTAAGTGAGACTGTAACTTTATATGGGACCGCGTGGTAACAGAGGAACTCGATACTTGAATCGAATCCTAACAATATTGTGGAACTAATCGATTTCCCGTGGCGGAGTATAGTGCGTTACTTTGATACAGTCTGTGGTACTTTGGTCTAATGGACGGTTGTGCAAATTGTTTTTAATACCTAACACCTACCTATTTATAAAAAAATATTGACTGCTTTAATTACGCACAACTCTGCGTCCTTCTTTTGAGAATACATTCATATGTTATAAGCTGGTAAACGAGCAGACGTATCACCTGATGGTAAGCAATCGCCGCCGCCCGTGGACAATCGGAACACCAGAGGTGTTATAACTAAGTGTGTTGCCGACCTTTTAGGGATTAGGAATTTAAGGGTTGTTGGGGTATCGGGGGTTGGAAAGATTGGGAAAGAGAGGTAATTGGGCTTCCGGTATCCTCACTCACACAACGAAACAACACAAGCTTTGTTTCACGTCGGTTTTCTGTGAGGCCGTGGTATCACTCCGGTCGAACCGGCCCAGTCGTACACAAGCATGGCTCTCCCACACTTGATGTTATTAGTGAAAAAGTAGTAAATTCTCCCCATGTAAAATAATTCACTCAACAATCAAAATTGTTACCTACTGACCTATGAGTATAAAACTGAACCTAACTCAATACCTAAATATCGCAAAACCGAATCACCGATACAATGAAACCTATCAGCCACACTACACTTACCTCGACTACATTGACCTATTTTCCACCTGATAATGGAACAGGTACCGTGGAGCTTTCCTCGTGTTATCAGAGGAAGGAGCCGTAAATCTGGGGCTGGGCTGGACCGCGGCCGTAATAGATAGCGCTGAGTAAGTGATACGCCCTGAACTAGTCGCCAGGGGTGTCACGCGGTATGGAAGGCTAGAGATGTAAATGATTATTATGTATTATTTTGGTGAATTCTTTTATTGAATGTAAAGTAAAGAATAAAACAAATCCGTGCCGATTTTTTGTATTCGGACCTTACTAGTACGATTAAATACGATCGCATAATTCCATATCCCAACTATGTACTTTTTTTTAAACTTTGCCTGACACTAGGATTTTCTCCTGTGTCGTGGGTGCGTTTTCAAATATAGAAGTTCATATATACATGACACCCAGACTCGTAACAACATTTTGTGATTCATACTAAACACGAAAGTGTTGCTCCGTGCGGTAATCGATCCCGCTACACATTGCACAGCAGCAAATTGTTCAGCCACCGCGTCAACCAGTCAACTACTAAAATACTGCTGTATATCCCTTTGTAAACCCTGTTATTATTGCTATATTTGAAATAGCCATCTGCAACCGTCTTCTTCTCAAGACGTAGACCCAAAATAAAAATGAAAAATAACGAATGCAGTGAATCATAAAAAAGAAACGTGAGGTTTTTTATTCACGACGAACGAAACTAAGCTGTGTCAGAACTAAGCTGTGTTATTCATAAGGCCCTAGAAATAATCCAGAGCTACCTGATATTATTATTTTGACAGCACGCTCAGTTCGATGATTGAACGACCTAAATTAGGTAATTAATCAACTCAAGATCAACCTCCTAATCCCAAATGAATTTCATGGAAAAGGAAAATCATTTGTAGGTCAACCGTAGACCAGAGAATGCTACCACAAAGATTGCTAATAAAAAAAAAAAAAACTAGCGCAGAAAATGTAAGAACACGGAACGTTTAGAATTGCTTTATAAAAAGTACAGAAATCGTGATGTTTCGAGAGAAAGTGTTGCTTTAGTATGCTGCTGACAACACAGTAAACTGTTCAGTCCAGTATTTAATGTCTTTTTGGGACCCTAAATGAGTAGGTAAAGATTCATGTCTTTTATCACTGACAAAGAAATCAGTAAATCTAAATTACATTCAATACTTTCTACTGATTATAAGGGCTGTGTCACGAAATTGCTCATGTCAAACTATTCAATCCCAGTGCTGAAATCAGTACGGTAGATGAGAGTTCAATCTTCTATAACTTTAGAAGATGATTAAGTATTTATACGGATCCTATTATGTAGCTTTTATATTAAACCGTTTCATACTCTTTCTATGCAAGGTGATGACAGTAGGACATACAAAATAATAATTAATATGTTTAACCTGATAACTCTACAATGTCAATAGTAAGGTTTATTGAAGCTGCTCGTAAGAAACCAATCACACTTGTATAAACATTTTACATGTTTTACCACAAGTTTACAAGTGTGACATCAAATAACAGTGAATTTCCATATTTCCCGTTACACCAGCGCAGCCCTGCGCCGGCGCACGTGTGACGAAACTGACCCACGCGACCGCAGCTCTACCGTGTCGCGTGTAATTAGGCGCTCCCCTAATTATACGGATTAAGGACGATGTGGGAAGTGGGATCTTAGTCTACTGTTTGGGGAATTATGCTTGTCAACTTTCAAATGAGATCATCCTGTATTTGTAAAAGTACCTACCTACCTAAGAGTGGGGGAGCGATACTTCGGTACGAATGGGGCGGCTCGACAGAAGTGATACTACGGCATCGCAGAAAATCGACGTGAAACAACGCTTGCTTTGTGTTTGGTTACCTGATGCTCAATTACCCGCCTTCCCAATCTTCCCCATCCCCGGAGTCCCAACAATCATTAAATTCTAAACCCCCAAAGAGCCGGCAACACACGTGTAACGCCCCTAGTGTTTCGGATGTCTATAGGCGGTGGCAATTGCTCCGTGTGCTCGTTTACAGACTTATATCATAATTAAGATGTTAGTAATACTTACTGCGGGAATTTATGTAGAAATAATTTATTGAAATACGGTTCAGCGGTATAAATGTAAATGGTACAGGTTTACATTGTCATGTAGGGCAAGTGACCCGGTTGTGGCCATCGACCCCTTTGTGGCCACTTGGGCCTTCAAATATTTATAACTAAGGCATGGACAAATAAATTACCCTGTGATGTACAGTATTTAAAATACTGAATATTGGAGACACTGATACCGTTGGCAGCTTTGATGTGTCAAACTTCACTTCGATGCAACAAGTCATTCTTTTTAGTTGAGGGTGAAATTGTTAAGTTCTTAACAAAAAGGCTAAGGCGAGCGGGTGAGGATTTGGTTTTTATTTTTTTAATCTTAGCTTATTGTTTGGATGTTTATGTTAATACTACATGAAGAATATATTGTCTAAGTGCAACTAAAGTTATTTTGTCGCCATATGTTTCTGAAGTGGGATTATTAGAAGGTGGCCACTAATGGAGACAAAATTATGAATTTCTCCATCTTTGGCCACACGGCTGGCCAAAACTTTTGTACATAAACGCCCCACTTCTAGTCATTTATCGTAATTTATTTATTATTTTTCCTTGGCTTTACATATCAACAAATACATATTTTTCATTTTCAGAGATGCAATAAATTGCCTTCACACAAGGGGACGTCAGTTTACTTTGCAGCTTTTACCAACGTCATATAAATGTTTATCTCTTTATTTGTAAGTTAAATTCAAGTGAAGTAATAATATTTCATATTTTCCAGACAAAATGAAAACCATTGTTTCTAAAATGTCAAATTTAATTAATAAATTTTGATTACTTTTATTGTATTTTTTGATGGCCAGAACTGGCACACGACCGTGGCCAGAAATGGCACGAATCTGGCCAGAAATGGCACAAACTCCCTTTTTTTTTTCTTTTTTATACAGTTATTTTTCTATTGGACGTTCTTTAAAAAAAGGATTTTCTTAGGCAAGATTAATACATGTTAAGTGACTTTTTACAAGAAATATGTTCGTGATAACAAAAACTATAAGTTAAGAAAGCCTCAAAGTCGACAAAATTCTTAAAGTGGCCACAACCGGGTCACTTACGATACCTATAGATACTAAATACAATACTAATTCAAACAGTTTCCTTTGTTTTGTTATAAAAAGGGATTCGATACAGCTAAACTAAGATCTTACGATATTTTACAGATCAAAGCATTTGCTCCATTCTGCTATACTCATAAACCGATCCAATGTTTCATTTTACATCCTTTGAAGAATATGTTTCAAGTATTTTTATCTTGTTGCGCTACTAGTACTTACTAGGTTGAGGCACTGGCCTCTGGAATAAGTGGCTATTAAGTACATTTCTAAAATGAGTACCGTGCACCACACTTTTAATGTCGGTTTAGTTTTTCGGTTTGGACAAAATAATAAAATGTTTAACTTGACTTGAATTAAGGGCCCTTGTCCTCTACATGGGGCAGAGGGCGACCACAGAAGTTCTCCATCGCGACGTGTCTTGAGCTTCACCTCGCTCCATGTCATTCAGCGGACCTGACCAGATGCCAGATCTAGCTTGGGCGGCCACCTTTTCTTTTCCCTTGAGGATTTCATTCGAGAACTTGTTTGGGTATATGGCCAGAATTCCGAAATACCTATTGACTACTGTAATAAAATTGTCCTTCATAGCCTGACCATTATTGATTGTAAAACTTTTGCATCGTTAAGGCTCAGTAATAATTAAAACTGTTGAAGACCTCCCTGTGTATATGACAATGTAGAACCTAAATAGAATATCAATGAGTCTAGGCTCTCCATATTTTCTAGACAAGCACTAACATAGACAAATTAGGCACCAAGCTACCAAAAGTAGATGGAACTTGCATACCTATTGTTGAATGCATATTATTATAAAATTGCATATGAAACACATTTAATTTGACACAACAATACTTTTAGTATAAGTTTTACGTTGAACGAAAACGAAACGAGGTTGTCTCTCATTGGTTGAATCATTCGCGTCGGCCAATCAGAGCGCCGACCGCACTATTAAAATTAAAAATTTCTCTGTACTTAGTTAATTGTGCCCGGCATACGGCAAATAGGCTTCATATGTGAGATGCAGGATATTTATGACGTCATCCGTTGATTTGCTCGTCGATAGTCTATGTGTGACTTCTGTCATCTGTCACTTGTCAGGTGTCGCCACAGGCCTATCATTCCTTACTAGATATACCTTTAGGACTTATAATAAACTTCTTTACCTATTGTATTTGGGACTAAAAGGCGTGATTTAATAATATTCATTAACACACTTTCGTATACCTCTTCGCAAACAAACAGATGTAACGTTTAACATTCAACTTTTGATTTCAAAGTCAAAACACAGATTAGTGAACGGCGAGAGTGTTAATATAAATCAGTGTGGCACAGCAGACCATCAGCGCGGCAGTTAGCGCCGCCATTTTTGTTTAATTGCCACTAATGCTAACACTCTGTTCGTCTGTTCACTCGTTTACTAGCGCACTGATTTATGTCTTTATTTTCGTTGGTACGCACTGGGAATGTTTAACGCGGCGGGTAATTTCGTTAATAACATTTTAGGTTAGAGAATAGTGATAATCACAGTCTCACAGAAAACTGACTTCAAATAATACTTGCGTAGCGTTTTGTGTCAATTTCTAAATCATCAAATTACCCCCAAATATCTGGTATTTCGGATGTCCATGGGCGACGCCAATAGGGATGATGTACGAGCATTAAAAATCCTATATTCAGTCCGTCAGTTAGGTAATCAAAAAATATCTATATATAAAAATATTTGATATTTCAAATCAATAATAATTATATATTCAAAAGTATTTGTTCCCGTACCATATAAAAAAACACTTGACTAATGTTTTACAATCATCCACAAGACAGACATTAAAATAAAAATTAGTCATCTACCCAATTGCTTACCATCGTCAGGTGATCCGTCTACTCGTTCACCGGCTCCTTTAATATTCATAAGTGGAATAAGAATTCAGCATAACGGAAAAGTGGCGCCAGTCTTTTAACTATAGCCAAACAACCCAATCTTGCATTGAGAAGCGAAATAATCAATTAAAAGACGGCATAATCAATTGATTGTTCCGAAACGAACCACAATTTAAAACAGTTTAATGAAACCGCGACGATTTGACTTCCTAGTGCGTTCACAAAGCATTCCTTACGGACAAACATTTAGATAATATTTTCTTTTGTGTTGTTATTTTTGGTACACTTATATTGATGGGGAGCTGTTATAGAGCTGAAACAGGTTGGCTTTACTTTACAGTAGTCGGTGGACTTCAGTGGTTCGTGGTAGTGTCGATAGGTGTAATACAGAGTGCAGTGATGAATAAAATCGTGAAAAGTGATCGTTTGGGGAATTTGATGGTAATTGGTAATATATGGATTGTTTTTCATTTTATTTCTACTCGATTAGGTATATTAAATGTGTTCTTTTCTGTGTTTGTTATTTTACTTGGGTCTTTGGTTCTCCAAAGACCCAAGTACTTGCTTCTGCAAGAGGGTGTTACTCTCAACATTACATCTATTATCTACACTGGGGAGCATAGAAACGGAGTCACTAGCATTGTTTTTCATTTTATAGAACCCTCTAAAATAACTAAAAATCACGGTTTACTCACGTACATTGAAGTAGAAAAGGTCTACTAGTTTCGAGTCACAGATGGACTCTTCATCATGATAAAGCGTGTACAGATGCGGCGACGTCGCGCAGCCTTAATGTATGCATGTCTCACGATAGTTAATATTAAAAAAAAACCTATAAAAATCTTAAAAAAATATTCGATTTACAAAAAAATACTCTCATTTCGAAGGTTATTAAATTACCATTCATAAGACATACGTTACCAATTAATGAAATTCTTATATCAGAAAATAGTTCATTATCAAGAAATGAAAAAGGTTAAGTGGTGTCACGCTAGTGGCTTCGTTTCTTTGCTTCCAAATGCATTTTTTTACGTATCTAACTTGATTTAAATACTTAAAACTCATTAATTCATTCATTCACTAACAAATAAGCAAGAATCCCCCTTTTCAAAGAACTCCCTCAAAAACACTATTTTTAAAGGCTTTCAAAGCCAAATCTTGCTATGTAATAAAAATCAATTCTTCAAACGCGATAAAAGCATTATGATCTAAAGAAAACAAACAGCCGCTTACTTCAAAATCTTCCTTATATCCAGTGTAAATACAATTTATAACTAACGTAAGCGATATTGGTACTTATCTACATGCAAATAATATTGAAGATCGCATGCCGATGTGTTTATGAAATATTCTGATAATAGTTTTATGGCCATCAGGTTGAGAGGATCGATATAGATTGACTGATCCGGAGCTAATATTTTGGGAGGTGTATGTATGGAGGTTAAGTGAAACAAGTATGTACCATTCGTATGCATTGGCGTTCCATTGGAGACAAGCCTATAAGAGACAGGCGTATGTATGTCTGTAGAGTACGACTGCAGAGTTGACGAGGTGGGCAAACGGCTGCCGCGCAACGTGTAGCCGACTCGCTTACCGCACGGAGCAACTTTTTGTGTGATCCAAAAATTGTTGTTTCGGGTCTGGGTGTCATGTGTAAGTAAACTTGTATGTTTGTAAACGCACCCACGACACAGGAGAAAATCTACTAATGTGGGACAACGTATTCTTTAAAAAAATGGAGTATTTGTTTATGGATATTATTTAGTAGATATTTTATTTATTGCTCACTTATATTGAGTTCCCTTTTTTTTGAGGGGGGAAACCTTTAGGTTCTACATTTTGTGTCATGATAACATCAAAGTCAAATCAGTATTCAGAGCCATAATGATTTTTTTTAAGGGGGAAAATCATCCAATGACTTCTCCCGCCTTGGGCGAGGCGAGAGGGAGTGTCAGACTCTTACTGACTAAAAACCACCCCGTTCCTTCTCCTGCTTTCCGAGCCGGAGCCCCGGTAAACCCGCTAAGTAGTCCGCAACTCCGGATCAGATAATGAGTTACCTAATACCCAAAAATAATTTAGATTAACATGATCCTAATTCTAGCAACCCTGTGTATTTAAGTCCCGCTTTCCCTTCAGCTAAGTACATTGTCAAACTGTGTTTGACAAACCAGCTAGGCCATGATCACGTTTATAAAATAAACTACATACATACACTCCTAGGTACATTTAGTTCTATTTATTTTAGAACTACGAGTGAATCGATCTTCAACATTTACTTTATAAGCCACACCTCCAGTAAATGTGGAGATACCGTCCACTCCTTACTATTATTGACGCGCGAACTCCTCGGCTCATTGCCAGCAAAGATATTGCAATCACGTAAACTGTGCATCTCGTTGGAACCTACTCTGCACCTGCAGCTGATTGTGTAACTACAAACAATTTAGTTAGACTACGCAAATGATGTGTTTACTGCCTTGCTCCATATCGATGGTTAAAAGGAAATAGGGTATAAGCGACATTTTGGTCAAAAATGAGTTTATTATGCCATCCTACGTAAAATTTTCCGCACTTTCGAATGCGCTTACTCTCATGGCTCTGGATACAATGTCATTTTGGCGTTTATACCCTAGCAAACAAAAACATTTTCCTAGTATTCTTTTGTCGATATTTAACCTTCATCAACACCAACAGCCTATAAGTGGCCACTGATGACCAAAAAATACCATGCTGAAAACCGTATTTGTTGTGGATTTCGGCTCAGTCAAACATGAGATTATCGCGCATAAACATTGGATTCATACATACAGATCAAATTAGAACCTCTTTTTTTGAAGTCGATTAAAAATATTTGAGTAACTAGAAATAACTCACAGCAATTAAATAGGTACTTTAGAGAAATGCTTCATATAAAAACTGGCTTCTACAGATTTATTACACAGTATGTTAACTAACAGAGGGCGTTCCTTTAAACTTGTTAAACTATTTCATTAATAGATTAAAATAAAAATATTAGCATAGAAAAATAAGCAATAAATTGCAACGATGCCTTCCTTTAACTACGCGAGCACAGATTGTTTCTTTTACGTATCGCTTTAAAAATTTTGGTGAATATTTTAATATTTAAAAAAAATAAATTATTTTGTTTTTGAATGGTAATATTTTTTTTTACCATGTATGGATGCTATACTATTGCGGGTTTACAGGAACGAACGCCCTTTGTTAGTTAACATACTGTATGTATAGATAATACAAAAATACAAATAGGTAGGTGTACAGTATGTACTAACCAAGTGTTACCTCTTATAATAATATACAGTCAATACCTTACAAAAATATCTAAGAAGAACTGAAGAATCCTATCAGAGTTGCAGGTCGGTTCCGTTTCATCAGTAGGGGGCGCCACGCTCGAACAGTCCCCAGATGAGCTTTCACCACAACCAGTGAATCGTGACGTAATAACTAATAGAGAATCCGATTACAAAAGGGAATCGTGCGCAACTCGGGACTCGAAGAAAGGTCTTTGATCTCTTATTATGAAAAGAATGTAAAAATTTACACCAACCAGATTTTTTTGCTGTGATATCTACTTTGTGTAGATTTTCAGCTTTATTATTCTATTATTGGGGCATAGGGCGGCCAACGAACTGATGTATCACCTGACAATCAGCAATCGGCGTCGCGCGTGGACACCCAGTTTACCAATGGAGTTATAAATGTGTTGCCGACCTTTTAGAGATTCAAGGATTTGTAGACGACACAATTTCAACTTTCTCAACAATCATCCCTCACTACACTTTACACCCTATTTAGAAAGTGTCAAGGTAGATTATCCATTGTCTTGTAACACTCACTTAGTGCTCATTTCACATGGTTGTTCACTATCTAGACAGGGTTCACACACTACACGTATCATGTCAAGTTTCCAAGAACTTTCTCAGCGTGTGATTGTGTTACTGCAGTTATTGTGTATGTAACTTGTGTCTGTCTGTCTGTTTGTTTGTTTTCAAACACTATCACTATCATCATCTTCAGCTCGTAATTGATCCACTGCAGCTCAGTTGCTATGTAAAGATCTTAACAGCCTGTGACTCTTGTGAGAGTCAAATGTTAGACCACCGGTATTCACTACATAAGAGGAGTTTGCCAAAGACATTAAGTCTCGAGTAAATGGATTGCTTGTGGGTAGGCGTGCCCCATCGTAGGACGCATGTTGATGCGATGGAACACGATTGCCCACAAGCTTATAATTAGGCGAGATAGTAGCCAAACGCCAATTTAGCCCTAAATACTTAATACTTGGCCGGCGTCAGAGGGCGCTGATGCCTGATCTCTGTTTTACAATTGTATATTTGTTAAAAGGGGGTAAATTGAATTCAAAGGGTGAATAGACACAGGAATGGGGTGAATAGATGTTAGAATATTTTCCCAACATTTATTCACCCCTCTTCTGTATCTATTCACTCCTCGAATTCTATTCACCCCGTTTTACGGTAGGTAATACTTGGTCATCGCCACACGGGGCAGATTATTATTACTTTCCTATAAAAACAAAAAAAAACAACATCGACTAAAAACGCATCTTAAGTCCAAGATAAAAACGAAAGGTCAGTCACCAAGCAGCCCTGAACACACACAACTATTTAAACAATCTTATCTCCAGTGACGTCACAGGTGTGATACTTCTGTTCCAGTGCTGCAGTATGCGCGAGAGTCTCCGTCGACTGGCGTCAGATGACGGCATGGAGCGACGCGGGCGCATCGCCGGCAGCCGGCGCGTGCGCGTCGAGCTCATGTTAGCAGAGCACATCACTGTTGATGTTGATGTAAGTAAACTTATTTGTTAAGGGAAATTGTATTTTAGTTTTTTAATGATAGGGTACTAAATACTTTAATCATGTTTTGCGTTGAAGAGCTTTCCAGAATATTTTTGGAAGGAAGATTCTGTTTATCATCTGAACACATTGAAGAGGTTTTAAAACTTAATCTTTTTCTTCGGAATTCTATTAGCTCATGCTGTATAGTTTGTGCAAATGCGACTGATTTCTGCTTGAAACCTTGCTTGATTGCTTAAGCCCCCTTTTTTGTGGGGAAAATCATCCAATGACTTCTCCCGCCTTGGGCGAGGTGAGACGGAGTGTGAGATTCTTACTGACTAAAAACCACTCCGTTCCTACTCCTGCCCTTAGACACGGAACCCCGGTAAACCCGCTAGGTAGTCCGCAGCTTCGGATCTGCTTAAACCTCTGCTTGCAAGTTTTTGTTAAATTTTCATGCTGTCATTTGCTATTATTATAGTTACTTAGGTATACATATAATATTTTTCTATCTTTCTCAATTCTCTTAGAAAACTAAATCAAATCCATAAGGTATTATCTCAGGCAATCTCAATCCTCGCTCGCGTCTTGAATCCTCATCATTCAATTAAGGTCGGGCTCACCAATTACCCATCACTCAGTCACACAGGTGACCTTGCGTATACATCTATTACCACCCGACTCTGCTCGTGTCAAACTGAATTAGAGATTAGGGATTTAAAAGAGACAAGATTTAGGGGGCTTTTCCACCAGACATGTGCTATACTACGTGTGTGGATGCGTTTGGCTGCCACCAATGATATTCATTGGTACACTGTATAGCTTAACACTGGCAGCAACGAACTCAGCTAAGTTATTATATAGAAAGATGCGTGCAATGGCTGGCTTCCCTACTATCGATACATCGCATAACTACTCGAGCTGCGCATCTTCCTCGCACAGCTACATAGCTTAGTATCAGTGGTAACGGCTACATAGTTTCACAGCTTAGCTATTACATCTTTGTAGCATTGCTACATAGTACATCTCCGGGAGAAAAGAACCTTTAGGATTTGTCTCTTCTTTTGTTTGTTTTTGTGCCGGTAGAGGCGCCGGCACAAACGGAGGCGTCGTTTAACGTCTTTTCTTTTAATGTTAAGTCAATATGTATGTATGTATATTATGTAATTAAAAGTAAAACATGTGGTAGGTTGAATAAGAAAGGTGAGTGTGAATTCTTGATTAAGTATGTTTTCCAAGTCGAAAAATTTGAAGCAGATTAGTAGAAAATCAAATTAAACCCTAAGCCGTTGCTTCATAGCAACCTTTCCAACGGCCTAATTAGGCTCGTAATTTTAAGGAGGCATATTAATGCACGTTATGTCGTCACTTGCTTTTCATCATTTGCTCTGTTAACACCAAAATTATATATCTCCGTTGTTTGAGTATTTGTACAGTTCTTTTATTCCTGCAAGACCTCATATTCCTCTACATGGTCCATTCGAACCGGATATATGAAGATCAGCGGTTAAAATTGAAGAAAGGAATAATTAAGGATCGTCAATTAGCCGGCGTGACTTGCAGGTTTTTTGCAGGACAATTAGTTGGACTGAACTCAAGCAATTTAATTGCGGTGTATTGCATTTATTCTATTAATATCATCACCCAACACTCAGGTAATATAAATAAAACTAAATCGTTAAGAAATATCACAGGTTAGTGTATTTATTAGTATTATATTACATTAGTGCATTGTGTTAGATTGAAAATCATTTGGTACTTTGTTACATTGTGATTAGTATTTATGTAACAGTAAAAGTTTTAATTTATATTTATTATAGTATAGTTAGCTTATTTGCTACATCATTTAAACTTTATTTATACAAAACTGTAACTAATTCACATAGTTATTTTTAATGTTAGCAGGTACCTAGACATAATTATTCGTATTGTTTTTGAGTGTTAGATATTAATGCAAGTCATTGTTTGTTCAATTAACTTAATGTTATATCGAGTTAGTTTCAATAGTGTTTATTAATTTATTTGCTTCGTTAATTGGTTTGTAGAAAAGGTTTATAACATAACATTGTAGGTAACTGAACATATTGCATCATTAACTATAACTTAAAGTTATCGAACGTTAAATCATAGTTAGTTTAATTGATGCTACATTGTGTTTGTTGTTGGCTTAGTATTGTTAACTGTACAAATTATAAAGCCTTTAGACGCGTCTTAGGTACATATTGTTCATATTTAAATAGTATTCCTGTATCAATTCCAGGTTGAATACACTTGTCTCCCAGTATGTCCGAGGAAAGGGAATTAGTCAAGAAGCGAGGAAGCTTTAAAGGTCGATTGACTGCTTTCGTTACCTTTCTGGATTCACTCAAGGACAGAACCCTAACCAATTGTGACATGGCTGAGCTGCAGTTGCGCATAGGCAAGATGGAGTCGTTGTATGAGCAGTATGATGAGGTACAGTTACGTCTGGAATGCCTTGTCGAGGACATTAAATTACAATTTTCCGAACGTTCTGATTTTGAGTCTCTTTATTATAAATCCTTGTCCAGGGCACAGAATATTATCAGTGACTATAATAAAGATAATGAGTCGATGGAAAGTTGTAAGGGTAGTCACACTAATGTGCATAAGCCAGTTAAGTTGCCAACAATCCAGTTACCTAAGTTCAGCGGTTTATATACGAATTGGCTAGAATTCCGTGACACCTTTAGTAGTCTCGTTCATTGCAATGATAGCATTGACGAAATTAATAAATTTCACTACTTGAGAGCATCTCTTGAAGGGTCAGCTGCGGTAGTTATCAATTCTATTGAGTTTTCTTCGAGTAATTATTCTGTGGCATGGCAGTTGTTATGTGATCGGTTTGATAACAAAAGATTACTCATACAAAATCATGTGTCTGCGTTATTTAATATTGAAAGCATCATAAAGGAGTCTTCTGTTGCATTAAAATCTCTAATTGATTTAATAAATAAAGACTTGCGAGCATTAGAGTCGTTAGGTGAGCCTGTTAAGCAGTGGGACACGTTATTGATTTATATTATGACTCGCAAGCTTGATCAAAAGACCTATCGCGAGTGGGAAGAGTGCAAAGGTAGGATAGATAAGGACAGCCCTATAACGTTTGAAGATTTCATGAAATTCCTGCGTAATCGAGCTGACCTTATTGAGACCTTAGAATTATCACGCAATAATTGTTCCCAAACATCTAATAAATCATGTCCTAAGATAAAATCTATGGTAGCTACACAGTCTCTTAATCACAGTATAAATCACGACGAAATGTCTCGCAAAGTGTGTCCTAATTGTAACAGAGATCATTCGCTAAATAATTGTCCACAGTTTCTCGCACTCAGCAATGACGCTCGATTCAAACTACTGCCCACCTTTAAGATTTGTTTTAACTGCTTTCGGTCCGGTCATTATGCCAATAAATGTAAAAAACCAGGTTGTAAACTATGCAAGCGCAGGCATAATACACTAGTTCACACCGATAATAAATGCACTGAGGTGAATACAATTAACGGTAATTCAAATAACTCGTCACCATCTTCGTCTGTACCGTCTGCTTCCACGGACACGAGTAACGTAGCGTTGTCAGCAAACATTGCATCATCCCGTGATCATAAGCAGCGTGATGTGTTGTTGTCCACCGCACAGGTCAAACTGCGGGACAACAATGGCGTAGTGCACGTCGCTCGCGCAGTTCTCGATAGCGGCAGCACATCGTCATTCATCACAGACCGGTTATGCAGACAATTGAAGTTAGTAACAACGCAAGTAAACAAATGTATACTTGGTATAAATAATGTTACGTCGCGCGCAGGTAAATTGTGTCGTGTAAGGATAACACCGATGGACGATAGTATTACTTTCGATCTTAATTGTTTTGTTTTGCCATACATTACAAGTAATGTTCCGTGCCGCGAAGTTAATTACTCGACATTAAATATTCCGCTAAATATAACTTTAGCAGATCCTACATTTTGCAAGCCCGCTGAGGTAGATATTCTCATCGGTGCTGATCTCTTTTGGGATTTGTTAGGATCACAAAGAATAAAACTAGGTACCGGAAAACCAGTTTTGTATGAAACTAGTTTAGGGTGGATAGTTTCCGGTCCAATTAGTCAGAATTCTATTTCATTGTTGTGTAGTGATTTAAAATGTAATTTTTCTAAAACTGTTTCTGACAATAATACTGACTTGGAAAATCTTAGATCAGATTTGACAAGGTTTTGGCAATTGGAGGAGGTGAATGCGAAATATACTGCGACTTATATGCCGGAAGAGAAATTATGTGAGGATCATTTTGTCAAAAATACGACGCGGATGCCTGATGGTCGTTTTTGTGTTCGTATCCCTCTCAAGAAAGATTCTTCAGTGTTAGGTGATTCTTACAAGAAAGCTACACATTGTTTACAGTCATTAGAGCGTAGGTTAAAGGTTAAGCCTGATTTTAGTAAAATGTATCACGAGTTTATGTTAGAATATGAGACCCTCGGTCATATGAGTCTTATTAATGATTCAACTTTGGGCCTTGGTTATTTCATTCCGCATCACGGTATCCTGCGCGAGTCAAGTAGCACGACCAAACTTCGCGTTGTATTTAACGCGAGTTGTCCTACGTCGACGGGAGTGTCCTTCAACGATTTACAGATGGTCGGGCCCACTGTACAGGACGACCTATTGTCTATACTTCTTCGGTTTAGATGCCACAAGTATGTTTTATCGGCAGACGTGGAGAAGATGTATAGGCAAGTTAGTGTACATCCGTCGGATAGACACTTGCAGCGGATAGTTTGGCGTGACAATGTTGCTGACCCTATTAAAGTATTCGAACTTAACACCGTCACGTATGGTACGGCTAGTGCTCCGTTTCTTGCCACGCGTTGTCTTAGGCAAATAGGACTCGAATGCAGTGATTCTAAAATATGTGAAGTCATCTCACACGACTTCTATGTCGATGATTTGCTAACCGGCTGTGATGATTTAGATACAGCTAAATTTATTCGTTCCCAAGTGACCAAAGAGTTGGCATCGGCATGTATGCCACTGCGAAAGTGGAAGTCGAATGAACCGCAACTAGTTTCAGACACTGTTTCTCATTCATTTGACTTAAATATTGGATCGAATGAGCCTGACAAACTACTCGGTCTTAGTTGGTATGTCAGATCAGATGAATTAGGGTTCCCCATAAAATTGAGTCAGCCATCAGCTGGGTCTACTAAACGCGATTTGTTGTCCGTGATTGCGCGAATCTTTGACCCTTTAGGTCTATTGGGCCCTATTGTTGTCTCCATGAAAATGCTTTTACAAAAAATGTGGTTAGATAAATTGTCATGGGATCAACCCTTGCCTAGTGAAATTAGCAAACGTTGGAATGATATACTGAAGTCATTACCTCTTTTAAATCATTTGCGTATTCCTCGTATTGTAGTTTGCAATTTACATACGGAGGTAGAACTCCACATTTTCACAGATGCATCTGAGTCTGCATACGGTGCTTGCGCTTACATTCGCAGTGTTAATGATAAGGGTGAGTATCTTGTTCGTTTGTTGATAGCTAAAAGTCGTGTAGCTCCCATAAAGCCCACAACAATTCCTCGGCTTGAGTTGTGTGGTGCAGTAGTCGGTTCTCGTCTTTGTGAAAAGGTGGTAAGGTCACTCCGGTTGACTATCAGTCGAGTCTACTGTTGGACTGACTCGACCATCGTGTTGGGCTGGTTACAGATGTTGCCTGCCAAACTTCAGCCGTTTGTGCGAAATCGCGTCGCTGAAGTTTTGGATAAGACCGGTACCTGTACTTGGAGGCACGTCCCAACCGATCAAAACCCCGCAGACCTAATATCTCGTGGTGTGGATATTAGTGTTCTGCGGCATTTGGATCTATGGTGGTCAGGACCAGATTTTTTACGACTAGATCGGTCTGAGTGGCCGACTCAAGTCAAATGTTCAGAGACGTTACCGGAGACTCGACCTAATCTATCGTTAAATGCAGTAATATTAGAATCTAAAGGTGAGGCATTAATTGAATTTAACCGGTTTTCCAATTATTCACGGCTTATACGCTCTGTAGCTTATGTGTTAAGATTTATCAAATCATGTCAGAAGCAGTATCCTAAAACTAATTATTTGACACAGGATGAGTTGGAAGATGCACTCACTGTTGTCATTCGTAGGTGTCAGTACGAATCATTTCCCGAGTATGAACTACTTTTAAATAAAAGAGCTTACCTCAGAAGAGCGTCCTTTTAAAATTTAATGTTTATTTAGATGACAAAAATATAATGCGAGTAGGAGGACGTCTCGATAATTCTGAATTTTTATATAATAAAAAACATCCTTGTTTATTACAGTCCACTCATCAATTTACTAAATTATTATTTTATTTTGAGCATAAAAGGCTTATGCACGCTGGCCCACAATTATTATTAGCTTCGATAAGGGAATCTTATTGGCCGATAGGGGGCCGCAACTTGGCGAAGGCTTGTTATCATAAGTGCGTTCTGTGTCGGCGCATGAAGGGTAAGGTGGTCGCACCTATTATGGGTAACTTACCGCAAGAACGGCTTCGTCCAGGTTATCCCTTCGAGAGTACGGGCGTTGATTACGCCGGCCCTATCTTGTGTGCCAGTCGTCAAGGCCGTGGATGCAGGCTGGTAAAGGTGTACATTGCCATTTTTATATGTTTTACTACTAAAGCCATTCATTTGGAACTTGTTGGCGACTTAACTAGTAAAAGTTACTTACTGGCTTTGCATCGATTTATTGCTCGTAGAGGAAAACCCGTTGATATCTTTTCCGACAACGGTACCTCATTTGTCGGTGCATACAACGAACTATCCAAGTTTTTAAAATCGACTAGTTCGTCATTGAGTGAGGATGCAGCGAAAGATGGAATCAGATTCCATTTTATACCCGCGTATACCCCACATTTCGGAGGACTCTGGGAGGCAGGTGTAAAGTCAACAAAGTACCACCTTAATCGAGTGTTGGGAAATTGTAATTTGACATTTGAAGAGCTTTACACCGCATTAACTAAAATTGAAGCCGTCCTGAATTCTCGTCCACTGACGCCGTTATCTTCCGATCCTGCCGATTACAGTCCGCTCACGCCAGGACATTTTCTTGTTGGGCGACCTCTCACTTCCTTAAGGCAACCTGACTTCAGCGATTGCTCTGCCAACCGCCTATCTCGCTTTCAACGCATTGAGCAGCTGCGTCAGCATTTCTGGCATAGATGGAGCAAAGAGTACATTGCAGAATTACAGCTGCGGACCAAGTGGCGTTCCTCGAAGGATGCATTACGGGTGAACACATTGGTCGTGATAAAGGAAGATAACCTTCCTCCTTTGAAGTGGAGCTTGGGACGGATTGTGGCTGTCTACCCAGGGAAAGATGGCATCGCTCGAGTAGCTGACATAAAGACATCCACCGGAGTTGTTCGACGCGCATTTAACAGGATCTGCCCGCTGCCGGTGTCTTCGGATTAATTTGGTTGAAACCGTTGCTTTCAACGCCCGGGGGCATGTTGAAGCGCCTAGCCGTTGCTTCATAGCAACCTTTCCAACGGCCTAATTAGGCTCGTAATTTTAAGGAAGCATATTAATGCACGTTATGTCGTCACTTGCTTTTCATCATTTGCTCTGTTAACACCAAAATTATATATCTCCGTTGTTTGAGTATTTGTACAGTTCTTTTATTCCTGCAAGACCTCATATTCCTCAGGCGTGCAACGGACAAGCTAGGAGGCGGACGTGCGGCTGGTTGGCTTAGATCCAGGTATTACTAGGGTAAATATCTGAATCTGATTCATCTGTGTTTGGTTTACATGGCATCCTGATTACAATGCCTATTTTATAAAATTTACTTTACAGTTTTAAAACTTCAATCTATGTTTCGTGTGAAGCTTTTTGGTTATACATTCGTGTAGAAAAATGACAAGAATGAAGTCGGTATATACAATGAGTTATGCATGATTGTAAGCAAAATCCTGATACATCTGTGCCTGATTCGTATGGTCAAAACCGCATATGAATTTTAAAATAAATTATTGATTCTGCTATACATTATTTTACTATTCTTATTTTTAAATTAACTTAGCTATAAAGGTTATAGCTATAATTAAATATTTTTTTTTTGGGAATGTAATTAATATGAGTCTGAAATTGCTAATCCGCCCTGAGCAAGCGTGGTGATGAATGCTCGTGACTTCTCTGTGCGAAAGTACTCGAAATTAGCATTCCATCTAAAAAGAAATTAAAAGAACCTGAAATTAAAATAATTACAGAGCTCATTTACATACAATTTTCAATTGTTCAACAGATTCATCTGTAACAATTTCTGATTCATCTGGGCAGAAAATATTCGAACTTCGATATCTCGAAAACTATTTTTTAAAAACAAGTCCCTTATTCGAATATACGTTATTTGGTATACCTATTTTCATATGAACACGTGTTACAGATCTTAAAGTGGAATTAAATTTTGGCCATATGAATCAGTCGAAGAATCGAATTTCGAAGAACTACCCGAAAGCTAGGCTTGCTAGCCTAGCAACAATGAGTAATTTGAAATTAAGATTAAGTAGGTAAATTAAAGCTGCGGGCTACCTAGCCAGTTTACCGGGGCTCCAGCTATAAAAGCAGGAGTAGGAACAGGGTGGTTTTTAGTCAGTAAGAGTCTGAAACTCCCTCTCGTCTCGCCCTGGCGAGAGAAGTCATTCGATGATGTTCCCCTTAAAAAAGTGTAACAAAACATTGCAAAATGTCCTACTCTGCACGTACTTTTTGGGACTGCTATTAGGATAGCCTCTTGCCGGTGCCAATAGTGAGCCATGTAATTGATATGACTATCTTCTTCTTCTTCCAGCGCAAAGCCCGTGGCTCCGACCTGCTGGACAAGATCTGCGACTCCCTGGACCTGGTGGAGAGAGACTACTTCGGACTGCTGTACACGCAGCGAGGGGACCCCAGGGTCTGGGTAGACCTCAACAGGAGACTGTCTAAGACTTTCAGAAGTCAGTAGTTTTCATGTTTTTGGGAAGATTCTTAATTAGCTGTAATGTCAATATTGAAATAGCAGAATTGGAGAGAGATAGAGAGAAAGAGAGAGAGAGAGAGAGAGAGAGAGGGGGGGAGAGGAGAGAGAGAGAGATAAGAGACAGAGAGAGAGAGAGAGAGATAAAGAGAGAGAGAGAGATAGATAGAGAGATAGAGCGAGAGATAGAGCGAGAGATAGAGAGAGAGAAAGAGAGAGAAAGAAAGAAAGAGAGAAAGAGATAGAGAGAAAGATAGAGAGATCGAACTTCTTCTAATACCACTGGTCATGATTTTTTGATAAGACGATTCTCTAAGGCAGTTCATCCATATTTTCCAGACGAACCTTGGGACGTACGGCTTGCAGTGAAGTTCTACCCGCCGGAGCCCAGCGAGCTGAAGGATGACGCCACCAGGTACCAGATAGCGCTGGCCGTCAGACGAGACCTCATGGAAGGTAGGCCACTCATTCTATAACTAGGGATTTTACACCTGCCCATTACAGCTACCCAACATTTATACACGACTAGCTACTTCCGCGTGGTTTCACCTGCTCTGCTTGGCTGCTATTGGTCATAGCGTGATGTTTTATAGCCTATAGCCTTCCCCGACAAATGCACTATCCAACACAAAAAGAATTATTCAAATCGGACCAGTAGTTTTGGAGATTAGCGCGTTCAAACAAACAAACAAACAAACAAACAAACTCTTCAGCTTTATAATATTAGTATAGATGTAACAAAAAGGGGTTAAACATATCAAGTGCACAGTTTCTAGACAACATAACAAACGATACGGGGAGGTTTTTTTAAACTCACGTTTTCATGGAACGAACGAAATTATGATTTTTTTCAATACATAAAATTCCAGAAACCGAACATCAAAATTAGGTAGATACAGGTACTAAGCGATCAGATTTACAGAAGAAATGTTTCGTAATTAGCAAGTGACCCCTGTAGTTTTGTGATACGTTTGTATGATGACTTAAAATCAAGAACCATGCGACACCAAGTATAGTCTTCAGTGCTTCTTGATATATATTTCTTCTTACTTCTTTTTCTTCTTAAAAAACGTTGCCCCTCATTAGGATTTTCTTCTGTATAGTGGGTGCGTTTACAAGTTCACATACACAGTTGCTCCGTGCGGGAATCGAACCCGCTACCCGTTGCGTGGCAGCCAGTTGCCCAGCCACCGCACCAACCGTGCTGTCAATATATGGGTATTTTGTTACACACTGTATATAAATGTTTCCCCTAAAACTTGCAGGTCGCCTAACATGCTCGCAGATCACCTACGCGCTGCTGTCCTCGTACGTGCTGCAGGCGGAGCTGGGCGACTACGAGGAGTGCCACGACATCACCACCGCGCTGCACCAGCACAGCGCCGTGCCCGTCAGCGCCATCACGCCTGAACTGGAGGCTAACATCGACGAGCTGTATCGGAAACATAGGTGAATATATAATATTAAAGTCAATCATCATCATCATTATCAGCCCGTGAGAGGCCAGTGCTGAACTATGGGTCTTCTGTAACAAGATAGGGATTTGCCAAATTCTCTAAGCTTGGTAAGCGGATTGGAGATCGCAGTTTAAAAGGATCAGGTTTGGTATCAGCGCACCTATAAGTTTTTAAACTGACATGGTCACTAACACTATTATTAGAACTTATGACGGGATATTTACCATGTTTATTTATTTTGGTGAGTTTCCGATATTTCGGCACTGTTGCAACCGCCATGATCACGGATTAACTGGAGTAAATGCGGGTGGGTGTTTACGAGCAGACAAATCGGTCTACCCGCTTTCTTGTTCGTTTTTTGCTGACACCGGTAATACCACTACCATTGTCACTTGTAACTCGGCTTAACTCTCGACACACAAAACTCACTGTGTCCGCTCGCGAACTTTCTTCTTTCTTGGCAGTTTTGCGGGTTTTACATAGTTGGACCACTGGATTCCAAGCCCTCGACAGTTGAAACCCATCCTCCCGGTTGAAGTTTTTGTACTTGGTTATCTCAATCGCTTCTCTTACCAGTCTAGGTATATAGTGGCGTTCTGTCGAGATAACTTGTGGGTTATGCAACTCAATCCAGTGGTTTGATCCAGCCTCCAAGATGTGTTGAGCTATAGCGGATTTTTGTGCGTCGTTGTTTTTCACCGCTCTAATATGCTCATCAACACCCAACTGCATTTTACTCCAGTTAATCCGTGATCATGGCGCTTGCAACAGTGTTGAAATATCGGAAACTCACCAAAATTAATAAACATGGTAAATATCCCGTCATAAGTTCTAATAATAGTATCAGCGCACCTGTTCAATACAAGCCCCTTAGTTGGCTCTTACGACACTTACAGCAAGTAATGGCGTGCTGACAAATGTACCATATTCTCCTTTGCCTATAACACATTGCAGTTAGTTAATTTTAGTCTTTTCTTTTTCTTCTCTTCTAATAATATCTTCTGATAAATTTCGTTGCTGGATCCAAGACAGTCATTCATGTCCCTGGGCCGCGCTGAACTTGCAAATACCGGTTTGTGGCGAGAGGATGTGGCGATTTTTAAGGAATCAGAACTGATTATGAGTACCACACCATTAAATTAAATTTCTTTCATATCTTTCCCAGAGGACAGACCCCAGCAGAGGCGGAGCTGAACTACCTGGAGACTGCGAAGCGGCTGACGCTGTACGGCGCGGAGCTGCACACCGCGCTCGACTGCCAGGACGTCGCCATCGCACTCGCCGTGTGCCATAACGGAGTCGCTGTCTATAGGGACGGGTGAGATAGCTATATATCATGTTTTAACACCACTGAATAACCTGTGAGAGAGCACTGCGCTACTATGGTCTTTCCAAACAAAAGAGGGGTCTGGACCAGAATCTCCAACCTTGGCAAGCGAAATTTGAGATCGTAATTTAGAAGGATTAAGCTTAGTCGTAGCCTTCGTCGACCCTTACAACACCCGCGGGAAGAGTAAGGGTAATAAAAACATGTTTGAATCTACCGTCAGGCCATCACCACACAGCCTAAGTAATCTGACTTAATATGAGTGCTATCCGATATCTCTTGGCCCCTACCAAATAATAAAAGACTTAAAACTCTGGCTTCTGTTTACCATCATTGAACTTAAATACTACTTGATTAAAGACCTCCCGAATAAGTTTAAAAAGTCTCCGGCATTTTAAAATTTGTTGATGTCAAACCTTACGTTTCATCTCCAGCCTCCCAATGAACAAGTTTCCCTGGGCGAAGATCACGAAGATCTGCTACAACAAGCGGCTGTTCACGCTGCGGCTGCGGGCTGGTGAGTTCGAGGAGTTCGAGACCATCCTCAGCTTCAAGCTGGCGTCCACCTCCGCCTGCAAGAAGCTGTGGCGCTGCAGCGTCGAGCATCATATGTTCTTCAGGTAATTACGGGAACCTAATGCTTTTGTTAATAGAAATCAGAATATTTTTTTGGTGTCAACAAAATTGTAAGGGTTATGAACAGGTTACTTCTTTTTAAACTAAAATGGTCACTAACACTATAATTAAAACTTGAGAATATGCCGATATTTTCCATGTTTATTTATGTCTATGAGTTTCCGATATTTCGGCACTGTTGCAAGCGCCATGATCACGGATGAACTGTGAAAAATTTAAAGAATTTTGTTTTTTGGAACTTGAAATATCGAGACATGGTATTCAATTTAGTCACATTTCAATAACTTATCATGAACTAAGTAGTATTTCTGACTCACAGAGAGATAGAACGTTGTTTTTCTGTGAAATAAGGGGCAGGGATGTACATTAAAATGAGTTCATTTAATCAGCGACATGTAACTCACGTAAATTCATTATCAGTACTTAAATTAATTACTCCAAATACTACATTAATAATAATATTCCTAGCTTGAAGTCTATCTGAGAATATGGCAAGTCGATCATAGTTAAACTAGGCACTAAAACAGTGGCGTAGCGTGAGTGTCGGCCGCCCGGGGCGGAAGACAATTTTGCCGCCCCCTTATTTAGGTATTTTAATTTAATGTATACTACACATTACATACATTCATAATAGAAAACACGCAGACCTGTGTCTTAGTAGGGTTAAACTGGAACAAATTAAGTTCACCCCAATCTGAGATTCTCCGCAAAGAAGTCTCGATTTCAGACACAAGTCTGTTTCAGTTCTCGTTGACGTTTTCCCGAGAAATGTTAGCGCGGCCGGTATAATAGGCATCACCTGTACTGTCATCCGCATAACAATGAATGCTGCTGATTTGCAACATATCATTGATATGGAGGAGGAACAAGGTAGGTGATAGCACGCAGCCTTGAGCTGAGCTTGACCTGCGTTTACAGACAGAGAGTCGGAGCATTCCCCGTCGACAACGACCTTAATGCTTCTGTCTGCAAGGAAGCAGTAGACCCATTCGCACAATTTCTCGGGAAGACAGCTTCGAAAGAAGCGCTTTATGCCAAACCCGGTCGAAGGCTTTTGCCATGTCCAAGCTAACTACCAACGCTTCCCCCTTAGATTCGATCGCCTGTGCCCAACGGTGTGTCAGGTAAACCAGAAGATCCCCAGCCCATCGACCTTTACGAAAACCGTATTGCTGGTCACTGAGTAGCTGGTGATCCTCTAGGTACCGCAAGAGCTGGCAGTTAATAATGGATTCCATTATTTTCGAGAAGAGGAAGTTATGGCTATCGGTCTGTAGTTGGACGGATTTGTTCTATCGCCTTTTTAGGGTTCCGTAGCCAAATGGCAAAAAACGGAACCCTTATAGATTCGTCATGTCTGTCTGTCTGTCTGTCCGTCCGTCCGTCCGTCCGTCCGTATGTCACAGCCATTTATTTCCGAAACTGTTGGGCCTACATAGTTGAAACTTTGAAGGTTGATGTATTTCGGTAACCGCTATTTGAATTTTGAATAAAAATTAATAAATTTAAAAATTAAAAGGGGGCACTCCATACATGGAACTGATTAAAAAAAAAAATTTCAGCTAACATATCCATAACGGGTGTCTATGGATAGGTCTTTAAAAAAAGACATTAAGGTTCTTAAAACTATTTTTCGTCAAAATTAACCGTTTGAAAGTTAGACGCTTCTAAAGAGGAAAAATTAGTGTCTCCCCCCCTCTAACTTTTAAAATAAAAGAAGGAGAAAACAAAAATAAATATATGCTGTAGATTTCAATAGAAACTAACAACGAAAATTGGTTGGAACCAGATATCATTATTAGTTTTTAAGAAATAAAACATTTTCAAAAACCGCAAATATAACTTTGTCGTTCATACAAACACTATGTAAAACCAAGTTATTTTACAACTTTTATATTATGTCATCTACTTGCTGTTACGGAATCCTTCATGGGCGAGTCCGACTCGCACTTGGCCGGTTTTTGTTTAGGGATCGGATGGACCAAGACCGTTTTCCATGATTTCGGGACTACGCCTAACGAGTAAGCTTATTTTATTCGGTCCAAATGTGTACAGTCGACTCTATTTAAAGGTTCCCTCTCGGGGCAGGACCACTCGTTAAAGGTTCCATCCCCACTATCACTACTTTCTCCGATCTCTAGTTGCGAAAAAAATATAAAATGGTTGAAATATTTACAAAATATTTTTATTATTTATTGTTTAAAATTTGCCGCCCCCTAAAAAGTGCCGCCCGGGGCGGGCCGCCCCTGCCGCCCCCACTACGCTACGCCACTGCACTAAAATAAGTAAACAATTAATAATTACTTTCTGATTCTTTTAACAACCAATTTATAAATTTCCAGACGAGAATACCCGGTAGTAGTGGAGCGTATACCCGGGTTTGCCCGGCTGGGCTCGCGACGTCTCTCCTGCAGACGTACACTGCGGCAGATGAGAGCCGAATCCGACAACACGCCCACCGCTGCCTGACATCACACGCACCGTGCCATTGGAGCTACACCGAGCACTGTTTTATGAACTCACACTTTAAACCCTGAGAGGGTAGGAAGGGCACTCATGGCTGTTGTCACCAACGATCTTTTAACTAAAAGTTACTTTATTAATTATTATGTTATCGACTTACTCACGTAACTGTTTGACGAGGAACTCGACTAGTTTCAAGCCATGCTAGAGGCTCATATTCATGAACAGCATTCCGCGACACACGACGTGGCGATTGTCGCGCTGCTACTAGCGACTTAACTCTAGCATGGCTTGAAACTAGTCGAGTTCCTCGTCAAACAATTACATGAGTAAGCCGTTAACATAATAATTAATTTAGTGTGTCTGACGAAAGTTACAATAAAAGTTACTTATCGTGACGTAGCACCTAACGTAACTTGTACGTAGGTGATGTACGGAGGTCCCATTTAGTGTTTTTGTTCCGTTCTGTCATCGAATCCATGGCCTTGTTATGTGGAAGCAACATTTTGTGAAGACTTATGAATAGGTATTATGATTAATATACTGTTTAGTGTACGAAATAAATGTAATGTTATGTATTAATGGATTAAATGGTTAAGTGTGGGAGAGTTATGCTTCAACACGAATAAGCCGACTCGAACGGAGTGATACCACAGCCTCACAGAAACCGACGTGAAACAACGCTTGCGTTGTGTTTAGTTGTGTGAGTGAGGTTACTGGAGGCCCAATTACTCCCCTTCCCAATCTTTCAAATCCCCGATTCCCCAACAACCCTTAAATTCCTAACCCCCAAAAGGCCGGCAACCCACGCCTCTGGTGTTACTAGTGCAAGAGGGAAGGAGCTATACAACCTACATAGCTCCGTCCCTCTTGCACTGCTCAATGATCGACCATTCTGACAGTATTGTAATAGCAGACTAAGGCCCCAGGTGATCCGGCTGCTCGTTCACGGGCTTATACGACAATAATACTGTACTACTGTATCATATTTACCTTTTTAATTTTTATACCTAGACATATTTTTGTGAAATAAATAAAACTTGAAAGAGAGATCCGAGAGTTTAAAATTATTTTATAAAATGTTTCATTTCCCTGAGCGAATTTTGTTACGAAGTTTGCAGTAGTTTTTATTTTACTTCTGTCAACACAAACCTATGATTTCTACGAAATAACAAATCTATATTAGAATACCTAAGTACATACTGCCTGTAATATCAACAGCATTGTGGTATCGCCCGCTAATTAGACTCGCCCACTTGCTTTACATTTCTGCACACATGATTCAGTCGCAACCACAAATGGTATGCGAAAATTCACATAGGTAACGTTAACTTTAAATGATACCTAGTACCTAATAAATCAATAACACAATTATAATCTTCATAGGTATCACTTAAACTTCTTAAATTCATTAAATCAAAACCTATTCAGTAGTTTTTGAGATTTGTTCGATACGACAGACAGAGACGTGGCAATTGGGAGTTCTTTAACTGATCAACCATATATTAAACTAGCGACCCGCCCCAGCTTCTACTGGGTGCAATGGTGATACATTATGCATGTATTATACATATAAACGTTCCTCTTGAATCACTTTATCTATTAAAAAATCCGCAAAATCCGTTGCGTAGTTTTAAAGATTTATGCATCCAAAGGACAGAGGGACCGAAAAAGCGAGTTTGTTTTATACTACCTTTATATAGTGATAATTCAACCAAGAAGTTAAATATCCTTATTTACTTATAACAAAACAAATATATGCCTAACTTAATAATACAATAAATAAGTAGGCATGTACATATATATGTAATGGCTCAGTGGATGAGCAAACAACTCTAACGTTCCGAGCCCTAAGTTGTATCCCGGCATAGAACCAATATTTGTAAAGTCAATGGTTCGCAGTAAAAAATATTTTTTAAAGATTCCGTTTCTAATGGCTATTATTATTGGTTAAAAACATCACATCATGTCATGTCATGTGTACTCGTATGTAAACTTGTATGTCTGTAAACGCACCCACGACGCAGGAGAAAATCCTAATGTGGGGCAACGTTTTTTTAAAAAATTAAAAAGCAGGAGTAGGAATGGGTTGGTTTTTAGTCAGAAAAAGTCTGACACTCCGTCTCGCCTTACTTAAGGCAGAACAAGTCATTTGATGATTTTCTCCCCTCCAAATATAATAATAGGTAATTAGGCACGCAAAAACATAAAAAAAATTAAATGTACATAGTATGTATATTAATATTTTTCTTATGTCTATATAAACAATGATGTAAGACTCTGCTCTAAATTATAAAAACAACTATCTAAATTATTCAATTAACATTCAATTTTATTCTTAAGCACTATAAGGTTTAAAATTGACTAAATAGTCTCTACTCATGACTATAAATACTCTAAACTTTAATTACTCAGTTGGTTTATACGTCAGTTTTCGAAAATAATATTTTTATATTATTTTTTTAAATTTTCCATTAATTTTATTTGCGACAGTGTTTGTACATCTTAGGTCTTACGCAGGTAGCTGTAGTCTAGATCATAACACTTGTCATAATAATGTGACATGCACACATTCTGTGGTCTTAAATTATATGTTTTTTTTTTAATCGTACTTGTTTAGTACATAAATAGTACATAGTACAAAAAGCAGTAGCCCACCAGTAACGGGAGAAATCCAAGCTACGCCGGTCAGGGCTCAAGAGAGAGGTATTTCCGGACAATACGCGCTGTGTCCAGAAGTACTGCCTTCTGCATCAGGCTCTTGATCCAACCGTCTAACTTTAGCCTACTCAGATGTTAAATATAATAAATTATAATGATTATTGAAGTCATACATTAGTTCAGTCAGAAGATTATTAAATTATATAAAATTAATGAATAGAATGTCAAAAATGTTCCTGCTTTTTAAATATATCATTTACTGAGTAAAAACCATTAATGTTTTAATTACTACGTAATGTATTGTATAAATAAATAGTTCTTTTATTTTAAATGTTTTTTTTTTCAGTACATCATGCCGTTTAATGAATTTCAATGTTATCCTTTTAGCAATACAGATAAAATTTTATTAAACAATTTCTTGTAAGGAAATTAATAAATATTATTTTACAGATGGTTCATTTAAATCTCTAGGTCAACCAGATTACATAATATTTTTTTCGACGCCTTAACTTAGTTTTATTTCTTTTTAATTTCTTCTCAATTTTAATTTGTGCCCAATCCCTGATTCCCCAACAACTCTTAAATTCACAACCCTCAAAAGTAACGTCTGTTGTAATGCGGTAACCCCTCTGGTGTTTCGGGTGATCCGTCTGATTGCTTACCAGCTTATACCACAAAAAAAAAACAAATATATCGAACCGAATATCGATAGTATTTTACACTAATATCCATACTTAAACTCTTAAAAGAAAGCCAATTTTGATGTGTTTTAGTACAGATTTACCTCCCTTCCCAATCCCCGAATCCTCAACAACCCTTTAATTCCTAACCCCCAAAAGACCGGCAACGCATTTGTAACGCCGCTGGTGTTTCATGCATCAATGGGCGGCGTTGATTGCTTACCATCAAGTGATCTGTCTGCTCGTTTGCCGGCTTATACCATAAAAAACAGATATATCGTAACTTCTAGATGCCAGCTACAAAGATTAGTCTCTCAGGTATACCTATTTGTAAGTATTCATAAGTCATTGTTTTTACTTCTGTCATAACTTCACCTGAAAAAATATTCGTAACACTATGTGTAACCACATGACAATACTTACATAAGAAATTAATTAAATATTTTGCATAAGAATACACGCAGTATTACATTGTATTGGATGGTCAAAATATTTGATGAGGCTCGTTAAATAGCAGAAATGATAATTTATGTAATATGAGGAACATTGACAATTGGCAATGCGTAGAGATGTAGCTTCGTTGTGCATTTTCTATCGTCTCTACACTATCACAGGGAGTGGCCAATGACCAATGGTATCAGGTCTCCTGGCAGATCCATATAATAGCCTTAGTACAAGTTGGCTTTACGTTTATCGAAATCGAAACGACAGCGTTGTTTTACCATTTGTGTTATAAGTCCCATGTAATAGGGGATGAGCCTATTGCCATGTACTGGGCACAATTCTAGACTCCGTGTTACTACTGAGAAATTTGCGAAAAACCGGAAATCGCCCAGTAATTCTTTGACCGACCCGGGAATCGTACCCGAGACCTCTTGTCCGGCAGTCGCACTTGTGACAACTCGACAAACGAGGCAGTAATCATTTTCCTCAATATTCCAAAAAAATCTACATGACTCGGTTGACAAAATTTTCGAAACCGCAAGGACATAGAGACCAGGTTGCGAAGAATCAATACATTTTATGTCATGGTCTATAATTAGTACTTTATATCATCTCGTCAGTACATATGTTGAGTAATAAGCAATACATATTAAATACTAAGTCCTTAGGTATTTATATTGTCTATAATAAACAGATTCCAGCATATTAAGTACTGAACAATATTTTTGAAAGGGGGAAAATCATCGGCCGATTTTTCTTTTGGTGGGTGAGGTGGGAAGGAGTGTCAGACTATCGGCAACCCGCTAGGCCGTCCGCAGCTCTAGAACATTAAGTAGATAACACTAAATTGTATTTAGTAAATTACTTAACTTTGTTATAAAACTTTTACTCGCTGCTTTACCTTCGTATGTGAGTCACAAAACATGGTACCCTAATTACATGGGAATCATAACTACTCAAAAGGCATATAACAGACTGATGATAAAATGTTTAAAATTAATTTAGGATAAATAGAATGTTTTGTTTTTAATGAACGTTGCCCCACGCTAGGTTTTCGTCCTGTGTTGTGGATGCGTTTACAGCAAACATACAAGTTCACATGCACATGACACCCAGACCCGAAACAATTTATGTATCATTTTTTTTATTTATTTATTCATATAGAGAGGTATTTATCATATAGAGAGGTGCTCCGTGCGGAATACGAACCCGCTACTCTCTGCACGGCAGCCAGTTGCCCAGCCAACACACCAACCGTGCAGTCATAGGCAGTTGTCCCACCAACGGCGAGTGAACGACTAACTATCGGCTATTTTCTCGCTCAAGAAACGTACAATAAATATACTTTCCGTGTAAACAAAAGAGATGCATATACAAATAGTTGATCGCTGACTGTTCACACTGCCGGCGAGTGCTCGCTTCACTTGTTTGTTTTTGTTTTCACTCGTTTTCACTCGTTTCTAGTTCTAGCTCTACTCGTTACTCGTTCATCGTTGCCGGTGGGACAACTGCCTTAAAGTGTAGTTTAATTTGCCTCATAGTAGGTAGGTACCCATTATGGCAGGTACTTAATACATATAAGATATGTACTTAATACGTATGCATCTCTCGTTGGGAGTCTGTCATCAGCGCCAGCGCCACTGATCTACCTATACCATGCAATTATATCGGATTCACGTGAAATACCACACGATTATCATGTGCTATGAATTCTAATTATGTTATTAATCACACTGCCTGTTATAGCTATTACAATTCTTAGACACGGGCAGCGGAGAACCGGTAAGAGATATCGAAGCTCCGGCTCGAAGCAGGAGTAGGAACGGTGTGTTTTTTAGTCAGTAAGTTTGACGCTGTCTTTCGCCTCACCCAGGGCGGGAGAAGCCATTTGATGATTTTTCCCTCATCAAAAACAGCACTGTATTAAAGGACGCAAGGTGCAAACGAGCAATCGTCACCTGATGATAAGCAAATAGAGCAGCTCATGGACACCCAAGGTAATAAAAAATTGAGGAGTAACAAGTGGCTTTTAGCTATTGGGAATTTGGGGATTGCACGTCCATATTAGAAAATGAAAAGTCAAGCTTTACTTAGTTAACTTAGAAGTGGAAATCCTTAGCTATACATTAAGAACATTACCCCTTCCCAAAATTTTCAATCCCCGATTCCTTACCCCCAAAAGGCGTGTTTCGGGTGTCCATTGGCGGCGGCTTACCATCAGGTGATCCATCTGCTCGTTTACCGGCTTATACCACTATTAAGAACATTATAATGTTTACAAGCAAGTAGTCCAGTAGTCATACACCGGAATTTTCTCACAGTCCTGGCACGTCATAAAAATACCGAAAATTGTCACAAATATATAAACCAGTTCAGTCCAGTAATCACCTGAGTCACAGCCGTGCTTAGCATGTCAAATACCTGGTTTTTACTATAATACAAAACTTGATTCTTTAAAGGAATAAGCTGTACCTAGCTTACTCTTGTTTTTTCCTCGAAATTCTGCATTAAGGATTAGTTACCTATTTCCAGATATCCTTGTTACATTGTCTCTAAATTGACAAATAATGTTTAATGTAATATAAGGTTCGGGTTGTGGAACGACCTGCTGAGGTTTTCCCAGTAGTATGAGTAAGATTTTCATAACGGTTGCTATTGTTCATACGAGTACCTGCCAGGTGGTTTCGGACTAGCGGTTAGTTAATTACCTACTATGTATGCTTGATATTCACAGTCTTGAGGACAAGAGATGGAAAAAGTTGATTCAAGTTTCAAAACACATTTAAAAATTTGATCTCAAATGATGTCGAACCGAAAGTTGACACGTGTAGCAGCCAGCCGCCCAACTGCGCAAACCATGCAGTCAAACATCAGTATTCATGAAAACTGAACAAATTATCAACCATTATTACGTTAGTACATATTTATTTACAACCCAATATATTATCGGATATAATTGCACATCTCAAACTGGATATTCAAGCGAATACATAAATAATACCTAGACTAGACATAATATATCCTAGAGGTATTCTCTCAGATATTTATTACATACCTAACCTAAGTGTATATGTAGATGTTTAAGGTAATTGCGATAATTGAATGAAGTCATGACTAATATGTTGGGATGGGATAATCTATATATTAATACGTGATGCAAAAACTTTGGACCACTTTTTACGATAATTGCGCGGACGTAGGAGCATAAAATTTGGTACACTTATAGTTTATGTGTAGGAGAAGTGCATAGCGCTAATATTTTTCAAAAATAATGCTTATAAAGTACATTAAATCAATAAATAAAACATTACACACACATGCATAGTATCTGATCGTATTTGACAAAACGTCACAATCGATAGACATTGCGATGATATTCTCACGTCTCATATGAAAAGAGTTTTATAAAAGAGTTTGAATTAAATAAAAATTATCCTTCAACGTACGTTAAGTGGTATTGTAAATTAAATCATATATGGTCGAATTTCGGCCACTAGGCGACCACTAGTTTCATATAATTATTTATTTATTTATAGTTTAATAGATGTGAGATGAATACATATAAACTATTTATAAATCGTCCAAGTTATGGTTTGCTCAACGTGCAAGTCGGCTGACTTGAAAGAACTTGGTGAAATGGAAATCCGAAGTTAATATTTTGAACTATGACATGCACGACCCGAAAGTATTAAGCCGAAGGTCGACAGCCGGAATTTGGAAAACTAATCCCGAAAGCTGAATACCGAAAATGCAAAATCGACTCGAGTGATACCACGGCCTCACAGAAAACCGACGTGAAACAGCGCTTGCGTTGTGTTTCGTTGTGTGAGTGAGGTTACCGGAGGCCCAATTTCCTCCTTCCCAATCTTCCCAATACTCGATTCCCCAACAACCCTTAAATTCCTAACCCCAAAAGGCCGGCAACGCACTTGTAACGCCTCTGGTGTTTCAAGTGTCCATGGGCGGCGGCGAGTACTTACCATACGTCAGTCGGATTACCGGTGTGTTCTATAAAAAAATGTCGGTTATTTTCCAAGTTTCTTCACAAACAAAATGTTTCTTAGAACACAACTTCCGACTTCTCCACAATGTCGCCTAGTTATGTTAATTATTTCACAATTGCTCGCTATCAAGGGCTTCTAGTGGTCGTCGCTATAAATACAAGCTGCCATAATTAAACACATGATATTGACCTTGTGAATAAATGAACTAAACATGACACAGTTTTTCAAAAGAAGTTGTTTCGATTACTTATTTTTCAAAGAATTAATTATATTGGCGAACCGAAAAGGGAAAGTACCTTTGAATAAAATGTAAAGTACTTTTAACTACCGTATTCGAAGGCATTTAATGATTACTCAAGCTGTTTCTTAGTAGCTAAAGTTTCATTAACAATTATAGTCCTTGATCCTTTAGTACAAGTTTGTAAGTACATTTAACGAGATCAAAACGAGAGCGCGTTCAGTACTCTCATTGGTAGGTTAATTAACACTAGCCAATCAGAGTAAATAAAATTTGTACTAAAGGTAATGTTCCGATAACAATAACTGAATCAAGTACCTAACCATTATGGCTTTCCGGCGCGATGGCCCTTTGAGCCATCAGACTACCACAGACGGGGCCCAATTGGGTTGATGCCTAATCCGGAGCTGCGGACTACCTAGCGGGTTTACCGGGGTTTCGCCTCGAAAAGCAGGAGTAGGAAAGGGGTGGTTTTTAGTCAGTATGAGTCTGACAGTACCTCTCACCTCGCCCTGGCGAGAGAAGTAATTGTATGATTTTCCTCCTTAAAAAAATCATTATGACTTTGAGTACTGATTTGACTTTGATGTTACCATGACACAAAATGTAGAACCTAAAGGTTACAGGGACAAATTATGTGAAACAGTTACAAAATATCGCAAAGAGAAGATGATGGATAGATTGTTTGACGAGTGATAAAGGGCTCCGTGATCTGATAGTAACATTAACGTTATCGGACGATGCATGCAGCCGACACCCAATGTTTACGTGTAGATTGCAAATGTAATTATTGAGTCCCACTTTATTTACCTTAACACATTCTACTGGGAAAATGTATGACGGAGAGAAATCTATATCTACAGTAGATCTTTTTTTAGGGGTGAAAATCATCCAGTGACTTCTCTCGCCTTGGGCGAGCCGGGAGGGAGTGTCAGACTCTTACTGACTAAAAACCGCCCCGTTCCTGCTCCTGATTTTCAAGCCGGAGCCCCGGTAAGCCCGCTAGGTAGTCCGCAGCTCCGGATTAGGTATCAGCCCTACTGAGCCCCATCTGTGGTGGTCTGTTGACTTTTAGAGGCGCATGCGGAACGCGACGCGCCGTACGCACAGACCTGACGTCCGGAATGTCTCTCGCGACGGATAGGGAATGAGAAGTTTCGTTCACTTACACGCCCTGCGTCCTCCTTAGCTAGCATGAAGAAGGAGATGGCATTCCAGTACCACTCGCTCCACACCATGGCTTGAACCAAAGATTTACCCCGCATTACGGTAGTGAAAAAAATTACATCTCTTAGTACCAATTTTTGCGTATGATGATGAAAACTGAATTAATCCGGTTTCTTTCATTTACATACGAATAATAAAAGAATATAAATTCGATCACTCGTTAAATAAATGTTCAGAATACATTATCCGGCTAATATAATAAAGAAATTTCTGACAATACATCGAGAATATTTACGATGTGTCAACAAAAAAGATGGTATATGTATAATGATAATACACAAAAGGAGCTATTTTTCTTCAAGGACGAAGTAAAACAATGAAACTGTACTTAGAACATTTAATGATTATAGTTCAGTTACAAATATTTTTTTACATTGTAATTATAGCAAACTAAGTAAATTTTTAGTTGATCGAAAAATAAATAACGTATTTCGTCAAATCGATGAAAAGTATTTGAATGATTTATTTTACTGTAAAAATTAATTAATTTATGTTTAACCTAAAAAACTACTACATGTATAGTGCCACCGGTTGATTCCTTTTATTGTGAGGTTCGTTGATGAAAATTATACATTTGCATCAATTTTTTTAATCACATTAGTTAATCGCAAGACTTTATTTTGAAAGAGCCTCTTTAATAAGCAGTATCATATACTTATGAGTAAATACGTTGTTATATTATATACGGAACCCTTCCAACACGACTATGGTGTACAGTTAGCATATTGTTTCATAATTCCTACATTACATTGCGTACTATAACTAATCAAGTACCAAACACTAAGTCAATAAGGATAACGTGTTTAAAAAAATATCTAAAACGCCGACATTTAATTCCCTGCTGTATAAACATAGCGGTGACTATTGTCACTCGAAATTAATACTTACATAATATATACTAATATATATAGTCTGTATGTTCGTCTTCTTGTTAAAAGTACAACATTCATACGTACCTTTTTTTTAAGGTAGAAAATCATCCAATGACTTCTCTCATCTTGGGCGAGGCGGGAGGGAGTGTCCGACTCTTACTGACTAAAAACCACCCCGTTCCAATTCCTGCTTTTCGAACCGGAGCCCCGGTAAACCCGCTAGGTACTCAGCAGCTCCGGATACATAGGTATCTAAGTACATAAATATTAATGGAAATTCTTTAGAAATGAAGCAAACAAAACAAAATTCGTTAGTTTGTTCAAAAATAGCAATTATGCCAATATCTTTCGAGTAAGTATCTGCCACGAGTTTAAGGTAAGCGTCCACAGGCCCGCATCGCACGCATCGTACGCATTCGTTTGACGTCATCAGTACGCATCGCATGTAGGCATTGCTGATGATGCGGTCTGTACGATGCGGATCAGTAGACGCAGTTGTATGAGTTTCTATACAAGACAAACTAAAATCCGTTGCGTGCGATACGTACGATGCGGACCTGTAGACGCGTACCTTTAATAAGAGGTAGTGTTATGTTTAAAGATTACAATAGTAAATATAAATCATGGATTATGAGTATTTGTTTTTACATAAAACAATCTAACCTACTATGACTTTGTTATGAATGAAAGAGCTATATCTTTGTTCTCAACTGCCTCACTGTCTCTGATCCTTCGTGCATATTTGTGCGGAGTAGAGTCAATGTTTATTTAACTTCTCAAACTAAATTAAATGGTCCGGGGTACGAAATTTCTTCACTATTGTATACTTCAAACACAACACTACCTCCCATTACGTTAGAAGTCATGGCAGATAGATTTAGATCACCTTATATAAAGTCTTAGATAGTTACCTATTTATATAAATATCATCTCATAATGTTTATCCTAGAATAAAACGAAAAACATTGTCTATTATTACCTATCTATAACATTGAACAAAAACCTGTCTTGATTGAGAACATGGAAAAATTAGTTCGCAAATCTCATAAATAAGATCATCTACTCTGACTTTATCGATTTCAATGACAATTTAAAATTAAAAATGTAAATATATAAAATATCTACACTAATCTCATCTTACTAATTATATGTATTATAAATATGAATGTGTGTGTGTATATTTGCTACTCAATCACGTCAAAATGGCTGAAGAGAGAGGGGACACAGGTAAGTTACGGTCTAGAATAACGCACAGAGCTCTTTTTATCCCTCAGGACCGCGGGCAAAACCGTTGGCAGATTTGAATGAAAGTCACGTTGGTACTTTGTCGTTGGTAGGTTTCCGCATTCTCTTGAGAAGATTTTCTCTCTTTCAAGTGAAGCGTATATCTCGAAAACTCCGGACCACCCCGTAATGTTTTATGAGACTAGCCAATATATAAATATTTTGTGAAAAGGAAATTATTAGAATAATTAATATGTAAAATTTTTAAAATTAAATATAGAATATTTAATTTTTTTAGCCAAAACCGCGGGTCAATACTAGTTAAACATTTTTTTATAATACAGAGGTAATATGCAACAAATATGTTTCTTGTTTGTGTTGAGATACTTAACATATAATATATAAAGCCGCGGAAGATATATGCGTAGTGTTGTATCTTCCGGCCAGTACCTCGGGAGCGCGCACCGGTCGCTCTAGTGACCACTCACACGTACCACATACAATTATCGTAAGTACACCTTTTTTACGCAAACTTTTTTTAACTTAAAAATTTTTTTCGGTAATTTTTTTATTGAGGAAAAAAATCATTTTTTGTGATAGCCAAGTTATACAAACGGTATAGTGGGGTGGTGTAATAGAAATTGAGGGGTGAATAGAGATAGAAAAAAGGTGAAGAAATATAAGGAAATTCTTCATAGTATATATTCACCCCGTTTTACCTAAGTAGTTTATTTCGGTTTTATTTCGTCAATAGAAAAAAAAAACTAATTTTCTTCTTAACATCTTTAATATTCCTCATATTCTAGAAGCTATCTGTTTCTGTACAAGTATTTTTATATATTTTAACGTGTCCAGATAAAATAAACGTCTTTATCTGAACGAATAATAGTGCGAATTGTTATATAAATGTTGATAACAATACAATGCTGCGAATTACGTCATATTTCGATATTAAAATATTATTACTTGTCGTCGTATTGTTTTTAACTAATAAAAATATACAATAGTAACGAAAGGGCAACTTAAGTGTTTGTAATAGTTTTTATTGCGATAATATTTTATAGAATATCTAATTCGATGCAGTAATAAAAAAAATATCGGTACGACAAAATTTAATCGAATCGTTTCATAAAAACAAACTGTATAACTGTATTTTTTCGAAAATGTTAGTTTTTTAAAAATACAAGTCAAGATTTAAAAAAAATATTGTATTGAATAGTTTTTCAAAAATACAAGTCAAGTTTAAAAAAAACCGGCCAAGTGCGAGTCGGACTCGCACATGAAGGGTTCCGTAGCAGCAAGTAGATGACATAATATAAAAAAAACTTGTAAAATGTCTTGGTTTTACATAGTGTTTGTATGAACGACAAAGTTATATTTGCGGTTTTTGAAAATGTTTTATTTCTTAAAAACTAATAATGGTATCTCGTTCAAACCAATTTTCGTTGTTAGTTTCTATTGAAATCTACAACATATATTTTTTTCAGTTTTCTCACTCTCTTATTTTAAAAGTTAGAGGGGGGGGACACTCATTTTTCCACTTTGGAAGCGTCTAACTTTCAAACGATTGATTTTGACGAAAAGTGGTTTTACAAACCTTAATGTATTTTTTAAAGACCTATCCATAGACATCCATCACGGATATGTTAGATGAAAAAAAAAATTTTTTGAATCAGTTCTATGTATGGAGTGCCCCCCTTTAATTTTTAAATTTATTCATTTTTATTCAAAATTCGAATAGCGGTTACCGGATTACATCAACCTACAAAGTTTCAACTATGTAGGCCCAACAGTTTCGGAAATAAACGGCTGTGACATACGGACGGACGGACGGACGGACGGACAGACAGACATGACGAATCTATAAGGGTTCCGTTTTTTGCCATTTGGCTACGGAACCCTAAAAAGTGTCTCTAAAATGTTTGTTTTTCAAAAATACAAGTAAAGTTTCAAAAAAAATGTTGTCTCGAAAATGTTAGTTTTTTCAAAAATACAAGTCAAGTTTAAGATAAATATTATACATACAAAAGTTTAAACTTTAATTTGTTTTCTAACTATATATTTTTTTAAGTATACACTTATGCTTTTTAAAATGATAGATAAAATAATAGGCTATTATTTTATACAAGTTAGCTCCCCTATTATTTTATCTTATTAATCTTAACATTATAAAATAGATAGCACTGTCTGGTCTATAAAAAACGATCTGAGACTATCCTTACCTAATGCAGTATTTATAGGTTTCAATAATATTCTATTTATTTTATTTATTTAGCTAAATATAGAGTGAAGTACATCGGTGTAAACTACTTTATTTATTACTTTATAATTGCAATTGAGAACTAAAATAAGTACTTCCTGTTAATAATTATTATTTCTGGACAGTTATACAGTATTCTGTGTCTGGTCAGTTATAACTGCACGATTAGCGCGGTGGCTGGACAACTGGCAGTCGTACAATGTGTAGTTCCCGCACGGAGCAACACTTTGTGTAATCTACAAATTGTTGTTTCGGGTCTGGTTGTCATGTGTATGTGAAATTGTATGTTTGTGAACGCACCCACGGGACGGCACAGGAGAACATGCTAGAATAGGACAACGACAATTTTGAAAAAAATAAATAAAAATAAGTACTGGATATACCAGTGGTTGTGGTGGCCCCGAGATTTACAAATACCGCTTCTCATGCATGAAGGAGGGTTCGAAACTTACCAACGGCAAGTACCAATGTGACATTTTCTGAGTTATATTGTATTTTCTAAAGATTATTTAGACTGAAAAACGGCGAAGGAAAACAATATTTCTAATTAAAATCTGAAGTCTAAAATCGCCAACCTGCATTGAGCAAGCGTGGTGATTATGCTCAAACCGCGAGGGGTCGTCGTCGCCGACCACGTACTGAGGACACGGTGGTAATCAGCCCACAGGGTACACCACCACCATATCCTCCGAGCGGTCCCCGCAGGTACCTCCAGAAACTCCTATGTCCGGTAACCACCTGTGTCAGGCGGTAGGTGAGGACACCGTAGCATCTCTCAAGCCACTCCTCAAAGAGGTGACTTATGGGCTACTACTCAAACGTCACTTAATTTTAGAACGCTCTCAAGAATAGTTCTGTCACTACAAATTCTTTATAAAAGACAGAGATAGAACGATATTTAAGTATAACTGAAAAACGAGTAGTGTTTCAGTATTCGGGCGTTACCGCTGTAATGACCCATACAAGGATTAATAAGTGCGATATTTTATTAAGTATGTAAAAAATAATCGGTTAACAGATATAATACATGCGTCAATGAATAAATTGATAACGGTAAAACCTTCAATATATTTACATAATAGCAAGACATTAATTGCTTCATTTGTAAATACGGTAAAGGTCTCAGCACACATATGGGATCGGAAAGGGATCGTAACCATAACGCCTTTTGCCTCGCTGTCAACCAGGCGTCAACCTACCGTATGCACGTAACGAAAGCGTATCAGTAAATAAATAAAAATAAGTACAGCGCCTGTACGTCAACTCGGCTACGGCTAAGCGACACCGCGCTTACGCCTCGCCGTCCCGTCGCGGGAGGGGAAAGGGGAAAGGGTGGACGAAGAGATGTGAGCTCGGGTACGGAGAGACGTAAGCGCGGGGACGGAGAAACGTAAGCGCGGGGACGATGAGCCGTAAGCGCGGGAATTCAAGTTCGGAGCCTGTTCCGAGGCGAGGCGATTACGTTATTATTCCGATTAGTGTGCGTTGCAGTAGGGAGTCTAATACAAACCATTCTGAACGGCTCGAGGCGATACGGTGACGATCCCTTTCCGATCCCATATGTGTGCTGAGACCTTTAATCGGTAATGTAAACATTATCGGTATGTTCGTTCATTTCGGTGGTTGTTTACATAAGCGCGGGATTTTTGACTGATAAATGATTATATAGTTAATATTTGTTTTCCTTATTGACGTTCTGCAGCATATTATTATTTTAGCATATTAATCAGATTATCGCGCTTATTAACAAAAACGAACAGCTTGTTATCAGCAGTCTGTAGCAGTTAATTGTGGGACTATATGCTTGCTGTATATTAGCCGCGTTTTCTCCACGTTGGACCACGTTGGAAGATCGCAATTTCAGTTTCAGAAAATAATCCTCACTGGTCTATAAAAATAAAATAAATTAATAATTTTCATTTGGTGTAAAAAGCCAGATTAAAAAGTCAATCTTATTACTTAAAATAAAGTATAATGTATATAGAACCTGAACTAGGTACAAGCCTTTGTTTTAGGTTTAGAATGTGCTGACATAATTAAAACATAATAATATTGCTTCATCATCATCAGTCGGAAGACGTCCACTGTTGAACAAAGGCCTCCCCCTTAGTCCTCATTAATATTGCCGATGAAACTTAATGATAAGCGTCCACAGGCCCGCATCGTACGTATCGCACGCATCGGACAGATCGCATCGCACAAACGGATTGACTGCGTCCACTGTGCGGTGGCGTTTGGATTGCCGACGCGAGTATTAGAGCAATTGGATTACCGATGTCTTTTTTGGCATCGGCATTCAGTATGGCGTCATCGGTACGCATCGCATGTAAGCATTGCCGATGAGCGTCCGTACGATGCGGATCTGTGGACGCAGTTGTATGAGTTTCTATAGAAGACAAACTAAAATTCATTGCGTGCGATGCGTCCGATGCGTTTGATGCGGGCCTGTGGACGCTTACCTTAAAACGAATGTCTATGTCAATATGTAGAATCGTAACTGCACATCATTACTAGTGCAGAAAAATAACACATTAATGAAATAAAAACAAAACAATTTCTTACACCTCACTTCATGGTAAATGAAACATAAAACAATTACTCGCTGAAATATCGAAACGATATGAATATGTTTCATTGATTAGCAATTAACTTTCTGAATTACTCATTAATTACCCACAGCACAGTTTCAGTTAAAGATAACACCAGTTAACTCTTAACTTTATAGTCGTTATGTGCAGTTTTAATTGTTAGTGAAATATTCATTAAAGTTACGTTTTTATTTTGGTGATTATATTTTTGTATAAGGAAAATGGATGCAACGGTGTCGAGCAATGAAGGGCTGAATTTATTTGAAGAGGTTTATTAGCTTCTTTATAATTTATTCGTCTATCTGCGTAAATAAAAGTAAATATACCCACACATATTTGATAGCTCAACATTTGGCCACTATCTCGCCTAGTGGCTCAAAGCAGGAGAAGAAACGGGTCGGTATTTAGTAAATCTGACAATCCTTGGCCTCACCCAGGTGGGAGAAGCCATTGGATGATTTTCCCCCCTGAAAAAAAAGCCCAATAATGTAATCAAGGAATAGCATCCTTTAGAAGTTAAGCTATGTCGCAAATGATGTACAAAATTACCTACTGGTACGGATACAATCTCTTTGTGTTCTTAATCGGAAACCCCTATTTATCGAGAAAGGCCATAAAACATCACACATAATTGTAAAACTTGTTTAAGTCAGTCAAACTGCCAATTAGAAAACTGTTGAAGGCAAATCCTCCGCTAACGTCGGTCACCGGTGACCACCACGGCGTTCAATGAGTTATTTACCTGAATAATACCGCAGGTATCCCAGCTACCCTCGAACATGGGTTACCTGGCTTCCTTCCTGACGACGCTGTGGCTGACTTCCGCGGCTGCACAGTTCGGTGGCATCAAGGACTTAACTAAGGATTTGACGAAGGGAATACAGAATGAGGTGCAGGCCGCTGTGGATCCTCTCGGGAAGACCATCGCGTTCGTCGGTTCTAGTCAATGTAAGTTTCATCATCTTTAACAATCCCTTAGAGTCCACTGCTGGACAATGGGCCTTCTCATTAAACAAGGATTTTGCCGTAACATCCACAATCCTAAAATTTTAATGTTTTTTTTTCATCTGATAGGCCAGTGGTCTGTCTCATCACCAAGGTAAGCAATCGACGCCGCCGATGGATACCCGAAACACCAGAGGCGTTACACGTGCATTGCTGGCCTTTGGGAGTTAGGAATTTCAGGATTGTTAAAGGATTCGGGACTGGGGATGATGTATGATTACTTGCGCAACGTAAGCAGTTACTAAAATGTCGAATGTTCCCAGGTTCGAATGTAAAGAAGCTGATTGGAGTGACATATGAAAACTATGCGGACTCCGGACCAGATCTAAGCAAGCTCACTCTAGTCTTCATTACAAGGTAAAAATTATGCAATTTTATATAGACATGTTTTTACCTTATACTCATATTATATTTTTAAATCATTATCAACAATGAGAGAGAGAGAGAACGCTTGAGAGTCCACTATTGGACTATGATCTTCCATTTCAAAATAGGGGTTTTATGGCACGATTAAATGGGTCACTTATCAGACGATCTATCTTTCCAGGGCCAAAACAGTCACCTACAACTTAACCCTGGCTCCTGAAGAGATCCCCCAGGAGCGCTGGTTCAACCCTGCGCTGCCCTTCAGGATCTTCCTGCACGGTTTCACGGACGACCCTTCCAAGTCCAGCTACCAGACCATTAGCTCGGCCTTCCTTGAAGAAGGTAAGTTTTGGAGACTCTTTTGAGGGCGAAAAATATTTCAATAACTTCTCCCGCCTTAGGCGAAGCGAGAGGCAATGTCAGCCTCTTACTGCCTAAAAACCACTCCGTTCCTAGTCCTGCTATTTGGGCCAGAACCCTGGTAACTCATGAGGCAGTCCACGGAGACCTAAGAGAAGCACTTGGCTGTATCAAGTCTAAGAGCCGGTGTCCACTCCCGGCCTGACACGCCGCGGCAACTCTGCTTGAAGCCAAGCCATAACCGCTGTACAAATTACTACCTTATTTTAACTAGTTTAGCAATCATAATACCTCGACACAAAGTGACACATGTATCTGGGTACAAGAAGGAAAAATACATGATCAATATGTTATGGACGTATCCTAAAGTTTATCTTATCATACAATGTACCTAATATTTACACTTTACAGATGACGTGAACATCTTGGCTCTGGACGCCAGTTCCTTGATCCGCTGGTTCTACCTGCGGTCTACTGTCATGGTGCAGTTCATAGGAGAGAGGCTGGGCTCCGTATTGGCCGCGTTAGTACCTGGTGAGTTAGTTTTTCATAATAAAAACGTAAGAAAGAACAAAATAAGTTCATAAGTACATTGAGGCTGTGACATACTCGCAGCAACCAGTTCTGATGACAAAGGTCTTTAGAACTTAGCTTAACAGATGCATCTTGTTAGTGTTCATAGAAGCAAAAAATATATATTTACTGAGACCCGAATTCAATAGTAGAGGTGACGCTAGATTCAAAAGTCATTTTGCCATTGAAAATTTTATAAGTCATAGTTCTCCCCTCTTTTTACTACATAACATAAGTTCTTTCCGTCTTGCAACTGAGCCTTACTATGTATTAACCTAATCATAGAAATAACTGTCAGATGAGATATTGTAATGACTTGTAATACGTATTTACCTGTAACATAATTATTGTGAGCACGCAATCGGAGCACGTGGGAGAAACTGGCGTTGTTTTATATCTGTTGTGGCGTCATGTCACATTGATTGAAGATAATCATTAGTCATTCCGAACGAGTCTGCCTAGAGCATTGTTATTGCTTGGAGAATACTGTTCGGTGATAAATAAGAAGATATTAAATAGTATACCTTATAAGTCGTGTAAGAAGGTATTTAATTCCTACAAATATCTTCGCGAATAAAGAATTCATAGTCTGTGTCATCTCACAATTTCTTCCGTGAAGTAGTATTCCGAAGAGCCCGTTCTTAAACCAACACAACAGAAATCAAACTCGAAGACCCGTTGTCCATTTATATTAGTATTAGTTTCTTACTCGACAAATGTGACAGCTTACCTCATCATCAGTATTATTCCCTTACAGCTGGTCTGGAAGCCTCAAAGATCCACCTCATAGGCCACAGTCTGGGTAGCCACATCGCAGGGTTTACCGCCAAGACGTTCTACAACCAGACCGGGCAGCGTGTTGGCAGGATATCTTCGCTTGATCCCGCTGGACCTTGCTTCTCCAACCTGGATATAGACCTGAGGCTTTCCAAGGAAGACGCAGACTTTGTGGACGTCATACACACTGATGCTGGAGTATATGGATTAAATGAGGCGATTGGTAAGTTGGAAATTACTTTAGGTCTTTTCGCTACTACAGATTCTCGAGACTTCTACAAACTTAGCAAAACATTGGTTAAATTATACCCTCCTCCTCCCTAGGTCACGTGGATTTCTACCCGAACGGTGGCTCTGAACAGCCGAACTGCCTGTTCCAAACATGCAGCCACAGCCGAGCGTGGCTATTGTACGCCGAGTCTGTGCTGGAACCAGACTCCTTCGTCGGAGCGCAGTGCTCCAGCTGGAAGCAGTTCATGAAAGGAAACTGCGATTATAATGACACCAGGTAATCATCATTAACAGCCTGAGGGTGGGAGTTCACTGCGGGACCATGCGCTTCCACTACAAAAGAGGCGGTTGCTAGTGAGAAAGATATACTATTCTACTCTAGCGTGGTGTGGGGGTCCACACCAGCACACCTATCCCTATAAACCACTGCCTATCTTTGTGCTCTCTTGAAACTCTTCTTACCTGGGAACTTTTAAGAAGACCCTTGGACGCACAAGAAATCATGATAAAGAAAATCCTCGTATACTCTCTTAAAAATTAACTTAATCTTATTTTCTTCTTCTCCAGCATCATGGGTTACCACTGCCCCACGGACACCCGCGGCAAGTACGACCTCCAGACCTCCGACGAGTCTCCCTTCGGCCTCAAAGAAGCAGGCCTCAAATACGTCAACAATGCCGGCATCGTCAGGAACATTAGATACTTCATCACGAAGAAATAACCTAGCTTAATAACATCTAGACTAGATTCATGACTGATTTTATGCACTAGACATCTATCGAACCATTTTATACTCTGTTCCAAGAGTCGTAGTGTTGTTAATTGCAGAAAATAGGTCATAGTGTTTTAGATATATTAATTTGCCAAAGCCACTGCGTGTTGCATTAAATTGTGATGGATTTAGAATAATAGAATAGAATTAAATGACATTTAGAAAGCTTCAAAGTGATAATTAAGATTTAATATATTGTTTATAAGCCATCCTTATGCTCGAACATAATATTAATTTAAGTTTAATATTCCAGAACGATGCTATTGTATCTAGATTTTACACAGTCATCAACATCATCATCACAGATAACTTAGTCTGATCTATTTAATTGTATAAGTAGTATCACCCTTGCTCATTGGTTGTGTTGACAAACAATATTGTTTATTCATTGGACATCGTTGCATTTAAACAAGACATATAAAATCAGTATGTACTTTATATACTATAAGGTACAAGTAAAAGCTTAAGCAATAATCAAATTATGTTTAGAATTTCCCAAGATATAAACCATTAAGACATTTCCATATAACTACAACCACTCATGGTTTACAGTCATTTTTATAAACCAAAAAAAAATACTAGTTTAAGGATAAAAAAATTCTTAAATTCATTTTCTCATTGTAAAACTGCTGTTCTTGATATACATTATTTTAGCTGTTTACTATTTAGTCGCTATACGTGTGAATCTGTAAGTGGCTCAATGTTATTATCATTCTGGTAAATTTGTATAAAGGTAAGCGGCCACACGCCTGCATCGCACACATCGGACGAATCGCATCAAAACGGATTTTTTCAGACTGCATCCACGGCAGTTTTCGGATTGCTGACGCGAGTATTAGCGATCGGATTGCCGATGCCACGGCATACCGTATGACGTCATCGGTACGTCTAAAATCCGTTGCGTGCGATGCGTCCGATGTGTGCGATGCGGGCCAGTAGACGCTTACCTTAATGTAGCTGTTGTTTACAAATAAATAAATACTTTTTCCAAAATTATCATATAGTTTAATATACCCTATTTTTTGAGGGGGAAAATCATCCAATGACTTTTTCTGCCTTGGGAGTGTCAGACTCTTACTGACTAAAAACCACTCCATTCCTTCTCCTGCTTTTCGAGCCGGAGCCCGGTAAACCCGCTAGGTAGTCCGCAGCTCCTGATCAGGCATCAGCCCTACTGGGCCCCATCTGTGGAGTTTAATATACCTAACTTTCCAGTTTTCATTAAAACTATATTCTAATCATAAATTACACATCACTATCTACAGAGCGTATTGCAAGCAATGTTAAGATTGTTGGCAATGGATCTGTTATAAGAACGACCAAAGAAGATGGATTGGCTGATCAGGCAGTTGTCATTCCTAACCCCCAAAAGGCCGACAGTGCACTTAGAACGCCCCTGGTGTTTTAAGAGTCCATGGGCGGCGCGATTGCTCACTGTCAGGTGATTTGTCTGCTCGTTTACCGGCTAATTCTATAAAAAATCTCTGTGAGGCTTTAGAAGTAGAAGCATGTCCAATGCCTAGACATGCATTCACTTCAAACTGTAGGAAAGATATTGACAAGTGTACACCTCATCAGATTTGAACCTAACATTAGCCATTCCACTGACACCCAAGATTTGTGCTGTCTCCTGCTAATAGTAGTATGATAAGACTTTCTTTGGTAACAATAAAATTTACTTCCAAGATTTTTTAATTTTTTAATGGAATAATCCGTCAAACGAGTTAGCGGATCACTTGATGGTAAGCAGTCGCCAGAAGTGCATTGCAAGCCTTTTGGGGATTTGGAATTTAAGGGTTGGTGGGGAATCGGGGTTTGGAATACTGGGATAGGGGGTAATTGGATCTCCCTAATTGGCGAAAACAGATAAAGAATATTAACGATGCATTGTCAGAAAATATTGTTATGTAACACAACAGAAGCTTAGGTATGTTTAATACATCAAGGATGAAATAAAACAATATATTCAATACCTATTTGTTTTTTATCTTTTTGGGTTGCATACGTAATTTTATAGTCTCTCACGATATTTTTCATTAATAATAAGAATTGTATCTGCCCGATTTTGCATTGTTAAGTAGCAAATTAGATTGGGGCCGAAATGAGATCCTGTTTTTCTCGTGTTTACAAAAAAATCTGTAAGTTTAAAAACTTCTCGAAGAAATGCACAATATGCTAATGAGACAGTTAACAGTTTTATCGATATTTTATGTCAAATACGGTACTTTTCTAAAAATATTGCACGAAATGCCAATTTATATTGACATCAAATAGCACACTTATTTCAAAAATTAACTAAATCGAAAATTGTTTCGTGGGACATACATATCTGAAAAACTAGTCAAGTTCTTCGCCAAATAGTTACGTGAGTAAGCCGAAAAACATAATAATTCAATCGAAACGTAACTATATCGTCCAATGGTCGATAGGCTTGTATTATCAGGTTCGTATATTTTTATACATTAGTATCTACAATTTAATATGGATTTATTTGTGTTAGTGTTTTACAATAGTCATAGTAGCTTTAAGCTTTTAAGGCAATATTATTTAAAAATAAAATCGCTGCTGTATAAATATAGCGGTTCGGTAGCGATTGTCATAAATATGTATATAAGTCCATTTATTTGTGTTCCACTCTTGTCCCTATGAACATATGTACATATTTTAATTATTTTTGACAATGCATGGAAAGTACGAATCCACGAGAAAAAATGTTTTAACATAAAATCCATTCATCCTTTAAGCCTTAATAACTTTAATAAAAAATTGGTTAAGGAAAACTTTGCCAACTTAAAGTCATTAACCCCTGTGGGTGCTATAGATAGAACTTAAATAATAGAAAACCAGTCAAACATTTTTATAATGCAGAGGTAATATGCAACAAATATGTTTCTTGTTTGTGTTGAGATACTTAACATATAATATATAAAGCCGCGGAAGATATATGCTAGTGTTGTATCTTCCGGCCAGTACCTCGGGAGCGCGCACCGGTCGCTCTAGTGACCACTCACACATACAAGTATGTACAAATTCATATACGCAAAAATTTTTTGACTAAAACTTAGTGAGTGAAATTAAAAATAAAATACTTAATACCTTAGCCGCGTTTTCTCCACGTTCGACAGGCGCTTTGAAGATCGCAGTTTAGTTAAAGGTGAATGTTCCGATCGCCAGAAACGAAAGAAGAAAACGGAATTTATTTGAAGAGGTCTATTTTTATTTGCTTATTTATTTATTCGTCTATCAACGTGAATAAAAATAAATAATACTAATACAATAATTATACATGATAATTATGTGGCCGATCGCGGAATAAAGTGCGACTACTACGTACCACACGTTTAATAAAGAGAGGAAAGAAGAAGAAATTACTCCATTTAATCCCTCTTCCATTAGATTAGTTTCCGATTATTGCAACTTCGTGGTGTTTTGGAGACAGCCGCAAGGAATCCTAACTCAACAATGTAATCAAGGAATAGCATAGATCGCAAATTATGTAAAAAAATACGATTCTTCTATGTTCTTAAACGAAAAAGCCCACGAAACCACACGAGAGTAATTAATTGTAAAATTAGTTTAATCAGGTATCCCAGCTATCCTCGAACAATGGGTTACCTGGCTTCCTTCCTGACGACGCTGTGGCTGACTTCCACGGCTGCACAGCTTGGCTTCATCCAGGACTTAACCAAGGAGGTCACGAAGAGAATACAGAATGAGGTGCAGGCCGTTGTGGATCCTCTCGAAAAGACTGTCGCCTACATCGGCTCTAGTCATTGTAAGTTTTATCATCTTTAAAAAACCTTAGAGGGCACTGCTAGACTAAGGGCCTTCTCTTCAAAAGAGGGCTTTGCCCATAATATCCGTGCTTTTAAGCATTTTTTTTTCATGATATAGACCTCGTAGACACCTGATGGTAACCAATCGGCCCCGCCCATGAATACCGTAAACACCAGAGGCGTTACAAGTACGTTGTTGGCCTTTCGCGGTTCCTTAGAAATTTTAGGAATGTAACTTACGCAGCCAAATGCCGAATGTTCCCAGGTAAACATGTAAAGAAGCTGTTGGGAGTGACATATGATAACTACGCGTACTCCGGACCAGATCTAAGCAAGCTCACTTTGGTCTTCACCACCAGGTAAAGATATCTTTAAATCATTATCATCCACTGTTGGTCTATGGCCCTCCATTACAAAATAAGGAGTTGTCGGGGGAATCTCGTCCACCAAAATTATGGCACGATTAAATGGGATCACTTATCAGACTATCTATCTTTCCAGGGCCAAAACAGTCACCTACAACTTAACCCTGGCTCCTGAAGAGATCCCCAAAGAGCGCTGGTTCAACCCTGCGCTGCCCTTCAGGATCTTCCTGCACGGTTTCACAGACGACCCTTCCAAGTCCAGCTACCAGACCATTAGCTCGGCCTTCCTTAAACAAGGTAAGTTTTGGAGAAACAAAATTACAGGTTGTTGTAGGTTAGGTAGATCAATGTGGTATGGACGTACCCAATAGTGTATCTTGTCATACAATATAATATTCACATTTTGCAGATGACGTGAACATATTGGCTCTGGACGCCAGTTCCTTGATCCGCTGGTTCTACCTGCGGTCTACCGTCATGGTGCAGTTCATAGGAGAGAGGCTCGGATCCGTACTGGCCGCGTTAGTGCCTGGTGAGTTACTTTTCCATAATTCACAAAAAATACAGAAAGAATATCATTAATAAGTTCATTATCAAAAACAACGTCTCAAGTCCCAGTGTACCCGTTGCCAATTTGAGTTTTTTACTCTACAAATGGGACAGCTTACCTCATCATCAGCGCTATTCTCTTACAGCTGGTCTGGAAGCCTCAAAGATCCACCTCATAGGCCACAGTCTGGGCAGCCACATCGCAGGGTTTACCGCCAAGACGTTCTACAACCAGACCGGGCAGCGTGTTGGCAGGATATCTTCGCTTGATCCCGCCGGACCTTGCTTCTCCAACCTGGAGGTAGACCTGAGGCTTTCCAAGGAAGACGCGAACTTTGTGGACGTCATACATACTGATGCTGGAGTATTTGGATTAAATGAGGCGATTGGTAAGTTGATAATGAGTTTTGGCCTTTTCGCTAACTACAGATTCGCAGACTTCTGTCTACGAGCTTGTTAAATTGGGAATCGGAGCCACAATAAATAGGTCGTGGACAATGATTACATCTGCACAACACTGTATCACCACCAGCCACCAAAAAAACGGAACTGTTCCAAGCCTTCTGAGTTTAATTCTACAAAATAATTTGGCTTTAACATTGCACCTCACAAACTTAGCAAAAGACTGGTTCAATTATACCCTCCTCCCCAGGTCATGTGGATTTCTACCCGAACGGTGGCTCTGAACAGCCGAACTGCCTGTTCCCAACATGCAGCCACAGCCGAGCGTGGCTATTGTATGCCGAATCTGTACTGCTGCCGGAGTCCTTCGTCGGGGCGCAGTGCTTAAGCTGGAAGCAGTTTATGAAAGGAAACTGCGATTTCAAAGATACCAGGTAATCATCCTTGACACCTTGATGATTATGATCATCATCAACAGCCTGTGGGTTAGAGCCCACTGCGGGACCATCGGCTTACGCTACAAAAGAGAGGCTTGCCATAACTTCGACGCTTGGTAAGCAGCGTTGGAGCGCGCCAGTTAAAGAATCAAGTATATCAGGGAACGCTGCTATCCGGTCTCAGGTAAATTATGTAGTAGTTTAGTCGAGTCTCATGAAGCCCGTGGCCGAACTGGGCAAGTGGAGACGATATATGATTCTAATCTGGCACCCTCACACCAGCACACCTATCTCAATAAACCACTGCCTATCTTTGTGCTCTCTTGGAAATCCTCTTACCTGGGTACTTTTAAGAAGACCTTTAGACCCACAAGAAACGATGATAAAGAAAACCCTCATATACCCTCTCAATATTTAACTAAATCTGATTTTCTTTCCAGCGTCATGGGTTACTACTGCCCCACGGACTCCCGCGGCAAGTACGACCTCCAGACCTCGGACGAGTCTCCCTTCGGCCTCAAAGAAGCAGGCCTCACCTACGCCAATAACGCCAGCATCATCAAGAACATTCAAAACCTAGTCATGGCCTGGACTGGCCTGGACCTACCTTCATATCATCCAGACCAGATTCATGACTGACTTTATGCACTAGACATCTATCAAACCAATTTATACTCTGTTCCAAGAGTCGTAGTGTTGTTAATTGCAGAAAATAGGTCATAGTGTCTTGTTTTTTTTTTTGTAGTTTTGCCCAAGTCACAACTGCGTGTGAAATTGTGCGCCATCACACATTAGTATCAGTGCCATAACATCCAGAAAATGTCAGAATGATAATTAAGATTTAATATATTGTTTATAAGCCATCCTTATGCTCAAATTTATTATTAATTTAACTTTAATATTCCAGAACGATGCTATTGTACATTTTACGTATGTACTACTATTGGGTCTGAAATAAAGAAATTATATTTTATTTTATTTATTTACACCGTTTTATATTAAGCAAAATATAATTAAACATTCTTGTTATTATTTAATCAAGTCATCGAGATATAACAACATTATAATTTATTTGTAAGTCTGTTTAAAATAACTTCTAAGACCACTCACACATTTAAATAGGACATCAATAAAATTAAATCTTCAATTTTGATAAGAAGTTATTATTAGTTACATATTAGCGGTACTTGCATAGACAAACGTCAGAGTTGACCTCTTACCTTCTCCTCCTCTTCCTCTTATCGGGTCCTGGGGTCCGAATCTGCTATGCAATACTGTCAGAATGGTCGATCATTGAGCAGTGCAAGAGGGACAGCTATACAACCTACATAGCTCCGTCCCTCCCGCACCAAAAAATGTTCGACGATTCTGACACAATTGTAATAGCAGACTAAGGCCCCTGTCATTGTATACGAGATTACCACTGTCTATGCCACTTCTTTCAATGGAGTGTCAGTGGTTGACCATTGGAAAGTCATAATGACGCCATTATATTAGTAGACTACCAAACTCGTGAAAATCAACAATTTTGAAATCAATGATCGACTATTCTGACACTATTGTAATAGCAGACTAAGGCCCCTGGTCGGGCATCATTTATATACTGACAACAAAAGAATACTAATACAATCACTTGGTAAATAAATGTTTACATTATCCAGCTAATAAAATAAAGAAATTTCTAAAAACAGATCGAGAATGTTCACGATGTATTGTCAGAAAAGATATTATATAACACAAAAGCTATTTTTAATAAAACAATGAAACTGTACACGCGTACAATATTTTGTGATTTTATTTCAGTTGCAAATAAATTATTATAATTTATTTTAGCTTTTTGGGTTGCGTACCTACGTAATGTTGTAGTCGGGTTATAAGCTAAGGATGTTATCCATTAAAATAAAAATTGTATCTGCCTGTTTTTGTATTCCTAAGTAGCAAATAAAATAAATAAAAACAAACTTAAAGCGTCGAAGAAGTTGTCCTCATCGGAGTCGTGAACTGTGAATGGCAATGCTTAAATTTTGACCAAGGCAGAAGCCAGCTTAAAAATTTGGAAATAGGTACTAACCATGAGACATGAGAGATAAATCAATGAGTCTAAATCAAAAATTAAGTACATATGTCGTCAGATCGAAAGATGAAATAAAAATGATTATTTTTGAATATTTTGTCAAAATAATTTATGTTTGACCTAGACAACTGACCAATACATCTACAATTTAATGAGGTTTTTTTTTAATTAGTGTTTTACAGTAGTTGCACTAGTTAGTCGCAAATTTTAATTTGAAAAAGCCTCTTTAATAAGCAGTAACGTAATTCCTAGGTATAAATGTGTTGTTAAATTATATACGGAACCGTTCCAACACGAGTATTGTGTACAGTTAGCAAGTTGTTTCATTACTCGTACAATACATTGCGTACTATAACTAATCAAGTACCAAACACTATGTCAATAAGGACAACTTTGTTAAAAAAGAACTAAATTTTACGCCGACATTAAATCCCTGCTGTATAAACATAGCGGTGGCTATTGTCACCCGAAATTAATGTGTCATACCTATATATAACATGTATTAAAAAGTTATATATGATATAACTTTATAATATTATATATAATATATCTCGTCGTCTTCTTGTTAACGTGGAAATATCGTCTCAACAGGACCGACCCCCGTTTTTAGGGGGTGAACTGTTGTAGCGACACAAGACAAATGACAGATGTCAGAAATCGTACATAGACAATCGAAGTAACCAATCAACGGATGACGTCATAAATCCTACATCTCACGTATGAAGTTTAAATGCGTATGAACATGGAAAGAATATTCCAACGAACAATAGTTGGGCAGAAAACCCGCCAGGAACGGTCACCTCGCCGGGTCGGTGGATCCTCGTTTCTTAAGGAATTATTGTTGTTATATCACATCACACATCAACAGCCTACAAATATGACCACTGCTGACCAAAGGTCTTTTATTGTACGGAGAAGGTTTGAATGATCGGAAACCTGAGGACTCATGATGTTTTCCACCACCGTTTGTCAGTGATGTCTAAATAATGCTAGAAAGTATAAGTAGGAAAAAGTCACATTGGTACCTTGCCTTTGGGAGGTCTTGAATCCCTCATGCCTGATCTCCCTCCGAGCCACCACGACATGTTTTATGGGACTCACCAATGGAAAGATTTTGTGAAGAGAAAGGGTATAGGAAAAATAAAATAAATGTAATAGCCAAAACCGCGAGTTAATACCAGTCATTTTTTTTAATAAAACTGAGGTTATATGCGAAAAGTATGTTTTTTGTTTGTGTTCACTTAACATATAATATATAAAGCCGCGGAAGATATATGCGTAGTGTTGTATCTTCCGGCCAGTACCTCGGGAGCGCGCACCGGTCGCTCTAGTGACCACTCACACACACCACATACAAGCATCGTAAGTACACATCTTTATACGCGTATAAGTGTAAAAAATAGTGAGTGAAATTTAAAATAAAATACAATACCTTAGCCGCGTTTTCTTCACGTTCGACAGGCGCTTTGAAGATCGCAGTTTGCTATAAAACTTGATATTATAATATCAGAAAATAATCCTCCCTGGTCTATGCCAATATGTAGTCCATTAAAGTAAGCGTCCTGCATCGCACGCATCGGACGCATCGCACACTTCGGACGCATCGCACACATCGGACGCATCGCACACTTCGGATGCATCGCAGGCAACGGATTTTAGTTTCTCTTATATAGAAACTCATACAACTGCGTCCACTGATCCGCACCGTACGGACCGCTCATCGGCAATGCCTACATGCGATCCGTACCGATGACGTCATACGGAATGCCGATTCCAAAAATCCAAGTAAAAGTAGGATCGGCAATCCAATTGCTGATACTCGCGTCGGCAATCCGAACGCTTTTTTTTAAGGGAGGAAAATCATCGAATGGCTTCTCCAGCCTTGGGCGAGACGTAAGGGAGTCTCTCAGACTCTTACTGACTAAAAATCACCACGTTCCTACACCTGCTTTTCGAGCCGGAGCTGTAGATACAGAGAAGGCAGTCTAAAAAATTAATCCGTTTGATGCCTTTCGTCAGCTACGTATAATGCGGGTTTGTGGACGTTTACCTTTAGACAGCTTTTACTCACACTTGTTTAATTACCTGAATTAGTGTTACATTGTTCTCACATAATTGAACCAAAGAAACAATGTAACCAATGATTGAATTGTGCACCTGATTGAAAAAGAGTAACCTGTGGAGTTTCTTGCTCGTTCTTCTCCATAGGAATCTACACTGTGGAACGAGCAAATAGCTTCACTAGAGGACTGACCGACTGACAGACATTTTGTTTTCTTTATACTATAATATTTGCGCTGATGTTCAACAGTGCCTTCCCGGTCTATTTGAAATAAATAATTTTGACTTTGACTTTGAATAAATACTGCAGGTATCCCAGCTATCCTCGAGCATGGGTCACCTGGCTTTCTTCCTGATGACGCTATGGCTGACTTCCGCGGCTGCACATCGCAGCCTCATCAACAGCTTAGCCAGGGAGGTGGCGAAGGAAGTACAGAAAGAGGGGCAGGCCGCTGCGGATCCCGTTGGGAAGACTGTCGCCTTCATCGGCTCAAGTCAATGTAAGTTTCGTCACCTTGAACAATCCCTTAGAGTCCACTGCTAACCTTTTCATTATCATCTCAAAGAGGTCTTACGTGACATACGAATTCATAAAATTTTAATTGTTTTTTATGGGATAGACCTGGATCACCCGATAGTAAGCAATCGGCGCCGCCCATGAACACTCACAACACCAGAGGCGTTACAAGTACGTTGCCGGCCTTTGGGGGTTAGGAATTTCAGGATTGTTGGGGATTCGGGATGATGTGATCACTTACTAAAATACCAGATGTTCCCAGGTAAAAATGTAAAGAAGCTGTTGGGAGTGACATATGATAACTACGCGTACTCCGGACCAGATCTAAGCAAGCTCACTCTGGTCTTCACCACCAGGTAAAGATAACTTTAATTCATTATCATCATCAACAGTGAGAGAGAGAGCCCGTGAGAGTCCGCTATTGGACGATGGCCTTCCATTTCAAAATACGGGGAAATCTCGTCCACGAAAATTATGGCACGATTAAATGGGATCACTTATCAGACTATCTATCTTTCCAGAGCCAAAACAGTCACCTACAACTTAACCCTGGCTCCTGAAGAGATCCCCCAGGAGCGCTGGTTCAACCCTGCGCTGCCCTTCAGGATCTTCCTGCACGGTTTCACAGACGACCCTTCCAAATTCATCTATCAGAACATCAGCGAGGCCTTCCTTAAACAAGGTGAGTTTTGGAGACCTAGGAGAAGCACTTAGCTGTATCAAGTCTAAGAGCTCACTCCCGGCATGCCACGCCGCCGCAACATTGCTCGAATCCAAGTCATAACCGCTGTACAAATTACTACCTTATTTTAACTAGTTTAGCAATCATAATACCTCGACACAAAGTGACACATATGTCTGGGAACATAAAGAAGGTTTTTTTTGTCAAAAAATCATCCAATGACTTCTCCCGCCCTAGACCAGGCGAGAGGAAGTGCCAGAGTCTTACTGACTTAAAAACCACCCCATTCCTACTCCGGTAAACCCGCTAGGTAGTCCGCAGCTCCGGATCAGGCATTAGCCCTACTGCCACCGGCCACATCTGTAGTGATCTGATGGCTCTTTGAGGCGCGCGCGGAACGCGGAGCGCCATCGGCACGGGTCTGGTTCTGGTCGGGCGGCGAGCCACCCTTGTTCGCCGTCCGCAGACCCGCACGGGTACATAAAGGTTGAACTGCTGATCAATATGTTATGGACGTATCCTGTAGTTTATCTTGTAATACAATGTAATATACAATTTATTATATTCAACGACTAATCTTTGCAGGAGACGTGAATATTTTGGCTCTGGACGCCAGCTCGTTGATCGGTGGGCTCTACCTGCGGTCTACCGTAATGGTGCAGTTCATAGGAGAGAGGCTCGGATCCGTACTGGCCGCGTTAGTGCCTGGTGAGTTACTTCCATAATTCATAATAAATACAAAAAGAACATCATTAATAAGTTCATTTTCAAAAACACAACGTCTCAAGTCCCAGTGTACCCGTTGCACATATTTGTTCTCGACAAATGGGACAGTTTACCTCATCATCAGCGCTATTCTCTTACAGCTGGTCTGGATCCCTCAAATATTTATCTCATAGGCCACAGTCTGGGCAGCCACATCGCAGGATTTACCGCCAAGACGTTCTACAAACAGACTGGATATCGTATTGCCAGAATATCTGGGCTTGATCCCGCCGGACCTTGCTTCTCAAACCTGGATTCAGACCTAAGGCTGTCCAAGGAAGACGCGGACTTTGTGGACGTCATACATACTGATGCTGGAGTATATGGATTAAATGAGGCGATTGGTAAGTTGGAAATGACTTTTGGTTTTTTCGCTACTACAGATTCCCGAGACTTCTTTCATTTTCATGATTTGAGAATTTGTTCAATTGGGAATCAGACCCACAATAAATAGGTGAATGATTATATCTGCATAACACTGTATCACCACCAGCCACAAAACAAACGGATACTACACTAACGAACTGCTGTTTGGAACAGCAGTTCGTTAGTCTAGTAGTTAGTCTTCTGAGTTTCATTATACTTAGAAAATTATTGGTTAAATTATACCCTCTTCTTCCTCAGGTCACGTGGATTTCTACCCGAACGGTGGCTCTGAACAGCCGAACTGTCTGATCCAAACATGCAGCCACAGCAGAGTGCCGCTGTTGTTCGCTGAGTCTGTGCTGGATGCGAATGCCTTCGTCGGAGCGCAGTGCTCAAGCTGGAAGCAGTTCATGAAAGGAAACTGTGATTTCAAAGATACCAGGTAATCATCATTGACATCATCATCATCCACAGCCCGAAGGTGAGAGTCCACTGCATGAACATGGGCTTCCGCTACAAAAGAGTGGTTTGCCATAACATCTGCACTTAAACAGCGCTGGCGAAGCCAGTTTCAAAGAATCAGATGTATGAAACCCATGGCAGAACTGGGCTAGTGAAAAAATATGTATGATTCTACTCTGGCACCACCACACCACCTCCACTGCCTATCTTTGTGGTCTCTTAAAAATCTTCTCACCTGGGGACTTTTGAGAAGAACTTTAGACGCACAAGAAAGCCCTGATATACTCTCCGATTTTCTTTCCAGAATCATGGGTTACCACTGTCCCACGGACGCCCGCGGAAGGTATTACCTCCAGACCTCCGACGAGTCTCCATTCGGTCGCAAAGAAGCAGGCCTCAAATACGTCAACAATGACGGCATCGTCAGGAACATTCAATACTTAGTCACGAAGAAATGACCTAGCTTTATAACATCTAGACTAGATTCATGACTGATTTTATGCACTAGACATCTATCAAATTATACTCTGTTCCAAAAGTGGTAGTGTTGTTATTTAATTTGCCAAAGCCACAACTGCGTGTTGCATTGTGTGTCATCATGCATTTGTACCAGTGTCATTACATCCAGAAAGTTGATTAAAAGTGATCATCATCATCATTATATACGCCACAAGACGCCCACTGAAGCAACCTGCATCCAGCGGCTCCCTGTGACTAATCAAGTCATCTGTCCACCTTGTGGGTGGACGTCCTACGGCGCTTCTCGGTATGTGGTCTCCAAATGAGAACCTTTCTGCCCCAATGGCCGTTGGTTCGCCATGCTATGTTCCCTGATCTCTGCCACTTCAGTTTGCTAATCCGCTAGGCCATGTCGGCGACTTGTTCGTTTGCAGATCTCCTAATTTTTTATTCGATCAATTGATTCGTTGATTGAAAATACAGCGGCAGCCAGTTGCCCAGCCGCCGCACCAACTGTGCAACTATATGTGTTACCTATATAGATAACTTATAAATTACAGAAAGTACATCCGTGTAGAAACAAAAATAACGAAATCTGCGACAATTCTTTATTATTTTTAAATAATTATACAAATCATTTATTGGCAAGACACGGCAATACATTTATTCTTTATAATCTAATTAACCTTAATTTACGATACGCATTACACTACACCCGTTTATTAAATGCTTCTTTACACATTTCTAATTAATATTACCTATAGTATATCATATAATTTCACATATTATTATGTACATATTATTCAGTAGTCAACTGCCATAAATACCACTTAAAAAGGGACAAGAAACTCTCAGCATTAAAGTCACCTAACTTTATAGGTATCAAACTGCGATTGGACTGGGCATCAGATACACAAGGTCCATGATTGTGGGCCCATTCGATACTGCAGGCAGAGAATACTACTAAGTCCCTGACTATATTGTTTATGGCAAACGAGCAGATGGATCACCTGATGGTAAGCAATTAATGCTGACCATGGACCTTCGTAATACTACAGCATTTACATGACATTTGAGGAATTTGGGACAATAATAAAATCCGATGTCCAGTTCGACACACTGTCAGGGATTCCTGGTGAACACTGAGAAGACATCCATGAAGAACCGCAGGACTCCCGGGCTCTTGACAAACCTCGTGCCGCCGTCGCCCAGCCCGTAGGGGGGCTCCTCCGCCGTGCTCAGGTAGTAGGTGCCTCGCGTGCCGGGACGACTGGCCAGACCCATCGGGCTGAGGAGAAATAGTAATGTTAGTTAGATAATGAACTGAAATATGAGCTATTAATGTACAACTGATGCCACTAATGTACCACTGGTGCCAACAATTCATTTGTCAATAATACCTTTGATATTGTCTCCAAAATGCATATTAGCATAATTTTAACAGGAATTGCAATAGCAAACACCCAAATAAAGACAATTGCGTTCAATTTTCTTTACCGCCTCCATATTTTAAGTCCCTTTATATCGCTAAAACCTTCTCCTCAGTCCAAAAATACTATACTGAAACCTCATCAAAATCGGTTCAACCAAAGCGAGATAATCGCGCACAAACATACATATAAGTCAAAATGACAACCTCCTTTGTTTAAGTCGATTAATAAAAGATAGAGACCTAACGAGCAGACGGATCACCTAATAGCAAACCATCAGGATCGCCAAGTGAGCTCGAGTGCGTTACCTGCCTTCAAAAAAGAAGTAGCCACCTAGCCCTTTCATCATGTCATCCTCACCTCAAATCTGTGTAATTACACCGTTGGTTCTGAAAAGCGTCCCAGTCTGGACATGCGACTCCGAGGAAGGCGTCTGGCTTGGTGACGGACTCCGCGAAGAGCAGCCAGGCGCGGCTGTGGCTGCAGGAGTCCAGCAGGTGCGTCGGCGGGCAGCTGGGCTGCTTGGAGCCACCGTTCGGGAAGTAGTCTACGTGACCTGGTGGATGGGAATTTTAGAAGTTTATTTTTAGAAGTTCCTCTATTTGTGGGTCCTTTGACCTTGTATTGTTCAGGAAAACACTCTTTAGAATTGGTGGAATCTCAGTAGATAGTATACAACAGGTCAGGTTACATAGAGTCTTAAAGAGTTAAAATGCTGAGTCTATCAACGGGCACGGTCATAATTTCAAGTCAAGGCTTGAGTTTTAAACTCGGTTATGTCACACCCGTCACGATCACGACTTTCTGGATGTGGTACGAGTTATAAGACAGCAAAGTCTGTCTGTTTTCTGATCCTCCCGAAAGAATTTAATTAATATCATTAGTACTTGCAACAGGATCGATCGACCGGTCGATTGCGACCATTAGTCCAGTCGATCGATCGTGGCAAGGCAAAAAATATAAATAAATAGTCAATACTGCGCAACGTAATTAGTAACTACTACACTAAGTGGCAGATCGCACAGCGTTTCGTTAGTAAACAGTAGATCTTATGTCTAATCAAGTTGGCCACCCCTGCTCTAGTTCATCCGTGCTCATGGCGCTTGCAACAATGCCGAAATATCAAAGTATAAAATATCTCAAAGAAATTAATAAACGTGGTAAATATCCCGTTGAGTTATAATGATATTGTTAGTGACTACGTCACGTCAGTTTAAAAAAGAATTTAATTTATTACAAGACTCACCGACTCGCTCAGCGATCCCATACACTCCAGCGTCAGTGTGTATGACGTCCACAAACCGAGCATCTTTCTTATTGAGCCGCAACGTGAGGTCCACGTTGGAGAAGCACGGCCCGGCCGGGTCCAACCCGGTTATCCGGCCCACCCGGTGCTTGGTCAGATTCTTGAACGTCTTCCCCGCAAACCCGGATATGTGGCTGCCAAGACTGTGGCCGATTAAATGAATGTTGGATCGACGGAGGCCCGCTGAAAAATATTTTAAAATGTTAAATGGTACAATAGATATTACAATTGTTAATTTTTTTTAAAAGTAGTGCTAATTCACGAATGAACGAAGTCCAAAACCATATTTTTTCTAAATGTAATTTACTATAATCTGTTATATATTATTTTACATTTAATGGGTCGACGTTCGGCCGCTATCTCGCCTGATGGTAAGTGATGATGCGGCCTACGAAAGATTTAATATAATACAGTTAATTTACTATGCAAGTCGAATAAAAGCGTGTCACCTTTAACGAATGAAGCCAGCAGCTTCCCGAGCTGTTCTCCAACGAGCTGCACCATGGTGGTGGCGCGCAGGTACTGCCAGCCCAGCAGCGAGCTCGCGTCCAGCGCCAGGATGTTCACGTCACCTGCAATCCGTGGTTATTAGTCATAGTAAACTCTCGTATATTAATGGAGAAAAGTTCTATTAGTTTCGAGTCACAGGGGGACTATGGTTTAGGGGTGGTTGGTGATAACGGCCACATATAACAATTAGAAGAGAGTTATCAATTAGTAGACATCTTCTAATTTCGAATAATTGGAGCCTAATAATTCCAATAATCTACCTCATAAACATTTCTAGTTCTATATTCCCTTATAATTCCTTCTTCTATATTAATAAATAATACCTGCATCCAGGAACGCTTTGCTGAGTTTGGTGAAGCCATCCTGTGAGGGATCGTCGAAGAAGCCATGGAGGTAGATCTTCAGCGGCTTGCTGGGGTCAAACCACTCCGACTGCAGGATCAGGCGCGCTGCGTCTCTTAGCTTATACTTGATATCTACTGATCTGGAAACATTTAATATGGTATGGATGGATGTAAGTAAATATGGATCTGTTAGGTACTACATATAGTGCAGTGTAAAGGATAGATTTATAAAGCAACATAATGTATTTCACAGCAGGGGCGTAGGTAGCGCCGTATCTACCGTATTAATTATACGTAACCCTGGGGCAAAGCCAAGTCAATCCAAAGCGAAACATAAAGACTTCCCAATTTTTCATTTCATTTCAGAAATTACAAAAGTCCAAACAATCAATTCCTTCTTTTTTCGCGTAAAGCATGCGTTCAAAAGTTGGCAGCTATTTTAGGAAAATTAACATCGTTGTAAAGGCTCACCTGGTGGTGAAGACCAGACTGAGGCCATTTAGGTCTGGCTCCATTCGGTTTCGGAAGGTAGCATAGTCCACTCCCAGCAGCTTCTTCACTTCACTGCCTGAGAACAGGGTGGCGTGGGTGAGTAGGAGACTAGATATTTTTTATAGTATTACATACTATGATCCTTACATATATAGCTTCTACCATCTCTTGCTTCGATGAACTAGGTTGTATCTCTAAGTATGCGATTTCTTTATTTTACCCGACTATAGGAAAGGTATTAATTAAACGACGATGTCACGCAGCCTACTCTTTGAAATAGGTAGCGGGACGTTTCTTTCGCTATTCTCGATTAATGTACGTGAGTAAACTGTGATATTTTAGTTACTTTAGTATGACTCACGATTATTCCGTCTTGGTAAACGACGAAACCTCTTTAAATTTTAGATAAATAGTAAAAACCCACTCACACTGACTAAAACCGATAGCAAACAGGGCCTTCTCTATGGGTTCTGCGATAGTGGCGATGTCGTTCGTGATGCCTTTCCTCAGCTTACCAAGCAGCGGTTCCATCATGGCCGGTACCACCGCTGCAGCATGCGCGGTGGACAGCCACACTGCTGCCACGAGGAGTAGACGCGACATTGTCGTTTACACCTGGAAATGAAGATACCTGATACCTGTTTAGGTATATACTATGTATTTAAGTGTGGGAGACAGTCATGCTTCGGCACGAATGGCACCACCGGAGTGAAACCACAGCCTCACAAAAAACCGACGTGAAACACTTTCGTGAGACATACTAAATTAATTATGTTATCGGCTTACTCACGCATTTCTTTGACGAGGAACTCGACTAGTTTCAAGCCATGCTAGAGGCTCATGTTACAGTAGCAGCGCGACAATCGCCGCGTCGTGTGTCGCAGAGTGCTGCTCATGAATATGAGTCTCTAATCTCTAATATTATAAAGCTGAAGAGTTTGTTTGTTTGATTGTTTGTTTGTTTGTTTGTTTGAACGCGCTAATCTCCAGAACTACTGGTCCGATTTGAATAATTCTTTTTGTGTTGAATAGTGCATTTATCGAGGAAGGCTATAGGCTATAAAACATCACGCTATGACCAATAGGAGCAGCTCAAGCAGAGCGGGTGAAACCGCGCAGAAGTAGCTAGTGTTTAAATAAAATAAATTAGTTGTGGAAAAATAAGGTCAATAATCTTTTTAAAGTTTATAAATATGGTTTGGATGGAGAACTGGTTGACCTGTCGGTACCATGGTATCCGTGGTATCCGTGTTTACTAAACACGTTAGATACCATTGCCGGTGAGTGCGGTGACCGGGTGGGAATTTCGGAAATCGATAAACCTAATAATAACTACTTAGCCCGACCCATAAATTACACCCAAAGGGTTTCCCTTTTTTGGCAGTGGTACCTAAGCACACGATTCACGAGACTTAAAAATAAATAACAAAATCATAAAATTGTGCAAAAGCTTTTATTTGTTTTAAATAAATGATAAATAGGTAGTAACTAAAAATATATATGAATGGGTACCTATCTAGTTGGTGGGCCCAAAATTAACGGCCAGTAGAATTGTCATTTTCACTGTTTTACAAGCGATCCTCAAGCCTGCTAAGCTTAAGAAATAGTGCTAAAATATCCTCCTCGCCTGCTTCTAGAGTAGGCATTTGTTCCACAGTGGGCTTCCATCGACCGACTATTATTACGAAATAAAGTTAGTAAATCTTTTTTCAGTTGTCTAAAATTACTCAGTATAGTAGCACGGAGTCTAGAATTGTGCCCAGTATATGGCAATAGGCTTACTCCCTATCACATGGGACTTATAACACAAATGGTGAAAAATGGGTGTACATTGTATAGCGGCATTGCGTGCCGTAATGTGCACCTCAGCTTACGCCTTCGGGGATAAAAGGCGTGACGTTGCAAGAAAGTAAATATATAGGTACCTTCTTTGTAATCGTCGATATTTTTCTATACTGTAGATGCAGTGCACACTAATGTTTAAAAAACACTAAGGACACCAGGAAATCACATCAACATCACTTCTATCTACCTGATCCACGCACTGAGCTCACACAAACTGGACTCAATCCGCCGTGTACGAATATAATATACATATTTAACGAAGATGGAAAATCCTATACATATAATAAACTGATACACTTTTCCCAATACTTAATTCTTCTATAAAAAGTCCTATGCTATGCACTTATAACAATAACTGTTCAAGAACACAATCCTAAGTAGGTGTTTCCTACTTATTATGTAATTTTATAGCCCCATTAGATGGCTATCACAATGTTTCTACACACTTAAACCATTGAGATTAGCTCACATTACTGCAGTTTATAAACACAGTATTAGAAATTGAAGGACAAGAGTTTTTAATAACTGTAATCTCATCCCATTTCAAATACCTAATGTATAATACTTACTATGATCTGCTATTTACGAGTATTTGAGAATGACATAGGCCTCAATAGTGAATTAGTTTAGCAAAACTTGTTTGTTACATTTTATAATTATTATTACTATATTATGTTGTGATATAAAGGAACTAGAAAAGCCGGTTCATTTTTTTATATGGAAGCCCATGTTTATGTATATATTAAACACGTAATTTGTGTTTTTTTTTGTCCCTATGTATCAAACTAGTTGTTGTACCTATGTCATAATTGGACCTCAGTGATGTTAATCGACCAGCTCCTCAATCCCACAAGTAGGTTCCTGCAGTACGTAAAAAGTAATATTTATTATGATACAGGAAGCAAAGAAAAGTTTGACCTGTGAGTACCATAGTCACCGGGTAATGCCTGTAACAAAATACCAGGAATAGAGTGACATATTTTAAAATACTCGCACTCTTGCTAGTTTGGTGCTAAGCCTGAGGGACCTAACAGGCCTTTGGCAGAATCGTACAAAAATAATCTAGCCAATGGTCATAAATGTCACAATTCATAGGTCACTATATAAATCAAGCCGGTTTTGATTGAATTCGCTTCCTCGTTACTCAAATACTTATCGCCATACCAATCAGAAGACGTTTGAAGTGAATGTAAGGACAACCTTAATTAGATGCCTTGTGACTTAGGTAATTATAATACTATAGTGAATATATTTATGACGTACCTATTCAAAATAGTCAGTATATTGTATATAACAATATTCGCTCCTACGTCAAACAACATGCTGTAAAATACTTGTTTTGGGTAAAATTAATTAATTTATAGAACTTGTTACTTTACTCGATAAGTGTTAGTCATTTAATGTTTGCTGGTTAAAGGAATAAAAATAATAATTTACTTTATTATATCTTCTTGTTGAGTATTCATTTACAATTTGTTATTATCGTGTTAAAAAAGAATAAGCCAGCTATTTCAAAAACAGTTTAAAACAGTCTACATAACCTATCTAGGTCTGTATAAACAGAAATTAATAGAAATTTGTAAAGACCTCACTGATTCATTATGCTAATGTTGATGATATATACTGCAAATATCCTGAAATTCAAAATATATGAAATAAGGAATGAAATAAAAATCCGATATAAAACAAAGCATTGTTTATTTGTAATACCTAACTCTCCTCGATACCGCTTACGGAGCAGGGCCACTCGATACAAAAATAAACATCTACAATAAATATAATATAACCTGAACTCGCCGCCGTTGTTATGAGACAGACAGACAACCAACAAAATTTAAAATAAGACATTAGGACCGTTTATTTATCAATTATTATAACTGAAATTAGACGATATACAGATACTATTGAATGTGTATGTAAAGTTAAAAAGGTATGTATTTGGAAATGTAATAAAACAATGTCTGTCTCAAAACATCAGCCGCGGTCAGAGCCATAAATTAACACAAGAAGAATATCAAGTGCAGGACAAGAAACAAACATCGATAAAACAACTACACAGTATGAAACCCTCAGTTTCCTCACTCTATCGGTATTTGTTCCTCACGCTTCACTCGCAATACCAACGTGAATCAGACAGGTAATAGACAAACATTAGTTACTCAATAATTTCATTTAATCCATCATTTGACAGCATCCGCGAACTAAATACAATAAAATGTCAAATTTATAAAAAAACGGATAATTAATTGTTACATTTACTTGAAACTCATCACCGGACAGATGATTTTAGTAAAACAGGTAAATATAGCAATTTGTTATCATGATATATAAAATCTGATTTTAAATCAGTGTTTAAAACTTAACTCTAATATAAAATAATGTTTACGTCTAGCGTGTATGAAATATATTAATATTATAGTATAGTAATAATAATAAATTGTACAATATCAGTATCATTCCAACTTATTTAGCGGTCGCGTGCACTCTGCGAGCTTCGTAATGGACGAGTTTTGTGCGATTGCAAACTATTTCAACTGTACATAACAAGGACTTAGGTGTCATAATTGCTTAACAAAAGATGTTTCAATATATTCATACATGCGATAGATAGTGTCGTAAGCTCGGAAAGTGCGTCGCGACCGTATAGAAATAATCTTAAGACAAAAATAAAGAAACAAACACTCTGTGTCATGATGTAGCGTTTACTCCTAGATAAAGTTTGTGAACTATGGAATGTCCGTCGTTACCGCCACACTGAACTGTCGAATGCAACAAATGCTCGCCTGGCCCTAATCTCTAACATTGACCGACTAAGCTTAGTTTACACTCCCGGGAGACGCACTGGCACGCGCCTCAATCTTTACAAGATAACGAAACAAACAAACATTATATCTGTGTTATATATTATAATATCTACGCAGCTAGGTGCCAGTGTGCCTCCCGTCCGTCAAGCCAAAGCTGCCAAACTAATATTACATATAAAACGGAGGCCGCCGCCGGCCACATACAAACGTACGTAAACACTAGACCCTAAGTAGTAGCACCTAATGGTGAAATATATCGCTCGCTGCACTACGCGCGCAGTCACCTACGTAGATCTTAAAGCCGTAAAAGCTTTTCATAAGATATTTTCTCCATAACCACTCTAAAACAATCTTTATTGCAATCACACACGACACAAATTCGCTATATCACTTGATGATTATAAATAAGCCGTAAAAGCTTTTCATAAGATATTTTCTCCATAATTATAACAGTAGCTACCGCGTGCCTAGTGCAGCGAGCGCGTAGATATAATATAGTCCATAGCAACACGTCAATAATATATCTTTTTTAATAACATATACTTCTGTAGTTCCCGATAGTGTTGCGACAGTTTATCGATATCGATGTATCGGTAAACCGTGGCAAGTGTATCGATAGATAACCAATTAGTCCCGCACTACATTGTATACCGACACTTCCAATAGAAGGGAGGAGAAAATTAATAAATTTGTATTTTACATATCTAAAAACGGTGGTCTAACTCGTGTGACAATATTTTAAAGCTATTCCGTTATAGAAAATTAGCTCGTGTCTCAACCTGGCTGGATGCTACAAGTTATATAATAATTTGATGCTTTATATTGTGATTTAAATGTTTAAGGCTAAGTCTAGCATGATTGTAATTTAGAAAATCTACGAGAGGTAATATATCCACGATTACAACAGCTTTCATTGGCAGTGATAGTTGCTCGTCCAACTATATCGAAGCTAAATAGACAAATGATTTGAGCAATACGCTTGCGCTTACACACGTTTGAAAATATCCAGCCAGATCTGTCAAACACAAGGCATTAAATGATTTTTTTCATATAGTAATACAAAACACTTTTATATTTTTTTACTATGGCAACATTTATATCTCTACGAAGCCCTATGCCGTCCGGATTTTATGGATGCCTTAGCCTAAGCTTAATGATAAAAAAGAAAAATGCTGCAATACTTATCGATAATATTTTACAATATAAAATTGCATTTTCCAGGGCGAGGGCGAGTCGGTCGAATACCGTATACCTACGTGACAAGAGTAACTTGACGATTTGCAAGTTGTCGCAACTTTGTTCGGGCCATTGTGATGTAACAAACTCGATATACCGAGATATCGATACTTTAAACATTCCTTATACACAATAATGTATATCGACACAATGTCCACTAGACCCTCCCTTCGCCCGAATATCGTAAAGTGCACGACGTGACAACATCAAATATTAAATATAATTAACAGTTTATTAATTAATCAATATAAATGTTTGTATTTAAATAACTTAGTGATTAATATTCGCATTGTTATCGCTTACAACTAGGGTATGTACCTAGATATACATACAGGCCGGGTTCGAGGCCCGGGTCTCGAGGTGGACGTTGCAACGTGTTGCTGTAGCTTAGGGTTGCGTGCTCTGTTGCTGGATCTCGATCTTCTCGACTGTCATGTCTGGGTTCATCGCTGTGGCCTCCTGCAAATTTGAAAATAGAATTTGTCATAATATGTTTTTTGAGCATCCCATGTGGAGTGGAATCCAATTCCGATCGATCGACATTGATATTGTGAAAATTCCGTACTCTTAAGTTACAACACTAACGCCTACTGTATACGTATTGAATGAACTAAATGGTATTGAGTTTTGCTTTATTCCTCACTCTGAACACCATTTTAGCAGCTGCGATTGTGGTTGTATAGTTCAGACATAGAATAATTTAATTATTGAGACTTTAATGGATTAAAATTGTATTGGCATTGACATTAGTTTCAAAAGTACGCACTCAGATCATTCATTAGCTTTACCTTGAAACATTGTTTACTTAATTTACTTACAAAAGAACCTCATGGTTTCAAGAGTAAGCACTCATATCATTCATTAGTTTTACTTTGATTTCTTAATTTACTTACAAAAGAACCTGACGCCTACAAAATGAGATTTTATGTGTATCTGCGTATCGTATGTTACCTGTATAGCCTCTGCGAGTGCTCGGTCGTGGTCGATGGGGTCCCCGTCCGACTGGATGGTGATCTTCTGCTCCACACGCGTCTCGATCACGCCGTTACGCTCCGTCTTGTACTGAAATGTTACGTAACGTGTTACAGAGTCATTAGAGTATTACCTCTTACAACTAGAATTAATTAAATAATTTTAATTGAGAAGATAAAAATGCACATGTTATAATCGAACTTAAGATCTTTGTACACTCAGCTGTCACGCTAGCGACCATTCGACCAAACCGAAGCGACAACTCTCATCTTCAATCCTCAAATCCCCCTAATCCCATAAAGGCCGGTCACGCACCCCCTAACCCCACAAAGGCCCACCACACTTGTACTGCCTCTGGTGCTGTGGATATTCACGGGCAGGACAGATTGCTAACCATCAAGTAAGTCTGCTCGTATTATATACCCACCCTAAAAAATACTGTTCGAATGTAAATAAGTATACATACGGTGATAGTCTCGACGGTGCGCGTCTTGGAGCTGATGGTCTGCGAGGAGACGACCTCGCCGTCGGCCAGCACCTCCTCCGTCTCCGTCACCTCCACCGGCTCCGTCACCACCGGACCCGTACTCGTCTGTCGTACAAGCGATATTCAGCTTTATATTTTGTGGTAAATAGAGTTTGAAATGCGTTGCTTTGCTATTTATTGTTGACATTTAAGTCTTTGACTGCCAATAGAAAACTGTTAAAGGCAAATCCTTCGCTAAAGTCGGTCACCGGTGACCACCGCAGCGTTCAATGTGTTAATGATTTTTTCAGCAGTCTCGGGTGTTTAAAGTTTTGATTAATATGAATAACATGGGAGTCGCAAAGAGGTTATTTTATTAGAAGTAAGTTTGTTTGTCTTAACAACATAAACAGTCTTCTTGAATTCTAAAATACAATACACAGAGAATAAGAGCTAGTAGGTAATAACAATAAAACTACATAGGATGTCTATATAGAAGCGTGACGACTCACCCTAGTGGTAGCACCGTGCACCATGCTGCCGAATGGCGCGTTCCCCATCACGGTGCTCGTCGTCGTCGTCTTGTATGAGCCCGGCTCCTGTACCACCACACAAGGTTATATACACATGGCACTTACGCTATATAGTATAAAGTCCCCGTCACGAGAAGCTATAAATTTTGTAAACAAGTGTTCAGGAGTTCACAACGTAAAAGTAAAAAGTGATAACGAAACAATAACAAAATTAACAATAACAACCAGATCCGCGATATATGCAAAGCAATGAAAGAAACTCGTAAGCATTCGAAACTCGAATGACTGTTTATTTCAAAATGACGTCCCGATAGTTTACAATCCCTGCGACGGACGCGTTCCGGTACCAAGAAACACAAACGATAGCGCTTTGCGTCGTTAAAATATAATTTGACTAAATTAAATAGGTTGTTACTTTCATATAACCCGTCTATATTTCATGTCGATTGAATATGTTCAAGTTATTATTATCTCGCAGTATAAAATGTTTACTTAGTAAAAGATGTTTGTTTACATAATTTATAGCTTCTCGTGACGGTTACTTTAGTATATGATACATAATCATATTACATAAATTACATAATCTTGATATTATGATGAGTAGTTGGATATAAAAAGTATTATTCTTCTTTTAAATAAGAAGTAATACAAAATTAATAAAATAACAATAAATAAATAAAAATACAAAATAGGTCTGGAATATAAATAATAATAAAACCTGTACTATACCTTGTGTGTAATAATAATACAAAAAAATATATAATAAAAGATGCATCGGACAATCACAAAACGTTAAACAATGCAACATGCACACACACTCATGCTAAACATTCAAATTATTGGAACAAACATACATATTTTTAAAAGGGAATCAAAATTCTTAAATTGTCTATAAACACAACACACATACGACTATCGTCTACTCTACCCTGGAAAGTACATAAATAAATATATAACAAGTTAGTTACACTTCAATAGTAATCAGTAAACAGTATAGTGCTGTATTATTTACTTGTACAATTTGTATAGTGAACTATCGGTGCCCACCCCCAACACTGCGTGTAGAGCTGGAATTTGTAATTAATTGCCAATTCTGATAATAAAGACCTGTTACAATTTATATTAATTAATTCTAATATCGCTCAAAAACCTTTTAATTTTAAAATACTATCTTTTTAAGTATTTATACGATGACAATTGACAATAAAGCGCTTCAGCGTACTTGTGTAACTGTGCGATAAAACCGCTGTCAGCGCTTCACACTCACCGTGACGTAGTAATGTCCTTCACCGGCTCCTTCGTCAAAGTCGATGGGAGTGCCCGAGTCACCACTGCTCAGCGAGGACTCGGACCCGCGCCTAGTTAGCTGCTCGACGACCGCCAGCGTTCGTGGTGTACATGGTATTGGCCACACAACAGCCAGTGAGTTATTACATGATCGTGTCAACCAATGTTGGTGAATTACCACAGAATGGTGTTTGCCAAATGTTGGCGAAGTTATCACATTGTTGGTGTTATGTTTAGAGTGGGAGTCAGTGGTGTTACCACATAATGTGAGGATTGAATAGTTTAGTAATGTCATGCCGGTTTAGAGTTTGTTTAGATGCATTACCAGGTCATGTCCGTTCGATGTAGGTATGGGATTGGGGAAAAAGAAAAAAATGTAATTAGAACAAAGTTCAACATGCAATCAAAATAAGATGACAGCTTTTTAACATTACACTTATTAATTCTCTCATAATTTTTTTATATAATTATCTTTATTGCTTTAACTCGTTTATAATCCGCCTACTTGGTGCCAAGCGGCGATAACATCATGCTTCCACGCGTGATATTTCTTTTACTTTCGAAGCATTGCTAAGCGCTGTCAAAGCGTTCGCCAGTTTCAAGCGTTTAAAAAAAACAGCACTTTCGCGTGTCAAAAAGGCTGCCATGGTAAAGCGAAATAAAAAAAAAACATCAAATGAAAAATTAAGTGGAGAAATCATAGAAACAAAACTCAAAGTAATCATGAAACAAAACTCCAGTAACATGCTAATGACTGAATTATTAAAACAATGAGAATGCCTTCCAGAGTAAGTATGTCATGACGGTACCTGGTCGCCAGTAGTCACCATGGTTTTGACCTCCTGCGTGACCACGCGCTGCTCCTGCCGGGTGGCGGACGAGGTGAGCGTGTGCGCCACCGTCTTCTCCTCCATCTGCTGCGTCTTGGCCTTGGTATCTAGATCGTGGTGGGTGGTGGCGGTCCGCGTGGTGACCGCGCGCGCCGTCACGTACGGGCTCTTGCCGGGACCCTCCATCGGCTCAAGGCTTTCCGCCTAGTTAGGGTTAGACTAGCATGCATTTACTATGTACACAGAAATCTAACATTGATACTACGTAAGCCGTGAATTGGAAAAACGATAAGAAAAAAAAATTAGGCCACACGCTGTACAAAATAATTAAAAAAGAAAACGACATGAAAAATAAAACAGGGTGGCGTCTTGAGTGCCGGTTATTGGAAATTTAGAATGAGAATGAAACGCACCTTGTTGGTATGTGTGGAGAAGGTGACCTCGCCGGTGCCGAGGTTCTCCACCTCCTGTTCCACATTGTGTGTGACGCCCTCGTCATTTTTCGTCAGGAGCTGTTTGGTGGTGGTCTTCACCACGACGGGAGGGGTCGGCGTCTTCTTAGAGCGCTGTGAAACCGGGATCTTGGAGGATAGAGGAGTGGATGACGACACGTAGCCCTGGTGCCGTATGTGCTCGCTCGTCGTGTACTCAGTGAACGTCTTGGGTTCGTCTCCTCTCAGCGGACTCTCGTCCTTGCCGAAAGTGGAGAACTTGTGCGTGTTCACGGTCTGTATGTCGATGTTGGCCGGCAAGTCTTGTGTTTCTTTCTCTATCGTGTAGTTTCCACTCTTGTCTTCGAAGTGTGAGGGATCAATTTGCGAGTAGTGGAGAATGAGTTGTCCGGTGACGGGGTCTCTGACGGCCGTGCTGGGGTCTATATCGCCAGTGTCGGGGTCGATATCTCCGTACTCCGTTTTAATCCTGCCCGTGACAGGGTCGATCTTGCCAGACAACGTCATGGTTTGTGTGACAGTTGTGCGCGCGCCCTTCAACCTCGGGTCATCGGGGTCGACGTCGATAGTTTCTCCAGTGATTGGATCAATGATCTGGTACAAATACACTGTTTTCGTCGTGATGATTCTTCCAGTCGTTTCATCGATGGTGCACTCCTTGGGATCGACTTCCTTGACTCTTCCCTTGTCGTCTTTCTGTGTGATGATATAGATCTTGATGATGATCAACCTGCCCGTCTGGGGATCGATTTTACCAAGTTTGGTGTAAATCTCGCCAGTACTGGGATCGACTTGTGATGCAGAGTATAGCGGTTGGTTGTTTTCGTCAACTTCTCCAGTTGCGGTGTAGATCTGTCCATTGACTGGGTCGACTTTGATGAGTGACTTGTCAACATCTTGCGTTCTGACGATAACGCCAGTCTTGGGATCGAGACGACCGTAAATTGTGATGATGTAACCGGTGACAGGGTCGACTTGGCCGGCTGTGTAAATGACTTCGCCAGATACTGGGTCTTTGGGTCCAGCGATCCAAATCTGGTTGGTCTTAGGATCAACTTTAACGTTCTTGGGATCGTTGGATACAATTTGTTTGCCAGACACGGGATCAATCTTGTTCTTTATGATTCTCAAGCAAATCATTCTGGCGACGTCCTTATCCGGCTTTCCAGATTTAGGATTGATCTGCCCAGTCTTCAGTAAGAACTGACCAGTGACTGGGTCAACCTTAAGTTCCCTGCTTTCAAACTTGCCTGTCTTAGGATCATTGTACGTAACAGTACCCTTGACAAGGTCGATTTGTCCGAATTTGGTGTCAATTTTGTTATTGTCAGGATTGATTTGACCTGTGCTGCTTTCTACTAGTGAATGTTTGGGTTCGATGAGTCCCTTCTTGGTGTCGAGTTTTCCAACAAATGTGGTCACTTCAACCACTGGGTCGATATGAGTACCGACAACAATAACCTGTCCAAGGTTAGGATCAGGTCTGCCTGTCTTCGGGTCTACGACACCTTTGATAGTAATGAGGCCATTATTCTCATCAATGTGGACAGCTTTAGCGTCTGAGGTATTTGTAACAAATATGACTCCATTTGAGGGATCGACGACACCGTATTTCGTGGAAATGTGACCAGTTTCAGCGTCAACTTTACCTTTCGTGTGCTCGACTGTGCCCTTATCAATGTCTACTTTACCTGTCTTAGGATCAATGGGTCCAGTAATTGTCGTGATTTCGACTACTGGATCTTCTTGTTTAGCAACACTGAGGATCATGCCTAGATTAGGATCGAGTTTACCTGTTTTGGGATCAATTGCACCTGAGTTGATGAAGATTTGACCAGTTTCAGTTAATACGTAGCCTTCACGGGTCTGCTTCTGACCAGCAGGATCAGTTATAACAATGTTACCAGTGTTAGAATCAATTACACCGTACTTAGTTTCGATCAATCCATTGGGATCAAGAATTCCAGTTAGATGTTCCACTTCAGCAGTATGAAGATCAGGCTTCTTAGTCTTAGGATCGAGTTTTGTGAAGACAACCATGATCTTAACGATCTTCCTCTTGGGTGGTTCTGGAGGTGCTGAAGTCGGCTTGACAGGTGATTTAGCTGTCGGTGTGAGTGGTGATGATTTCTGAGCGTAGCTGGTAATGGGTGATGATGTACGGACGGGAGATTGCAGCGGTGTCTGTACTGGTGTGGGGGTCGGGGTCTTTACAGGCGACGGGACCTGCCTGGCGGGGGACACGCTAGCTCTCTGTGTTATTGGCGCTACTTTAGACAACACATTTTGCTTATCAACAATGCTCAACTGCTGCGCGTACGAGGGCTCTACTTTGCCAGTCTTGGGGTCTACTACGGCGGTAGTTATTATCAAGTTTCCTGTCTTAGGATCAATTTCAGCCTGTTTCAGCTCTTGTTTGCCAGTTATTGGGTCTTTGTAGAGGATTTGTCCAGATCTTGGATCGATAATTCCAAAATCTGTGTGAATCTTGCCGTCTTCGGCGCTGACGTAGCCCTTAGCAGCTTCAATGTTACCTGCATTAGCGTCCACCGACTTGGTGTAAGGATCGTATTTACTGGTGATGATAACCAGACGCACCTCACCCTTGGAAGTTGGTTTCGTGAAGGGCACGACCGGTTTGTTGACAATGCTGTATTGTTGCACCAATGAAGGATCAACTCTTCCAGTTTGGGGATCGACTACATTGCTTGAAATAACCATGTGTCCGGTTTCAGGGTGTACCTGAGCACGCTTGACTTCTTGTCTGCCAGTCTTAGGGTCAGTAACGACGATCTCTCCAGTCGCAGGGTCAATGATTCCAACAGCTGTACGAATCCTTCCGTCGGCTCCAAGCACACCACTGATAGTGTCGACATGACCCTGGCTAGGATCAATCTTCTTACTCCTCGGGTCGTATTTCGTGGTAATAATGACGAGATGAATCTCTCTTTCGACAGGTTTCGTCTCTTTCTCGACAATCGTAAATTGTTGAGCGAGCGAAGAGTCTGGTTTTCCGGTCTTCGGGTCTACGACACCAGAGGTTATCAGAAGATTGCCTGTTTTGAAACCTACGCCAGGATCAGCCACGGCTTGTTTCGTCTCATGTTTGCCTGTCTTAGGATCAACATGTTCGATCTTTCCTGTCTTCGGATCAATTATGCCATAGTTGGTGTGAATTCTACCATCAGCGGCAACAATACCTCTTGAGGTCTCAATGTGACCGTTAGGGTTGTCGAGCTTCTTATTCTTAAGATCATATTTCGAAGTAATGATGACCAACTGAACTTCCCTGCCAGGAACTGGCGTGAAGGTGTCTTTAGGTTTGTCAACAACGCTTATCTGTTGTCCTAAGTTGGGATCAACTTGACCAGTTTGAGGGTCAACCACTCCTGAAGTCAAAAGGAGATTACCAGTCTTGGGATCAATGGTGGCCACTTTAGTCTCACGTTTTCCAGTGATTGGATCTTTAACGATGATATCGCCAGTAGTTGGGTCCACTTCACCGAATTCGGTATGCACTTTGCCATCAGCGCCGATCTTTCCGGGCACTGAGTCTACATGAGCGTTGGTGAGGTCTAGTTTCTTATTCTTAGGATCGTATTTAGTTGTCACAATAACCAGGTTAACGTATCTCTCTTTAGGAGCATCTTTGTCTACAATTGAGAACTGCTGCGCAAGGCTCGAATCGGTCTTTCCTGTTTTGGGGTCGACCACTCCAGAAGCTAAAATCAAATGTCCTGACTGTGGATCAGCGATGGCTTGTTTAGTCTCTGGTTTACCGGTCTTAGGATCAACATGCTCAATCTTTCCAGTCTTCGGGTCAATGACACCGAAATTGGTATGTACTCTTCCATCAGCGGCGATGATACCTCGTGATGTCTCGACATGACCATTGGGATTGTCGAGTTTCTTAGTTTTCGGATCGTATTTGCTGGTGATCACAACTAGCTGTACTTCCTTACCAGGCACAGCAGCGAAACTGTCTTTCGGTTTGTCTACAACGCTGATCTGTTGTCCTAGCGTAGGATCAACATGTCCTGATACAGGATCAACCACTGATGACGTAAGGAGAAGATTGCCAGTTTTGGGGTCCACTGTAGCTTTCTTAACCTCCTGCTTGCCTGTAACTGGGTCAGTCACTACGATATCTCCAGTGCTCGGGTCAACAATACCAAACGCTGTGTGCACTTTATCATCTGCACCTACCTTTCCAGGTACACTATCGACATGCGCATTAGTGAGGTCTAATTTCTTGTTCTTAAGGTCGTATTTAGATGTGACAATAACGAGGTTGACATATCGTTCAGGTGCCACTCTATCTTTGTCAACGATGGCGAACTGCTGAGCTAAGGAAGAGTCAACTTTTCCTGTCTTCGGGTCTACAACTCCAGAAGAAACGATCAAATGACCAGTCTTAGGATCAGCAACTGCTTGTTTGAGTTCTTGCTTGCCGGTTTTAGGGTCGACGTATTCCATTTTGCCAGATTTCGGGTCAATCACGCCGAAGTTCGAGTGAACTTTGCCGTCAGCGGCAACGACACCTCGTGACGTCTCAATATGTCCGTTAGGACTGTCCAACTTCTTGTATTTCGAGTCATATTTGCTAGTAATCACTACGAGCTGTACTTCCTTTCCAGCTACTGATGGGAATGTGTCCTTGGGTTTATCTACGACTGTGATTTGTTGTCCTAATGTAGGGTCAACCTTACCAGTCTGAGGATCAACAACAACTGATGTAAGGAGTAAATTGCCAGTCTTAGGATCAACGGCGGCCTTCTTTACTTCTTGCTTGCCTGTGATTGGGTCAGTGATAGTTATTTCACCGGTGGCCGGATCGACTACACCGAAGTCAGTGTGGACTGTGTCATTATTGTCGTATTTACCTGGGTAGCTGTCGACATGCGCATTGGTGATGTCCAATTTCTTGTGTTTAGGATCATATTTAGATGTGACGATTACTAAATTGGCATATCTTTCGGGGATGCCTTTAGGGGCATCCCTGTCGACCACTGTCAATTGTTGTGCTAGAGACGAGTCAGTCTTGCCCGTCTTAGGGTCAATGACTCCAGATGTAAGTATGAAGCTTCCAGTCTTAGGATCAACTGTGGCTTGTTTGGAATCACGTTTACCTGTTTTGGGGTCAGTGAAGTAAACTTTGCCATTATTGGGATCCAGTACTCCGAAGTTTGAGTGGACCTTGGCATCTTTGTCGCTGATGATAGCTCGAGAAGTTTCAATGAATCCGTTGGGATTATCTAACTTCTTGCCCTTAGAATCATATTTGCCTGTGATGGCAACAACCTGGACTTCTTTTCCAGAGCAATTAGCAAAGGTATCGATAGGTTTGTCGACAACGCTGTACTGTTGTCCCAGCGTAGTGTCCAACTGTCCAGTTCTTGGGTCTACAACTCCGGACAATAACAGAATGTTTCCAGTCTTGGGATCGACTGTTGCATGTTTGGTCTCTTGCTTGCCAGTCTTAGAATCAGTGACAACAATTTCTCCAGTTCTTGGATCGATGGTACCATATTCTGTGTAGATTTTACCATCGGTTCCACTCAGAACTCCCTTGACTGAGTCTACATGAGCGAATGTGGGCTCTAATTTCTTTGTCTTAAGATCGTATTTGCTAGTAACAACCACTAGTCTGACTTCGCGGTTTGCTTTGGTCGCATCCTTTTCTACAATGCTGAACTGCTGGCCAAGCGAGGAGTCGACCTTGCCAGATTTTGGATCCACAACAGCTGTAGTAATCAAAATGTTTCCAGTTTTCTGGTCAACGTAAGCTTGTTTAGGTTCTTCTTTGCCAGATTTGGGATCAATATAATTAATCTTGCCTGTTCTTGGGTCGATAACACCGTAATTTGAGGCAACATTACCGTCTGGACCAACAACGGCTCTAGAAACGTCTACATGTCCATGCGACGCATCGAGTTTCTTGTTCTTACCGTCGTACTTGCCAGTGATAACAACTAAGTCGACTTCACGGCCAGGTTTAGCTCCAACTTTGTCAGCGGATTTTTCTACGAAGCAGTACTGTTGAGCCAACGTTGGATCAATCTTACCTGTCTTAGGGTCAATAACCCCAGAGGTGAAAAGTATGTGTCCTGATTTGTCCACATGCCCATTCTTGACCTCTTGCTTGCCTGTAGCAGGGTCTGTGTAGGTGACTTGTCCAGATTTCGTATTGATAAGTTCTTTATCTGTTTGAATTTTGCCATTGGCTTTGTTCAGCGTGCCTTTGGTGACCAAGATGGTGCCATTTGCATCATCTAGTTTCTTAGACTTAGGGTTGTAGCGACCAGTGATGATGACCACTTGGATTTCGTTGTCTGGTTTAGCTGCAACCACAGGTAAGGCTGCAGGCGCTTCATGGTGCGATCTTTCAGAGTCGAGTAAAGCTAGAGTGGGATCTATTAAGTTCTTAGCTTGCTCCTTCAGAGCTGCCGACTGCACGTAATCCAGTCCTGGCGTCTTAAGCTTGCTTGGATCTTCTGGTGTTTTGCGCTTCTCTGCGCTTTCAGCAACCTTCTTATCTTCGCCAGGAGCGTAGTTGAAAGCGAGGCCAGCTTTTCTGGTCGTGGGGCTTTGGCTGTCATCTAAAGCCCGTTGCTTCTCATCAGATATTGGCTCCTTCTCGTAACTGAAGGCACCTTGGATAAATGGTTTGGTGCGTGTGGGGCTCTTCTCAGTGTCAGTGTATTCGTACGGTTTAGTGAACGAAGGTTTGTCGTCGCCCTTCGTGGGGCTCTTGTCAAGTGAACTATCGAGGTTAGAACTGTCATTGGACGTATCAAGCGCGGCCACTTTAATCTTCGGGTCTTTGACCTTATCTTTCGTTTTCGGTGATTTTTCTTTTGGAGACTTATCTTTGGGTGATTTTTCTTCTTTAGGCGACTTATCCTTTCTACCACCGAACAGTCCGAATCCTCCGGTCTTTGGGAAAAGGGAGGGGTGAAACAAAAAATAAAAATTAACAAAAGTATAACAGTGCTCGTTGTACAACTGACTTACACAGCCGCGAATAAAATAGGAAACATTGCATATGCAACATGCACGCATGTCTAATTGCTGGGCTAACATTCATATTTACATTGAAATTGTATGATACACTAATATCTACTATTGTCGACATCACAGAGTTGATAAAATGCTTTGAGTCTACCATTCTTGCTTGTATGAACATTGAGATAATATTGCGGTATTGATGCTGTACACACAACACTCACCTTGGACTTCTTAGGAGTGGTGTCGACGTTGTTTGTGATGCCGGGATCACTGGTCGTGTCTGTACCTGGAACGAGCACACCACACGTTTAGTTATATCGTCGGCTTGATTAATATTAGACTAGTAGTTTGAGATTGTTTACGTTTCTGGGAAAAATGAGGAGAGAAACCAAGTGTATACAAATACAACATTCCAGAAAGCATACTGACGACCAGACAGTAATTACACAAAAATGTTGTTTACAAACATTGGCGAAGTTTTTACTAACTAGACGTTTTCCAATATGCTTGTTTGAGATTATCGCATGTCCAAAACAAAAACATGTTCCAGTTAAGAGTTAAAGAATACAATTATGATGATGAGACTCACCATTTTCAGCAGGTTTCCTTTGCTCCAAGACTTTCTTCTCATCCTTCTTGTCTGGAGGCGCTGTGGGCATCACCTTCACCGCGCCTGGAGGTGGCTTCTACAAACACATGGAGAAACATTTTAAATTAACTATATACTATAGTTTTATATGACTTTTGGGTTCTTATATGTACAATTTGAATAGATAAAGTAAGCTTCTGTATTGTAAGCGGTATTTATAATATACAATAAATGAGAATGCATGATAGAAGTAATGAAATAAAGATAGTGAACGCAAGAGTATAAATAGATAAAAATAGGTAGAGTATAAAGTAAAGGATTGAAGAAACTACTAAAGTAATCAGATTACTGTTAAGGAATGTGTGAAAGGCGGGATACAGTTAGGTTTTATCCTCAAAAAACATGATTGTATGAATTTTACATATACAATTATTAAAATTGAGAAACATCTATGCCTATAAATCTGTCTAATAAGCTCCGTCAAAGTTATGAGGCAAATTGTATGTATTGTATTTTAAAACTACAGTTATTTGCACGAATTTGCGTTCGAATTTAGATAATTAACAACAGCGACAGGAGAGCTGATACATAAAGCCAATTTTATCGTTTTGAATTTACAAATAACTGGTTGAAAATATAAAATACTATTAGCAAAACTACGACGATATACAATTTGTAAAATAATTTCCAATTTTCAAGCTACTGAAGCGAGTATTAGGTCATTCGTATACAAAGCGTATCTTTACAAAGAGCGTAGAACAAGAACAAAATGGGCACGTATATCTTAAAATGCGACATTACACTTTGCTCTGAGCAATACGCTAGCGATACGCCTGCAATACGCTTGCAATACGCCTGCAATAATCCGGCAATACACTTAAATTACGCTTTGTATACGAACAAGCTCAAAGTGGGAAGGGCAGAAAGACGGGGCAGTGAATGTTGCAGGTGGGAGTCGGTAGAAGATGGTGGGAGATGGTGGGAGTGGGTGTGTGTGTAGCACCTTGTCGTGTTTGTCGGCGAGGTACTCCCCCTCGAGCGAGGACGCGGACGAGGCGCTGGCCGTGCCGCCCGAGCGCCGCCGCAGCTGTCCGGCCGCGTGTACACTCACCCGTTAGTACGTGCACATGTTGCCAGATGTGTGCCTATTGCCCTACGTTACTTTGTAGGCGCTGCTAATACGCGAATTTGTTAAATTTATTACCAAAAACGCGCCCTGAGTTAATGTGATTTTTATTTAAAATCTATTAAAGCACGATCTAATTCAGTGCAGCCATTCTCTAGCTACACATTTTAAGAAATATTTTATTTATATCCCTATGTTTAGATCTAGACTAATTAGGTATATATTAGGTAATAGATCAAAGGCAAAAGTAAATTTAAAACATACTAGGTTCTAAGGGTATCAAAAGCCATATTTTGCCTCTTGAACAAAAATAAGACCTAATTTCAAGCTACAAATCTGGCAACATGAATTACAATGAAACATGAGATTAGTAGAGAGATGAAAACGAAGAAACACTAGGTATGGCATTAGTATCGAGTCGAGTGTTTATAATATATATTGTTAGTAGTCGTACGTTGACCGGGCGTAATTCACTAATAAACTGACTGACCGTAATATTCGCTGTAATGAGAGTGCGGAAACTGTGTCAAATGATTCTTATAGGCCAGGGATGGCGAACCTTTATACATACATACCATTTTTATAAACATTTTTTATATTGGCCATAAATGATCAAGAAAATAATATTGACCTTTTATACTATAAACTATTGGTACCATGAACGCTTCAAACGATAAACAGGTACAACAAACCCGTAGTTATTATTTAAACTTTATTGTTTTGATATAAAGTCGAAAATCCATTGGAAATTTACAGATTGAGGTAGGTTTACCTTCCTGGACACTGGTCATTGAACACCTATGACATTCCAAGTGCCTTGCCTTCTTTATATGAGATCAGGAATGTGTCCAAAGTATTACGTTGCATGCCAAAGGTTGTCCATCCCTGTTATAGTGTATAGAGCTTAATTTACGAGACGTAAATGACGCCAGGTCGTGCTATTTTAGTATATTTTCTATTATGGTATGATATCACCATGCCTTCTATATGTTGGGTCGGTCTAAATACAAGTTTTATGTTTATGTCGCCGCCAACTAACTTACTAAGCCATTCAATTGAACGCCTAGCCTGTTTAATGAATTATATCGGAGTAAAGTATCCGTAACTCTTAATTTTTGTATGGATCGAACATTAGAGCAACGCGGACCCTCGGTACGAGATCCGCGTTGCTCTATGGGATCGGAGTTAGCCTAACCTACCATTCTGGTAGCAACATACATTTAAATGATCCTACAACTGAAGGGCTGAACGAGAATTTCAGCCATTCAACCAAACAGCTAGTATTTCAGGCCGATAGTTAAATGCCTTATTACGCTAGTTGGCTGCGACATGTAAATATAATCATGTAGTTTGTCTGATAGCACATACATACATAACAATACTTGTAAAAACTAGACGAATCTTACTTATTAACGTTGTAAGTCAGTTGGAGGTTATTTAAAATAAACATTATCTACGTCCCATCTAGTTATGATGACTAATATTGAAGTTTACTCTGTAAACTCACCTGTGGTTTTATTAGCACTATTTAAATGTCTATGTATGTTAGTCATAGTGTTATTTTGTATGTAGCGTAATCGTAAATGTGGTTATTGATATTTCACTTTCAAACTATGATCTAATTTAGATTTTACACATTACGATCTGAAAATCTTTAGTTAATATGTACTGAAGAGTTTATTTATTTATTTGTTTGACTGATCTAATCTCCGGTACTACTAGTCCGAATTGAATAATTATTTTTGTGTTGAATAGATCATTTATTGAGAAAATCTATAGGCCATAAAATATCACGCCACGATCAAGAGAAACCGTGCAGTAGTGGCGTGTCTTGATCGTATCGTCACGCCTTTTATCCCCGATGGGGTAGACAGAGGTGCACATTACAACAATGTACACCCACTTTTCACAATCTATGTTGTAAGTCCCATGTAGGGTGGCAAGCCCGTTGAGCGCGTCTAGATTAAAGTTACTATGTTATAAGTTAGTTTTCTAAGTGGTGACTTAAGCGTACATAGGTAATTGAATTTTATAGTAGTTACACATAATATTATTCATGCTAAGAGACGTTGAGATCATCGCAAGATTCGTCGTATTTCGCAACCTTCATGTAGTATGTGCTATCAGACTGTTAATCACAATAGTTTTTGTTAAACACTAAATGTATGAAGTTACATTAACATTAAAATGTTAACATAACCTTTTATTTTTGAGATGCGTTCAGTTTCCTATATATTTGTGGAAAAGTTATTTAAAAAGTACAAAAAATATGTATAAAGTCTGGAGATTAATGCACTTTTGAAGACTAAACATCGAACCGAATGCATCTCTAGGGTTGCCAAACATCTGGTTTTGATGCAATCTTTGATTCTCGGTACATCTACTTCATTTTCTAATCAAATTAATGTTTATGGTTTCCTCTGTTGCGGATTTTTTTTAATAAACAAATGATATGATTACTCAAAAAGAGCAAACATAAAGAGAAAATCGTGTTACGTTTTAATTATGCACATTTGCACACACAACTGAAACAGTTTCAGATACATTTATTATACATCACAAATCAAGGAAGATTTTTTGTTTTTCTCGATTGGGCGTTTTAATAGCCCGAGTTACATTCTGTTGCAAAATAATTTCCACACACAAAAATAAACTGTTTGTCAACCCTATTGTTTTACAAACATGCTGTATAGTATACAAATGTGGTTAACATCAATGTGTGTGTGTGTTTGGGGTGCTAGTGTAGGTGCGTTACCTTGTCTTTGATGGTGGGTCGCGGCGCTGGCTGCGGCGGCATGGTGTGGCGCTTGGCCGCGTCCGGTGGCATCGAATCATCCTTCTCCCCGGCTGCCAACGCTGTGGACAAATTGTGGAAGGTTAGTATCATCTATTAACTCTCTGATCGATCATTTCAATAACCTATTTATCTGTAGATTTACTTACTATAAATACAATTTTGACACATTTTGTATGGAGCTTATGTCAAATTTGAATCTCCAGTAAGTAAATCTACAGATAGATAGGTTATTGAAATTGGCCATATGTCAGGTTGGTTTTGTAAACACAAATCTTAACTTATACACAAACAATAAACTTGATCAGACCTCTTCCTCTTCAGACCAAAGAACAACAATGTATGGATCACGCTACAGCCGCCTAGCTCTTACTCATTTATATTATAAGAATCAATAAAATTTTCATAGAAAGTTCTTTCATCTCATTCACTTGAAATTATTACGCAAATTAAATTCTAGGAGCTACACGCTTCTTGCAACATCAAATAATATAAGTTATAGTTCCTGCATCTTATTGTTTATTGGTACACTTCCCCAGGATGCAATTGTTTGGCTCGCCATGTTTATCACAACCAATCAGCTGAATGAAATACATTCACTGATTAATGGGATCGTACTGAGAATTAATAATTGTGTTTGTGCGTGGAGAGTAACCTACATTTGTGTATTTTAAAGTTTAAGTCGACATCAACACAACTTCAATCTGATCTGACAACAGAATACATAAGATATTTTACACACACTCATCAACATCAAATACATACAATCATCAAACACATACCAAAACCGAAAACGATACACAAATGGAACTCCAAAAAGAGTAATAAAAATACCACAAAACCTTATAAAATTATGACAAATTATCAACTATTTACTAATACTATTTACATACACACTGTGAAACGTCACGCCTAAATACAGAGTATGACGCTATCCGAGTCCTAGAATGCCTAGACACCTAGACAGTCTAGTGTTTACATAGCCGGACTATAAAACTGCCAATTTAGGTTACTGTAACGGACTTTAAACCTATTTATTATAGGCTAGTGTACTTCATTTAATAGGTCTATGTCCTAGGACGGAAATAGGCCGATGATGTTGTTTTACTATAGTTAAAATCTTTAGGGAGTCTGTCATGGTATTAATTAGTGAGGTGAGAACTTTACTTATTATTTCATTCATCATAATCAGGATTTTTCCATCCACTGATAATGATAGGCAACCTCGTTGGCACGCCATTGAGCTTGATCTTCAGTTCCTTAATTTGTCAGTCATACGACTAATGCACCATGTTTATTGGCAAGCTTATTGCAATACGCCGGATGCAATCAGAAACGGACAAATTAAGTTGCAATAAATTATGATTTTATGGGAGTTCATATTTAAGATGAGAGTAATTATTTCACGGTAGTTATTGAATTAAATGAAACTGTCACAGGTATATACAGGTATATATAAAATATGTAAATATCAGTTTATTTTAAACTTAAGGACCTGTTTCACAATGTCTGGATAGCCTGTATGTATCAGATAACTTGGAATTAAGAACGTAATTTGTATAACTATCTGTCACTTAAGTTTATCGGGCACATATATGAAGGTGGTGAAACAGGCTCTAACAGTGGGACAACACTACAACAGGGTATATAGACAGACTTCTACCAAGGCTTTAAGAGAAGAATCCCTAACAATATAAATAATTACCTACACAGAAGCTCCCTACCACCTAGACAACAAGGCGCTGATTAATAAACAACCAGAAAGTTTAAGCGTTTACCTCAGTATATAAATATGTAGTGCGAGTGTGAATACTTTAAGTAGAGACGTTGTAGTAGGAGTGGGTGCGCAATAAATCCTCCATGTTTACACATTACGCGTGGCAACCGCTCCGGTAATAACAATCACGAATACCGCACATACGTTATGTGTTAGCTAATTGAAACATTGGAACTTTGTACTTCAAAGGGAGTTGCGATTTTTTTATCGCTGAATTTTTGACAGTAAGGGCTATTTGAGAGGCCTACGTCCAGCGATAGACGTCATCGGAGAGGTTTATTTCCAGCAGTGGACAGAAACTATGATGATGACGTTAAATATTAATGTTTTTGTATCGGAGGAGTATGAGTAAGGTTTACGATAAAATAATCTTGTATATAATTCTAATTAAATAACTTCACGGGGTCAGTCGCTGAAGTTTTGTTTTATCCGCTGTGATTTTTTGATACGAATATTATTAAAAAATATTACCTCTAAGTACACAGTGTTTTACTAATAAAATTATTTTTCTTGTAGTAAAAAATTAAATGGTAAAACGAAGCTCAGTCAAATTTTTCAGAAAAAAAAATATCTGACCAAATTATCACTTTACCGCAACAATTCAAACCGTAAAAACCAGACTCCAACTACTCCAATCCATCAGAGCCACTAAACACTCCCATCATAACAAAACCACACACAAAAAATCACTGCACACATTTCTAACTCCTAAATCACTAACCACTAGTAAACCCACCAGAAGTGCAAGTGTTACTCCAGCAATCCCCGAACACCATGTTTCGCTGTACCGCCCCGAGTGGCCGAGAGTACTGGTCTGTTTACACGCCGCGTCTGACCGCGCCTCTGTATTAATAACTACTACTTCATACTCCGTACTATGATCTGCTGTGGATGCTGCGTCAGTTTTATGTGGAAGAGTGCCATGCAGAACATTGTGGTAGCCAAATTGCAATTATTATCTATAATTCTTCGGATTATGCACAGAACCTTGCACCACAATCATTTTCTCTTGTATCGTGGGTGCGTTTACAAACATACAAGTTCACATACACATGACATCCAGACCCGAAACAAGAGTTGCTCCGTGGCGGAAATCGAACCCGCTACACGTTGCGCACCAACCGTGCAGTTAAAATTGTACTTTAGTTCTTCGAATTATGGGCAGAAATGTGAAACTTCTAATTCTTTACTAAATTAACTAAGTTCGAAGCTTCACCGGTAGTACGATAAATATCATGAATGAGTATAAATCTCTACAAGAGTTGTAACTGCATAAAAATTTATTCAGTAACTTTAGCTAAGTTAAGAGTAAGTTGATAACGAACAGACAACATGACACTACAAGACACCTAATTTCACAAATTATATTTATTAATCTGGCAGCTTACAAACACACACAAAATTCAAATCCTAGAACCACAATCATCATTATGGTAGGGTAAAAAAACTGATGATAACTTCATGTTTCCATACTCAATGCTGCGTGCAATGTTTAGTACTGAATTACTGATATGTTTGGCTCGAACCCAACACGCATCACTCAAGCTGTTATTCATCATAACTAAACAGTTCGGAAATATGTACATCTGTTAGCCGGTGGGATATTACTAGGCCCAAATTGTAGATTCAATTTTTTTTTTTTTTTTAAGTTAATGTAAAAATTATTTATACACACAAAAATCCACTTTAACTACGTTACTAGTAAATAATTAGTTTTAACAGATGACAAATCACTGCCACATCGCAAGTTAGTCAGATCACGTGGCTGCTCATGAATACGAGTCCCCAGTGTGGTTTGAAACTAGTCGAGTTATCGCGACAAACGTAAATCGTAAAATTTAATTAATTAACTAGTTTCACAGCACCCGTAGATGATTAAATAAAATAGATTAATAAAACTTTTACTGAACAATATTATCTGCCTAGTAAATAACATATAAAAATACCTAACTCTATCCTATCTCAATAAATCAGCACTTACGACATATTTACTAAATCTCTTATATTGAAAATATACTGTAAAACTGATGTTAGTGAGACGGACTCATGATGGATTGTTATGTTATTTTTACATTCAAAATATGCTATAACAAGATCTATCATAATACAGAATAGCCTGCTATAACATCAGGTATATAAATAAATGCGTTGAATAACTAACAGTGGCCTATTTCTATTGATTTCTGAACGTTGTATGATTCACTGCTTCCCTTTATAAAGCTAGTTGTAATAAAAATAGTATAGAATCAGTTTGGCGCCAATGGGTAATTTTATTTCATGGTATTGTGAAATTAGGGTATGTGTAGCAGGTGTGATATTTATTGTATTATGTTAATATATTTTTTTTATTTATAGACACTGACCCATTTATATATCCCATGAATCACCATCTCTAATGATTTAGTAATAAAAATAATGATTTTGATCATCACATACGGTGCTTAGGAGCTGTAAAGTCTATTCATAATCATATAGTTGAATAACCACTGGGTTAAGTAACCATTATATGATTCTGATGACTATATTCCGAAAACAATAGCTAAGATTAAAATCGTTACTAAGGAATATACATTAAATGTCTTTGAGTACGACAGTAAACAGTTTAAAGCATATTAAGGTTTTCCTTTATTTAACACTGGCCAAAAAGTCAGCTTGCTAATGCTATACTAACATACTATAACACCTCTAAAAAAAGAGATTGGTTGACTATTGTCACATACTTTACTTTAGAGAAGTCTTACATCACATTTTTAACAATTACTTCCAAGATCATCTCCAGAAAAGCTACTTTAATAATTCCAAGTTTAAAGTTAAACATCAATGACCACCTAGTACATAGTGTCATCCGCTGCATCAGTTTGGCAGAGTGACAGTTTATGAGTCAACTATGCCACGGCGGGACGTCACACAAGGTCACACCACAATTTGTCACCATTGCACCCCGGCACAAGTACATTGACGCTTGTTTAATTCACGCTATTGTTTTGGCCGTGACTCGTAATATGTTTTATACAATAGGCTTGATATAGATATTTTACGAATTCACTTAAACCTTTCCCTATAATACTTCATAGATGAAAATAAGACGGGTTTCCTTCCTGACGCTATAACTCCAGAAAGCACGAACAGATTTCCATGGTTTTGCATTCGTTGGAAAGGTCTCGGGCTCCTTGAGGTTTATAGCAAAGAAGTTCAGGAAAGATTGGAAAATTATTGGTGGCGAAACGACCACGATTGCTAGTACTTCATAGATTGGTGAAAACTGCATAAAATTGATTCAGCCGTTTTTCAGTTATTCGCGAAAAGGTGGCAACGATTTTTAAGTGTTAGCAATTTCTTTAGTTCTATTTTATAGTAAAGCCAAGATGTTCGCGGTGATGTCCAACAATATAAAAGTTGACGTCAACGCGAGTCATAAAACGCATCACTACAATTTTCAGGCGCTTACACACCGCACACCGACTCGAGAGAGATTTCACTTCAGTCTCGGTAAAATGAAGTAACATTTAAATATAGTCATTATCAAATCTCAGTACCTAGTCATGTTGGCAGTGTTTCTTTTGTCAACAATGTTCAATTATTTCTTTGAACTGATGACGTTATTATTTCGGGGGATTATGAAGACATTGGCTACGGGTTGACGGATGAGTAATTAATTTTAGGTGAAGTAATTAGACTATTTTCTCAACTGTGTTGTGGGGGTTGTTGTAGTAAGAGCGTAATTCTTTTTAAAACTGGAGTGAGATAACGTTTGCGTTATGTTTCGTCATTTGAGCGAGGATACCGGGCACCCTACTTTTTCCTCTTCCATCCACAATTTCTAAATTCCCAATCTCAAAAAGACCAGTTGTAACTCCACTAGTGCTATAGGCTTGCAGGTGTTGCAGGTTTGGAGGTTTGATTGCTTAACATCAGATTACTCGTTAGCTAGTTTGCCTCCTACTAAGAATTATCGTTTCTTATGATCAAGGTTCTTTCGTTTTTTTTTTTTTAATTTTTGTGTTTTTTTTTTTTTGATGCAGATGTGTTCAAATGATTAGATAGTAAAGTAAAGGGTCTGACCGTCCATGCTGCGCGAGGACAGCTTCCTGTTGGAGAGCGTGCGCGCGAAGTGCGGCGGCGCGCGCTGCGGGGCGGCGTTCCGCGACTCGTACTGCGTGCGCCCGCTGTACCGGAACCGGGACCCCAGCCGCGGGAACAAGGAGCTCTTCGGCGCCGGCTCCGGGGACATCAGTCTGAGGGAAGGCGTAACTTGTTGTAATACACGACAATATTGCAGAACTATTGATTGAGATGCAGAGCAAAGCTATTGATACTTTTGATAGTCTATTCTGAATCTAAATATCGTTCTGATCGTAATATTTAGTTACGGCTTACTTTTGTATTTTGCTACAGAGAGGCTTGCCTAAATTGGAACAGCATTAAATACAACAATAAGGATTATTTCATTCTTAAAATAAAGACGAAATATCGATCGATCTTAAGTGAATTGACTTCTGTAACTTCAGTTAGCTGTACGATGATTTCCGTGTCGTTTCGTCACGCAATGCTGCTAATGACTATAAACCCTTACCATGGTATGAAACTAGTCGAGTTACCTCCAACAAAATGTGTCACATAACCCAAATAAGATTTTAAATGAAATAATTTATTATAACATCCAAGGCAAGCCTACACTTACCTGAAGAATGTATGATGTTCAACACAAGTCTTCCAGAGTTTCTTGGCGGCGCGGTGGTTGGCGAGCTTGAACCCGACCGTGGACTCGAACTGCTCGAACTCGCCCGGCCGCAGCTTCACGTAGAAGTTGTGACGTTTGTAGCTGATCTTCAGGATCTTTGGCCACGCGAACCGGTTGATACGTAGTCTGGAAAGAGGTTAGTTTTCAATGTATACTCTACAAACTAAACTAAACTGAACTATGGACTATTACAATTCATAAACTTAATACAATGTTCACTTCTTACGATACGATCGAAATTAACCGATGTAGACTCAAACTGCCGCACTCAGAAACATTAAATGGTTACTTAAACTATTCCTTAGTAACGATTTTGTTTCGAAAACAATTGCTAAGGGCTGGTAAGTAACCTTTAAATGTCGCGGAGTACGGCAGTAAATCTTTAAATGAAGATTGATTTCTGTAAAAATCCAGATAGTTCCAGAGTTTATTGAGTGTGGCTATTATTGAACATGGACTCACTTCTCCCGATGTACGAGCAGGCCCGAGGAGCAGACTCCGAGCGTGATGTCGACATTCTCCGAGTCCTTGGCGGGGTGCAGGTCCACGCCGTACATCGCCAGCTTCTTCGCGTTCTCCAGGTAGTTCAGCTCCGCTTCCGCTGGCGTCTGACCTCTGTGAACAGTTGGGTAATTATAAAAACTGTTTATGGATAGAAAGTTTATAAGAAATATTATGCTTTACTTTTTTATTGTGTACAATGTTGGCGTAAACGGCGTAGCGTTGGAAAGACACGCTTTGTAAACTAGTACTTTAACAATTCGCTTAGACTTTAAATGAAAACTGCAATAAAACTCTATAACAGACGTTATATTGCCTTATTCTCCATGATTACTGACTGACTTTACTATACTTTTCTATCTTTTTAATGGGATAGTTCGGTAAGCGATCAAACGGCTAACTTGAAAGTAAGTAAAAGACGCCCATGGACATCCGCAACACCAGAGGAGTTGCACGTTATACATTGACAACCTTTTGGCAATTTAGAAAAAGGGGAATGCTGGAAAGGACCATTACAGTACTACTTAGCTTATAAAGCCATACCTATGCGTCTTATGCAGCTCGATGACTTTCTCCTCGAGGTCGGGCGTGGCGGCGGAGGCGGGGACGAGCTTGAGCTGCTTGCAGAGCGCGGCGCCCGACTCCGACGCCTCGTAGTCGCCCAGCTCCGACTGCAGCAGGTAGCTCGCCAGCAGCGCGTGCGTCACTGACGAACATGGGAGCCGACCTGGGTGGAGGAGGTAGTGAGGATTAATACTCCATTGTAGTTATCAGGACAAACTTATGAAGTAACTAAGTAAGATAACTTTATTTATCTCCGACTAGGTAGGATAAATCTATACTAATATTATAATTATAATAATATTATAAAGCTGAAGAGTTTGTTTGTTTGTTTGTTTGAACGCGCTAATCTCCAAAACTACTGGTCCGATTTGAATAATTATTTTAGTGATGGATTTTTTCGAGGAAGGCTATAGGCTATAAAACATCACGCTATGACCAGTAGGTGCCAAGTAGAGCGGGTGAAACCGCGCGGAAGTAGCTAGTTTATCTTAAAGTCCCACAAAAGTGAAATAGACAAAAATAATCTTTACTCTATCACTATCAGAATGCTTCAATTAATAGGAAGCTTTCCTAAAATATCAATAAACAGATTATTTTATTGCTAATCGATAACTATCAACCCAACTTTTTTTTTTTTTAAACTCAACTGACCTTCAAGCAAGTCTTTCCTGACAGCCAGCACAAGTTGGTACCGCGTGAGTTCTTCCTGCAGCTGTGCTGGCTCCGGCGGGTAGAACTTCACTGAGAACCGCACGGACCACGGTTCGTCTGGAAACACAAAAGAACAATAAATGATTTGTAGAGTTACAAATGATTAAGCATCTTTTTTTTTTGTTAATGTGGGGCAACCCACATTAGGATTTTCTCCTGTGTCGTGGGTGCGTATACAAACATACAATTTCACATGCACATGACACCCAGACCCGAACCAACAATTTGTGGATCACACAAAAGAGTTGCTCCGTGCGGGAATCGAACCCGCTACCCGTTGCACGGCAGCCAGTTGCCCAGCCACCGCGCCAACCGTGCAGTCACATTTTAGCATTTGGCAAAGGGAAATAGGATACCGGATTTTAGGCGTTACTTTACAGTAACATTTTTTTAACTAAATCTTTCAGATCATAAAACCCATTCAATAAACTGGTTATTAAGCTAAGACAATACAATAGAGTATCAAACCTAACTACGTAAGTAAAGTATACTAACATTTGAGCATCTTGGAGAGCCTCTTCTCGAGGTCGACCCAGACGCGCGGGTCCCCGCGGTCCTCGTACAGCAGCCCGAAGTAGTCCTTCTCCACCAGGTTCAGTTTGTCGCACACCTTGCCCAGCAACTCCTGCCCTCGGATCTTTCTCTGGAACAGGACATTTTCATTTAACTATACAGGTTAATGAGGAGAGTGTGGTAAAATAAGAAAATAACCCAAAGGGAATTAAAAATCCTTCACGCCAAAGAAGTGCTCCTCTTCTGGCAAAAATGATTGTATTTCCATATTTATGGAATAGGTGGCAAAAGAGCAGACGAGTCACCTGATGGTAAGCGATCAGCGTCGCCCACACCCACAACCCCAGAGGAGTCACAGGTGCATTCAAAAAGGTGTACGCTCTTTTCTTGAAGCTTTGAAGGTCGTATCGGTTCCTTCAGAAATCCTAGTGATATAGAAAGGATCCTTACAGAGAGTCACAAAGTTTTCCTTTAGCCAGACATACATAGACATAGATATGTATGTAATTTGGTATCGAACCACTTTATAATAAGACACTACATAGTACGTCCTCATCAATACATGTGATGAATATTCTAACAGACTCATTACATCCACGCGTGCTTTCCCACACCGTACTGAACATGGGACCAATTCGTTTTATTGTACATATTTTACAGGAAAAATTAAATGAAGATATTATCATTGGTATATGGCATGTTATATCTTTTGGTCGTTTGGGCAGCCTGCAGCGGCTGATCACAATATCATAATTATCACGAAATTTTTCTGTTTCTAAATGACTGAGAGACTACCCGCACGGTCAAAACTACTAGGTGACAGTTCCCAATGCATCGTAAGAAAACTGATTTGTAGATAGGTAACTGACATCGTCTTAAACAAGTTAATAATTAAGTGCGTAACTTACATCGACGTCAAGTTCCATGATGGAGCCATCGAGGAGTTCCACCTTGACCTTGACGACGTTGCCTGAGGGGCGGCGCCGCGGCGAGGCCTCCTTGGCCTTCCCCTTCGCATCCTCCTTCGCCACTCCCTCCGGCATCTTGCCGCTCGACCTTCAGAACCTGGAACGAAACAACGCTTTTATTAGTCGTCAGGAAGATTTTATTGCGGTAATTGTATTTATAGTAGGTAATAAAAAACAATTATCGATTGGGTATTTGGACTCGGGGTCCCATAAATTGTGACCAGACACCGAGAGATAGGCAGGAAAATCCTAACCTAACTGTGATTCCTATATTACCAGCCAAATCTGGGAATATGTAATGAGAAATCTCCCTTAAGGTCTTTAGGAAAATGTTCAACCATTACTTTTGCCGAATCAAACAATAAAATACTAATGTACATTGTCACAACTAGACCTTGACAACTAAAATGTACTACAGAACAGACGGCCGACATCTACAAATAAAACTTATTTTCGTAATATAAACAACAATAAAATAATTGAGTCGTGTTGTCATAGCGCGGGGCCGGTAAAACAGAGGTCGTATCATTGGCACTGAGACTGCCCACGCAGTTACGATGTACTACGAATCGGAACTACTAAAGTCAATATACCTAGCGAACTTGTATTATATGGACAAATATTTATCTAACATATTAAGAACACTTGTTTACGTTAATAGCTAAATTCTACTATACAACAGACAGGTTTATTCCCGCAAAGTGATATTTTAAATTAAACTATCTCTAATTGTAGCAGCGCAATAATCGCCGCGCTGTGTGTCGTGGAATGCTGCTCATGAATACGAGCCTCTAGCATGGCTTGAAACTAGTCGAGTTCCTCGTCAAACAGTTACGTGAGTAAGCCAATAACACAATAATTAATTTAGGATGTCTCACGAAAGTTAATCCCTTACTTATCTCCCCTTAAAAAACTTAATCTCACTCCTTCGAACCACTAAGATCCATGACCATCTACTACAATCCTTGCATATTTCTTTTGCCTATGGTTCCTCACACACTTTTGCCTATCATTCTTCACAGTTTCAAGCATCTAGTCAAATACACCCACGCCCAATTGCACACAAGTACATCAAAACTACATTTTAGTATGTTCGTGTCATAAGCCTTTTTAAGCCAAATTCCTTGCACAATTCTCCTAAATAACTCAACCGACGCATATGTAATCCGATGCACCGCTGAATTAGAATTTTACGAGTTCCTCTTTAGAAGCGAAGCGTTAAAACTTATCGGATGGAGTTTATGTAGGAACTGCGCTAATAAACGGGCAAATAGCGCATCGAGTAGGAAAACCAATGAAACTGTTAATGGCTATACATTAAACTGTGTCTGGTGTGTTTGGCATGTGTGTGTGCCGCCCTAAAATGTGGTAGGTAAACCTATATCTGTAATATTAAGTTTACAAATGACTACTTAAGCAGTTTGTATTGAATTACTCTATCAAAGCGATAACCTGTAATATTAAAGCTCTATTTTCCACATTACTATACTTATTCCTTTAGAAAAGAATCGTACAGTATATGGATTTTATGCGCACTATTACACGTTAGATTGGTTATGTAAACTGGGACATAAACCACAATATATGGTTGTAGATGACTACATCCTTATTAACAAGAAACTAAATTCTATCCCTATAATACCAGCTTTTTTCTAGCTTGGCACTAAGGACTTCTTTAGTGGGCCAAATTGCAAAGAACTCCTTCGACTAAGTTATTGCAGAAGGAACATTGAACTATACTGTTTATCTTTAGATGCAATGAGTAATGCAAGTGGAATCATCTTCGACCTTCCAGCGACACACGTAGGTTGCATAAGGAGACCCGAGCGATACAATGGCGTGGTGCGTCCGCGCACGCCGTGGGAACTCGCTGTTGACTATTTTGTACGATCATTGGAACTATACTATAAATATTTACTTACATTTTGTAAATACTACTAATAACTTTTGAGACAAACTCAGCTCAGTTTTCCTTTTGATCAGGGTATAAGCATACAGTATTAACAAATCAGGTCACAAGACGACCCCTGCCGAAGATAGACTTCCCCAATAACTTTCAGATCGCCCAGTGAAAGCAATCTGCATTTCTCCAAACTATTGTCAGTAATTTTTCAGCATTGATCGTTACACGGCATGGCAAAGCCCCTCCTTCCACTGGACTCTTCGTTGAGCTTTCAGTGCAATCAATCCTTTTCATAGGCATTAAGTTCTTCCAGTTATCTCCATCTGGGTCTGCCGCGACGTCTATTAACGTTAGTCGTGTCTATTGAGTGGTCAGTAAATTACATGTGAATAAATAACTGAAAACCCCTAATAAATTCCTTTACTTGCTTTACGTTTTGAGCTGACACAAGCATTTAGAAACTAATTAATCTCCTACATGTCACCCCTACACTAAAATGTATACAAACAGACTATAATCCAATCTAGTCCCAAATCCACTAAGGTCGACAGTTCAGCCAGCATTTATCCCTAATGGAGATGGTATTACCAGCGTAATGGAACACGGTTCCAATCTCCAGCGATAACTAAATTATCTAGGCGTGAGTTAGCTAGCTAGCTTAAATGAATTACGGCCAGCCCTTGTGCCGGCCACGTCGTTTAATGACGATGTTAGATGCATAATGGTATACACGTCAAGCTTATTAGTTAGCAGGAGTGACGTCGTCTGGAAATTAAGGCTTTGAATAATAAAGGTTGATGAAATGCTAATATAAAAAGTGAAGATATTTATAATCCCATATTCAAAATATTCAAGCAACTAACTAAACTCTCTAGTTGTTGCGCAACTCATCTTCACCACCACCCCTTTCATCATCATCATCATATCAGTCACAAAACGTCTACTGCTGAGCCTCTCCTGATTACCTTCTAGAATAACCGCACGGACAATAGGAAACGACCATCATTCATCTTCATTCAGCTACCCATCCATCAAAGTCATCTATCTAAACTTTACACTACGACTGGTTTATGACAAATAAAATAGCAAAGCAAACAGACAGTCTTGCTTTTACAACTAACTACCCAGTACGCATCTCCAACATACCTAGTTTTCCTCATGCCTCAAGTGGCTCCATCTAGTCAGTCTCGTTACAATTATAGCATGTTATTATACAATTACACCGAGCCTGTTGGTCTGCGATTATCTGCTGAGCAGTTTGATTGGAGTCCTTTATTGCTGTGCTGTCGCGCCGGGCACAGCAATTATTGTCAAGTCGTGGGCCATATGCCGGAATTTATCACGATTGTATCTAAGCTAGTTGGCTGGTACTAAAGTGAATATGAAACTAGATTTTGTCTAAACATAATCGTATGATGTCATCTTGTAGTATTTATTATTATTCTATGCGAATAAATGACTTCATTTTGGTATGCGACGTTGCAAACCTTATTATAAAACTTTGTAACAAATAAGAATTTATAATCCTCTATAGAAGACAATATCTCTAAAAATACTTTGCAATAAACTAAAAATCCCAAAAGGAAATCTTATGCAGTGCTACAAATCAGAGTTTATCCGTATTTATCCTCACAATCTCTCGTATCTTGTATCAAAAATGTTCTATTTTCCTTTTCGGGGCCTCATGCTGGTAGCGTCTGGTCTCCTAATTCTTACAATTGAGTTTACACGGCCGCGCCGCACCGAACGAATGGCAACCGGAGATGAAGTATATTGGAATTCTGTACTTGGGAACATATTGCAAAGAAAAAGGCAATATGATAACCCTAATATTTCAACGAAAATGTATTCGCAAAAATGAGTTATTTTGGCTTTACCTTCCTTAGAAAAAGCAGTCACAACATTATGACACATAAAACTAATAAGCAGAAAATTTCAAAAGGCCATTTGTTGAACAAACGGCTTCCTAATACCAGAAGTAATTAACTAGCATCGAAGCATAGTGCCGTTGTTACACTGCCAGATTTGACGCCTGTACATCTTTATTCGCAGAAAATTTAGCATTAACGGCCGGTACCCTGCAATTTGTTTAATGTTCGGATACACGCTCGGCAGAGATTTTGTTGGAGCATGCTGGCGGAGTGCCAAACGTGAGTCAGTAAGGCAGGGAGCATACGGTCAGGTTTAGTGGGGGATTATGTACTTAGGAACTTATTTAGGAAACGTTTTTATGGAAATCTTGTTAGCACTTACTGTGTTTTCTGATTGTTCATTTACAGGTTTAATTTCCAAAACTTAAAATAAGTTATTACGATTTTTACTTTCAGTCAATAATAATGGTAACTCTATCTACACAGATGAAACAAGAAATATTTGTTTATAATGTGGTAGGTACATAAATAATAGATTTAAAATAGTAGTGCTAGTCACTACATAAATAATAGATCAATGTTAGTATAACAAGGAACAAAATATTGTAGATAGTAAGTCTACATAAGATGACGTAACTCTCGAATGCAATTCGATTGATAAGAAACCACTAGTGTAGTCTGCCCCTAAGGAATATAATACTTGTATTCTCACCGATTTGTTTGTATACGATAAGTTTATTGGACAGTATCGATTTATTGAGTAAATATCGATATATCATATTGTATTTACGGTGTATTTGATTCACTACGGTGCAACGTTCGTAGTATTTCTATTTTTAAAGTGAATCCACTCGTTATGGTAGTGTGAAAGTAGTAGGTATGAGTGAATAATCGATTGAGGAAAAAGATTTCTATTCAAGAGTGTTTAAATTAATAAGTACTCTAAATATAGTAATGTATAAAGTACCTACATCTCCGATTCGTCTCTATGCCTAGGAACCCGATATTTTATAAAATACCAAGACTTAAACAGGACACATACAAGTTCGTGGCACTACCTACGCAAGTACACATTATGGCACCCACGAGAGAGCAGGCGCCTATTCGAGGAGCTTATAAACTTATAATTGACAGGGCTGCACGTCTCGCCTGAAGGCTGGAGGCTGGAGGCTGGAGTTAAAGCTACAAACTGACAAACTCGGTGCCGCGCCGCCTACCGTCTGCTAATTGAACTAAAACGAACCAACTGTACTCTTGGGCCTGTGCTGGAAACTTTCCTTCATATTTTTTTTTTAAATTTGATCCCGGTTTTTTTTTCGTTGTAGAATTTATAGTGGCTGTTCCAACTGTAATATATGTTTTTTGTTAATTTCTTGCATACTTCGGTAATGTACACCAAGTTTATGCAACGAAAGATTTTTATTACAAAAGAGAACAGTTGGAGCGTGCTATGAAAACATATTTGATATCTTTAAAAGAATAACTGTATCTAATATTTTCTAGATGATTTATGTTTTCGACATACATAATATTCTTAGGTTAACGACTTTTAATCAAACGCATAAATCATGTCAAATAAAGCCATGCGATACTACAGTTAGAAACTAGTTACAATTCTGTTTACAATTTCAAAGGCCTTTAGATAAGGAAAACCGTTTAAATTGCTAATAAATTGAATTCACAAGGATAAGTGGAGCATTATGCTTGCATAATGTATAGTTTGCATAAGTCAATAGCATCGACATACATACGACGTGAAATATATTCACGAATAAGCTTACATAGTTGCATCCTCCAATAGTTAGTTGATCGGTTGAGAACGTCACTGGTAATTTGGCATACAATGAAATCCCGTATTATGAATTCTAATAATAAAAAAAGGCAATTGGCAATATCTATACTAATATTATAAAGCTGAAGAGTTTGTTTGTTTGATTGTTTGTTTGTTTGTTTGAACGCGCTAATCTCAGGAACTACTGGTCCGATTTGAATAATTATTTTTGTGTTGAATAGCGCATTTATCGAGGAAGGTTATAGGCTATAAATCATCACGCTACGATCAATAGGAACCGAGCAGAGCGGGTGAAACCGCGCGGAAGTAGCTAGTTACATATACCCGTTGTATATCGGAACGCAGATCTATGCGAGACACAATGTGTTTTCTATTGTGTCTCATATAGCAGTATATAGTATATAGTCTGCCAGCAGATAAAACGTTAATCCCATGTACTTTTTAATATGACCCTAAAACAAGACATCCACTTACACCAAAAAAATTACCATCAAGGAAACATCACTAATGAACATAGGTAGGTAATTAATAAACATAAATAGCATGATCATCATCGGCAATAACCTTCATAGGCTCAAACACTTTAAACAAACCAATGACAGACCCTGACCGGGCACAATGACGTGACATCATGGCGCCTACAGTAGTCAGTATGACAGAAACTTTAAATGGCCCTACGTGAGTCAGTGTATTAACATAATATCATTCTGTACTGAGGTCAATTGGCCTAGGAACAGGAGTCCAATGTATTGGAATGTTTATTAGTACTCTCTGTCCACAGGTGGACGGTCAATTAAGTTATGATGATTTGATGAATGAATAAAATTTAAGATTTCAATCCTATCTGGACTACAAGATTCCAGTAAGTAGTTTGAAGCTGACGACGACTAACTAGCGTACACAAAGACATTTAATGATTACTTAAACTATTCCTTCATCACAATTTTGTTCCGAAAACGACTGCTTAGGACTGGGTTAAGCAACCATAAGCAGATTCTGAGTACGGCAGTATAATTATTAAACAGGTTTCACCGTAATATTATTTTGTTACAGCTACGTCGTAATTCCTAAAACCAACCCTTTTAATTCCCATAAAAAAACAACAACAATACTCGTAAAATACGGTACCTAATGCAGTTTTATTTAAAGCGAGCTTTGAATCAACAACAAATCAAGTCAACAATTAACGCCAACTCCGGTAATCAGAAGAGAAACAGCTGTCAATGGAAAACAAACGTTCTAATGAACAATAGAAGCCACAGACTCCAATCTAGATCTCTCCATTGAGAGTAACTCAGTAACTGAACAAGAATCTCATTTACCCTTCCTAGATTAAACTAGACTTGGTGGCGCTTCACCTAATTAAAGTGACAATAGTACGGGAGACTTGCCGTCTGCGCCGCGGCAACTCCGGCCCAGGCTAGGAAACCTTGTTAGATCAACTTGTCGATACGGCTTATTGGAAACTTGGTCAATTAAACTAGGTACTGGATGAATAACTTGGCTTAAGTTTGTGCTTGGCTAAAGAGTTTTTGCATTGTACACATCTTAGAACTACAAAAAAATGCTTTATCGTGAGAAAAAGTTAAAAGAAATCATATCTTAATAACAATGCAGTTGTATACAGAGCAGTACAGAGAGTACAGGCGTCATGTAGTACAAGATTACAAGTTACTTCCTCACGCAGTAACTCAAATGTACTTAGTTAAGTACCAAAACCAGACGCCGGGGGCAACGACCTCAACAACTGCGTAGACCTACTTACTTTGTAAAACGCGCGAATATTCATTGTTACCTTCTATGACAGGCTAAATTATTTCCTACACTCTGTATACTCAACTCATTGAATTTATGAACGTAAATGTTTTCTTAAGAACATAAACATGACAAGAGATCAAGGATTTTATGAGCCAGTGTTCTAATATGGGAGGGCTCTCCCAAAGAAGAAGAAAGTAATTAAAACTCATTGGTTTATTGATGACCACCTATGGATCGTTTGATGTGAAGAGACGCAATGACGACTGGTTCTCCCACATAGTTAAGATCTGAAGACTTAACATGAATGAGTATTTAAAGAGATAGGTATCAATACCAAAATAAGATTGAGTAAGTAAAAATTTTAATACTGTCGTTCATATTAGAGCACCATATTAGCATACCTGCCTGTTTTGATTGAGGACATCCTTCCACAATCATGAAACGAAAATAATCTTGCTAAGTTGACAAAGAAAATAGAGCAAGTCCATAAAACAAGAGAGTAGTAATAAACATCGCAGGAGCCAGACAAATAAGAACATAACTCAGCCAATTTATTCGATACAGACTCAATCGTAAGCGATTACAATCTAGGCAAGAAGAATAAGTAACACATGCTGGCTGGAGACACATTTATACAGAAGAATGGTGTTGAGAGAAAGGCTGAAGAAGCCATTATGATTGGCAATGATATTCTTAAAACATTGAAGGTCTATAAAATTTAAGGTAATCGATGTAAAACTAAATATTCCACAAGACACAAACAACCAAGAAACGACAGTATATTCACGAGGAAATAGCGAATTGGATAAATGAGATTGGAAAGAGGATATATTAATCAAGGAACTCCATTCACGTACAAATCTCAGTGCTCTGGGGTAGGTCTGAGAGGCGCCGCGATGGCCGCATGGCGTCATCCACTTAGCTGTTTTATTAGTTAATTTAGTCAGCCCGTCGCCTATTTGTGTCTACGCCTGTGTATATTGAGATTGGCAACTTGGTCGTGCTCAATGGCAGGAATTTTAAACGTTTTATTTGTGGCATTGAGAAACAGGACCAACCAAGCTATATTTTGTCTTGAGTTTAAGTAAAAATAGATTTCAACGTTCATAAACGCCTAAGGAACTGTTAAATTTACTTAAAGCAAATGAGCCATAACATTTAAGGAATGTAGTGTTACTACCTTTCCAAAAATATTAGCACTTTTACTTTTCTCAACACTAAATATTTAACTGAACATAGACACAGACAAAAGCCCTGTCTTCACTTATTTCGTGAGCAATAAAACTAGTTGCTGTACAGTGCTGAGCTTTAGTCATGAGTCAGAGGTTACACAACTTTCTGTATTGAACTTGAACCATCACGCTAAGGGCAAGGGCAAAGATACCAAGTACTATTATCTTTCTTTCCACAGTTAGAACCCATGGCAATACGATTATTTATAGGCTTATAAATAAATGTGTTTACATTAACAGTAATGTACTGAATCATCGGACGCATGTGCTATCGTACTCGTAACTCGTAATGCTACTACAAAAATACTGGACCGACAATTTTATTGTTGTGATTCAACATTGATTTATCGTTGGGTAATATTGCTATTTATAGAGAAACGTCTGTAATAATTCCAGTGTTCTGGCTCTAATACCATAATCTTTATTGGAACATAAAGTTAAAGCCTTAGAGAACAAAATGAAACCTAAATTAAAACTCTAGAATTTGATACTAAACTTAACAGATTTATAACATTTGAACATGTGGAAACAAAACCAAAAATAGCGAACAACACATCACCACTTAATAGTAAAGTTCCAGCAGATATTGTATACGGAGCGTGTATCGTACGCCACATAAATAACAACCGATGGTTACGCACGGTTACGACTCGCCATAATTTACGATTACTTTGAACATTAGGAAGGGAACAATCTGTTCGTTAAATGCTGATTCTCAAAGAAGAAGGGTTTGAACTGAAATATGACCCAAAATATTTAGATATAAAGGACCATAATCCCATAATCCACAAAAGAGACAAACCTCCAAACAAAATAAAATTTAATACAAATCCACTCGTTTCAAATCTAACATCAACAAATACATATATGCAATCTTGCTAGAATTCCCAAACAGAAAATAACTAAACCTTAGAATTTATTCAAAAGATCCTCGCATGAAGGTCTCATACAGAAAACACGGCGGCGCCAGACAGGCAAAACTTCCAAGTTTAGTTCCACTCAATAATATTCCGTTTCCATGGCTATACTCGCAGTTAGCATATCTTTGGTTCCATCTCCGTCCTATTTCAAATGAAAGAACTAATATTTCAGTTCCGGACGATCCATATCTGAGCATCGGAGGAAACATCTGCAAATTGGAATGTGAACTGGAGCTATTGGAAATATCTTTTTAATTTACTTTTAGATGGCTTTTACGACTTCGTATCTATGATTAGATTGGAAAATTGCTCGTTTGATATTTTAAATACTGGAATATGTTGATAGCAATATTAGTATCTAAACATATTTCCAACAACATATCTCCTGTAATCCCCTAACTCATCACATTTCGTCCGGATCGATGCACACCTACAGGCAGACGGTCGCAAATCCATTATTCACGCGTCCAACGCGGTAGGTACTAGGTAGACGCGTCGACAGACGCTTGACGCCTCTCCGTAAACAGAGGGTGCGGATAGAGATATGAGTACGAGCGAATTGTTTGTTTATGCAGATTCCGATGTAAAAACAAAACACTGGGAAAAATGTATTCGTTTCTCACAAGTAATGCCGTGTTTTGGATGCCTTTTATGACAATCGATATTTCCTCACCAAAGTTATGAATCATATAAGAATTCGGTTTGTAAATAAATATTAAGACCCTCATAGCAAGGATGAAACAAAGAGAAGGATCTATTTTAGCAACTTTAAGAATCCACGAGCACGTGCTTGGAACTTTCCCTAATAGATAGGGAACGACATTAACCCACAATAGGACAATCAAGGCTTCACAGAGGGGAGACAGCTAATGACCTAACAATTGGTGCCCTCAAGCGAAAACCAACTATGGCAATATGCCAGAGACCAAATATTTGAGTAGAAACACAATCTTATCGTCATGTCGACGCCAAAAATCCTGATTGTTAGAAATAAAACTTTATATCAGTTCCCAGGAACTTTCTCACGAAACCGACCGAATTTATTTAAATGCGGCCATGGCAGACAGTTCCTCAGAACACATAAAACGCATCAAAGCATTGATTTCAGGGAACAAAGTTGGAATTTAAAACGAAAGTTTATTCGATTGGTGGGTACCCCTACAAGTTTAGGGGAGTTATAACATTGCCATGGAATTGTGGACTTGTGGCTGCACGCAATCGGAATAGAGGTATTAGGAATGTTGGCAATGGCGTTGTTTGAGATAAACGTTGGTTTTATTGTTTATTCGGTTTCCATTGTGGGGTCATGGACACAATAAAAGTTCCTACACACAAAAATATCATAGCTGTACAAAGGATACATTGAATCCAAAAGTCAATAGTTATTTAATACTATGATACCTAAGCCAAGATAATTCGCTGTCCACTGGTATAAAAATTCTATCGGCAGTTTTGAAGTATATATATTCAGTACAAGCAAATATTTGTTTAATATATAAGGATTACTTGGAGTAGCAACAAATAAATATGAATTGTCACACGAACAAACATTAGTATGCACATGAGCTACAATGCTGCATCGGAATAGCTTCTAAACAGTTGTAAACAATGTAACGAGTGTTTGTGCGACTGTGACTATGAACAAATTGAAATTTCATTGATATTCTTATATTATGTTCAGACGTGACATTTTAGTTTACTAGCAGATGCAATAAGCAGTTGCTAAAACCGGTGTATTATGAATATTGAAGCTTATATTTATGACTATTAAAATGCTTTTAGATTGTCGCCAACACACGTATAGTTGTAAAACTAAGCATCTAATGTTAGTGGAATTCCAGCACGCTATGGGCAGTCACACTTGGGGCATGTGACATAACACCATAATACAATTAACGCATAAGTTTAATATCGCGAGTGCGGCCGGCCATGGCCACGCCACCCAAATAATTCACTTAATATGATATATGCGACCTACATGCGGCTATTAATTAACAGCACCGACCAGGGCTGGCGAGACACACTTTTTTATTGGACTTTTATAAATGGGTTATTAGATATGATAACCCCATTGCGAGACAAAAAAAGTAATTAATATTTTCTAAAATACAATTTGCCCAAATTATGAATACAATTAGTAAAATAAAATAACCTGAAACACAATGCCCTTCTAAATTATAATAACCATTTAATTAGACTAACTAGTCTATCTCCATTAGGTAGATCAACGATGACGATAACCAAGGTATCCTTTCGTTATCATATCTATTTTAGGACAGGAAAACTATGAATGCCAACCGCAGTTTAATAACCCAGTTTTCCTCGACAGCAAACATGGTTATGACCTAACCACGAAGGCGTGGCTCGCAATCGTGACATTTATGTTTTGGGATCGCCCGTTTACCCTGCGAGGTTACTCCGTATTGTAGGCAGGGCTCAGCTGGGCCAGTACAATATCAACAGTAAAAGTATACAGGATTTTGTGAACACTGACCCAATTTCGCTGGAGGGAAATTGGAAAAGGAATAAATAAAGGATGAAAGGCATTTGAAGAGAACGATACACATCGAATGAATACTGCAATTCTTGAATAAAGGACAATTCCATATATTGCATACTACAAAAGGGTTGCTTTAAAAAAGAAAGTAGGGATAGGATCAAGTTCTTAATGTACCAACAACCCTACACAATAATACAAACATTGAGCTGGAGTCCAGACAATTACTGAGAATATCTGGCACGGTTACTCGATCAATTCATAGAATCGTATGCTCGTATGTTTTAATTATCAGCCTGGAGTCGCCAGTTTCTGTTTACAATTCTACATAGCTGTCCACTGCGACAGTAACGTACTTTATGAGGCATGGAATACGGAGCGCCTGTTTATTAGCCAAGATATCTATTAGATGGGAGCACTTAAGAAAGTCCAGTTATCACACGAAGATGGGTATACCTACGTAAAATAATGCCAAGGATAGTCAGACACCCAAAACTTTGACAACTTGTCAAAGTCTAACCAACTTGAGCGGATCCTATGGTGTAGATATCAGTCTTTCCATTTAAAATACCGACGTTTAATCGAATCTGGTCAATACTCAACGCTGTCCCGAACTCCAAAAAGGGCAGGCAGAAACAGAGATCACTTATTAGTCTAAATCCTAAAGGTATTCCAACCAGTAAAAAATTTCCAGGTCATTTACCTCACAAAACAAATAACTTCAACTGACATTTACCTAAACCTCTTTAACCCTTCGTATGTTTGGAACGTGGATCCACGCGAGACACAATGTGTTTTCTATTGTTGTCTTATATACGGCACACGAGAGGTTAATCAATGTAAGACTTCAGTAGGACATGGCCAAGGACATTTGAATACGAATTATGTATCATACAATTGCTTGCTAATTCACTTTTAAAACAAAAATAATGATGTCATTGAGGCAGTTCTCAGGACAATATAATGTGATCATGGAGTCATTATTATTTAGCGTGAGAATAACTAAGTTGCTGTAATGTTGTTACACTGAGCGAGTGACAAATTGTCGACACATGTTTTACATTGTAGTCCGGAAACTGTGTTAGAAAACTATGTCATACATAACTTAGCCGAAAATAGGACTTCTTTCTATATTATTAAGTGACAAGAACTTGAACGCATTAAGAGCCATTATCTATGGCATCATCATCAGCCGAGAGACGTCCACTGCTGAACAAAGGCCTCCCCTTTAGTCCTCCACGTAGAACGACAAGCCGCCACCTGCATCCACTGGCTCCCTAGTCTTAATATATCTATCTCTAGATTACTAGATGTAACATCAATAGAATGCATCAAGCATCATTTCTTATAACAAAACCTACAGAATGACTCGTTAACTAGGAGTGGTCTAACCGAAACCACTACTTGTGAAAATAAACGCACTTCTTAGATAGTAAACATGTAACATGAGAACAAACTTGATCCTTTATCAAAACAGTATCGATCGTAAGTGTGGAGGAGAGAGCCAGAGACAGTAGCCGTAAGCTGGGCCTACGCACGTGTGGGTGTTATTATTGTCGGGTGGAAATAACCAACACGAATGTAAAGGTTCCAGCATTTGATATTATATTATGGACATATTCTCTTAAGGGTTCTTTTGGTATCTTTACTAATTTAGAACAAGGCAAAAGTCATATCTTGGTACTGGGATAAACTTACAAGACTTTTTTGGAGATAGGGTTCAATTTTAATTTTATTATGGTGTCATCTTTTTATGCATGTTAAAGACTCGAAACTCTCAGGATAAATACCTTAGTTGACAAACCTATCATTATTCATACATCAAACTATGGCATAATTAATAGATTCCAACAAGGCATACAATAAAATTCCCTACCATTTATCAACAATAAACAATTTTAGACGCTCCAAGCGTTTCATTAAGCCGCATTCACACGCAGCGAGCAGCGGGCAAGTGACAAAGAATATTCGCGCTATCGCACTCGCATCGTGCACACGTTTGCATGACAATGTACGTACTTGATTAAAATACTCAAACAATGCACTCGCGTGTTTATTGTACAAGTACACTGGACTTCCACTAAATGCGCCTTTTTTTAAAACGGGCGTTTTTATAATGGGAGAAATATAAGTAATGCTGTGTAAGGTAATGGCGGACTACTGATTAGTTTTAAATGGCCAGTTTTATAGCATTGCACTTGTAACCTAGTTTTCCTTGGCGAAGTTGAAATTTGAATAAAGATATTGAAGTATGAAATAAACTGGTGGAGGAGTGTATTCATATTTATATTAAGAGCAACGTGAAACTAAAGCTAATATAGCAGTCAAATAATTTTTAGTTAGCAGTTAATATTTAACACGCCAGTAAAATTCATAAGTTTAATTATCCAGGCATTTTAGACGAAAGAGCTGTAGAAATATTCCGGTCACGACGAGGCAAATAAAACCTGACCCAGTTCTTAATTCGCGCGAAATAAATAGGATTTAACGAGTCTCAGACATAGAGAAAAAGGTATTAAATCGATCTAAACTGTTTGATGTTAGTTACTTCGACCACATTACTGATGAAGACCGACATGACATATAAACATAAATGTACTAAAATTTCTTCATAAGAATCGGTATGAACATCAAATTATAACATGCCCATATTAGCGTTGGTACGTGAACGAATCATATCCAAGGTACCTATGTATGTGCTATTATCAAGGTACACGGCAGGGCCTACACAGTTAGGCGTGACGTCACGGGGTCAACGGCCGCCCGCACAGCAATTACGAGTCTCAGACATAGAGAAAAAGGTATTAAATCGATCTAAACTGTTTGATGTTAGTTACTTCGACCACATTACTGATGAAGACCGACATGACATATAAACATAAATGTACTAAAATTTCTTCATAAGAATCGGTATGAACATCAAATTATAACATGCCCATATTAGCGTTGGTACGTGAACGAATCATATCCAAGGTACCTATGTATGTGCTATTATCAAGGTACACGGCAGGGCCTACACAGTTAGGCGTGACGTCACGGGGTCAACGGCCGCCTGCACAGCAATTACGTTGCAGGAACGGGTTGTATGGTAGAAAAACTATGAGCCGTAGTGTTATTAAGTGGCAGAAAGTGGCTGTTGAGCGAGTGGTGGTACTTGCCACCTGAACCAATTTAGTAGGCGGAGTGGTGGAGCTTACTGTGCACGAAGAGTGATGCTGTGCTACAGATAAATAAATCACGTCTTTTCATTTATACTTTCCCAGACATTAAAGACCCTTTCACAAAATTCTGCATCACTAAACAGTCCAAACAGAAGCTAAATCTTTCAAACAAATTATGAAACCTTTACAAATACCTCAACATAAATAAACATGCTAAAAAGCCCCCATGTTTACACAAAACACATACACAAGCATACAATTAAGTACGACGGCATATTTTACACACATACAATTAAACAGAGACGGACAGACAGTGAAATATTACAATCAATGCACGTTGCAGACGACGGGTTAAAATACGAGCTCGTCCCGAAAGTCACTGGACCGGTTCTTGGGTTAAGGGTAGACCTACATTGTAACTGGGATGAGAGCATTTGGAACCGATCCGTAGATACAATCCCGAGACGAATTAGGACATAATACATAAGTTCGCCTTTTCATTGTATTGAGTACATTTAAGATTAAAAAAATACTGGTTGTACAAAGTAAGGTCTCTTCTCTCTTAAGAACGAGTCATGGTTGACATGAAATTGTTGCAAACATCATAATGTTATATCAAATAAATAGAAAAAACTAAGCTTATGTTCTGTGCAGCATCTCACTAAGATATTATCACAGACAACACGAACTGAATGACCCAATAACTCTAAAGACAAAACATTTCCGTGATTTGTACAGCTGTGCCTTAAATCTAAAAGATTACCAAAATAAAGTCGGTTAAAAAAATAAAGATGAACGTACAAACAGAGTCGATATAGTGTACACACGCAAGACAAGCTTTCTTTGTTATGTTAAATCTGTTGATGGCTACTCGAATACCCCAATGTGAAATGCATCAACGAAAGTTATTTATTTTCTTTTTGAGATAATAATTAACTTTCTTTCTATCACTCATAACGTACTGTTTAGTCAATTAACTTGAAGCAATTTCTTTATGTGATCTACAGAGTTTATGATGGTTTAACTTTAACTTATAGGAATTGCATGTGCTTGTTTGATAACAAATAGAAAGATCTTCTCATATGGCTCAAATTCCTGCACCTTTTACGGTCCTACTCAAAACCACTCATCATCAATGTTTGTCCGTTCATTAAATATGGTGATGTGTGTGTGTGTGTGTGTGTGTGTGTCAGTTTCCCCGCATTACCACACAATGCTAAACAATGGATCCTTCCACGTCGCGCGTTCATTGTTCATCTGTCAAACGCTTTAGCTTTCATCGACGTGTCCGAATGTCATTGGCATTTTTTTACCAACTTGTAATTGGAGATTGAGAGAAAAAATCCTTTGAAAAAGTATTCATGATTTTCTATATGCTCTAAAATAAGCAAAAAGCTATCCGTATACTAGTTTTTTTACAAGAAGAAATAGATAATAGATTACGTGTCAAAGATCAATCTTATTCATCGAAAATACGAAATACGAAATTCAATATCTGTGGTCCTTTGAGCCGGTTCTACATATTGATGGCATTATATTTAGACCAAACGGCCATGAGTCATTCCTCTTGAAAACTATCAATATTCAAGAGGCCTCATATCTGCACAATGTAGCATGCAAAAGGCATAATAGTGCAATAAATAAATACTAGCGATACTCAGTGGCATTGTTATCGCACCCGTGTCCATTCACACAGTCATATACAAACAAATCATTGGCAAATGAGAATTAATCACGCATACGCATACACTAACGCATTCGTACGAACGAACAAATCGATCAAACAGAGCCTACAAGTTTCTAAGAGTCGCGTGCTTCATTATTTGTAGAAATATAGATAGATATGTTGACACAAGTGTTCCAACTAGCTTGTTCGATAACTTGTTCTGTTTTATTTGTTGAAGAAAGTATCTTTACAATCTTATTTTTTAAGTATTTGAAGCACTAAACATGCACTTAAGTGTTGACAGAATATGAAAAGCGGAAGATGGCGTATTTACATATGAGAACATCGAAATTTTAAACCGACTAAGTTGGAAAATTGATGTGATCTTGGTAAGGCCTTTAGCCGGTATTGATAGGTTCGCTAAAATAATTAATTTACCTACATACCTGGTAACTAATAATCGTAAAGAATGTAAAATGAAAGGTTTGTATTAGATAGGACATTACCCAAATACGAAAATAGCTCCGATAAGGATGATAAAATCATTTTTTCACTTAAACCAAACCAAGTACTAGGCCACAAGGTAAACTATTTGGAAGTCCCACAATAGTCGTGCCTTCACGCTTGAGTAAATCGGCCGTAGGCAGTGTATCCGATAACCGAATCCGACTACAACGTTACTTCATTCTCATTGTTTATTGTACAATAGGTACTTTTTGTCAAAGGAATCTACCTAAAGGATCATCTTAGTAAAGTTCATTAGTAATAAGAATTTTCGTAATGTAATATGCTATAAATTAAAGTTCGTGTGTCCCTAGCCTACATACAAGTCCCTTGGCCCCAGAACAGTGACAAATACGAAGGCAACCTCGTCGGTCAATTGTGCCCGTACCACATGAACTCACATTTAATTAAAATACCATTCTTTATTTATCATCACTGGACGAAGCTATGAATATAAACCCCCCTGTATAATTACAAAATTTACCTTTTAGAAAGAGAAAAACAAACCACTATCCCTTTCTGTTGACAAAACTGCAACAGAGCGTGAAGTTTTCGTGTGGGTCAACGAATTTGTAGTACAAAACGGGGGCAACGTGTAGCAATATATTAACCTGTCATCAACGAAATAATGTGGAATACCTGTCCAAGTAGCACAGACATGCTTTTGAAAACAAGACAATGCAGGATACAAGTGAAAAAAGCAATTAATCACCCACTGCAGAAATCGGTCCAAAATTTATACACCTGAATGTATTTGGCAGCAACGCTTGTCCAATTTACTAAAATCACACACACCTTTGGGAAAATGTACAATTTGAATCCACTCCAACTAACTTTAGCAAAATGATAGTGTAACAGGCACATTTAGGAAGAACTCTCCTCATAACATTAAATTAAACCGATTGTAAAACAAAGCCCGCGCTTTAATCCTGACTCCAATAAAGTGGATTAACTTTTCACATAACGAGATTACCACTGCCCCAGTTTTAACTGAGCACTGGGTTTTAGGACTATTTTCTTATTGCTAACTCAGGAACAAGACGATCTTACTAAAGCAAATGTATTTTTAGAATATCAGTCTTGGTATGTAGAAAATTTGCGTGTCGTAAATAGCCCATGATTTAAAGTCAAATCAACAGCAATAACACAAAAGCCGGTTTACTCTACAAATTAGTAGGAAAAGGGAAAAAGGAAAAAACTCATTTTAAACTGTAGTAGGGGTTCTGGCAGCGCGCCAGCTTTCTGAATCAATTACCACGAGTTCAGTGGCACTTTATCATTCGTATACCTGTTGTACTCATACTCACGTAATCTCTATATTAAAAGTACGTAGGAGTTCAACAGCTTTAGTGTGAATATTCATACAAAGACAGAATTGATTTCATTGTATTCATAGTGTGTATGAAAGGCAAAAACCAATGATATAGCACTGGGCGCTGATACACAATGACTATCATTTCACCGGGGCCATACACTCACGTAAATGAAAAGTCAATTTATTTGCCGTGCTTTTAAGCTATTAGCTTTCGCCGAATCCCCCTGCCCTGTAATTGTTTATAATTTACACGCAAAATGTACCTGTACACTTTAATAATACTCTCCAATCAACGAATTTTACAAAAAGAAATGTCGATGGCCTTTTACTTTTTATGATTAATGTTACATTTTCTAAACATTTTTCTAAGAGAGCCACCACGATAAGATGTGGTAGTCATCCTCCCACAATCTCTACAAACTTTTCCAATCTCCTGGACATTGAAACTTTGCAGCGCCAGCCTGCCTTTGTTGTTGACAAAGGAAAACATCCTCCGTTATCTTCCTATCCCCGTGGGTAAGACATTCAATGCTGGTACAATGTTCAACTTACTCCAGACTGTATTCAATCCTCTATCACTGTTCAAGCACACTTAAGTCACATTAGAGATTTCCAGGCATTGTTCGCGCGTCTTACAACTTCACCAACCCGCACTACAAAACTTTATAAGACAGTGTAAACTTTTGAATCTGAGATTTACTTCTTCACTGTTGAATATTATACTCCGACTCATAAATGTGCGGCGTGCAATGTTCCCGATCACACACACGAGCTACACGTTAGTTAGTGGATGCAGTTTCGCGGCACCTGCCTACTGTCAAATATCGATCGTGCGTGCGTCCGGGTTTCGGCGCTGTGATACGGGTTATGTCCGGTCGACAGCCTCCGGGTCACGAGCCTCGCCTGGACCAGCAGCCGGCAGCGTCATTAAATCAAGCCATGGAATCACGCTAATTAAAACTGATACGTTTCCAGAGCTCCACGTTACATTTTCGCTTTTGTTTCGACGTCCATTTGTGAACGTTTTGGGCTATCATTGTGCCTTCATTTGTAAAAGTTGGATCCAGATGTGGGAGGGATTAATTGGGTCCGAATGGTTACTTTAACAATGGAAACGTCATTTACGCTTCGTATTGAATTGTTACATCTTATTTGGTATTTGGTCGAGTCTACATTCAACCTTTAAAATTGAATTCTCGACACATAATTTTAAACTATACAAATATCATATAATGTCAGGCCATCACTAAATATGAGTGAGGGTGGAGTACAAGCATTACCCAGGGAATTGCAAATAAAAATTCCGCGGCACGACGCATCAAGGGGTGGCAAAGGTCGCCATTTTAATAAAACAGGGAGGCACAGAGTAAACACGGTGAGAGGTGGTGCTGGTCTGGTGGATACAAATTACGAGACCAAATTGAAATTCTGAACCAACTTTGAACTTTTAGGGTCTTTAATAGGAAGAGGCCCAGTGTTATCTATATAGGTTGTCAATTTCAGCTCGATTTAATAAGGGTTCGCTAGGTAATATTTATTAAGAGAAGGCCCCAAAAAATAAATTTGCCTGGAAAATTATATAACTCCTATAATATCAAAGAACTTGTGAATAGACGAGATCAAAACACCGTTATTCACACCCACAGTCGTCATAACATCATTTATTTCAGACACGCCCGGTACAATGGCGGAACTCCTAAATTTGTGGAAGATCAAAATTACCTGTCACATTTCCTGTTGACCTGGTAAATTTATTACGGTACAGGACGATTTCAGCTTTACTCGGGAGCAAGTAACATATTTTGCGGGCAAAGTATAGCTTCGTATTGCGAAATGTTTGGGCAACACCTTAAAATGCTAAATATTTGTTTTGCTTGTAGAGTTTTTCTGTTTGGGGCGAGTATACATATAAAGATATAGTATTTTTATTCGTGTAAAAATTGTTATGCAAGTGCCAAGTACGTAGATTATATTTAATGATGTGCTCGACGTGGTGGCATCGTGAAAAGCACTGAGAGCTAACGCGGGAGAATGCTGATGACATGTAAATGAATAAAAGTGTCGGAGATGTAACGCCTCATTATGCTTTGTGGAGGCAAAGCTGCGGTGGAAACGGTAACAAATTAAAACATTGGATTTTCCTGTGAAAAATCTAACCTAGAAACAAAAAGTACCGTTTCGTTGATACTGATTAAGCAGAAAATCTTTAAACAAAGTTAAAAATCATCACTTAATTTTTCAGTCGACATAAAAAATTACATGAATTGTAATAACTATTTTAGAAACCCTACAATATCACAACAAACCGTCCCCTACAAAGATGACAACACGCAATTCCCAACAAAACAGCCTAATTCAAAATTACGTCACTTAGCGTGACATCCAATAGTCACTGGTATTATGGTGAAATGAAAGACTCAACCCTCCCGTAGAGAGGGGTGAACAGCTATACAACCTTCCCTAAACCGTCCCTGACTGTTATAAAATTGTGATGGACGTGCACGGACGAGATTATGCGGTTCTATTTTGGTTATAACGCCAAAACGATGTTTCCAACACTTTTAGCCTTAAAAGCGATGCCAGCGCCATTTAGTAGGGAAACAGAATTAGCAACACAAACATTTTATTTATTTGTTAACATAATATTGAAAATAGAGAGCTAATTTGTCAACGACATGCTGTCTACGACTGAATTAAAGACAAAGATGTGATGGTTTTACGAACAAATCTCAAGAATTCGGGGTCGACATTCCGATTCCGTCAAAACAAAAGTCGTGATCGTTTACCTAATGGGGCTATGTTACGCACGATCGATCTAACTTACTCGGGAGACTGATCAACTAGAGTAGGCAAACTACTTTTTGGGGCAAATCTTAATGAATCTACGTGATATTTGTTCCGGTAAATCCCAAAAAACGTCATTGGAGACACAAAAAAAAATTGACAAAAAATAGTAGCTAAGGAAACGTATTTTCTATTTGTTGAAGACAATTTTGGGTGGTGTATTGTGGCAGTTTTCATATTGAATTTGTGTCTTTCATAGAGCCTTTACAAGTTTACATATCACAATAAACAAAGCAAGGGTGAGGCTCGCAACAAAGAAACTTTATACGTATTTCTTCAAAACCCCCAATAAAAACACAGCAAGTCACGCATTTGAAATACTATTTACACGAAAATGGGACGTAAGGAACAGCATACAGAGTTAAAATTAAATCAGCAATTTGTACGCCATGTAAATTGTACACCATGGTGGTCACAAATCAAGCTATACAAACCAGTTTATTGTGGTCTCGCTTTGTGTGGGGTTTCCGCAAATTCAACGGTCAGTTTATATTGGTTTTGTATAGCTTGTTGTGTAGTCGTGGGTACGTTTGCCTGCAATTTTCATGACGAGAGCATTTCCTATTGGAAAGGGGCCCGTTTATGGTGGTTTCACGTCACCAACTTTATGTGATTGTCATAGATATAAATGACGTCATAAACGTAATGTAGTACAATAATCGTAATTTCCGGCGATTTATGATACCCCCAGTGACAGTTTCTGATTGGATATATATTTGATTATTTATTTGATATATAAAATAGATTTATTTTATATCTTTATAAAATCTCATAAATTTTCTATTTTCCTTGCAGTGTTTTATGTACCCGTTTGCTATTATCTATGCAGTACCAATTCATTTACGTTAATCTATGTACGAAAATAATAGTATGAGTAATAAACTTATGTTCATGTAAAACCTTACAAAAGGTGTCACAGACTTAATTAATTAAATATAATTCCCAGAATACATAAGCACATAGCAGTAACTGGTCACGGCATTCCACAATAACATTAAAAATAATTTACTGTTTCTGTGGCATTAAAATAATTAAAGTTTAACTACAAATACAACCTACTTCGAAACTCCATAAAAATAAAAATTGTCCTATTTTTCGTAAAGAGAGTCTCATTATCCCCTATCCTTCTTGTTCTAACTTCAAACCTTAGCGTCTATTTTACGAGCTTGCCTAGCCTAGGTCTCAGACCAGTTTACACATCCGACATGTGTCACCGATCTCATCAACTAGTTACCTGCCTAACAGTGTGGCGTCATGATGAGATCACCATCTACACGCTAGCCAGGCTACAGCATCACTTTACCTGAAACAAACATAATAAAGTCATTAGCTAGGTGATTGCGAATTTTAATGAGTAATGAGTATTTAGCACGCGATTGTAATTAAGAAAATCGATATTTGCTTAATTGAAGGAAATTGGTGAAGACTTTGATGATGATAAAGTCTATGAGCATCATGAAATAGTAAACAATTTCTGAGACACAACCAAATTGCAAATTGTCTATAGATTAAAGTGGTCTCAACGTCATAATCATCTACGTAATTCAAATTAATTTAAGGAGTTAGTCACATACGTACATTTAAAATAAAACTTAGGATGGGTATTTTAAAAACAATTCCTATGAACGACAATCAAAAACCTAGTACGACCCTTCAACACATCCCTCGCCTCAACATGCTTCAAGAAAACAGCCAAATAATGAACTATCACAAGAAGGTAATACTCAAAACAGTCCACGAAGGCACGAAGGCAATGTTTACTCCATAACTCTACCCATTTCCGACCACAACGTGCTTTCTCGGAACGTTCACTAAGCGACGGGTCCCCAGAGAACCGTACGAGTATCGAGTAAACATTGCGAGGGTGTTGTCGGTGCCAAGTCGAGGGGGGCACGAGCTGCAAACAGTTTCACACAACAAGACCTTTACTGATCAAGTAATTGCTTTCCACTCAATCGTACAATCACTAAAATCAGAAGCTATTGTAGAAAGAGACAATAAAATTCTGTTCTAAAAAAAACCTTGATGAAGAAAGCAGAAAAATAGTGGCTATGATAAAAGCTAAAACAAGCTCAAAATGGACGCTATTTTTACTGATAGAAGCTGAACATTAGAACTGTCTAAATTGGAACCGAAATCAATAGTAAAGCTGCGATTATTCTCAGTCTACTATTTTGAGCAGTCAGAACTTGACTATACACATGTTGCCTGTCGTATCCCCTTCTACTTCAATATTAATCAGTTCAATTCCGACACGTGCTGCTTTCACAGGCATTTCACCAAGCCGTCTCGAGAACATGTAAACACAGACGGTCAACAAACAGACCGACAGATATCGCTGAGACATATTGACGTGAGTTTGTGTTAGTTTAAGGAATTAAGGTGATGATATTTGTGGAAACATGGTTCCTAAAGTTTTATTTGTGGTCTATAGTTTCTTATCTGGTTGATGTGACGGTATTACAGTTTTCTATTGCAAATTTCTACAAGATACATTGTAATCCTTGCTTAAAAGAAGTACCTGTCTGACAAAAATACCTTAAAATTCTCTAGATTCTTATATGATCTTTAATAAATTGATCCTAATCTTTCATCTCCAATCAAAACAAGTTGCCATGAGGGATGATACCCTTTTGAAGGGATCTTTATAGTAATCTCAAAGATCCCAGTCTCCCCAAGAACGTAAAAATCATAGCGTAAACAACGCTAAGTGTCTTGGACATCGGTACATTAATCAAGAGGGAGATAACATCGTTAGCGCGATCACGCAGACTCTAATTGGGGTCAACAGTCTAGTATCGATGTGGTGACTCATCACCGCTATACACTGGGGGGTTAAAGGGTTCAAATGTCTTCAAGGACTCTTTGATACTTAAATCATAAAGATGATAATGCTAATGTTCCCTAAATAAAATTATGGTCCCTATATACTATCAGAGATTCTGAACCATTCATTAAGCTATTCTCAGTTGTATTGTCATTCATTAGGAGATAGATTGCAAATTCAAATACATTATTAATTCTGTGACCTTCAGGTCAATTGACAGTGGCAAAGGCAGCACTATTGAATTCCATTAAGTAACGTCAGTTTCGTTGAGTAGTGGTTAAAAATGTTCAAATAGTACCTGTCTATCAAACGCCACCATAAATCTTTGCGATAGACAGCCGAGCCTTTCTCAGCTTTCATAAATGTTCCCAGTAACAACTATCTGCAGCAGAAATCCTACTTACTAGTATCTCCTTGGTATTAATTGAATCTTAATGCACCTGTGCGCTTGATAAGATAAGCAATGGACATATCATACATTTAATGTTGCTTTTATATAAATATTGTTTAGTTAATTGATGTAATTGAAAGATGATAAACAGGAGCTACTAAAGCCTTTCAGAGTCACTTCTGCCTCAAAACACAGTCCTTTACCGAACTAACTTTTAAGATGACTAACAACCATAAAATAATCAACCGGATTATTGCAGTACATTTTCCTCTGATAGCGTGGTACCATTTACCATAACAATAGTTCGACCTTCGCTGCATTGTGGCGGTGACGAATGCACGTGAAGTCATCTTTTAGCATTGTGTACCAATTGGTCCTTTATGCCAGTTTGGATATTGTCAGACCCGTATGGACCTGGCTAGACCGCTAGAGGTCAAACTCTATTACAATAATTGAATTACATTCGACTAGTACCTATAGAAGCTAAAAAGTAATCGTCTCTAGGTCTGGGTGTGTGAAAATAGACGAAAACTAATGTTATAAAACGATGGCGGATTTGGAATGAGAATTGGAAGGAAATGGACACTCGGTAGGTAGATAAAGCTAGATCAATAGGGTCGAATGGAAGAAAACAAATATGCAGGAACAATTAGAAACACACAATATATGTGTGACAATAATGCGAAATATTTTCACCGGATCAATATGAGTATTGTCGTCGACAAAGAATGTGATAGACAATCGCCCGACTAGCAGCGAACACGCAACAAAGCTGAAATAATCGGCATTCTTGCCAAAATTCCGCACTACACAATCAGTCGAGTTGGTATCCAAAATAAATTCGAAAACAAAACTTTCATTCTGTTTTGCGTCTTTGGCTAATACTGACTACAGACGATTTTCCGGTTCAGGGTTTCAGGGTCTGAAATTGTGTCAGGTTTATGGTAATGAAGATATAATATAACTAGAAAAAAATGGATCGTAAAAATACGCGCAATGAAAGTATGTTTTGTAGTATCCGTATATGAGCTAATACAAACAGACTAAGTCAAAAAAAAACAAACACAATTGACGTAGTATGTCATCGTAAGTATTAGTAAATAATCTTACTACCGCTATTACTCATAATATAGTAAATAGTTTTTCTTTGAATATTTTTCTCTCACAATACACACACTGGCGGTAAGCTCATGCCTGACCGGTTTTCCTTTCAGCGGTGACGCGACCAACGGCTATAAACTTTGAAACTGTTGGACCGTAAACACTGTGATTTAGGGTAGTTGCTATTACATGAAAAACTTTGACTGATTAAAATCTTTACAGCACTGCAGTACAAGAGTTGCGTTAGTAAAGAACCGACCAACAATATTTTTACTGGTTGACGACAAAAAGTAAAACCTATTTCAAAAATTGCTTGTCAATCATTTCTAGACAGAATCGTGATTGAGAAGCATTCCAATGAAGACGATAATGAACAACCCAACGAATGCTTCTCCTAATTAGCACTGGAGCACTAATCATTAAGAAACACAAGCTACACGATGACTGTACCTGATAACGTACGCAAGCAGTGACCAAACGTTTTAACTTTAAAATGAGTTGACTGGTTGAACATATTCAAATGGAAACCATCAATGAAGGTGACATCACTTGAGAAACTAGTGAATTCGCTTAAGACAAATTTTCTTCTACAAAAACCATGGTGTTTTATATTATTCGTATTGCTAGAACTGCGTTAATATTATCTTCTAGTGGTGATGTAAACATGTGTCTGATAGCTTGTGCTTGACAGGTATCATTAAATACTGTACTACCATTCTTAGCTACGATTAGACGTGGTTGTTTATATATTATCATGTCATTTCCTCTCCTTAATAGCCTCTAGCTTTTGACTCAGTCATGCACTACAAGCAAAGAGAATTTTGGTCTTTAGGACCATAACGTAAGTAAAAGGACCACTTTTACAAACATCGCGTGACAGAAAGTCTGCATTTTTATTATTTTTACGAGGAAACGTGCATTTACTTTACGATATTTACAAACGTTTCGAAACTGTTACGTTACGTCGTTTCTTTAACGTTTTTTACAATAACAACTATCACCTTCCATTCTGCATAAACGATGGAACGAATCGTGCAAAAAACATGAAAGTTATAACACGGACAGACAGACTGTCTAATTGTGTGCTTGGAGAAAGGGTGTCCAAATAACTGGCCTAGTATGTGAGCCAAGAATAAGAGTTCGGGACAATCGTTTACATAGCACAAGAGTTTGGCAGATCATTGGGGACTATAGTGAACGGATCACAAGATATATTTGCTCTTGTAAGCTTATCAGTACATCAATCTACGCTAAACTGTCAATTTCTGTCAGAGTTGCATCTTATAATTTACCAATAAAGTCGAGAATCTATTAACAAAACGAGGAAGCTGTATTGATCAAGTATCCACACATCTTAGTTACGAGTTTGTTGTTTCAATGAAATCTCGATGAATGGGTATCGGTATTCATTCATCAGGCCTACGTTTATACGACACAAATACTTCTTGAATACAATAGAGGCTGTTACAATTGAAAGTGTGTTTCACGACAGCCAACCTTTGATTAAATTGTTTTCACCAGGATTGACTACGAGCAAAAAGTATTAATTTTGAAGTATCAAAATAAAGGTAGTAACCTTTGGTATGGTATTAAGGATGCACTTTAGATTTCACAGTAAATCAAATTATGATTAAACATAATACCAATTATATCACTGACACATAATCCCTTTGTCGGAACTCTCCATGGCAACCGCACGCCGCTCCTAATCTCCCAGTATTTCGGTGTACGTAATCGTTTATAAAAGAGTTTCATAATCAACTGACGTCATTTCCCTGCTGGTCACTGTATTTATATCTGCCCTGCGGCCATTACTGTGCCTGTGGTATGCGTGCCATCTGCCACGGATTGTTTGTAGGGCATAAAGCCACTTTACATTCAATGGTGGACGTACATCAGTTGTGGGCATAGCATGAAATGGAAAGCTAATTGGGATTGGTACTATCTGGAACAGTCTAATAGACATTTGTGGGTGATTCTAAATCAGAGTGTATTGAATTTCAGAAGGGAGATTCTTAAAATGGTGTTTCTTCTTTAACCTTTTAAGGAATATGGGATAAAGGTCCACATCAAAAGGGTTACTTGGGGTAATATGGCTTCTCCCATTCTTTGAATCTATAATAGTCTATGACAATCCTATGTGTATGGTCTTTACGTTAATCCCTATGTCCACATTAAAAAGTTATCAGACCTTATCGACAAATTCCACAACGTTTCAACGAAAGTCGGAGATAAGATAATGGCACTCCCATTATTATTGGGTCACTATAGTCACTAAATAAGCAAACATGGCCACTGCACCAATAATTTAGGAACTATATTAAAAAACAATCACACACGACTACATCAAGCTATACAAAACCAGTATAAACTGACCATCAATGTGCGGAAAGATCTTAAAAAGCGAGACCATGATAAATTGGTTTTGTATAGCTCTATGTGTAAATCCTTTGTACAAACAAGTATCTAATGGTCCTTTGGTACATACATACAATTTGTGCGAAATATAAAAAAATAAATAAATCCGTGTGTTTTCGTGACAAACGTACATAAGACGAAATAGCATTTATGAATTATCCTTAATCGTCCGTAGTGGCGACTGCACGTAGGATCATTATGCAGGAATGCCAACATTCGCGTGTGTACAGGAAATGACGTTGTGAGGACGTGGCGTGATGATATTTTGTAATATTTTGCACGATATGTATAACTGACATGTACATTATTTTGTATATTAGATTAAATCGTTTATTATTGTGTCCGTTTTCATGTAAGCCTAATATTTCTAATATTTAACGAGTAAAATCTAAATAAGAACTAATATAGCTATTACAGGAGACAAATCATCTTGTATTCTACTAATACATATACTGAACTAATTATTATGTAAGAATTGACCAGAAACACTATTATGGTGTAACCAAGGACGACTCATTGTTGCAGTTTAAGGAGGGGGCCCCTTATGGGACGGACAACTAAATACGTACAAACGAAAACCATAACATCGCACCATATTTGTTATATGTCTGGAATTAATATAGCATTTGTTTACCTATATTACCAATGATAAATGTGATTTAGAAAAGGTGGCACATACTAATTATTAATATTATATACCAGCAATTAATTCTAGGTACAAATATAAACACACATAAGAACAAGAGTGAATATTTAGTAAGAAACGTTTATAAATACAAGATACATCATTAAAATATTAGGGCGCATCGCTACCACAGAACTATTATGTCATCTTTATACGTATAAGTTAATTTTTTGTCCCTTTCTAATAGGGGGCGATATTATCCCCAAACACCAGGCAAACGAAACCATGAAAACCATACTAATCCAAGAAAAAAGAACTATACATTTGTCCTGTAGTAGTAAGTAACTTAACCATAATATATTTTAGTTTAGAAATTATTTATTTATAACTACATGTAATAATTTCCTCTGCTACTTAGGTACCTACCAATAACATTAGTCAGTGTAAACTATAAAATAAATTAACTGTACATTATAAATACTGTTGTCGGCTTACATCACCGTTTATATTTAACTACGCGGTTAAACTTACTCATTTTATTGTTATTTTCGGTGCTGTAAACAAACCACGAAGGTCGGTACTATGCTAACTGCTAAATGCTTCATTATTGTTATTAATAATATAATTAACACTGGGTTATTGGTTGCAGTTGCAGTCGTTATTTCTATATAGTTACTGTTACATTAGTTAAGTTCTATGTATTGTATAGGTAATTAGGTACGTAGATATTGAACATTGAAATAAATTGTTGTGTTATTGATGTTTTGTTGTAATTTTTACTGCATAGTTGGTGCGGTGGCTAGGCAGGGTGTAGCTGGATCGATTCCCGCATGGAGCAACTCTTTGTGTGATCCATGGTGTTGTTTCGGGACTGGGTGTTATGAGTACGTGAACTAGTATGTTTAGAAACGCAGCCACGACACAGGAGAAAATCCTAGTGTGGGGTAAAGTATCACCTTTCTTCATCATCATCGTCATTTCTAACCAATGTGCCGCTCAAATAGACCAGTGGTACATCACTCAGCCAATAAAACCACCCAATAATAATCGTACAACATGCTATTACCATATTATGATTGGCCACCCAGACCAGAGCTAAAGGAACAACTGTCCTCAAAATATTTCGGTGTGTGCAACCGTACTAACTCTATAAACATATTCAAAAAGCGTATTTTTTTACTTTACAAAGCACCACCGCCGTGCCGGTCTCGTGCTCACACCACATTGACAGGCACAGATATTCAAAGTTACCACAACAATGGGTAATTCATATTTCATATGAACACTGGAACACTGGCTTATCGGCGCCGCGACGCACGGTGCGTGGAATATGAACCACGATATGATTTTATTCCACTGTCTGTCTGTCAGGAAGAATTGATTGTGAGTGAACAACTAGTGTGCGATAACCAGCGTGATTACAGCACTCATTGTCATTTTATTATAGTAAATTGTTATTTAAAAGAATGGGGTTTAACATTATGTTAATTTTTATAAAGTAAACCCATGCCAATTCACATAATCACTACATAGAATAAAACAAAGTCGTTTTTTCTGTCTCTACGCAACGGACTTGGATGCGGTTTTTTTAATATATAGAGTGATTCAAAAGGAAAGTTTATATGCATAATACATGCAAAATATATCACCATTGCACCCATAGGAAGTTGGGGCCAATCGCTAATGCTAAATAAATAATAAATTAATAACTGTAAAGGCACTATTTATAGATAGTATCCAATCTTTCCTCCATCACTAAAAATCATGTTCACATAACCCAATACATAGTTACCATTCCGAGTGCAGCTAGAACTAGCAGCTAATTAAAGTGCCGTCAACTTATACGTTATATTAAACCTCCTTATATGGTGGAACATTCACATTATACTGTCCACGAGTCCACATGTACCGAGCGCAAAAAATATGCGAGATTCTTTTTAAAACTTGCCATTCAAAATGTAATGCGACCAAGTTGGAAACAAGTTTGGCAACTTTAGGAGCACCATGTTGCCTTAGCTGCTTCTTTCTGATAATAATTTAGTATTCGAAAGAGTTTAGGATAATAATAATGAACGTCTGTTGTTGCTAAAGGAATATTGATTTATCGTATGTGCTTTCGAAGCTAAGGACCAACGATGACGTCAGCATCTATTAAAGCTAATCCTCAACAGCCTGTTGGAAATCGGTCGGGTAATAGGATAGTGACCAAAACGATGACATCACGCCATTTAATATACGGGGCACGGGTTGGGACCGGTTCACTTTTTTATAGTCTACCATCAACGTTCGCGAGTAATGGGACGGAAAGGATGAATTTCTGAGTTAAAATTTGGCTTAGACCACGCTGACATAAATCGTCATAATAAGAGATAGGTACTTGATCATTAAAATTAAATCAAAGAACTCCAGAGAGCCAAGTCAAGTACCATCCAATTAAATAAATGAGAGAACAGAAATATACTTCTTTTAATAACGACCGTAATAAATTCATTTCTGTCATTGTTTATGACTTTTACCGAGTTTGTTCGCGACAAAATTATGGTTATAAATAATAATACATCTTATCTACTTATTTAGCATTGATTTTTATCAGTAGACAATACACGCACAGCTACAAAAAATAATAAAGTTAATTAGAAATATCTAGCACATAACTTCGAAATCTTTGATAGAACTTGCAAGTCATTTAAACTTGTAACTGCGATCAGAAAACTGTTGATGTAAATCTAATACGAATTCTTTCATGGCGTTTATCGTGAACTGAAGTGACAGAAAGGATAAATTCAGAACAAATTGCAAAAAACATGAACACTTTTATGTTGGTTTTGGATACATATTCCACTAACAGGACCACGTGCAAGATATTAATGTCAAAAAAGAAGACCCATCCAAAACAGGGGGATCAGTCCACACAAAATACTTGAATGCTCGTATAGTGACCGGTGCCCGAGACATTTGTAAAGACAGTTCACATGACATGATCGTATAAGGCAGGACCGGTTCTGCAGAGCTCACCACGGCACCGTTGCAATCATGGCGCTACGTTACCTACATACTAGAGCCAGAGTACGAACTGCGATGAATGAGACTGCTAGGAGTAGAGTATATGAAGAGCATTTTGTTTTAGAAAACATGGCGGATCATATCGCTCCAGAAAACCATGACATACTTTAGAACACTAATGACTGATAAGTTTTTCTTAAAAGTTAAATGTCCAATTTGTCAATTTTGGCATAAAACAGTAAAAGCCAACTCGGTCTTTTTAAAGTCCAGAAAATACAAAGATATATAGCAAAACTACTTAAAATAAAAATACAGAGATTATGTCTTAAAATAAATTAAAACCAAGAGATGACAAAGCTCATAATAATTTTATCCATCCCATCGATCAATATCTATAAACTTTCTGAAGGTAAAAAGCCTACGCAGCTTTGTAATCTAGTCTGAAAGCTCCCTAACCTGAAGCTATCTAGTTATCTGGCAAGCCAATCTCTAACGGTGCAGCTTTTAACGCGAACGCTAAATTGCCGATATTAGAAAGTCTAGAATGAATGAAAAAATTGATTTACGATTTACTCGATAGATAATTTTATATCAATTCTATCAAAACTTGATAAATGATAACCTTCCAGTTGGACTAAAGTGCTCGGGAGATTTAGTAGATACACATTTAGTTCCCCGAAGAGATATAATTCGGTATGCGACTCCGAAAGATCCGATTCAACGGATAAAATTACAGGTCGGGAATTTTAGTGCATTCGTGCACCGAATTTTAAGCGAAGATATTTTTGCACTGACTCCATATCAAGATCAAACCATAAATACAAAACGGATCTTCAAACTTGTTCTCTCCAGAACAATGATATTGTATCTCCAATCAATCGAAATGAATCGATCACAACAAATGCTAGATGATTATGACATAATTAACATAGAGGAGGCAGTTCGTTGACTCGCGGCGATATCACGCCCGCATCCGGCGAGAACCGGTAGAGTCCTTACATGGAGATACAGCAGACACTATAACTATGTACCGCTAATAATGTACGATACAAGATGAATCGTCCTTTGGAATGGAAGGAAGACTTGGGATAATAGACTATACACTAGAAATACCTACTAATAATAAAAACCAATTATCTAACTTCAAACCACATGACACGTACGTCAAAAGAGGTTAATACAAAACAAACATTCGACTTGCTTTATATTTTATCAGACAGACTGACAGTCATGTAATTTACTATCTGACAAACAATGTCAAGGCGACACAGCACTTTTATCGCCATGCCCTAAGTGCATTCTACGAGTGTGTCGTGAGCGACTGCGAGACCGGAGTCTGTCCCCGTAAAACTGAGTGCACATGTACTGGTGTAGTAATGCTGGTAACACGCTGTCGGAAGCCATGGCAGTCGTAAATAACAGAACACTGACGAGGGCTTTGCATGTTAAATAACTTAATACAAAGCTGCTGATAACTTGACAGAGAAATTACTGTTATGTAGGCAAAAAGTATTGTAAGTTATTTGTACAAGCATGATATTTTAAAAGCAATATTTTACAAAACAAAGGCTAGTAGGTACTGAGCATAATTTTCTTGATATAGCTAACGAATCCAGGATCTTTAAAGATATTTAGGACCATTACGTACAGATGCAAATCCTTCAACACATGTTGTGTTTGTGCAAAGAAAATAAAAGCAAACTGCAGTAAACGCAAGCATAAGAAACCAAACACGAATGACCATTACGCGGGAACCACAACATGCACCAGCTAATGATGGTGACAGCACGTTGCAGCGGTGATCTCACAGCATGAGGTAACCGCCAGGAAACGTGAGCTCGCTGCAGAAACAATCACTTTTTAATCGCAAAAACTATTTATCTTTCATATTGAAAATGTCCTTAGAAAAATAAACCCAATTGCAATTAGTTACAATGCTAGGAATTCAAAGGATTTATTTTAAGACACCAGAAGTAATATTTCGGCTCACGAAACCTGCAATCAACCCTACCTCTCAAAGCCAAAAGCCACTCCAAAAATACTCGTCTTAAAATAAACCCTCTTTACTTTCCAAACAAGATTTGAATAAATAATACCAATAGAAGTTCAAGTTCATATATTATTCGCCAGATTTCGGGGCGTCTATGACCTCAATGATATTCGTGCAGAAATATTCACAAAATAAAAGGCACAGACATATAGACAGCCTTATTTTTAACCTTACATTATAAAAGATGACGCAAGCAAAGGCTTCGGTCATAAATGTGGTAATGTTTTAAATATAGAGAATGATAATATTGTTTTACAAGGTGAATATTTTATGTTATATTTTGTTTATTAGTATATATCATCAGGTCAAATGATTGGTTGAAAACACGGTGTTTGTTTCAAGAACAACAAATATTCTAAGCTGCAACAGCGGATGTTCTGATAAAGCAGCAATTCTTTATTTTGGCACTTTACAAGCTATTTGGAAACAACAGGAAATTGAACATGATATTTTATTGCACCACTTCACAAAAGTTAATTAAAGTTCTTGAGATATTTTAAAGGCGAAGAAGGAAATATACTAAAATATTCACGCGAAATGCGAACGGAAGCATTTGATTTATTTGTAGTGCACTATCACGATTATTCAGTAGTTATATTATTTTGTTAATTAATAGATTTTTTCTTGGAACGTTAATAAAGATTCCCGCCTGATGAACACATCGGTGATATTGGAGGCAACTAAATTGCAGTTCGCCACTGCTAACCGTAGCGTGTCTACTTGGGGTCTAAATCTAAACGTGAAAAAAGATTAATGTAACAATAACGTTAGATTCGTGAGGGATTACAAAGTTCAACACGCGAACACGAATTGCACATGCGGTTCACAACCTGCCAGGTTTCAAACGACATTTTTACGGTGTAATAAATAGTGAAAACCAAAAACATCTTTCGCACACACAATTGTACAGATCGAGTAAACAACCGTTGTCATGGAAACGGTACCATGGATTATGAGATGACTTGGCAAACGTCGTAAGCTGTAATCTAGCCGGGCTAGACCGGCGCCCACGCAGCTAAACGACCCGGCCCGCGCGTGGGCGAGTAATTGTTAGGGATGATAGATTCGGCCCATTGAATGGGTGTCACTCATGATCAAATACTATATTTGCTAACTGCGAAGGTCAACATTTAAGTGGATGTATCCGTTTATTTAGGTCGTGCTGATGTTTCAAATATATTCTTGATAGAGTTAGTGAAATAGAGAGCCCTTCTTTAGAAACGTTGTAACCATTTCAAGTTTTCTTTGTCCAGATTTATGGTCAAATTACTGGTAATTCGCACGACAGTTATTCGACCCAGAAACCTACACTGACATTTCCTGAACCGGGCAACCCTACGCAGTACACGCGTACGACTACATAACTCGTCTCATTGTCCGTCAGTTCGGGCACGGAACACCTTAGTTTGTTTCAATTCGCCCGACAGCTCAGGATGCTCAAGTTAACAAATCTGACAGCCGCTACAAGACAACCACGCAACTGTCAGGATGATATGATGCGAGGAAACAAGGGAACAATTATTTACCCAGAACTACATTAAACAATACTATGCAAATGGGAAGGAAATAGAATGTAGCATGCAGAATGTTTGGACGCTTTTCCGAATCTTTTCATCAGATACTGTTTTGATCTCCAGCACGAGATTCAACTGCGCAAATTGTGATAACACACTTTGGACGTATAATGATTCTAGCGATTACCACAAAAACCTAACCAACAACATTTCGAGCGTCCAATTTGGCCCACATGTCTAAATATAGAAGTCCAATAAATAACCAGCACAGATTGCATTATACTTGCTAAGCCCGTCTAGTGTCTGCACAAGGGAACCCTTTGCAGGCTTGTCAATACACAGTTAATCAACTTCCATTTACAAGAGCATTCGCAAGCTTAACTATATTCAATTAACTGGAACCGACGGGCTAACAGTGCCTAAGGAGGAAACGTCTCTCCATTATGACAGCCATGTATGTGGCCACTTAATAGCTGAGCATCGAGAATTTGTTATGAGCGCTCAATCTGTACTGCGCCGTACAACACACTGACAGACTAACGGTAGTCAATTAAGGGCTCTGCTTTGAAGAAGCTATTTACAAAATTGATAGGAACTCGCTCGATGATAGATTTTACTCAACATTTCTTTATGACACACGCTTTTTCTTTGACGCCCAAAGTGGCAGCTTTTAACCAAAATAAAATAAAGCGAAGCGAATCTCATTTTATTACAAGTTCTAAATAAATAAGGATGTTTGAGCGCGACAAATGTAGCCTCAGATGTATGATTAAATAAAAGATCGCGCAGCCACAACTTCGCAATTTCAGAACATCGCAAAAACTGACGCATCCTTTTTGGGTCACGCAAATATTTACCGACTGGTTTCCAACACTTTATTTATTATTCCTACAATTTTATTTGATGCAGAGTGCATTAATAAAATACTTCAGTTTTTGCTGTCACAGGATACATTTCTGGACGGAGTCCAAATGCATTCGAGGAACAAAATTAATTCAGTCACTTAAAAAGCTAGTGTTATCCATGAGTCGCGACTTGTGACGTCACCTTATGGTGTAATCTTTGAGGAGCCGAGTCGTGGACGTGGGATGATATTAATAGGATTGTGTCAGGGACTCCCAGGGAACACGACGTGCTCATATAAAACGCATCTGTTCCGAAACATGTCCCAATTACTTTAATTTTATTAATGACGCTCGTTCAGCGGAACTATAAAATACTATTTAAACTTTCACATGAAATAGTAACAAACGCGCCGTGAAATGAGATTAAATAATATTGACATGTTATAGGAATGTGTGGCTGTGTGAAAATAAGCACCAGGCGTCTGACATCCGCTATTTTCAGTCGCGCAATGTTTATCAAAACAAACCGTTTGAGAATTTGTATGTTTATAATTTGTAGTACACATTTTCACAACTGCTACTATGTCATGTATGACTGACTGGGTGTAATGTGGGCCAAATGTGTGTCACGTATTACGAGTGTAATAACCGAGCTGCTAATTACCCGCTTGCATTGTTACGTTACAGGCTATTCAAGATTAGCATAAAGCCACTAAAACTACCAAAAATGTCATAATATTATGGTAAGTATGTACACAATCTGTTTGAACACAAACAATAACAAAGCGTTAGTTCCCCAGCATCAATTAAGCTGAATCTGTGTACATGTGTAACCTTATCTGTCAGCAAATAGATGAGAAGAACCGTAGCTGAGATAAGACACAGCTGATGGGGCAATGTGATACTGACTCAACTAGATAATAGATAACGTGGCCTAGTAACCGTTGTTTTAACGTAGACGGAACAAGGGTCGAGATTGGCTAACTGGAGATTATCTGTTACAAGGATTTTGGGCAGCAGTTTCAATGATATGAAGATACTATGATTAAGTGTGGAAGAGTCATGCTTCGGCACGAATGGGTCGGCTAGACCGGAGTGATACCACGCTCTCACAGGAAACCGACGTGAAACAACGCGTGCGTTGTGTGAATAAGGTTACCGGAGACCCAATTACCCCCCTTCTCAATCGCCAATTCCACAACAACCCATACATTTCTAACCCCCGAAAGGCCGGCAACGCAAATGTAACGCCCATGGTGTTTTGGAAATCCATGGGCGGCGGCGATTGCTTACCATCAGGTGATCCGTCTGCTCGCTTAGAAGATCTAATAAGACGGTTTCGTCCTCTACTGTGTTACAAATTAGAATCTAACTACTCTGATTCTTTCGTATTACATGTACCATCTGTGTTTATTTACACAGTTCGAACGGAATTACATCTGAAGTGCAGTGCACTATCGCATTAAATAGACAATAGATGATCATCGATAACATTCCACATTTGTGATAACAAACACATTACTATTACTATATTATTATTCATTTCAACAAAGTAATAATATCTTAATAATGTACTAAACAACTTATGTCACGTATTTTTAGAAAAAATATTTATCTTCGTTCGAAACTATCTTTGACAAGTCGAGAAATAGCCTTGAACGGCAACATAGCAACTCATGTTATTACAATTTTCGTTATTTTACTTAGAAAAACTAAATAGAGTTGAAAAAAAAAACAGTTTTTGATATCCTGAAGAATATTTTACTAATACCAAATCGATACAATGACAAGCGCATAACGTAATATTATATTTAAATTTTAAAAAGATGACCAATTTACACCAAACACTATCTACCTACATAAAATATTTGGTTTCTCATATTTATAAAACAAAGTAAGTCTACATAATTGACGGCGATAATGATATCTTCAGTGTAAACAATGTCAAATGAGTCACAGCATGAAATAACTTCGCGCCTGTGTGGGTAGTTATGATAACACACACACATGTGCACTGATACAAGACTACTATTTGTTATAATGTGATGGCTTCTGTGAATACAAATCATCGCTTTTGATTCTCGAAATATATAAGCGACGATTTAAGCTTCAAAGATTTAACGCCATACTCAGAGACATTTAATGGTTACTTAATCCTCCTTAGCAATTGTTTTCGATACAAAAATTTTACTAAGGAATAGTTTAAATAATCATTAAACGTCTCTGAGTGCGGCAGTTAGTGACAATGATAGTTATAAGGTCCTGCAATTTTTCTTTATAAACACCAGCCTAAATGGCCCAGCCAAAAACTAGCTAAACACTAATAGAAAGCGAAGACAGTCTCGTTTAACTAAAGAGAATACCTCGAGAGAATTCGTTAGCATATTGTATATTATATTCTGATTTATGTCCACGTTTACATAACTCAACCCGGCCACTGCATACATTATCACTTGACACGAACCATTTATCAAACACTGCCAGCCCTGACCAGAACTAACTACTATATTTACGTTAAAGATTATTGAGTAACACTATTATAATCCGAGATAAAAAACAGTCTAATCGCGGGAATGCTTATTTATACACTGACTTAGATATTATCAGAGTTTCTAACTAGCAGACAGAACGTCTATTAATGCAGATATTATAACCGAATAGTCAGCGAATTGTTACGAGTCTCTTAAGAGACACATTAACCCAAGTTACCGACATTGTTATGGCCAAACCATGTAAGTTGAGTCCATCCACGTGTTACAATCCTACACGTACCGTGTTACAAGACCTCATAGGGACTATAAAATACGGTTACAGCTTATGGGGAGGTCCCAATGTCGTCACATAAATGGTTGCCTTAATTTTTGACGCATTTTGAGGGGATGTTTTAGGGAATTTCGTATGAATTTGTTCTTTATAAGCATCTACGTATGAGAATTACGAATTCCTTTTTGGCTCAAACTCTAAATGAATTGCAATTATTCCTTCAGACATTTCAGGGTATTTTTTATCAACGTATAAAAAGAAATATCGTGACATAGATTTTACTACGAAGTCCCCATGGCAACTTTTGTTTAGTACAATGATCTCGGTTAAGAGGCTGCGGTTAGCGGTTAGAAATTGTCGTAATAAAGACTTCTGTGGTCACCTTGGTTGCACACAATAGCGAAAGCAAGGGGAAGGAAGTCGACCTCTTCATACCAACTCCTATCTTTCAAAAGGTTTTATAAAACGTACGAAAAGGGGCGAAAGTAGTGTAAGAGAATTTACTGAATGGATCCCTATGTCGTTCTTTACGCCCAAATTACGAAACCTCTTGGGGGAATTTAACCATAATCAACGAGAAAGCTCGTTCACGCCATTGTGGATTTTGACAACACCAAAATGGCACTTTCTGGACAAAATGCAAATCCACTTAAACTGAATGAGTTGAGAAACAGACTGTTCTCACGGTAAATGCACAAAGGATGGCCCCCAAGTTGGAGTGACCCTCAAAAACACAACACTAGCAATTTTGCTCGTCAACTACAATCCCATTCATAAGTATGTGTTTGGTGCCATGACGGCACAGCGCAATCAACACAACCATGACTATAATTCAGTAATTGTTAAGATTTTATCGGAACAGAAATAAGTATGAGCCATAGCGTTAATTGGGGCAATTGTTAAGTCAGCAATCCAATGTTTTAGATGACACGTGAATTATTTGAGGACAAATGGCTACGTGCGCGAAATATTGGGATTAATTGTCACTAGTAGCCTTCAAGGACTTCGCAGAAATAGAGATTAATGAACAAAGTAAGGATGCACATAATAGTATTGGAAAAATATAATCCTGCTAAACTTATCTATATATTTAAGTCCATGATGATTAATTAGCTTTCTGACATGCATCGGTTAATTATTAACAGATACATAAAGTCATACCTTTATCCCGAGAGGGTAGACAGAAACTACAGCAACTGCGATTTTAACACGTTTCTTTAGGTTGTCCCACATTCAGGCATCTCATCATACCAGGTCACAATTAACCTAAACAATCCATATAATTAAGTATTCCCCGAGGAATTAAATCACATAGACTAAGTAGAAGCTCAACAAGCAACCGATAACTTCCCGTAATTGCCTACTTAAGATCCGCGGTAGAGCCAACCGGGACTCGCGTACATCGTGGCACCGTCGGCGCATCTAAATGACATGTTTAAAAAGCGAGTACATGCGGAGTCAACCAACCACTAGGAATATTATCGTAAGGAACTTTATGTAGAGTAGCTTCGTTATAACTTGAAAGGCAGAATATAGATAAAGTAAGTCCCACATGACTTGAAACTGCAAAATATGATATCTAGAAAGTTCCACTTGTAACCTAATTTACCATCATCTATGTTAAGCATAAGATCCATTGAGAAATCGTCTATTCTTACTAAGTAATTAACTATACCTGCTAAGTATCAGAAATGAATTGGAATCGGTGTTAGGCTGTTAACTTATCGAGTAAGCAACTGTTACATAGTTGCATTGAAGCAACCCAGTTATAAGTTCACAATTTCACATCCGATTCCAATAGTTACAAAGCCGGCGAAGCTATCACTTCCACATTCCCACCTAACTATTTTTATCTCTTCCTACTACGCAAACTGCATTAGCTGCCATTAACAAAATAAACAATACAGCTCACATACGAGCGGCGTCGTATAAACAAGCTGTTAATTAATATAGTATTCTAAGCATTGGCCGAAACGGAAGTTTTGTTTTAAGAAGCGCTAATGGTGTTCGCTGATGGATTATTACGAAACAATGGCGAATAAATATACAATGTAGTGTTATTAAGTGATGCATTGCGAAACTAAATGGACTCGTCTTATTAATGGCGTTTCAAAAAAGAAATAGATTAGAACATTTTTTGACTAAAAACTTGGTATGTTGTGTTTGGAGTTCGAAGCACAATTGTAAAATTAAGTTTACTGCAATAAAATTGCACAACGCCTGCTTTCGTGGTGAGAATGTTTGGGTATGAGCACGTATACTCAGCAAATACATGTTCCAAGTGTTTCCGATTGTGAAAGTGTTGCACAATTATGATGCAGGTGTGCCAGGCTATATCCAGCCACAGGCACCATAATTCCCGGCACAAATAATCGAAAATTGTTTTAAAGGCGCGTCCACAGAGTCACAAATACTTCGTAGCTTGTTGGCCGTATTATTTACAGTATGGTCTCATAGCGAGCGTTTCCTGATATCGTGCAACATGATATTGTGTCCAATTTATCCGACACGTTAAATACTTGTGGCCGAAATTACGGCTCGCCATTGCCATTGTCATTGAACTGACCTACACAGTAATTTCAGCAATTACTTTAGTAAGTACTAAGACAACATATTTTCCTTAAAAAAGACAATCACAATAAGTTTTGTTGCTAAAAAACTTACGTCATTCCGTAACCTGTAAGTCAAGTGGTTTTGTTTTTATGATACCGACATATAGGTATTTTATACACAGCTTATACATTTTTAAAATAACTTCATTGATGGAAGTTTCGGGACATATTTTGGGAGATATTTGCAGAAGTGAGGAAGAGTTAAGAGATGTGAAACTAGGCCCGTTTCAGCGCTCCTTTAGCAAAGCTATATGCTCATCAAAGAACTGATTCCTATAGCTTAAAACGAGCGAGAACCCAAGTATGGACGTTCTAGTATTTCATGAACAAGCCTTCACAGTCCTACAGGCTACCATAATCAAAACAAGCGCGATAGAATAGCCCTTGTATAAATCATGACAAGATGGCTGATGTATTAAATTAAATCACGGTCCTAATGACGCCACTTGCACCGGAACCGATGATCTAATTTACTCGGAAGAATATAAAGGTCACATGTATATTATGCATCTGATATTACTCATGTACATAATCTATTTATATTTAAACTGATATCATTGCTTTATTTCTATTTATGGTCATGATATTATATGTATATGTACATGTTTTTTTTGTGATAAATTATTATTCACTTATCTACTCTGAACTGCGAGGCTGCTCAGCGTAGTAGGTGACTAACTGGGTACAGTACCTACACTACACTCTATCACTTTAACAAATGTTATAAAATCTGAATGTTCCTCTGTTCGCCGTGATAACGATTTTTTATGGAGTTTTCGGTACAGAGACAATACTCAATACAGGCTTTAACTACAAACCGGAGCTGCGGACAACGTAACAGGTTATCGGGGCTCCGACTCAAAGTACGAGAAGGAACGAGGTGGTTTTTAGTCAGTAAGAGTCATTCCCTCTAGCCTCACCCAAGGCGAGAGAAGACGTTGGATGATATTCTCCCTCAAAAAAAATGGCTTTAATTATAATATTAAAAATTGTCGTCTACTCTTCCACATCGCCTAAGAAAGCTTTATTATCGATTCCAACATCGACCCAAAGAAATAAAAAAGCAATAAGAAAATCGAGAAGACATACGCAGCATCAATACTACCTACATATAATAAAAATATACGATTCCTAGACAGAATAAAACGAAAACTACATACTACATGACACATATAAAAGTGTAGCGAAATATTTTAGCGAACGTGACTCGCGCCAGTTCTCTCGTGGTCACAAATGGAGCATTTTATATTGGACAATCACAAAAACTGTTGACGTGATGTCATCAGGAAGCCGCAGCCACAGGCTTATCATGATGATGTCACCGCCTAAAGGTCGAGGTCATAGTGAACTTGATTTTATATTTTTTTTTTCTAAGTTTGATAACTTAGAAGGGTTATTGACTTGACTGATAAGGGTGTAAAGGTCTGTGCTTACATAGTCAGATTAGAAATGTTATCGTATTCAATAAGAATTTGTAAAAAAAAACTTGTTTGATTTTTATTTATCGAAAATGTTTTACTTTACTGGGTAATGCAAATATTTTCTTAACGTATTTGTATTTATTCTATCTTTTTTTTAATCGGCGCCAAGATAAAACAGGGGTTCTCAGTTTGACCTGTATGTGTGAATGTTCGTGCGCGATTATCTAACGATTGGCCGAACCGATTTTGATGCGGTTTTCAGAAAAGTGTTTGTTAAAGTTAGGAGCATATTTTAATAGTCTTTTTTTTAAACATATTTTACTAAAAATTATTTCTAAAAAAAAAAAAATTTATGAATCTTAAATCTCAAGCAATTTGTGGTTTATAAACAACTTAGTACCTACTAAAGATAAAGAACTATTCATATCAGTAAAGATAGTTAATAATCTTAATATTTGATGACAATATTAAAAATAATGACTGATATATCGCAAATATGTGAAAAGATCACCTTTGTAAATGACAATGTCATTACTTTATACATATTCAGTTTTATTGTAATATTTGTTGGGTCGATGTTTTGCCACTATCTTGCCTGATGGAAAGCAATGATGTGGTTAGAAAAAAACGAGTAGACATAAGGTACTTTATCTGCATAAAAATGTATTAAAGACAAAATATATTTATGTGATGTTACTGATCATTAAATACATACCTACCTACCTAGTTGACTTTCATCAATTGAGCGACTAACAGGCTTTCTTGAATGGTCATATTAGACAAGTAACTACACCATAAACAGTTTAAAAATCACATTTTATACAAGAACTAAACAGTATTCTTTGACTTGTACAGGAAATACCAAGTATCAAATCAGTTTTGAGTTTTAACAATGAATACTTATGTACATGAAAATGAAAATAACTAACAATGTATATAGACTAGTCTTTGTGGTATAATGTAAACAAAAATATACAAAGACATTGTGCAATAATACAATGGGTACTTAGTCCTTAGTTGTACAGCTAATAAAAGTATTACATGCATATAATGATTGCTATTTAGGTATTTCCAGAATAAAATAAATACCTAAATAGTAAATTCTAGTTATCATGAGACATATGAAATTTACTAAAAATCACAGTTTAACTAGTAGAGTTTTTCTCCATTAATAATTTGCGAGTAAACCATCATATTTAGTTAGACTTTCTACATATTTCTATTCTATACATAAATAAAATAGGTTAGCAAAGTTATACTCCATTTCAAATATGCCTATTTAATATTGAAATTAATATGTTACATTACATGTTTCAGTGGGTCACCAATTATTTGCATGATTTTCCCTTGTGATAAGCATAATTTATTAAAAATTGGTTTAGCTGTAACTTTTAACTACAATAGGTTTCATTATCCTCATAACTAGCAAACAATAACACATTAAATATAATATTTCATTATACATATATTATATTAATTACCTAATATACCTATGTTGCTTTTAAACCAAATATAATTATTTTACTAATTGAAATCACCGTATCATATACATAGTTTATTACAGATTGAGTTATAATTGCTATTCCAATTTAATGAAAATAGACGAGTATTTCTAGTTGAAAACCTATTGTTAATTTATTACTTTTACAAATCATAAGACAGTGATATTCATTCACTATGATATCAACAGTAATGTGATTTCTTTTTAATAGTTATTTTAATTAAAAATTAAGATGTAGGCAATAAGTTATCGTCATAGTAAAGTGTACTTTATTTTAATACAAACCCATATGATATGGATCATCAAATTGTAAAAATGTTCCTATTTGTTAGCGGATAGGCTTGTCGGGTTAATAACACTAATATTTCCTTACCAATTAGAGTGATTAGCAGTATTTCTGCTAATGAACTTATTACGAATTAGCTACAATCATATTAGATTCTTATAAGCATACTGGTACAGAACCAATTAAGTTTTGCAAGTATCTGTAGAGTAATATGACTTTCTTGCAGCATTATTTTAGCCACTACAATGTGAGTTAAATTATTTAATACTCTACTATAAGTAGTTTACGAGCCAGCAAGTGCTTCTAACACATATGTAGCCTCCCTGAACATTACCTAAGAGTCTAAAACTGCTTTTAATTATCCATAAAAGTGCAGCGAAGTAGAAACGTGCCAAAGTTGTAAACAGTGTACGTCTCTCGACCTGCCTAGTGGCCAAAAGTGGGACAACCGGCACCGCGCCCAGGTACCCCGCCCGCTCACCGCAAACACATTCCAATAAGAAAACTAACTTTTTTTCTACACAAACATTTTACAAAAACAATATTAACTTAATAGACATCTTTTTTACTCCCTTCTCCGTACCTGAACAACTTCGCAACATCGTCAAAGCCACAGGAAATGCAAAAACAAGCCGTTACAACCTCCGTCTGTTCATAAGCCGACAGAATACGGTATTACAGATAACTTATTTTCAATGAGAATTGCATAAAAATTACCTGTTGATCAACAAGATCCCATTAAACACTGCACCGGCGACTCCAGAGACCTGTAGATTTTGCACTCGATGATTTTTCGGCACGTAAACACAACGGTCTCACAAAAGGGAGAACTGGTAAAAACACAACCACGAATCCACCTTTAGACGCACTGTATCACAATACACCTTATATGTCCGGTGCGGTGATGAGTTTATTATGTGAATAATACGCACTCGGGCTGTCTACAACAATTTTCATTCATCGCAAGGTGAAATCATTCGAGACGAGTGGCAGTTGGTGAAGAAACTACGAGCGCGGGCGGCAGGGAGCGCGCGCGTCATCCGCCATATTGGAGGATTACGTCATTTTGTCGTTACTTTTTTTTCAGTATGAGTAAGCTTCGAAAACTAGTTTTTCAACCAAGTAACGGATTATTTCAACATTTATTATCTGCTCTTGCAAGTGTATCCGAACAGACCGTTCATTTAGTTCACAATGTATCATTCGGTCATTTGATTTAGTTCATTCAATTAAAGTGTTGCCAAATATAAACTAAAGCCCAGAGTCAGGGAAAAACATAAGAAAATAAATATAATTTTTCACCTAACAGTCAGAAAGAAATTTAAATCCGTAGATTTACTACGAATATACGACTTTTTGCATAAAACACTTATTGTGATAAACTAAGAATGGACTTGGAAATTAAACACGGACTAGCTCTATTTATTAACTTGTACTTTTGCTCGTAATGTACGATCATTGCCATCATCATCAACATCCGGAGGACTTCGAAGTTATATCTAACCATAGGAAGATAAAGGCCGCTTGCTCGTGCTCGTACATACTTATTGTTAATTAAAGGTTTAAGGCTGGTAACATTGACAGAGTAATGTCAAAATTGATAAGATTGTAGGTCTATTTGTCATCATTTGTGTTTATTAGAAAAATAAAATTCGACATTAATTTATTAAACCTTAGCCTTGCCTTAACAATATTACGATTTAAGTGAAGTGATCGTTTATAATAGAGATATTAAAATGCAGGGTAAGTATTGCCTTCTGAAATCCTATAATTTCTGTGTGCCTTTGTTTTCGTTTTTCTTGGTTTTTCTGAAGTAATTAGTCATACTTTCATTATTTATATTACAGACACAAGACCAGAATTATATGAAGAAGTAAAGCTTTACAGAAATGCCAGGGAACGTGAAAAGTAAGTATTATTCGCTTCTGGTATAGGCAAACAGACATTTAAAGCATTATGATCAATTTTGTTGAGTGTTAAAGTTAATTTGATTAAACAATAATTAACATTAAAGATTTATAAAACGCACAAATAGCAATAGAAAGTACGTGAATAAGTTATTGTGGTTCACTTTCTTATTATCAAATACCAAAAAATTTAATCTAATAACAAGTTATTGAATAACCAGAAATGGAATCATACGATCAGCTACATTTATGTGCTATACTTATAGTTAAAAAGCATGTCACTTCCATCTTATATCATTAAGGATGATGACATCCAGTTTCATATAAAATCTGTCTGAGATGTTTCTACCATACTATTGTCCCATTTCCAGGCATGACAACATGGCAGAGTTGTACGCAGTGGTCAGTACCCTCCAGCACCTAGAGAAGGCGTACATGAGGGACTGTGTGCGCGCGCAGGAGTATACGGCAGCGTGCAGCCGCTTGCTGGTCCAGTACAGGGTCGCCTTCAAACAAGTGCAGGCTGACGAGTTCCCCAATATCGAAGCTTTTGTTGCTAAGTACAGAGTGAGTTGGATATTGTATTGTCTTTTTCAAGTTAGAATTTGACTAAAAATCATGGGTTGCTCATGTGCATTAGTTAATGGTAAATAGCTCTACTAGTTTCGAGTCAGAGCCTCTTTTCTTCATGAGACATGGCAAAGTCAGTACTACGCGACTAGTCAACAGTCCCTCTGTGATTCGAAATTAGTAGAGTTTTTCTCCATTCAATAGTTATTATAAAAGTTAGAATTCAGTTGTATTAAGATATTTGATTCAAGAATGTTTTTATTATACTTAGTTTTCATTAGGCAACAGTCTAGTAAGTTTCATGTACAATAAAAAATAAATGAAAATAGTTCAAGTATTTACATAAGTAATATAGTTAAGAAGACTTGTGCTATAGGAAGTACAGGAGGATAATATAAGTACAATTAGATTTTTTTAGAAATATTTGCTTTAAATATAGTCTTATTTTCAATAAAACATTTGTATATTCCAGTTGGACTGCCCGGCGGCTCTGGAGAGGATAAGGGAGAACAAGCCCAACCTCATCAAGGATGACAAGGGCAACACTAACAAATACATCGCTGAGATTGTTTCGGTGAGTAAGGAAATACAGTTTATTCACACTGTTGTGAAATATTACAGGCAAAACAAATAAATGGCTGTGACATACGGACGGACAGACAGACATGACGAATCTATAAGGGTTCCGTTTTTTGCCATTTGGCTACGGAACCCTAAAAACTAAATAAATAATTAACGCAGTGCAAAAAGGCCAAGGCTCAGCTAAAATGCTGGAGTCTGAGCAGGATAGCTTGAGTTACGGCAGTGATTTTATGCTGAGCAGCCATATTAATCTGTATTTTTAATCATCTATCTATCAATATGTAATCAACCTACTAAACTTATTAATTAAATCTAATTGTTTAGCAAATATCTATTTTTTGTTATTGGTTGTTATAAATATCTGGTTTTTACTTCCTCAAGAGATTCATAGCCCATCTTAAATTGGACATAAGTCTCTTGCATCTTGTAACATCACTAAGAATCGGAATATCTTCCTCAGCTGTTCATAACCCTGATGGACAAGCTGCGGCTGGAGTTCCGCGCGATGGACATGATCCAGCCGGAGCTGCGCGACCTGCGCGACACCATGGACCGGCTCATCATGCTGCCCGAGGACTTCGAGGGGAAGATCAAGGTATACTCATGTTGCTTGAGGTGCAGCTTACACCAAGACGCGACGCTGAACTGAGACTTTAATAGAATGGCTCAATATACAGTTTTTTTTTTACATAAAAATATACATAATATTTCATTTGATGCGTCTCACTGTGGAGAACAGTGCAGCACGAAATCATTAGCCTCTTCCAGTATCATAATATCGTGCAGTAAAAATTTTATAGGAAACCAATCTTCATTCAATATATCTGGATAAATCCCGGGTTTTAACAGAACAGCTTATGTCAAAAATAAATTTTAAACCAATGATTTTGATTGAGATTGGTTGTTGTGATTTATTTCTACTGTAAATAAACCTGTACAAATATTATATTAAGTTTTATAAATAAAATATCTTTCTACACCGCTGCTTCCTTCCCTGCAGGTACAAGAGTGGGTGGACAAGCTGTCAGAAATGTCAGCATCGGACGAGCTGTCGGAGAGCCAGGTGCGGCAGCTGCTGTTCGACCTGGAGACTTCGTACGGAGCCTTCAACAAGTTCCTGCACAAGGACTGAGGGGGGTCACCGGTTGGTATAGCTGTGATACCTTAAGATTTCAGTTTGTTTAAAGTAAATTTTAGAAATGTAATATTTTATTTTTTGTGCATTCAAAAAATCATATCTAAGAACTTAATGTTACAATGTTATAGACTCAAAAGATTAGTATTAATTGTGTTTTTTGCTATTACGCAAGTGTCGGTTATCATGTTAATTCATATTTGAATGATTTGTCAAAAAGTCAAAATTATTAATTGCAAATAGACCAAGAAGGCACTTTTTAATGTCGTTCCTATCAATTTGTCATCTCATAAATTCCCTCTGCACCTACAAATCTAATTTTGTTATTTTTTATTCCAGATGTGACCAGCTCAAACATGTTGTGTAATCACCAGTAGCTTGTTTATGTGAATATTATCAAATTGTTAAGTATTTACTCTAAATTAAAATTACTGTTGTCTCAAACGTAATGTTACATTATTTGCTCTGCATATCAAGCTCATAGCTTCGTTTAAATTAATGAAAAATTTAATAAATTGTATTATTTAACGTGATATACGAATATAGCCCTTAATGTCAATGATTAAGGTTCTTATTTGCACTATTAAAACCTTCACAAGTTCTGTTAAAGTCGATCTGGTTTTTTAAATTGTTTTAATATTTGTTATTGTATTGTATATCATAAAGAATCACATTTCGTTAACACAACCATTGAAAATGTTCATTAAAAATATTAATTCGAAATATGTGTAAATTTAAAAAATAATATTGTTTATTTTATAATAAATACTGTATGTGTAAATTAAATACAGTGCAGTGTATCATTCCATAACATTAGCTCAGTTTGAGCCCTTTTCGAACTAGTCACAACAAAAATAGACGTTTTTATGTACACTTCTGCTTACTCCTTCAGGATAAGAAGGCTTTAAAATATAGCCATTATGTTTAATATGTATTGAGCGACGTTTTAACTAAATATTTCAAACTCATACGATTTATTGTAGACATTGTAATGTCAATGTACTGTTAAGTGAATTTACTACGAATAAATTTTATATTCCACACACAAGATTTCATATTTCTTTTTTCTAATATTGATGTTAATATAATAACCATCGTAAGACATACTAAATTAACTAAAACAACGGTTTACTCACGTCAATATACTGAGAAAAGCTCTTCTAGTTTCGAGTCATAGGCTGCGCGACGTGGTTGCGTCTGGACACGTTGCTCATGATGTAGAGTTCCTCTGTGACTCGAAACTAGTGAGTAAACCGTGGTTTTTAGTTAATGATATTGATATGCTTAAATAATTGCAAACTACATTATTGTTTGATTGACTGCATCGAAAGCACCTGTTAGTATACATACATATACCTACTACATAGTAATTATCTAGTTCTCTACCTACCGTTTATTTTTATTAACGTGGCGAAATGTTGTACAGATGGTTATACAAAATCAAGTCAGAATGACAGAAGTAGCCACAAGCCAGAAACATTCAATTAAAGTTCAAGTTATAAAATTAATTAGCATGAACTATTAATTTTAGATAGTACAAATTTTATATACTTTACTCCTAAAGAAATGCGATAATCAATTTTATCTGCAAGGTAATAAATGTTATTTTTCTTTGTGGCATTTGTCTTTAGGTTAGTCTTTGATTTAGTGACTATAGTCAGTATTTTCCAACAAAGAAAAATTAACTACCTATCTACAAGAAATATAAAATACATGAAAATAGAGTTGAAAACCGAATGACACTAGATTTATAGTAATGAGTTGCCTGTGCAGATTTAGCGTGCCATTGGTCATAATCATAGCTGTAATAAGTTATTTAGAGGTGAGTAACCATTGGTATCGGGAACTCCAAATACTATATTCTGTGGGTCAGTGTTGATATATAGGAGATAGATAGGTATCTGCCTGGTAAGTTTCAAAGTCTTATTTCTGTCTTCAGGCTCAAATCTGCCTCTTATACATGAAAGTTTTGCTGTCGCTTTAAAATATGATGGTAAATCATTGGTATTGTATAATAAAAACAGAAAGGGTCCCAATATCGACCCTTGAGGAACGCCAATTTTTATCTTAGTGCCTTGTGAGTTAATACCGCTAACATTAACCTTTAGTTGACCCTTTTTTGTATTGGAGATAGACCATTTATTAAGGAATGCCATAGGATACAATCAATAGGAGACGACTAGTGAGAAAATAGCGTCGTTTTCACCCATTTTATCACCCCTAGTGCACAAACAATGTGTTCCAAAAAATGGATAAGAAATACTACCTGGTCTCCGAGGCTTACAACATGGCGAAGAACCTGTTCAACCAGGGCCGAGCCAATTACATCAGTTTGAAGAGCAAGTCTCTAAGAACCATCGACACCTTCCTCGACCTGGTCTACATCATGAACGATGAGATGTCCAAGGAGCTGAGGAGTGCGGTTCTCAAGTTCTACAAAGTGAAATACCTACATGATTTCACCAATTATATTATTAGCATGGAAGAGGTAAGAACGTAGGTATACATTTAGTGCTGTAACTGTCCTCTTTGTTTGGAAGTTCATTATCATCATCAGCCGGAGGACTTCCTTTATTGAACAAAGGCCTCCCTCTTAATCCTCCACGTAGAACGACCAGCCGCCACTTGCATCCTGTTTTAGAATTGGAGAAGTTAAAATATTTAATAAAAATTTTTTCCACATGATTATACGTAGCGTAGCGTAGTTTGCCCACCACTTTAGGGTTGCTTAAATCAAGTATCTAGTCTTGGCAGCATAGCACACTCATTTAAATCTACTCATACCTTCAGATGATAGAAGTAATAGAGCACTGCCTGATAGACCCGATGGAGAAGTTGGATCAGATCAGGACGCAGTTCCAAGACGTCATCAAGAACTTCCAGGATGTGAGGAACTTCGACTCTGTGAACAAGTGCCACAAGGAGCTGCCGGACGAGGTCGCTGCTGCGCACTGCTTACTGCATCAGGCCGTACTGTGAGTATGACATGGTTATTGGTAAGACGGTTAAGACCTTTGAAAGTTCGTCAAATTACTTAAGTAGGTACTCACTTATGTAAGATAGATGAATAAAATTTATTTTTAGTCGTGGTTGTCCCACTGCAGGGATAAGGCCTTGGACCTACCTACAAGAATTGACCACAGAAAGCTCTGCACAGAGAGAAGTGAAAGGAGGGTAGGGAGGCCCTTGCGTTGCAGATACATTAATAACTCTAAAATATAAAGTACTGATTTTTTCCTCAGCTTTAACGAAACGATGCAAGAAAGTTTAGTGACAATTGTGGAAATCAAGACGAGACAACATGCTCAAGACATGAATACGTCTTTGTACAACGTCCAAACGTGCATCAACAACTTCGTACCGAAGTTCTTCGAGCAACTAATGCTTGATGCTTACACTGAAAGATGCGGCTACCTCCGAGTAGTCAACGCATCCATAGCAGACCTAATAAAAGATAAATGGAGAGGCAACGAGACCGTATTCCCGGAGAAATGGAGCCCCCTAGTGCGGTTATTAAAAGAAAAGTGAGCTATTTTGTTTTATTTTTAGAACTAGTTAATGCCCAGTCTTAAAACTTATATTAAATACAACAAATATTAATTTTGTTACAGAACAAAGCAACCCGTCAGTGCTTTAGAAGAACCGTTACATTTGACTCTTTTTGCAGCGAATCTATCATCTCAAGATATTGTCAGAACTTTATATAAATAAACAATTTAAAAGTTAGTAATTACTGTTAATAGTTTTCTGAAATATACCTTATTTCATACAAATCTAATGTTTTATTATTGCCGTTATGCTTATCACAAACCAATAAATCACGTTTTGCTCGCGTGAGTTTTAGTTTTCTTTATGCACTGGGATGTGACGATAACAAGCCATGTCATTGTTTTTACTGATAATGTATAGTTTATTAAGTGATAATTGCTGAGTGTGTTCTGACTGTAAGTAGGCTGTATAACACAGTTGTGTTGCGCTTACGTCGCTGTCAAGAACAAAAGAGTAAAACGAAACTTTTGCTCTCTGTCAAACGTCAAACAGAAGTAGAATGTGTCAAAAAAACGCGCGTACGTTGTTTGTTTGTTGTTTCATCATGTTTTTGTGATTTTGATCGAAAGTTAGCATAAAACGCCCATAAAATGACTAAATTAGTTCGCGAATTGCTCCAAAATGGGCGTTCGTATGATGAAACCGATCGGATGCCGGACAGAATAACTATAAATAACCTGGATATTTTTATGTATGTGGTGGCTATTATGGGTCATTTTGTGGACCTGGGTCTAGATATTAACATAGCTGTGAGGTATTCTATAGCTCTGAAGATGACGGAGTTCGGCTGGACGCTGGCGTTTATCCTTGTGCCTGCGTTTGTCAACACTGCTGTTTCCATAAGGATGTAAGTGGCTTTGTTTACACACATTAAAAATACCTAAAAGAAACAACTTGACTAACATAGAATAAAGCTCTAAAACTTAAATTAGAAATGGTTCAACGTATAGCAACTTCTACATTTAGAATCAAAACTGTCTCAAAAGTTTTTGGGAAATACAGAAAATGTTGGATATAGTCCAAGTAGTTGATACTGAATGTGTTTTTTATAACTTTAATGTTGTTTGTCTAGGTTTGAATCACATTTATATTTAGTATGCAAAACTATCAATTATTTATTTATGTGAATTTTCCTTATTATGCATAAAATCCATTTCTACCACTATGATAATATAAATTTAGACAAACAAACCATGTTGTTGTAATAAAATGAATTAATAGGCTGAAGAACATATTTATATTGTAAATGAGCCGGGAGACTATTGCCATTTTTCCATACACTAGGCAATGAGGCACAATTACAAACTTATTAAGAATTTTCAAAAAAGTATCATTTGAACTTGAAGCGCCATGATCACAGATGAACTGATTCATCCATAATCCGGTGCTTGCAACAGTGGCAAAATATCGGAAACTCAGTAATAGGTAACACTGAATATTTAATAAATTCATTATTTATTTAATTAATGAACATAGTAAATGTCCCATTGCAAGTTCGAATGATATTATTAAAGACCATGACTTATTAAAAACCCTCAAAAAAGTACTTATTTGTTTATTAGATGTTTAAATGAAATTGAACATTTATCATGAAATACGTACCCAAAGTGCATTAATTTATCAAAACCTTTTAATTTTCCAGGTACTGTCTGGACAAGCAACAGGACTCTCTATCGAATGAGTTCACAAAACGCAAGTGGCTCCGTATCTTCATACTAGTGTTGCAGCTGGCGCCTATACTGCGGTTTGCTGATGCTCTCATGTAAGATAATAATATGGTCAATCTTGATACTGGTATTCTGCAATAAAACTGTATTTTGTTGGGAGTCCTTAGACCTATACAGGGTATAAATGGAACTCTCTTGAAAAACACTACAAAACTTTTATGTATTTATAATTTTATTCATTTTATTTTCTTGTTATTCATGCAACATCAGCCTTAAGCATTTGATTACAACTATTATTACATAAAATAAACATTGAGTTCCTTAACCTTTTGAAAATGAAACTAGTTTTTTTGCCATCACCTGAATGAATATTTTCGAAAAATAAAAACACAGATTAGTAAATGTAGAGAGTGCTCAATATTTTTCAATTAGTATAATTTAATGCCAGTGTTGTATAAAACAGACAATGGTTACTGTATAATTTATATTATTCATATTATTTTTATATATTTTAACTACTTATTGAATATAATTTTTTAATCAATATTCTCAATTTCCATCCATAGTTATGCAATTAAGTCTCGTCGTGCGGAACGCAAACAGGACACAGCTACGCAGCGGAAGTACTACAGTCTGATGCTGAAGGAGGATTCTGATGCTGCCCTACTTCGAATCTTCGAGTGCTTCCTGGAAGCGGCGCCGCAGCAGGTCTTGCAGACCAGTTTGTTGTTGCGAGCTAACCCGGATTTCACTGGTGAGTAATAATCGATTATGTACAGAGATGTTTATAAAAATTGCCTTGTTAGTCAGGTGGTCGCAAATGCGACTATCCGGTATGAGGTCTCGGGTTCGATTCCCGGGTCGAGCAAATACTCCCGGCATATTTCGGTTTCTCAAAAATTACTCGGTGTAAACACGGAGTCTGGAATTGTGTCCAGTAAGTATTTGGCAACAGTCTCACCCCCTATTACATGGGAATTATAATGCAAATGATGAAAAGTGGGTCTACATTGTACAGTGGCGTTACGTGCCGTAATGTGCACCTGTGCCTATCCCTTCGAGGATAAACGGCGTGACGATACAACGACGACGATATTTATAAAAACATTATACCTAAAACTATTATCTAGGCTTCACTTTAATGTCAAAGATACCCTTTGATCTTTTTTAAATATATGTTTGTTAAAGTGCATTTAAAAATAGTCTGCAACACCAGAATGATATTGTGTTTACCGAAAACAAATTCAATTTTAGTTGAAATTTAAACTGCAATACCCAAATCACTATACAGCATCCGTTCTTACATCCTTACTGCCTGCATGACATCATTTCCCATTTACAGATTATTTAATACTAGCGACCCGCCCCAGCTTCGCATGGGTGCAATGGTGATATATTATACCTGTATTATACATAAAAACCTTCCTCATGAGTTACTCTATCTATTAAAAAAAACCGCATCAAAATCCGTTGCATAGTTTTAAAGATTTAAGCGTTCATAGGGACATACAACATGACAGAAAAAGCGACTTTGTTTTATACTATGTAGTGATTTTGTTTATTCTATAAATAAATACAAATCCTTTGTATTTCAGTTCACCAGGTCCTGTCAATAGCGTCGTCTATCGTGGGCATGGGCTGGTGTCTCGCAGCGTACCAACGCGCCGTGCGCTTCTACCAGCAGGACAAATACAACATGAGCTGGACCGGCACTGCGTTGCAGACTATCTGGCACTTCCTTGTTACCTGTAAGTATTTACTTTTAAAGTCCCATTTTTTGCAATAAGATCTATTGTATCTTGAGGTTTGCCTATTTGTTCTTATATGATGATCATAAAACTTGGAGCCTAACTCACAATAATTTATATTAATAATTTATATTGTGAGTTAGCCTCTGTATGCCTACAGGTGGTGGAGATTTAATCTAAAATTCGATATTTCTATTCCAGTGAGCCGAATAATCTCAATATCAGTGATCGCGTACCTGTTCCCCCATTGGACAGTCCTAGCGTGCACCATTCACATCTTCATCACAGCCACGCTCATACAACTCTTCGACCGTTCTCCGTTCTGCTCACACAACCGCCTCGCCGATGTCGCCTTCTCTTTCGCACTTGGAGCAGTATACATCTTCACATACATCCTTCCAGTAGAAGGAAAGACAAGATATAGGTATACTATCTACTATAGTATATGTTTTATACAGAATCTCGCTTGTGGAGCCATCTGGTACATGTTTGTGACCAATGAAATGAGGAACTCGATATATTTCTTCCCAGTTTTAGCATTTACTGTGGTACCCTACGTTGTAGGGCTAGTTATAATGGTAATTTACTACAGGTTCTTCCACCCTGAAATTAGTAAACGAGGATTCAGTGTGACGTTCGTTAGTGACCGAGTCATAACTAGTAGTTAGCGTTTAAAAACTGAAGTATTCATTGAGATTGTTTTGTTACTGAGTTACATATCAGTATGTAGATTAGAAAACATGTTAACTAAACTATGTGTCACAATAGTTATTATATAAATATGGGAACATGTTTTAAACGGGTTTAGGTGCTACTCACCGTAAAAGTAAAGCTCAATTTAACACTGCCTGTGGTGCTCCATTTGTTACTTCATCTGTGGTCAAAACATGATCTGAACAATTTTTTTCTTTTATATTTGTACTTGTACATTGTTCCTGTGCTTGTTCTTAGTTACCATTTGAATTGAGATATATTGTGCTGTTATTTAATTGGCGAACAATAATTGTAGTAAATAAGCATTATGATAATTATAATTTGTACCTTGATGGCTATATCATTAGGGTTAAATTTCGCTTGCAGTAGCCAAAAATAGTATTACTATTTTTTGTTGAATTATATGGTAATCTAGATCCTATTTTTGCAATAGTGCTATGGTATTGTGACCGATGCAAACTTTCAAATAAGTGCAGGGGGAGTAATTTCTTCTTTATTAAATAAATAAATACATAATATCAGTAGGCATGATAAGACTGCGTAGTCATAAGTATTGTAGGTGCATTTTATTTTTCTGTTAATATTATAAGAACCTTTTTTTACACTAGTAAATTTTGTATTACTGATATTTTTGTACTTAATATTTTCGAATCTTTTTAAAAATTATCTGTGAATCTCAAATGATACTCGCCAAATTTTTAATAAATAATTTTACATAATAATTCTTGTTTTATTTTTAGATTTTGAATTGTCTATACTAAAATATTATTTTTTTTATAAACTAGGGATGGAAGTAAAACTATAAAAGAACAATTAAATACATTTATTTATCACCAAATAAATGGCGCGCGTTCTCTAAGTATTCTTAAACCGAATCTGTTCCATTCACTCTGGTTGATCCACAACTCTATAGCGGATTCCAAACACGACATCACTGCCGCCCCCTTCCACACGGTGCTGGCTGGATCTATGTCTTTGGGAGAAGTCACTATTTCCAACTGTTCAGTCTTGTATGTGTATGGAATCTGCAAAGCTAATCTGTTCTGCAGCCACAAGTTCAAGCCGTGGACTTTAACACCACCACCAACTATCAGGATGTTGCTGTACATCTTCCGTTTTAACTCCTCATTGGGACAGCGGTCTATACTCTGCAGTATTGCAGCATCAAGCGCCAGGACCTGCCCAGGTGCTATCGAAACTGCATCGCCTGGACCCCCTTCAAGAGTGTCCACCACTATATCCTCATCTGCATTAGCTGCAGGCTGAGCTTCACTGGTAGCTTCAAACTGCTGGCTCTCATTGGCTGAAGGGTCCACAGTTTCCCTCTTCCTACCAGTTTCTCTTAAAAACTCGGCATCAAATGGATCTTCAGGGTCACTTGGCTGTCTGTTCTGTATCTTGGTGGATTTAGAGCCAGTGATCTTCAGTAAATCTGTGTAGAACATTGATAATGGGGATATTATGCACTCATCACCAACTTGCAGTGTGTATTTGTTCACTACATCACCAGGATGGTCTACTAGAAATGACTTCTCCTGAGGCCCACACACATCCAGGTTCACATGACAGAAGTTCTCATATAAATTCCTCATGAGTATCACATCCCTAGGAATGTTCTCATTCCAATTCTTGTAGGGGAATGCACTCTTGTGGAACATCCATGATAGAGCTTGGCAGACATCTCCTGCTCCATAGTCCATCCTCAATCTGGTTGTCTTATGTGAGATCCCATCCTCAACACAAGATATGGCAGTTTTCTGGTCTCCAATGTCCACTACACATGCTGAGCCTATACCAGCCCCAAATGTGGCTCCTACACTCTCTTGTACAAAGAAACAATGTCCAAAACCTAAATCCTTCAATAGCAACAACATTAAATACTTTAAATGGCTCCTGGAGTACAAATCAGGTATTAACAATACACATCTGTACTTTACTAGTTCTATTAGTGGTATGCCTAGCTTATACTCTATGATGGAACTCCATATAGTGTACAGGTCATTGAGGACTGAAGAGATAGAGCCACCCACTTCTGAATGTATGTTGAAATCACCTCTACGGTAAGGAAAATGGATGTTATATGGTAGTTCTGGGTCTATGTCGAGTACCAAGTCGCCAATCACGATGTCACACTGTACTTGCGGCCACGGATCCCCATCGTTAACGCATTCTGGCAGAGAGCGACGGTTGAAAGCTGCGATTTGTTGCGGTGGCGTCGCGTACCTTCGTGCTCCGTTCGACTGCACACAGGACTGCAACGTGTGCGAGATTTGCAGACGACATTCTTCTAGTTCCTCGATTAATTCCTTCGTTTTTGGCACACTTGGAGGGATAAATGAATCACGGTATATCTTACCCCCGGGCCGACGTTTTCTCGCTATACAATGCAGTTGTTTCACTGGTAAGAGGTCAGAGGCTCTTCCTATACGCACATATAGTGATCCAGGGTGGATAACAATTATCCTGTTTGACGGAAATTGCTGGAAATGCTCCGGACCCGGCTCAAAAGATGGCATACTCATTTGTATAGGTTTAATTACTTGTTTTATGTATTATAGTAGATATAACTTTTGCGCTCCTATAATATTTTATTTTCGGCACATACATGTGTCTTCACCATTCACTAATATTTTTTCTTGAAACCTTTCAACAAAATAACACATCTGTAAACATAACCTCTAGGCTTGGCCAAAGAAGGCTTGACAAGTTTGACAACTGCTTTGACTTTTACAAGACTCGTGAGATGCTTTTTCTGGATACCTTTTTCGGCTAATATGTATATTATGAAAATAATTTTAGAAATACTACAACCGCAGTGAAAACTGAAATAATGTTTTGTTGCCTCCAGTATATTTTTAAAAATAAATCGCTTCTAATTTATTTCAACTTTCACATTACAAAAAGTGTATCCGAACCAAAAGAACGAATGATAAACTGACCGCTGTCAAATTGTTGTCGAAAATTACTGTCAAATTGTCACAAATGTCATCCGCTGTCTATCGTCGTGTCACGATATCAGAGAAAATAAACACTTTTCCCGAATTTTTTACAGTAAAATAATAAAAATCATTCGCGAAAATGGTGTCTAGGAGTTTAACTGAAGTGTTTGTGTTGATGCGTAACAACGCTATACACAGCCGGCACATATTTGCGGACCAGGCAAGTACTGTCTTGTTATTGATTTATGTTTTGTCCATTACTTTTGAATATTATATGATGCAATTACGACCGTTTAGCAGTTAATTAAAGCGTGATAATATAGTACAGTTTTTGTGTATGGCAGTTACTTGTCAATCTACAGTAAACTACCTACAGTCCAATAAACTAAAGCGTTTATAAAACTGAGAATGTGTCGTCATTCGATCTTATAAGGCTTAAAAAAGTCTTTTTGTATAGTAAACAAATACATATCTAAGGATACAAGCTAATAAACATGTCTATCTTATGTTCTACAGCCGGTTTTGGTAGTTTAAACCTTAATTAAATTGGTGTATAACACAAAATTATTTTATCATGATAATTACACAATTTAACTTGTTTGTTGATCATGTTTTAGCGTCCAAACACGGGACAGGTATGAATGCTTGTAAATGTTGTAGTCACAATGTAGAGCCTTTAAGAAAACCACTTATTTTTATATCTGTTTAAAGAGGAATGCTGAATTTTTCTTTGCATTGTACAATCGTCATTTTTAGAGTCACTTGCATGTTATTTTAAATTTAATGTGCTTTTTAGATAGTGTCAAAATCTGTTTTTTATATATTTGATAACTTACCATAATTTAATTTATGTTACACACATTAACATACCAATTATTAATATTTGGTTGAATGCGGCATCAATTTAAATTTGCCTCATAATAATATGTTGCTGTCATCCCCTAAATAATGTTCCAGCTATTTTCTAATTATTTGTCAACAATTCATGTTCAAAGTTACACAGTAATATTCAGCATGGAGTTTGACTCTGTTATCAGTTTAATGACAAAAATGTCACCTATATCAATATTTTGTACATTAGAAGAAAAAATGCATGTTCTAATCATTTAAACCGTACTATGTATACTAACAACATACATTTGCCATCCACAGCACAATGACTCGGAGAGGGTTCGGCTCATGCGGAGTAACTCCCATGACCTGGAGTCCGGGCTGGAGATGAGGACGGACTCCCACGCACCTCCGCCTTGGACCGATGCGTTGGAGGAAGCACACTATGTTATCACTAGGTTTGTAATAATATTACTCGTTTGCATTATATAATTGAATTATCATGATTATTGTGCAAACGGAGGCTTGATTATCCTACTCCCCAATCCCTGAATTCCCAACAATCTTGTAAACAACTAAATTTCAAAAGATTGGCTGTTTGTCCTTTCTCCACATCGTAACAGAGCGAATCCATGACATGATTTTTGTGTGAAGTTAGTTGTAACAGTTAGTTGAAGGTTGAAGCTTGCATGGATCATCCCGCAATTTTCAAGATAGAAAACCTAAATATTATCTGTCTTCAACCCCTTAAAATACCGCGTAGGAAGTCGCGGGCGGAAAGCTAGTGTCTTATTAAGCAGCATTCAAGAGTTTAATATTTATTTTGTACCTTCCTTATCAGTACCTATTAATTTAGTAATATTGTTAATAGTTTAATCTCTCGTTGTGATCTGAATAGGTAAGAGTGTTAGATGTTATCTATCACCATTAGTCATCACTACAAGCATATCATGGCTATAATCTTTAACGCCACAAATCCATGAGGTGTTGTGGAGTTTTTCTTCTACATGGTAGAGACTAACTATCGAGCATTGTGTCCTTCGTCACCGATTGCCTCAAATAGACGATGTTTTAAACATGCTGCTGCTGTCCAATGTGTATTGGATTTGATTACCAAGCTAAACAAAATTTTGGCATGGTCTCAAATAGTTGTTCTGGCCTGTGGATCTTGGTGTGATATTTTTTACTGCACTTGTAAGTGTGGGAGAGCCATGCTACGGCACGAATGGGCCGGCTCGACCGGAGTGATACCACGACCGCACCGAAAACCCACATGAAACAACGCTTGCGTTGTGTGAGTAAGGTTACCGGAGGCCCAATTCCCCCTTCCCAATCTTTCCAATACTCGATTCCCCAACAACCCTTAAATTTCTAACCCCCAAAAGGCCGGCAACGCACTTGTAACGCCTCTGGTGTTTCAAGTGTCCATGGGCGGCAGAGATTGCTTACCATCAGGTGATACGCCTATATATACGCCGTTAAACGGCGCGTTCCATAAAAAAAAAACCTAATAACATTGGAGATAAATTCTATTGTGAGGCACAATATTTTGTTTATAAAAGGTCTTTGAACGTAGGAAATGCCCAGGAGAAATGTAGCCCCTAATACAATTATTATAAAGCTTTTATTGTTCTTATCCAGGTTAAGAACAAAACTATCAGAGCTGCAGTCTCGGCACGAGAAGCAGATCCGACGTCCGTCGCTGGACGACACGACGGAGCAACAGCACATACAGCGCCTCACCGCCGAGATCGGCCGACACTTCACACATGCGCACACACACCTCACCGCTATCAAGGCGCAGATACGACACGGTACGTGTATTGTTAATACAATTTTGGTAATATACAAATAATAAAAACTGGGACATAGTATTATCACGCAGTTCCTATCAATGTCTGTGTGCTTTAGGATTCAGTTGGCCATGTTCAGTTGATGACATCGACGCTTACTAAATAAAATAAAATTAAAATTTTCTACACGCCTCCATTTTTTTTATTAAGTTTTTGTTAGCTGAAGTCCTCCATGTACTAAATAAATAAATAAAATATTTCAGGTAACCCTACAGAGCAGAAGTTAGCGACGAACGTAGTGCTAGCACTGGTCACCATACTCCAGGACCTGAGCGTCACCTTCCGTACAGCGCAGTCGACGTACCTGAAATCCCTCACCTCGCGAGAAGAACGCTCCAACGCCTACTTCGAACTCCCGAACTTCGAGGAACTGAGCCTCGACGACAATGAGCTCCTCCCAGGTTTGTCCAACAACCAAACAGACTTACTATTCTCACTCCCTAGCACTTCTGGCACTCAGAAATTTGACGATAACGATGACTTCTCAAGACCAGCTCTCAACCAAAAGCAACTCTTGCTAATGCAAGAAGAAAACACAAGAGATGTGGCGGAGAGAGAAGAAGAAGTGAATAAAATAGTTCGTTCTATAGTGGACTTGAATGATATATTCAAAGACTTGGCACATATGGTCCATGAGCAAGGCACGGTGCTGGATAGGATAGACTATAATATAGAGCAGACGCAGGTCCAGGTTCATGAAGGGTACAAACAGCTGCAGAAGGCGGAGAGGTACCAGCGGTCCAATAGGAAGATGCACTGCATCCTTATACTAGGAGTCACCATCATAGTGTTAGTAATCCTCCTCATCATTGTCAAGAGTTAGTTTTGGAGGTGACAGCAGAAACTGCCTTATTTTACGTAGTCGATACGAGCCGAACGGCCGGACCGTGGATTCTTTATCGCTTTACCTTCGGAGTTAGGTCGGAGTTATTATTTATTCAGTTCAATGGTCTACAGTAACTGATGGTGGGTAATGTACAGCGAGCTAAAAGGAGATGATTGGCTAATATCGACTTTATAGTATTCTCACACATCACCTGTGGTTTGGACTGAAAAAATTACGAAGAAAATGCTCTATGGAGTCGACGTTAATTGATTATCTCTTTATTTTCAGACTCCTGTGTATTTAAAGTGTTAATACATTACCTACTAAAGAAATCTACAGCCCTTTAATGAATGATTTGCAAACATTTATTCTTAGTTAACAAATTACATGTACAACTTAAAATATTGTAGCAAAGACATCACCGGGCTTCCTCCTCTGTCATAATATTAAGATATATTATAAAAAAAAAATAGTATTTGAAAATCAATACATGACTAAAAACTCAATAGAACCATTTTGGAACTTCATCAAATACAAATAATATTAATAATGATCCCATAGTAATTATATCCCACTGTTTACCTAAAATGTTATTAAAGTGTTAAATCTCGTTAAAGTTGTTGAATGAAGGAATCCGATTGTTATCTAAATTATTTTAGTAAATTATTGTCTGTATATAAACGAGCGACCATATTGTGTAAGGAATTATGGAACAAGATACTTAGATTGAGCATTCTTTTGGGGCCTAATTAATAGGTAGATGACGCTAAAGTTATTTGCCAAGTCATCTTAAAAGGTACCTGGTTATTGAATAATTTTAAAATTGGTTTTAACATTCCATTAGGTTTATACGCAATAAATTGTACAACCAATAAAAAAGATCAAAATAGAAAAATATTTTTCAAAATAAAGTTAGTAGTAATGTTGCAGGTTTTCGGTAAAATTCGACCATATTACTATTACTTATATAAACCACAATAACACAATCCCATGTGGGTAGGCAGACATATACAGGAATTTTGCTATTGCAAGTATTATACATCCCCCTATAACATGGGACTCATAACATAACTGGTAAAAACCAACTGTTAAAAAATGTTAAAGCCAAGGATACACTAGAGGACAATGAATGTCCCACGGTGGGACATTAATCCCACGACATGTCATGATTTTGCCTGACATAATATTTGGCTACATAGCGCGACATAATAATTATCTGGCTACACTGGTCATAGGATAGCCGAGCGATGTCTCGCGATATTGCCAGACATGTGTAGCGAAGTCCGGCAACATCCCGCTACTTCACCCGACTTCACTGTCGACACTTATCGCAGGACAGATTTTAGACGTCTAGTGTATCCTTGGCTTAAATTGGATTAAAAAATAATATATGTATATTCACTTGTTCAGCCAAAATGAGGTCTAATGCTAATACCATATTTGGTCGTTTACCCACACACAACTTTACTATATTATATTTTACTTAAATAAATAACTTTGTAATTTTGGTCCCAAAGAGTGTCTCGATCAAACGATAAGTTGTGTAAACGATGCACACGTTCTAGTCTTTAGGTATGTACATTGTAAGATATGTAAGTATTAGTTAAGGAGTATTTATTTCAACTAAACTATGTATGAGTGTTACTTTGTACCTGAGCAGGAAATGAAATTATGGGACAATTTTGTAGTAAACTTAATATGTAGTATAAAATATTGTTTCCTAGATATTGCTTTCAATATGTAGAAGGCTAACAGACCATAGTTCCCTTAGTACGAGTTTGCTTTAAGTTTAAAGTAATTGAAACGAGAACGCGTTCGGCGCTTTGTTTGGTTGGTTCATTCGAGCCGGTAAAGCAAACTTATACTAAAGGTACAGACTGATCAAAAGGTTGGTAATAAACGTTTGAATGATATTTTGTATGATTGCGAAGGGGTGTTACCTACCGTGCTTTGTATCCAAATTATATAAAGCTGTTTGCGTATGTATGAAAACGACTGATTGCAAAAAAATATACCTACAGTATGTAATTGAAGCCTTTTCAAAAATGCTGACGCTTGCACATCTACCTGCCCATATGTCAATAGATTTTCAACTTTATTACAAATTTATGAAGTTGCAAAATGTATTACAGCATTATAACAGTTTGGTATAGCTTTATGTGCAGGCTTTGTACTTTAAATCACTTATTTTTACATTATTCTGCTCAGGCAACATTGTCGTTGTTGTTACTGTGTGATAGTGAGTGTGTGCCAATGTTCGAGTAAAGGAATGTCAAAAGTGTAATTTATTTGTTGATACTAAACAATTTGTCACCAAAACTATTAAATTATTTGCAAAATATTACATTACCTAATACTAAGTTGTTTTTTGTTTCATTTACGCATTGAGTAATGGAAATAATTGTTCGAATTCTTGTAACTTTTATATAATTTGCTTTATTGTCACAGCTTCAGAATTTTTCGAATCAAAATTGTAAATTTTATCAAAATTAAGATGAAGATCTTATACATATTTAACTTAAATTAATCAACTGTTATATACACTTGTATATGTATAATAAATAACTATAGTAGTAATAAATGAAGTGTAAAATAAATGCAATAAAATAAAGAAGGCCGCCGCAATGGCGCCAATGTTGTTAAAGAACATTCTAGATGGTTCCCTAATGATAACTTTTGTATTGTACCTAATGTATTTATTTACAAAGTTGTGTAAATATTGTTTACTTACCTATAAATGACATCAAAGTGATAATATATTACAGAATATTCCAACTATGTTTTGTTTTATCATTGTATTATTCGAAAGACTGCTCTATCTAGGGTCTTTGTAGGTATCCAGTATCTATAGTGCATTGTTCATAATAATATTATAGTTACCTATATTATTGTGTTAAATAAAATACTAACCGTTACTGGATGCATGTATGGCGTATTGGTTTGTGTTGCAACGTAGCGCTGGTTCGAATCCCGCACTAATAATCCAATATAACTGACTTGGCAGTCGTGCTTACGATCATTTAACTAGCGAGACCGCCATTGATTTTCTCTTTATTTCTATTTTACTCTAGTATGGGTAGTTATTACCTATAGTTTACATGACGGGTATCACGTAGTCAAGTTGGGGGGACAATGGACTTAATTCCAGACCTTATCCTTATCTGAAGTGCGTCTTGTCTTCTGAATGACCAGTGCACCTGATCACGTAGGTAAGGTGGTGAGCGTGGGAACCTGCCTATTATTATTATTACCAATAATTCCAGACAATGAATAAATCCAGCCTTTGCCTCTTATCTTATCAGTAAGTATGTAGGTTGGTATGTGTCTATTGTTTACCCAATGACCAAATACGGCGAACCGGAAAAATACCGTTACCTATTTACTTTTCACACAAAAATATGCGTGTTATACCTATATTTATAAATAGGTCTTAATACTTTAATGTTTGCTAACATACTTGAACGCAATATAGTTTATTATACGCCCTTAAAATAAGTGTATAGCAAATAGCACTTCGACGACTTCCCGTGATACCAACTTCAACAACACTAATTCAAAGTTAACAATGGAGCATTCAACTGTACGAGTGCTGAACCATTCTGCTTACCACATTTCAGTTTAAAAGATAGTACTGATGTCACTAGGTACATACTTCGTTTTCAGAGCCGCTCCCGCTGCTCGGCTCCTATTGATAGTAGCTTGATGTTTTATAGCCTTCCTCAATAAATGGCCTGTGTAACACAAAAAGCATTATTCAATTTCAACCAGTAGGTACGTAGTTCTTTTTTATGGAATAGGTGTCAAACGAGTCACCTGATGAGTTCCGGAGTTCAAATGTTTATCTTTGCTTTATACTTATTAGTTCAGCAAGATCTGAAATCACATAAACAACCCTTACCTACCTACCAGGGCACCGCGCAATCTATCATAGATTCACAGTGAAGAGGACTCGCAATGCATTCGATTCGATCGACCCACGCGATGCTTTTATTAGATCCGAGGTCGTAGGACAATAATTAGAGATACTGCAAGCATGCGCGTTACATGTGGACTCCCACACTCCGTGCTGCCCCATATTCTAAGTGACCTAGTTCGACGTCCGTTAGTATTTGTCTTTCAATTACTTCAGACTATGGACGACGGTATCAGTATTGTAACTGGCTAATGTTGTTCGGCTGGCTAAGGTTGTGACTATGTTTGAAAAGGTAATTTTGACCAAGCAACATTAAACGAATAAAATGGTTTTCTTTGCTAAAGGTGTAGGCAAAGATACACTAAATGTAACCGTCCGTCTTATTAGTATAAGTTTTAAATTCAAATCTATAACGTTCACACTTGCTTGTCCTAAAACATTTCGTCAGTCCCATGAATTCGCGCGTAAAACAAACTTTCAATGATTTTTTTTACAAAATAAAGGCTTTATAAAAACTCGCCCGACTAGTTCGCGAGGTCATTATAACGCGTCCTTCGTCTGACCCTGGGTATAGTACAAGGCGGCTTGTTACAACGTTCTAGATATACGTTTATTATAGAACTTCTCAATTGTCTAGAGGTCATATGAGACCCTAGGTTTGCTGAGGTCATTCTTGTATAATTGGCTATAGTTGCACTAGCCAGCACCATTTTCAAAGGCATTACTTATAATTGTTTATAGAGATCTCTAATAATTATTTGGTGCATATGGCAAAACTTCGCAAGTACGAACAAAATAAATTCGTTACGAGGAGAAGGAAAGCAAACAAGTCGTCAATTGCACTAAAGAATTATAATTGTCAGTGATCTCATTTTACAGACACAACTCCATCAGCTGAGCTATTGAGCTGACGAGTTCTACCAACTGGGAACATTAACTGGCTAACACAATAACTTGTACACATTCAGAGTCTGATTCAGTGGAAATTAACAGCAAGTTCTTGGTGAAACATTAAATCCATACATTAGATATTGTACCTTAACAACTAGTATATAGGTTTTACAATATAATTTTGATATTATGCATTCAGGTAATACTATCACAGTCATTAACACCTATAATTTACTATCTACACATAGCCAAGTTTAGTCAAAATGTGAAATTATAACAAGCCATAAGAAAATAGAATCCACATAAGAAGATGAATGGTAAAAGAACTCGTCAGCACAATCTCTTTACAATCATGCAAACATTCAACTCACAACACAAAATACAACGCAAAATCAAAAATATGTATTTCTTTAATGATGACAAACAGAACACAAGTCCACTATGAGTCTCTGTGCTTATTGTAAAATTCATCTACATATTTCTTATACGCTGGTTGGTTTGGCCACAGGTATGATGCTTGTTGGTTTAGCGGACTGTGCGTGTTTGGCTCGGCTAGGAGACTCTGGATGGACAGCAGCACGGTGCGGACATCATACAATGCCGTCCACTTGTCCTTCAAGATATCTAAACATATTAAACCGCAGGTATCTACATTGGGGTGAAAGCAGGGAGTGATGAACTTCACCATGGGTGGGGCGTACGGGTACGAGTTTGGGAACTCTAATGATAGTTTGTACTTGTGGCCCGCATACACTGTATCCTGAGGCCCATTTATTGTGCCGATCCATTTGAACAGGTTCTCACTCTCTGGGAACGCAGATATACCTTTGTCAGCGCAGCGCATCAACTCCATTAATTCCTTTTGCAGTCTGCCAACAAAGAGAAACAATCATTAGTTTAGTATAGGGACAATGGACAACTCTGAAGCCTACACTGAACGATAACAACACCACTGTTATGAATGAATTAGCGTGATTTCAACAGTTCAACGCATTTTAATTGTGGATATGGCAAAACTCGAGTTCTGCCAGGTTGTGCATGATGTGTATCGAGGTCAAAACACGGTCAGAAGGTTCTTTTTTGTGAAGATACACGTCACTGACCACAGCAGACAATTTTATTAAGCCAACGTCAACTTAGTACCTAAAGTGAAATCGTTAGGTCTCCAACGGCTTGTAACGTTCACAGCTTCATTTTTGAAATTGTAACGTAGTATTCAAATAATCTGCACCTACTATGTGTGCATCGTAACAATACAAGAAATTAGATTTACACGAGTAACAAAGCAATTTCAATGTCGTGTTACTTACCGTTTGCTCACAGCATGATTATCTTTTAGTTTTATCGTATCTTCATTTTGTTTCGCTGGATTTGACGATGATGCGTAGTGTGGGTTAATATTTTGAGCCATAGTATGTGGAGCAAACAAAATCAGATGCCTCCAATTCCACCGAATTTCTGTTAGACGAAGACAACTTCCTGTTTAATTTTAAAAAGCTCAATTTTTATTGGATACTTCACACACATTTGACAGCGATACGTAATGGCGGCAATCTACGTAGAAATCAGCGCCATCTAGACCAATAAAATCATTATTGAATAGCACAGATTCACAATAGCAGTTTACACAGTTCATTCAAAACTTGTAGTCTTTAGTCTATGAGTCTATGATTGTATGAATTGATTTGTTTTTATTTTTATTCCAGTCTTCATTTCATTTTTTATTCAACAAAAAATGAAATTGATTTGAACTTTTTAGTTGTTTTTCCATACGAGTCAAAGCTGTTTTATTATTCATAGCAATACTCACATAATAAGCAGCATATTCAATGATATAATTAATTATTATCCTACCCTACGATTTAACGGCCATGTAGTATTTTTACCGACTTTAAAAACGAAGGAGGATCTCATTTCAATGGATTTAAGGTGTAGGGAGGTGTCAATAAAATATAGAAGTTGCAGCGAGTTTTCTGTTCATGTTCATGAAGTAAATCTTTGAATCATGTACCTAATAGAAATGATGAAATTAATTAAATGGATTGATTTTCAATACCACTTAACTTGTTTAAGGCTTTTAGCTAAATTACAAGCGTGGTTTGAAAATCATAACCAAATAAAATAAAATAAAAACTTATTTAATAACTTTTCTTTGTTAGGAAGATTTTTGTTTTGCTATCTAACCATCTTCAACGCTGTAAAATAACTCGTACAGAAAAGTTTGATTAAATATGATCGCCGTAAATAAACTTATATAGGTATCTAAGAGTAGTGCTGTATATACTTATTAATAATTATGTTTTCACTTACAATTAGTTTGGATAAGAAATAAAAAAACGTAGATCAATAATTATGTATTAATTATCTAATTCGAATACCTACTTCTGAGTGTAAATAGTGCGTTCCAAAGTTCCAAATAATGAAGTAGTCGCTTTGTCAGATTTACTTTCACTTTCTTAAATCATTTGAGCGTGAAATTAAAAATCAGTGACGGGATTATTTAACAGAAAAGGAAAAGTGGAGCTTACCAAGAAATCTATTTAAGATGCTGATACCGGTAATTATGCTTAGTTTAACTTAACGTTTTGTTACTTATCAGTGTGACTTGAGAAAGCTTTGTTTTTATCTGAATAAAAAATGGCGTTTAAAGTAAGTACTAATATAATATATCCTTACTGTTTGTTTTCGTATTTTATACAATATTTTCTTAACGGGTATTAAAAACATTATTAAAATCTAAAATCACACTTTTTTTTTTAAATTTAAAATTAACCATAGTGTTCATTGATGTAAGTATATAGTAGTATAGTTCATCAATACATTCTTTTCAATCTTTTTTCCAGTGTGTCCAACTTGAGAATTTTACCACTAAGTTGGCTAACTAATTAGTTAGCCCTAATCTAACTTACTGTTTTTGACAAATTGCCAGAAAATGATAATTAATTTTACTATGTTATCGGTTTACTCACGTAGTGTTTTGACGATTAACTCGACTAGGAGCATTTCGCGACACACGACGCGGCGATTGTCACGATGCTACTCATGAATATGAGCCTCTTGCATGGCTTGAAACTAGTCGAGTTAATCGTCAAAACACTACGTGAGTAAGCCGATAACATAATAATTAATTTAGTATGTCTCACGAAAGTTACAATAAAATTAATTTTACGTTGAAAAATTGTCGTTACTTCATTTTAAAGGTTATTTAATAATACCAATCGGAATCGTTTCTCAGCAATATTAATCCAATCAATTAGGTACTCAATAAAAGATAATTTGAATATTTTACGCATTTGAAATAAATATTATGGTAATATATTATTGAAGGTTGGCAACACTGGACGTTTATCCCCACCCCTTCATTCATTCACTGAATTCAATTCACTCACTCGCAGTTGAAGAGATGCGTCACTGTCAGTAATTGTGTGACGTCAGTCGAACTCGGTCATATATACGCTTGTGTCGTAAACATTGTGGAAGAAAATACAATATTTTCTTACAATCGTGGTGTTAATTTCAAAGTGTGATACATATTTTGAAGTAGTGCTATTAAAAAAATCAAAATGCCTTGCGTAGTAATATTCGGAAAGCATTTTACCACGGACGTAGATTGCACGGATGTGTTATCGTTGAAACGTGAGATTTCGCAAAAACATGGTGTTCCAGTAGAAGACTTATTGGCTACGCTTAATGGAAGGCTCGTGTCTGATGATTACGACATCTCGGGCAGCAACGATGTGGTCCGGTTGTCTACTAAACTTGTTGGAGGAAAAGGTGGGTTCGGATCTATGTTACGTGCCATTGGTGCACAAATAGAAAAGACCACGAACCGTGAAGCTTGCAGAGACCTGTCCGGCCGTCGCTTGCGTGACATTAACGAGGAAAAAAGGCTTAGAAAATGGCTCGAAGGCCAAGAAGAAAGGGAAAAAGAAGCTGCTGAGCGAAAACAGAAAAAGCTTGAAAGGCTTGTTGCAGAACCTAAAATTGAAGTGAACTTAAACGCCTCATATGAGAAGGAGCGTCAGGATCTACCAGAGCGTGTGAGTTCTGCTGTGGAGGCTGGGTGGCAGGCAGCAGGATCCTCAAACACTTTGAAACGGAAGTCAGATAGTGACAAGGCTAAACCAAAGAAAGCTAAGCTTTGGATTGATGCAGAGTTGTCTGACTGCTCATCTCTGAGTGAGGATGAAGAGGAGGATGAGAAGACATCAAGTCCTGGTCAGCAGGTGTCCACAGACAGTGGGAATGAGTCTGACAAGGCATCAACAAATAGTAAATAACAGAATGTGTGCAAGTGACTGTATTTTGTTCAATATGTTATAATTTTACTCTAATTTCACATAAAAATGTGTTTTTCTTGTGTGAAAGTAATTTTGTAATTATACTGTAAATGTTATCTTAGTTAAGTGTGTATTTTAGTTTGTAAACATAACATAAAATTACAGTACATGATTTTAAATTATGGATCTTGGAATCACATAAAAACCTGTGTAAGTTAGTAATGTTCAGGAGTATTGTGTAATTTCCATTACTACAATGTTTGAGACCTATTTTTTTGTAAAAGCTGTCTTTTGTTTACTTCATCATTATATCAGCCAAAAGACGTCCACTGCTGAACATAGTTAGGCCTCCTCCAATTACTTCCAGATAGGCTGGTTGGAAGCAACCTGCATCCAGTGGATCCTGGCGGTTTTTGTTTACTTGACCAGTTTAAATTGTAAAAAATGGGTTTGATTGAATCAAAACCATTTTTGGAACCTAAATTAGTATTGTTGTATAGAAAAACATTGTAATATTACAACTTACTGTTCATAATTATGTCTGTTTTGTTATTTTGTGTAAATTCTTAAGATTAGGTTAATTTTATTTGTAAAACTATGTATAAAAATACTTTTTGTAAATATATTCATAGCTTACATAATACATTTTTTATTTCTGAAATAATATACCCTAAGTTAGGAAATCCCTGATATCAGTTCATAACATTCATAAAGATAGATTACACCTAATTAACAATTAACTTCATTGAACTAAGTGTTGGTATTTACAATATTACCATGGTTTATTAATTAATTACCTCCGTTTTATCATTAGGCACAAGTAATATTTATTACTCTGATTAGTTAGTTAATATACTTCATGTTTTGATCATTTTTAAGTAAATATTTTTAAAAGAATACTTCCAGCAAAGTAGTCTAAACATCTTTAGTAATATCCTTCAATAATCTTTCCATGATTATTCTTATCAGTCCTTTACATAAATACTTAACTAATGAGGACTTAACGAATTAAGGAGTACATAATTGTCATATTTTTTAATGATTTATCTCATTGGATAGATATTTAAGTAGAAATAAGTAAGAGTTCATAGAAATAAAACAACACAGGAAACTTTTATCGTAAATACAAAATATATGCGTAGAAATATATAACAATAGTAAAATTACGACTAAAAATAATACAATGAAACAATGGGCGGGCTTATCGCTAATAGCATTTTTTTCCTGGAAAATAGGATAGGTAGTAGATAATAGATAACGAAAATTACAATACTAAGAATTTTGTTTAAGTGGTGCCAAAATTCTGGTGCTAAGTTATTTAACAAGTATAATTCTTATTTACGAGGGTTTCTTTTCTCGTCGCTAGTACATCAGATATTGTTACCAGTTTAATCAGATTTTTTCGAAAATTTAAAATCTTTCAATCAATGATCCATGTATTACCAGTATTGGCGCGGTATTATAAAACATCCATTAATTGGGAATTTACAAGTTTATCTAATTTGCACCTATCATATTTCCTTCTCCTGGGAGCAAAAAGCAGGATATTTTGGATATTAAAGTTATGTAACTTGCAGAGGAGTTTCTGGACCGCGATGTTGCTGCTCTGCGTGCTGGTGCTGGCGGCTGCGAGGCCCCAGGACTTCGATGATGATGACGATGACCACCACAGCCACGAGGGAGCTGACGAGAGGAAAGGTAAACGCCACCGATCGTCAAGTATTCACGTTGATTATAACTACAACTTCGATGAGTCCTACAGATCTATGTAGTTCATTTGATATTTTATAACAACATTTTTACTCCTCACAATATTCTTAGGTGCAGTTGTCAAACTGCTCTTTGCTATACTTATTTTTGTAGGCGCTTTTATCATCATCAACTGCAATTGTGATTTAACTTACACTTAGGTGATATGATGAATGGTGAATGATAAGAAACATATTTTTCTACTTGATGCACAAAAACGTGTTGAAGTTGTACACCATCAAATCGCTACCTGGTTGTTAGGTAGACAATGGGACAATACCTACCTATTTACATACCTAGATACTTGCTGATAAGATTAAGTTCGGAATTTATGCCCATTGTATGGAATTATTGGTAATAATAATAATAGTCAATTTCCCACGCTCCCTACCGTCCTTATCACGTTCTCGACAAAATACGTGCAATCGTGCATGTGTTATTTTGATACAAGTTGCAGATTTTGCCATTCATATCATTGTAGTTATGACGTAGCTACATGTAAGATATCCTATAAGATAGATGAACACACACACAACGTCACGCCTTTTATCCCCGAAGGGGTAGGCAGAGGTGCACATTACGGCACGTAATGCCGCTATACAATGTACACCCACTTTTCACCATTTTGTGTTAAAGTCCCATGTAATAGGGGGTGAGCCTATTGCCATATCCTGGACACAATTCCAGACTCCGTGCTACCACTGAGAAATTTTTCGAAAATCCGAAAAAAGCCCAGTAATACTTTGCCCGACCCGGGAATCGAACCCGAGACCCCTTGTTCGGCAGTCGCACTTGCGACCACTCGACCAACGAGGCAGTCAAGATAGATGAACTAACAATAATTACTTCTTGTTTCACAGACGACCCAGCTCGAGTTCAAATCAAGGTGTACAGAGGACCTACAAAGCATGATGGGTACGCACCATGGGGATTCTGGGTTAAACAGCCCTCAGACGACGAATAATGACAGCGTATTTACCAATGTAAAAGCACGTAATACATAGCGTAGTATATAGCAACTTCATATCACAACCATGTTTGTTATTTTTGTTAAAAGCGCCATGATCATACATGAACTGTGTTCCTTGTTTTTGTGAGAGTGCAGATCAGAAAGTGGTTATTAAACATGGTAAATATTTCGTTTTTATGTTGTAATGGTATATATTAGGTTAAATAGTTAAGTATATATTTCATTAGGTGTAAGTTGTCTACAGAGAAAGGATCAAATTCTTTACTACATCATAAACTAATAATAACTTGTTGTTAGCCGTTAGCCCATTCTACCTACTAGTAATTAGTTTAAACTACGGATATTTGATAAGGAAATAGTTTTTTTAGAAAACCAAAGATTAAATTGTAATTTGTGTTATTGTTTCATTGTTTTTTATTTGTAATTAATAAGTTTAAACGATAAGTTTCGAACTGGATCGAAATGTTTAATGAATGTATAGTATTCTATAACCGATGCTATAACCAATTGACAAAGTGCAGCAGTATTTAGACAACAGAGAGTAAAGTCACGTAGTTTCCTAAGAAAAAGAGGATCCTTCGACCAGACGAGGTGATCGTGTCTGGTGGACTTTCTGTCCAGCTATTGTTTGTTGACATTTTCTATCCATGTTTATTAGCATGTGTGATGTAGGATTTATGACGTCATCTGTTGATTTGCTCGTCAATCGTCAGTGTGCGAATTTTGTCACTCGTCATGTGTCGCCAGAAGTGTATTGGAAGCTAAATAAGCATGTAATAAGCATGTAGTAGTACATAGTAATTACTTTACCCTCATTGGACATAGTTTACCTACGCATATACGAGTTAATATTATTAATGGTTCCCAGTAATGACAGTGTTACACAATTTAGTGTGTTGCACCCAAAGATTGTATTTCAGCTAAGCATGTTTTCATAACATTACATTGAAAACATAGGAGGAGCGGTAAAATGTTGCACTCGAAGAATTTATTATTCAGTGGTTACTATTAGGCATTCGTTATTGAGTAGCTAGAGGTACTGGGATGTCGTCTCCTCCTTTTGCGAAGCGGTTATGCTAGCTAAGGAGGAGGCGGGGCGCGTGAGGGAACGAACTACCACCTCCTCACATCCCAGCCGTTGCGAAGGACACCACGGCCACCGTAAGCACGGGCCTGCGGACGGCGACCACGGGTAGCGTATGTAGGGTTCTGCGCGCGCCTCAAAGAGCCATCAGACCACCACTCACCGGCTCTAGTAGGAACGGGGTGGTTTTTAGTCAGTAAATGAGAGTAAGATGATTTATGGCACTCAAAAAAAAGCTACTATGGGGCATTGACATGTATGACATACTACGGCCAGTTAAAGTGAAAAAATCAAGATTGATTCAGTACAGATCTATCTCATTCGTTTTATACTCTGCTGTTTTCTTAGGAATACGAAAATGTTCACGATATAATATCTATATTATAGATCTCTGGTCGTTATTGTGTCGCTACTTTACCCTTGAACCACTTACAAACCCATCGCCTAAATAAAACAATGATTAACGAAACTTCATCATATTATTATAGTAATGCAATGAAATTCTTGACACTTGTACCTAAACTCTATACATATAAAACCGTAGAAGTGTTAATTCTGTAGATACATTAAAAATATAAAAAAAATTGTAGAATGTTACTAGACAGATACCAAACCCAAACATGTGTTTAAAACATTAAATTTCTCTCTGTCTGTATGTTCACGCAAAAACTACCGGTCCGATTCAGATGAAACTTGGCATAATAATTATACTTTAATATCCTTGCGGTTCGATCGATTACAGTACCAAAGGCAATATAAGATAGTCGAATGTTAGGTTACCCGCAGCGGACATGTGCGAGTATGGGTGCAGGTGTGGGTGTGGGTACAGGTACGGGTACGGCTACAGCTACGGTTACGGCTATAAGTACGGCTAGGGTACCCAAATGCTACCAGAAGTCATTATTCCACGCGACCGAAGTCGCGGGCAAAAGCTAGTGAGTAATATTTGTATAGTACCGTCCTCGATGCTTATCGAACTCAGTAGAATATTAACTTCTGAATATTGTCAAACAACAACATGTATGTCGTGAATGTCAACATACTTTCGTTATTGTCTAGCTAAAACATTTTCATGGGAAATGAGTAATCATTATTGTCTGTGTTTGAGTCGATGTCAGTGCGGGCGGCAAGTATCTTATGGGCGCGGTCTCGTAGGTAGACATACAGTTATTATAAATGTTAGTTTCAGTATCTAATTACTTATACATACATAATGGTTGATTCTTTACATGGCCCTTTTTAATTACATATAGTTTTGATGTCGCTGTGTTTTGCTCACTGTTCTACAAAGCCAATTCAGGGCTTGTAGAACAGTGAGTATTTATACAAGATACCTACTGAAATTAAGTCAATAGAAGTTATACAAAATCAAAACGTGACTTAGAATGTGATTAAGATTAAATATGTACTGTAAAATGGGGTGAATAGAATTCGAGGTGTGAATAAATGTTCTAACATCTATTCACCCCACTCCTGTGTCTCTTCACCCTTTGAATTCTATTTACCACGTATTAACGTAAACTAAACTTCTACACTTATAAAGTAGCTTATTGTTTCATTTACTAAACTACCCAGTACTAGTTTTATTTTAACCCTATGACTGCCTTTCCCGCATATACACGTCACATATTTCTTCTATCGCTCGTGTCGTATTGCTGCGACAGAGAATATGTATGATTTTTTGTATGTATGTATGTATACGTATGTATGTAGAAAGCAAGCCGTATGTGCCCTCACTAAGTCTTTATATTTAGAATGGGTCCCGACTGCTTAAATTTTACGATTACTTTCTTGTTTTAGGGTTTTTTCATTTTAATATTATAAAGAAACGCAGTCGGGTTTTTTAGTTTTTTAAATTACTTTTTTTTTCGTTTTATCCATACGATTGCACCTCCTTATTTTTCGATTTCGATTTGTAGCCGCACGCTATAGCGTAGCTTAGGAAATTGATATTTAACTGGGCGCTTAAAAAGTTAAACCCTTACCTGACTGTATTAGCAAGTGGTAAATAAAGATACTAGTGTTGTTATCTACAAAGCGTGTTGTAGCAGCATTTTAGCGCGTGAGTTCAGTGGCTATTAGACATCGCTGTGTATCAGTCGTGTTCGCCATGTGACCAGCGGATAGTGAGCCAGTGCCAGCCCCTGATCAGTGACCAGTGACCACCATGTTCGGGCTGATCATCAGGATAGTTGGCAAGAAGGTCCTGGTAATCTTCAGACAATTTGGTAAGATATTTACCTATAGATAAACAATGAGATTGTGTGACTTGAGTGATAGGAGTGAGTCAGTTTATGGTGGGAAAGCTAAGTTTAGTTAGAGCTTTTTCGTTATTTTGTATGTGATGTGGAAAACAATAAAGACTGATGGAGCTATTTTTGATGGAGTTTTAAACAGTGAAATATTTTTAATGTTTAAGAAAGATGGGTTTTACTACTGATGCTAAAATTGTAGGCCTTCTATTTCTGATAGCCTGGTTGATAGACCAAGTCAACTGATGCGTCATCCGTGCATCCTATAGAAAGCTACATTAATAATATTATTTTAAGTTAATGCTATTATTATAGCCTCTGGAGATGGTTAAAAAGAAGGAAACTAAGGCTTAGTTTTTCCTTTGAGCCGGGAGAGGAAAGTTAGTATTACGAGTACTATGACTTCTCGCATTATCTATCTGTGATGTAATAAAATCAGTCATTGACATCCCACTTTAAGTAGTAATTACCTGATAACACTCTTTACTCTACCATCCCAGAGGTATACAAGTTCAATACTAATGCAATTTTATGACTAACTAAAGTTAAGTATGGTTAATCATCAAAGTTCAGGCGAAAGCATATCAACCTACACTTATTTCATAATGTTCTTAAACGATTATCGACTTTACCAGAATAGGATAAAGATGAAAATGTATTAAAGTGACCATCTTGAGGCACATTCACTTATGAATGTCATTATTGCAAATATGTCCAATGTCCATTAACTATTTAAGTGCAACTAAATTCACTACTACTACTGAAGTAAAGTGAAGTGTTTGATTCATTATATCAATATGAATGATTGCGTAAAATAGTAAAATCATTGCGTAAAATTGTGATTGATGAAAGTCTACTAAGATTAGTGTTAGGATAATTTCTATCCAGAGAATTCGAATTTACATGTAAGTCAAACAAGACCTTGATTTTCATGTACATATATAAAAATGAATTGCTATTCGTTCGACAACTACAACTACAACAGACAGAGAGCACTACAATAGAATTAAAGGGCAGGTTTTTTAATTCTCCCACCTTGGGTGAGGCGGGAGGGAGTGTCAGACTCTAACAGACTAAACACCACCCCGTTCCTACTTCTGCTTTGAGCCGGAGCCACGGTAACCTGTTACGTTGTCCGCAGCTCCGGATAAAAGGGCAGACTTGCGACCGAATTACCAATAAGGACGTTAAATAATTTTGTGTTCTAACAATCGTGAAACATTGGCAATGGACGATCGAAATATAATATCTGGTTGCATGGTATCACATTATGTTTTAAAATTTATAACGACGTCGGGTAGCAAAGTCTCAAGTTGAATTTCCGTGTCAAACAAAAACTATCTTCTATTTCACTTTATATATTTTGGACTGTGACTACTTCGTACTTTACAACTACAATTACTAAAACAATTCGCGAAAGCAATATTGTCTTCTCAATTTTCAATATATTTAGTTACGATCTCTGTTGCACGCGAGAAATTTTGGATTGTCGTGTTTGGCAGAGAAAAATGCAGTGTTTGGCCAAACTCAATGGAGGTATGAACCACACAACCTGGTTGTAGTGTTTAGTAGAATTGTAAAAGATAAAAATACCAACTTGTTACTTGTGTCAAACAAGTGACTAGTCTCCGTACAAGTTTATCTAAAACACACCTAGGTACGTGAAACATATAGCTATGTATGACGAATACTTGGAACTCCCAACATGTACAATGTTTCCTGTTTAGTAAGACTATAACGGGCCTCTTATTTATTTTACTAACAAATTCGCCTTAATTTTACAAAGATAACAGGGTGCTTTATCATGTTTTTAGTAATGTTGGTTGTTATAAATTATTATGGTGCTTTCCTACCAGAAATGTGCTATGCTACGTCGCTGTGGATACGTTGGGCTACCACCAATCATATGCATTGGTACACAAAGCATAGCATTGGAGGAAACGCACTCAGCTACGCTATGTTTTTTATACGGAAAGATGGGTGTTACGAATGGCTTCTCTACTACCGATACATTGCATACTCGAGCTGCGCACGTTCCTTGCACAGCTACATTGCTTAGTATCAGTGGAAACGGTCACATAGTTTCACAGCTTAGCTATTATATCTTCGTAGCTTAGCTACATCGCACATCTCTGATGGAAGAGCACCGTTAACCATTTAAGAGGCTTCATTGATTAGTTGTGGCATCATTTTCGGATGAGATCAGAGGCTGATTAAACCTACAGAGCGTCCTAAGCAAGCATGCCATAGGTGTCCCTAATTTTTTGGGCATGTGCTTCTTGTTGCGCCATTCTGTCAACTACCGGACACCCTAGGTTATTGCCTAGTTTGCTTCAGGTATAATATGACTCTGGGTGATGTCCTGCCTTAAAATTATGGGACTATAAATTGGGTAACACTAGGTACTAGGTAAACCAAGAATGGAGAAAAATGAACATGATTCTAAAAGGAACACTTATTTATCTACTGGATATAAATGTTAGGATAAAATATTATGTATGATCCGGAGTTGCGGACTACCCAGCGGGTTTACCGGGGTTCCGGCTCCAAGGTCAGGAGTAGGAAAGGGATGGTTTTTAGTCAGTAGGAGTCTGACTCTCCCTCTTATTTTCGCCTAAGGCGGGAGAAGTTATTGGATGATTTTACTCCCTTAAAAACAACCTCACACAGAAGCTGACACTTAAAATGTTTATAGGCACTATACATGAAAGAGTTAAGAGACGCTCACATTTTGTTTATGCATCAAGGTTGGGCTGTGATATACCAAGTGACGTATTACCTGAGTAATTGATGACGTCATGCTGACGTGACTACTCGAGATAACAATGGCTGCTATTTGGTATACCGGTGAAATGTGTGACATTGTCCTTTGTTTACGTGGAAACGTAAACCCATGTTGCTGTGCTGTGTGAGGCCGAAACTGCAGAGCGACATCTATTGTCGTCGTTACAATTAATGTGCGTGATGTTATTGCAGCTGGCTTTCTTCAGGAATATCTGCAGCATCATGATTCCCGACCTGCATCGTTGACTTACTTTGTGGGCCTAGTTTCATCCCATATTGTTGTCAATTTTGTCATTTCGTTATCTTTTATTATAGTCTTTCATTCATCATACAAAGGCATTTATTCATAATAGCTTATACTCGTAGTACTTATGATGAAGTGACTTCTCTAAGGCATTTGATTGAGTGAAGTTCGTTGTATAACTTAGGACAACTTAGCTGGACATGGCGACAACAGCAAGACATCTGGTCCACTTGCTTAGAAAGACGATTGTATGAAAGAGAAACGGCATCTATCCGAGTAGACGAATTAATGTTTAGTCATTTCCACCCAAGTCGGGGGTACCTCAAGGTAGCATTATCTCACCTCTCATGTTTAACAGTTTATAATATGTTCCCGAATATGTTTCAGGTCGTTCAAAGATACTCCTAATATTGCTGCCTTTAGTGTGGGGGCTGGTAGCTTTCGGGCCCGCCATCTGGTGGCTGGCGATGGAAACTAGCAGATACCTCCTGCTGCCATCCGCGCCCACTCAGTTGCTGGAGCATTATCGAAGGAATAGAAGCTTGCACTATTACTTGGATGGCATGTAAGTGTAGTAGTAATATTTGGCACTAGTAGGTAATGTACTGCTTCCTAGACCAGGGGATAACTAGTTAACTTGATCCGTAGATAAAAAATGGAATGGCAATGTCACCCTTGTAGTAACACCATGCAACTTCGTAGCTTTAGTGTGCCTCCACCTAATTCCTAATTGCTCTATCTACATCCCCGCAAATTGTGAATGTGTGGAATTTAAAAATTGTTGGGGAATCGGGAATTGGAAGTTGAGAAGGGGGGTGATTAAGCCGGCATCAGGTAATCTTACTCACACAACGAAACACAACGCAAGCGTTGTTTCACGCTGATTTTTTATGAGGACGTGGTATCACTTGTGGGCGGCGCTGATCGCTAACCATCAGGTGACTCGTCTGCTCGTTTGCAAGCAATTCCAAAAAAAAAACTCACTACGGTTGAGCCGGCCCATTCGTGCCGAAGCATGGCTCTCCCACACTTATTATATGGTTCTCATTACTCATATATTTTTTTAAAGCTGCTCCTATGTAACTGTTCCAGCCAGACCCTCATCGAGCCATCATTGCTTCCCTGCACGAGCCCCGATGAGATGGCGGTGCTGGTGCTGGTGGCCAGCGCCCCCATCCGCTTCGAGCACCGGCAGGCTGTGCGCAAGACCTGGGGCGCACATCTACCCACATACTTCGTGCTCGGTCTGCAGGGAGACGACATTGATGAGCAGCTGGTAGTTACTCGTATAGTTTTTGCTTGAATTTGCTTAAATTACAATTAGATACATTGCATCCAGTTTTGTGCTTGTCTCGTTGGTCGTTGGTTGGGGTTTCTAGTTTTACTTAGGATAAATGTGCTAGATCGAAGTTGAGGACAAATTATATTCTTGAGTTTTCGACAGTTCTCAATCACAAGAGTTCTGAAAATGGCCAGGTGTATAATGCAGTAGTTTTTAAGTATATCTGTTAAAACTGTAAAGAAAGATAAAAGTGTGACTTCAATTCCAGGTAGACAATTACGTAGAAGGGAAGCAGTACAGTGACCTGATAGTTTTTGACTTCCAAGACCATTACCAGAACCTGACGCTGAAGACAGCGCTGATGATGAAGTGGAGCCTGCACCGATGTCCTCAAACTCAGTTCTTGTTTAAGACTGATGATGACGTCATGGTAAACCCTTGGACACTCCGTAAAGTGTTGAAGGAGAATGAAGATGCACCGCTACTAGGTAACACTAGTGTAGTAGAGTATTTGATGTAGGTACTTGTAAAGCAAAGGCCTGATATTTTCAGATATATGAAAAGTGTAGATCTATTTATATAAACCTTAGCTTTAGAATAACATCACTTATATTTTTTATGAGATAATAAACTGGTAATCTAGCTGACGGGTTACATGGTGGTAAGCAATCGGTGCCGCCCCTAGACCTGAAACACCAGAGGCGTTACAAGTTTATTTCAGGAGTTGTAGTCACAAAGAAAATTTTGATCTCATGTAAATATTTTGACCGACAGAAATTTTACCCCGAAACTGAAACTCAACAGTCACGACCACGAGTTGCACTTAAAACTATCTATCTATACTTAGACTACAACTTCTATTTCATGTGATTAAAGATTACTATACTTCTTTAAACTTATTATTATCTTGTGTCTTCCTGATTCTGTGCAGGCTACAACAAGCGGGACTCGTACCTGCACCGCGACGAGTACAAGAAGTGGTTCACTCCTCGGTGGATGATGCGGGAGGACCACGTGTCGCAGTACCTCAGCGGCACTGCGTACCTTATCAGCGGTGAGACCTTCAGTTATTATTTGACTGCACGATTGGCGCGGTGGCTGGGCAACTGGCTGCCGTGCAACGTGTAGCGCACGGAGCAATTCTTTGTGTGTTCAACAAATTGTTGTTTCGTGTCTGGGTGTCATGTGTATGTGAACTTGTATGTTTGTAAACGCACCCACGACACAGGAGAAAATCCTAGTGTAGGGCAACGATTTAAAAAAAAAACAAAAAAGGATTTGCCAACTTGTATAATGGAATCTGGCCATATCCGCAAACTGTGATCCTCAAAGTGATGTCGCCTACTAAGATTGGGGCTTGGGGGTTATAGTAAACATCTCCTTAAATGAGAGGTATTTTTTCGGCAGCAGTGTTTATTATTTATTTCTTTATATTCTTTTTTTGTTTCACTCTGATTAGTAAGAGATGAATTTTAGAAACACATTTGATACTTTGGCTAACAGATTGAACAAAGTTCCTACATATTCCCTGCAAGCAAATATGTCTTATAGATTTTTGCTTCGAAATTGACATGGCACCAAAGAAATAATACGACACGATACCGACGTCCACAACAAAAATAGTACTATAATGTGAATCTTGTCATTTTCAGGGGACTTCATATCAAAACTGTTGAAGAAAGCCTATGAGGTGCCGATGGTGAACCTGGAGGACGTATACTTCACTTACCTGGTGGCACACCGGCGGCTGGGGCTGCGGCTGGTGCACGAGCGCCGGCTGAGTCCATACAAACCCTGGTTGAAGGTCACCTGCATCTACTGGGACTTGGCTTCCGTGCACAGCATGGAACCTGACGAGATGGTCACCGCGTGGACCAAAATAGAACAATATGGGAAGATGGATAACCACAGCAATCTTTGTTGGTTTTTTAACACGTATTTAAGGGACTTCAGTGAATTCGCGTTGTATTGAGGATATTTTCACGATTTGTGGTGGATTTTGATGCCATTGATTTTTGATGGAATAGTGATCACAGTGATAGGAAATATTTCCTAACAAAATCCATTTGTAAATTGTTGAATCGAATATAAATAGTCTATATTCGTGCGAGATTCTGTGTTTAAACAAATGGGGTTTTGTAAGGCTGATTTATTGCCTAGTCTAACTATCTAGACTAAGAAATAAAATTGGAGTGTCTGTTTGTAATAGTGAAACAACCCGTTTTTTACTACATGCATATGAATATACGTACGATAGTAATATGACAAATGCGAAAGTTTGTATGTTTGTTTGCTTGTTTGTTACTCAATCACGTCAAACTCTTACTGAATAAAAACCACCCCGTTTAGATTACGATTAGATTATGACCAAGATTATTCCAATAACACATATGTTTTTTATCTCACGGGAACCCGGGTGAAGCCGCGGGGAGAAACTAGTTTAATATATTGAGATAAGTTATTATGTAATGTTCTATGTACCTGATATTTTGTAAATATAATTAAGTAAAGTCTACTTGTGGTTTATAAATAAATGTTTTTGAGCTTTCCATTTGTGTTATTTACTTGTAATGTACATAGACTTAATAAGTTCCTCGTTATAGGTTTCACAGTCTACTTATTTGGTCGAAAAAATGGGGGTTAACTGGAACGTTTTTCAGATTTCAGTTTCATCACTTTGGTACATAGGGGTACCTACAAAATCGATACATCTAATGCTGTCACTTTTGCATACAAAATATAAAGCAATTAAAAATGCAATAATGTAAAGGTATCGCAGTGAGACCTATCAGCTAGCTCCCAAAAAAGATCTTAGTCAAAATATGCAATTATCTTATTTCCACAATATAAAACAAAACATTTTTTTTTAATACAACTGACAGATAATAGACAATTAATAGACCTTTCCTTGGGTGGCTCTTCCCATCAACATTTATATTACTTTTTTTTTGTGTTTGGAAAATCATCCAATGACTTCTCTCGTCTTGGGCGAGGCGAGAGGGAGTATTAGACTCTTAATGACAAAAACCACTTCGTTCCTACTCCTGCTTTTCGAACCGGAGCCCCGGTAAACCCGTTAGGTAGTCCGCAGCTCCGGATCAGAACATTATTTCTATTACTTAAACCTATCACTTTGTTCCTAGAACATTCTAGAGTGTTCTAGTACTAGTCTAGAATGACTGGTAACTATGTCCTATCAGTGCCAGATGTACGCACTGGTCAGTAATGCAGGTGTGTGCGATAAGACTGCCGTCAGACGATAGTTACTCATGTCGTTTTTTAATGCATTCATACAACGCAGGGCCGGATTTGAAAGCTGCCGAAATTTTGTTGTTTTTTTTACTATTTGTTCTTACGCTGTGTATGGGGTGCTAGTTAACTGAAAAGCGTGAATCGTGATAGCATGTTATCATTACATCCTTTAGTTATAAGAACGCTGAGAAAGCTAAAAGTATTATTACCACTGTTAGAATATTTCGAAACCTTTTACTAAGATCATTTACTAGAATTTCAATAATCCTTTCTCCAAAACGACAACTATACTTCAAATCTCGAACACTGGAGTAGTATAGGTGGAACCTTTTACTTACTTACGGAGAAATTGATTGACCACTACATGAAAAACTAAACTATATGAAGCAGTGTTTCAAAGTATGTATTTCATTTTCGTGAATTAGTAAACATTCCTTAATCGATTTAGTTCTAAAATCACTACAATAGGCTTTTAAGAAATTCACAACATAATGTAAATGGTGAAAAGTGAGTGTAATATTATCTACGTGCATCTTTGTCTACTACCTATAATAAATGGCGTGACGTCATGTTCGATTCTAAATTCAAATTGAAATATTAGTGTATTGTAACAGCTTGGATCCGTCCCTGTGTCGTTAAACAAAGAATCAAAGGCTTCATTGAAGTGGAACGTTGTATAAAACCGTCGGGTGCCAGCTATCTGCACCGACTGCACCATGGACATCAAACTCACTGCCGTGCTCCTCCTCGCCCTCACCCTCACGCTCCACGACCCCGTCAGCGCTGGTAAGTACAACATCCAACTTTAACATAAAGAGACAAAGTCTAATTTCTATTGGCAATTTGGATAAATGGAATGTATAAGGGAAAATGAACTTTATCCCGTTAGTATAGATATAATTGTTGTCTACATGCTAACCGAAACCAGATAATTAAAGTTCGGCTAAGTAAATGCAAGCAAAATTGAACTTTATATAATTAGAATTAATAACGTAATTATCTTGTCTCGGTCATCATTAGCATGTTGTAAAGCCACGTATAATCAACGTGGTGATGGTGAAGATTTTACACATTAAACTTATTATCAGTAGCGGTGGAAAATGATCTTTAAGATCTGTTGTAAACGGCTGGATTTTGCCTAAACCCAGATGGTAGATTGAATGGTAGTCCGTTAAATTGAAAATTTATTATTAAAGTTATGAAGATTCCAAATACTCCAATGGTTGGAAAGCGTGCCTAAAGTACTTATGTAATAAAATTTACTCGCTGCGCATTACAATCGAGTGAAATTGCTTGATTTAATCATTTTGATTGGTTAGTCTGAGTACCTAGTAGCTATGTGCCGTAAAATTCATGAACATCGATATAAATGATCTTGTTTGAATAAGAGCTTAGGGCATAATAATTATTCCGGAACTACGGACAACGTAAAAGGTTACCGGGGCTCCGGCTCAAAGCAGGAGAAGGAACGGGGTGGTTTTTAGTCAGTAAGAGTCTGACACTCTCTCCCGCCTCACCAAAAACAAAACGACATAATAATTATCCAGCACAGGATACCAAAGTAATAAGAAACGAGTACTAATACATCAGCAACATTTTAGACGCCTTCGACCGTCCGTTAGTGGGTCTAAACGAAGTTGGGAAAGAAGATTCTAGATACAGATGTGTTCCTGGTCGTACCATCCTTAAAGTCAGAGAGAAGGAGCAGCAGGTAGACCTGAACTCTGACGCATCCGACGAGTACAGGCGGACTCGGAGCAGGCGGTCGCACATGTCGGTCGCGGCGGAGGATGAAACTTGCTTCATGTGTGTTTGTGCGTCCGACGGCCAGAACGAGCACTGCATTGCTAGACCCGCAGACACCCTCAACGAGTGCCTCTTGATAAAAGATATCATGGATAAGTTCGAGTCTGGTATTCCGTTCAAACACTCCAGAAACTTGCCCTACAGAATCAGACGAGGTTTGTGGAGACGGTGCAGCTAGCTATGCAACGGTTGAGGTGTAGTGTACCGCCGCCGTGTTTGTTAGGTAGGACACATCGTCACGTCATATCACATACGCAGTCACTAAATTGTGCATGTCTTAGGTCTGTCTGTTTCGAAACGTTACATTTTGAAAGTACAATGTCGCATTTCATCGCAGATTATTTGTGGCACAACGACGAGATCCCATACTCGGCTAAAGCGAAGTGCTTCCGCGGCCACTCGTACTACAGCAACAGTGTCACCGCCAACAATACTGACGTGGACGTGAACAGCGACGTCGAGTCACTCCTGGACTATGCCAACGAGGACACTTGCTACTACTGCGTCTGCTCGGTGGACGGCGAGGCTGTCGGCTGTATACACAGAGACATGTCTTTCTGCAACTTCTTTAGAGTCATCAGATCCAAAAAGCACATCAGAGACAGATACACCTCCCTCCTCGGCCAGGACAGGCCCACTTACTTCAGACAACTGTCGTGGAGGATGAGGAGGACCATGGATAACGGCATCTTCGATTTGATTCATACTGGTAGGATGTTGGTCTCGCTGGTGTTCGTTTGCCACTTCTTGTTTCTTTGTTTTCAGGTTCTTCCAAATATTTTGTTGCTTTGGAAACATTGTCGATAGTATTATGTTCACCAGTGTGTGTATCGTGTGTCGCGGTGTGTTGTGCTCAGTGATTTTCATGACTATAATTTGGTTTATATGAATTATCGTAATTTTAAACTTTTAATTTAAATGTTAAATGAAATATTTTGTAAACGGTGGTTACGATTTTTACTATGAATAAGAAAATGATTAGCTGAATGCAAAAACGAATGATGGAATGTCAGAGTGATGATGCAGCACATTCTATTGGCAGTGTTGTAGTGTGTTGTTAGAAATGTCGCCTTCTGCAAGCCAAGTGATGCCTGTTTAATCCATGTCTAAAATACGATTTGAATGTCTAATTCCGAATAATGAAATAAAGATTGGTGCTTGCAGGAGGCGACTCATTGTGCTGCAGCCATCCTGATGGTCACCGAAGACAGATCCACAATGAGGTGCGGAACAAACTGAGGACTTTGAAGAGGAGGATCCCGAAGGAGAACCTACTGGGAGGAACCATGCGGGAAGACTACGTGGACTTCATAGTCAATAACGACTAACAACCAGGAACACTTGAGGAAGACCAGATTGTTGATGATTGAAGTGGGGTTTGATATGCATGAATGTTTATTTAACGTGTGGGTGGGTTATAACAACGAACTGCTGAATAAAACGAATTACACTATCAAGAAGAAAAAGATAAAATAAACCAACTCATATGATCACTCATAAGATATGATGATGAACATAAATTACAATAAATTGGAAGAACGAAGCAATTTGATACTGGAGAACATAGGAATCTGGACAAAGACATTGGAAAATAAACTCTATCTACTGAAGATAACGGTGATAATTGAAGTGACAGTGTTCCGATATGTGGAGTGAATGTAATAATTTATACTTTTATAAAACAACGACAATGTTTCATTAAATAATATATACTACGACAATTACAATTTCAATGGTTTCCAAAATGCCCTCATTCTGTTTCTCTCACCACTTTGAAGAATTATTTGCACCCTGTTCATATTTTCGTTCACTTATAATGTTCTATTGGAAAGTTATGCACAGTATATTTGCACAGTTTCACCCGTTTTATAGCTAGCTGCACCATGCACACGATTTTTGTTTTATTGTGTTTTTTTATAGTTAAGAATATAAAGCTTTATACTTTAGAGTAAGTAAATGTATATTTATACAACTGTAGAAACCTCAGTAGGAATACATGCCTTCGTAAGTGTAGCAAAATAAAGGCCGCGGCTTTCCTCGGATGGACTACAGACTTTGTGACTAATAAGTAAGTAAAGACCCAAGTTAGTTAGTTAGCTGTCTGCCAATAAAAGTCCCGTCAAAATTCGTCCAGCCATTTCAGAGATTAACTTGGACAAACAAACAGATAGACGGACAAAAATTGTAAATATTATTTTGGTGTATGTATATTCATTGTTACAAACAGATACTCCAATTTTATTGAATAGTCTAGATATCCAAATATTTACAGAAAATGGGAACTACATTCATTAGAGTCACAGTTTAATACTTTGAACATGAATAAGGAAACAGAACAACTTCACTCAACAAATTAATAAGTTTCTCAACTATACGTAGTTGATGACGTTGTTGACTACATATTTCCAAAAGGCGCAACATTTTTTTATGTATTGAATCAATCAACGCCAAGTTTTATTGTAGACTGTCACACGTCACACAAACGTATCACACTATCACAATTCACAGTAACATAATAAATTATGAAAGTTCGTTCGTTTGGATGTTTGTCCGTCAATTAAGCTGAAATTACTGAACGGATTTGGATGAAATTTGGTATACAGACAGGGTATGAGCTGACTTGGGTGATATGATGCTTTTTATCAAAGCCGCTGGCAAAAGTTACTATTACTATATGTATGGACTAATTCGGAATATTTATTTAGTAATGTCACTTAGTATGCTGGGGAGGCCTATGGTCAGCAGTGGACGTCTTGTGACTAATATGATGATGATGACAAATTAATATACAAAAATCATCACCTTATAAAAGGCTTAAGGTCGTATCAAAGCCACCTCAACTACAACTCAAGGGGACCGCGCGCTGGCCACCCGTCGTCAACTTTTTGTACTGACGTTATGAAATATATCATACGACATAGGATTTAAAGTTCAAATTTAAATGACAAGTTAATTGCTGGGTTTTATTGAAGTTTGATGATTGCATAGTCAGTAAATAAAATGTGATATTTCAGTAAACCAGGAGTCACAGATGTGTGTGCCTTTTGTATCCGAGTATTCAGACTGCAATGATGGTAAGTTGTCATTGGTTAATTCTCCTACTACTATCATTCTACCTTAGCAACGACACGCCTTTTATCCCCGAAGGGGATTACATGGGATAACCTATTACATGGGAGTTATAATACAAATGGTGAATAGTGCGTGTACATTGTACAGTGGCATTATGTGTCGTGATGTGCACCTCTGTCTACCCTTTCGGGGATAAAAAACGAATGAGTCTTCTATTTTTAATAAAAAAAATTGTTAATACAAGATCTTCTATTATCCTGCAACCTAAAATGGGTTATAACCCAAAACTCTCAAGGTTCAATTTAGAAAACTGCCTGACAGAAGTAATACCAATTTATGCACTTTTTTAGATAATTTATGCTCGGGGTGCAGCAAATGTACCTGCACTAGTGAGGGAGAGTGGTCGTGCCGCGATGTGAGGGAGTGCCCTCAGTACTCCCCTGAAGACGCGCTGCAGGAGTTTGGTGTGAACAGAGTTAATGGTGAATTTGATCCGAATACAAATGATGCTGAAGGAATATTTGACAGCGCCCTGGACATGCTGGAGTATGGTAAGCTTATTTTTTTTTATGGAATAGGAGGCAAACGCCCAACGAGTCACCTGATGGTAAGCAATCGCAGCCCATGGACACCCGCAACACCAGAGGAGTGACAGGTGCGTGGCCGGCCTTTTTTTAAAACGAGTATGCTCTTTTCTTGTAGGTCGTATCGGTTATTAAAGACTTATCGCCGTACTCCGAGTCATTTAACGATTACTTAGTCTTTAGCAACTGTCAATACAAAATCGTTTCTAAGGAATAGTTTAAGTAATCATTACATGTCTCTGAGTGCGGCTGTTAGGTCGTTTTTAACAACCTCTCCAAAGTTTTAAGGAACTCCTAAAGTTACGGGTGATGACGTTTTGATTTTTACCAACCTACAAGGTGTTACTTTTACAAGTAAGGGGTTAGTTTTGGTGGTAAGGATGTCACGCTAAGGGAACCTTTAGTTAAGAGATCGTTTAGGGGTGTTTGGCCAAAATGGCTACTAGAGAATCAAATATGAATGAGAGCAGTACCGGTTGGTTAGTTTATTAGAGGTGGCTAATCAGACCACCGAACTACACCCATAATGGGAAATGATCATTCTAAAGACTATCTTACTGAATACGCATATAAAATTTGGTAAAAATCGGTAAAGCCGTTTCGGAAGAGTACGGTTACAGACACGGAAATTTTATATATTTGATATTATATTAATCGTCTTTAGAACGTTTCTAATCATGATTATTATTACCCAGTCAATGAAGGAACTCTTAATTCTAATAGTTCAAATGATGTATTGGGTGTTGCTTTCGACAGAGATGAGCAAGAAAAACAAGAAGATTATTAAGACGTCCAGCAACCCGCAGGTGCCCGCGCCGCAGCCACAGCAGGACAATGATGTGCTGTTAGGTAACACACGTGGTTCTATTTGGAACACGATTGAATACTTACTCACACTTTTTATTCTTACCACTACCATACACTCAGAGTTATTTAATGGTTACTTAACCCAGTCCTTTAGCAATTGCTTTCGAGACAAAATCGTTACTAAGGAATAGTTAAGTAATCTCTGAATCTCTGAGTACTGATCTTGATTGATGATGACTTTCTTTTAAAATCATTTTTAATGCAGAACTTGCTAAATGTTCATTATAATGTCCAAGTTTGCACTCTTCTTTAGTTTGAGATCTGACACAGCCTGTAGGTTCCTACCAACACGTCTATCTAAGCTAAATAATTCTTCTTCCAGGTTATTTGGTAGCTATACCACGGCAAGAGTACTAAGTCGCACACTATTTTTTAATACAGCACCATTGCACGTTACTAATTTAGTTTTATTTATTTTTGTTTGTTTTTAAACCAATCATTGGTAAGTTGCTTTGTGTTTTACCAAGCCCACATGCACATACGTATATTAATTGATTTTTGTTACTTATTACAGATCAATTGCATTCCATGACTCTGAATGATTTCGTCGATAGTTTAAGTCGATCTAAAAGGTCGGTCAGCATGGCCAAGGGCCACAAAAAGCGATCAGTCGATAAGGAAATGGAGAAATATAATCATAACGGGAACCTAAGTCACACAAGTAACAATAGTATCCATTTCTACAATACAATTGATGAATTAAATGAAGGTATAGTTCATCAAGCAAACAATCCTATAAATGTATAAATTGAATGATAAATTAACATGCTTGATATTATTTCAGATACTTTAAAAAACAGCAATCTAACAGGCACTGTACTAGCTAAGAAAGTAGATATGGTAGCGCCTCTCACAAGGCGATCGGATTCCTTCCTGGGTAACGGTAGCAAGGCACTCCATATAGAATACAGCCAACCCCATACATACCACCCAATAACTAACAATAAAATCGAAGCTGAACAAGAAAGTAAATTTGACTCTAGTCACGAAAACCTTAAAACAGTTCTCGGTAACTACAGTCAGGACACAAAAAATAAAGTCGTATCCAAGATTGTCGTCAACGAACTGAAGAAAGGCAGTGAAATCATTGGGGACGCCACCGCTCCCGTGATGTCAAACATCACTTTTACTCCAGAAAATGACACATTGACAGCAATGGCCTTCATTGCCGGCAATCTTTTGAATAAACTGTGGAACATGGAAAAAGATGCTTCTGCGTCGTCAATGGAAACTGATAAATTAAAACAAGAAAAAATAGCTGACCTTCTTGACCTTTTCAAGGAACCCCTAAATCTGAGACAAGAAACATTCCTTAAAAATGCACTGGAACATTTATCTAGTGCTATAGATAAACAAAAGAATGTTAAAAACATTTCCATTTGTGAGACTTTCCAAAATATTGACCATACGGTTGATGTAACTGATGATGAGAAACCAAAAATGAGTACAGTAAGTGTGCCATGCGCAGATACAGATAAGAAAAATAAAGGGACTGGAGATAAAACGAAGAAGGCTACGGTCAAAGCTATAACTAAAATACACAATGTTTTAGATTTGATCAGAAGATTTGAGCGTGTTCAAAGCAATTTAAGTGAACTTAAACACGGTCCAAAACTAGATTTTACACATTTTAATCATACAAGGAATGATAAACCGTATCCGAAAACTACATTAACGAATGATGAAACTCATTCTTTAAATGTATTCGGAAATCTGTTAGAAAAAATAACAAAACTTATATTGCCAAAACGAAATAACAAGAAAATTAAAAGTGCCATAACTAGTCAAAATATATTATCAGGAAACGACCACTTGAAGAAAAAGTTTAAGAAAATGTACAACATTGATTTGACTAACATGACGGTGACCGCCAAAGATAAGATCATTTTAGATTACTTAACTCATGTTGAAAGAAACCCAGATTGTTTGCTAAATAATAATAATGATGATGAACTTGAAAATATATCCACCATTGAAGGAAATATTTTTCTCAAGTTAACTGAATTTTTCAAATTAAAGACATTTAATGATTTGTTGAAGATGTTGGAACCCGATCGTACCACCCTCACCCGTGGAAATGGAACAAATCGAACTATATTTGAAACTACTACTGCATTAGGGGAAAATAAACTGTCTACAAATTTAAAAAGTGGAGATCCTAATAAATTTAATTCGACAAAGGAAAAACTTAAAGCACATTTCAAAACTATAATTGAGGATTTGATCGAATTACAAGGAACTAAAGGATTAAATTTAAAAGGTCATATCAATATAGCAGATGCTTTACCTTGTATTTACAATATTTTAAAACTTAACAGAGAAGATACCGTCACTAAAAAAGAAAAAATAATAGAAGACCCAGTAAAAAAAGTAGCCGATATATTTAACGAAATAAAGAAAGAAATGAAACTGGCACAAAACCGTAGAACATTCGATAATACTATAACGGAAAGGCCTAAGTCTGCCATTGTGTGGGAACGATTGGTTAACAACTTAAATAACAAAACAAATACCCGTAGGACATTAAATGCTAAAACTCCGAAATCATACGAACAGATAAAGAAAATGATGGAGCTTGTTGAAGGTGGCAGCTCTACGTACAAGCAATACGCATTGCTTGTGAAAGTTCCGCCTTCAGGGAAACTGATATTACTTAAAGCCTTGGAGCAAGACGTCCAGGCCACTATCCATGTATTCAACGACATTTTACTATCGCTTCCAGATTTAATAAAATTGCCAAAACAAAAGTTTGCTGAGCTGGAAGAATTTGTAGACAATACGGTAAAAGGATTTAAATTAAGCGAAAAGATCAATGAAAAAATTAATTCAGAGGAAAAGGATGAAGAGACAAAGTATTTCAGTAATGACGTTCAATCGGTAATGTTTAATGCAATAAAGAATAAATTGAAAGGGAAACAAGTGCTTGCTAACGAGAACTTGCGAAGTGAGGAGGGTGGTCAGTTGAGAGTCAGCAGGGCACAGATCATAGCCCAGCTGATACGAAACCGAGTGAACCAATACATGAACGACAGGGAACACCAGAGAGGTGCCACTGATGACATTAATTATGTAATTGCTCGGAGGATAATTTACTACTTGGATATCGGAGATTACAAACTCGCAAATGATTTGTTTAAAATGCTCTTTTATCAGAATGAAAACAAACTAGGGCAATTTTCTTCCGATCTTTTTGTGAACGACAAGCATTTTGGTGAGTTTTATTGTGATCTATTTTGGCTGTTAAGTATTCTAGTTCACAATGAATGGTTTGATTAAAACAATCTTATTTTTTCAGTATCATCGACGCTAAAATACAGTGATATTCCACTGCGTCGGATGGCACAGCCCCGAAAGGAATCGAACCCGAGCTTAATGTTTGAGGACGCGAGTAAAATGAAGGGCAAGTACAAGGATTGGATCAACCAGGACCACCTGATCAAACAGCTGCTGAACATAAAGAGCATGAGAATGTAGAACTTGATATTTTCTATACTTTTATATTTTTTAATAAATCTTTTGTACATACATTTGTGTTTTGATTTGATTTCATAGACATAAAACAAAGTTAAGGTAATTAGAAATTAAGGACTTTTACCACCGTACTCACAGTCATTTAATGGTTACTTAACCAAGTCCTTAGCAATTGTTTTCAGCACAAAATCGTTACTAATGAATAGTTTAAGTAATAATTCAATGACTTTGAGTGCGGCAGTTAAAGTTAGTTTCCAATGAATTGAACATATAGAAACATAAACATCTCAGGAAGAACAAAACAAATCATTGTACTTTATTAGTGATTGTACTTAACATGGCAATGATCACAGATGGATTGTTAATGTCTCTGCTTGAATCAATGATGGCTTGAATTGCTGATGGTGGCTGGTGGTAGTGGGGGTGGCGGTGGTGGCTTGTGACTGGTCCTCAAAGTTGATGACTTGGCTGTAGTAGTGCTTGATTTGGTTGTCGTAGTTTTTGGAGACACGTTTCCATTCTGCCACTTCGTTTTAGGTGTTGTGGTTCTCCTCCTCATGCGTTCTGGGAACAATCATAGTTTTCTATACCTATTGAACTCTTTAAATCAAAATACCTATGCAGAACCATATCTTAAGTACATGTATGATCATAGTCGTGTTTTTTTCTATCCCAATCTCCAAAAGGCCAGCAATATAGGTAATTGTAAGTCATCGGTGTTGCGGGTGTCCTTGTGCGGTGCCATTTGCTTACCATCAGGCGACCGGACATAAAACCGTATGGTACCTATTTCAGGATATCTTAGTGCAAGAGTATTTTTATACCATGTGTTGCAGCCATCCTTTTCTTCTTCCATTCGTCGGCAAAACGTGTGGCGTTCTTCTTTATTTTCGGATTGACCTTATGTCTTAAATATCCCGGTATAATATTCTTGATCCGTGTCTGGAATCCATACAAAAGGGATCTTTTACTTCTCGAAGTTACATCTAAATTCTTCTGCCATTTCTTCATAGCTTCCTCATACTCGTTATACCTTTTCTCTGATATTTCGTCCAATTTTTTCTTCGCCAGTTGTTTTACTATTTCCGACTTAGGAACTTTCCTGTGGAGAAGTTCAGCGATATCTTTCTTTGAAGTCTCCAGTAAACTGCGGATGTGTGTAATGAATGAACGATTTTTCTTTTTCTTTGAATCAGTTGTGTTTTTCACTGGATTACTGGTTTCGTCTTCTACTTGTGGATTTATTGTTTCTGATGAATTAGTTTTCAGTGAGTAGTATTTTATTATCAATTGCATTTTGTCGTGAATAGCAGTCAAGCCATCGTTTATTTTGTCTATTACGTCATCGTTTACTTTATCCAATGACGGCAGCATACGTCTGCTGTGAGAAAAATCTATTAAACTTATAGCGTCATTTATTTTGCTAATATCTGAAGTCAAAGCAAAGTGTAGTAGTTTCATTCTAAATAGGCTCGCAAAAGGAGTGCTGCTCATGATATTTGCTGACATGTCCTGCCACTTGGAGCCAATCACTTGTAAATCATTAGTTAGGTTATAATTGGGGTCGCGCACGCGTACTCCGGCTACAGCTAGTTCATCTACGTAGAAGGAGTTAATAATGCGTTTCATTATCCTCCTCGAGGTGGGAGACAGAGGAGACAAAGCATTAAACTTCGGCGACTCTTTCTCAACTAACTCTAAGATTTTAATCAAGCAGTCTTTGAATGAAATGTAAGCGCAATGTCCAACATTCTGGTTCATCTGTCGCCTGAAGTGTTTCGTTCTCTTTACAATCTTCTTTATTTTCTTCGGTTTAGTGTCCTGCCACTGGTTCTTGTAAACGTATCGTTTCATCGAGTGCAGCAGATAGTTCAGGTCATCAGGTACAGCTACACTCTTTTGCCGCTGTATTGCCGTTATGTCTCGAATTACTTCAAAAATGTCACCTTTCAGTTTCAGCGTATACTTGTCGTATGCCTCAGTATTTGATCTTCTTGACACTATACCTACACCAGTGCCCATGGCTAAGTTGTATATAGAGAAATATGTGTTGCCTGTACTGTTATCAACATCTTCTGGTAGTGGGACATCAGTTTTAATGAATTTCGCTAGATTGTCTTTGATTCTCTTTAAATTTTCTAATTCTTTTACTTTGTCAAATATGATTTTATTGAATGGTACTAGCACAGTTTCTTTAAGATCAGTGGGTAGAGGTTCTCCTGTATGATTATTTCTAGTGTCATTAGTAGTGTTTACAATAATAGTAACTACTGGCACTAAGCTGGGAGCTGTCATTTTGTTTTGCTCATTGACATCTCTTTTCATAATGTTGAGTGTGTTGTAATCTACAACATCATTCATGTTTTCAAAGGCTTTAGTTTCTATGTCTTTATTCAAAGCAGCATAATCTGAAAAAAAATCATGGTTAATTTGTAAAATTATTATTTATTGATGTTCCACTTGCGGATATTGGATCATTAAGCATACCTTCAGTTGTATTCGACTTGGCTCCCAGTTTCTCAGCCGCAGACAGTAAATCGATAACAATTTTAGTAGTTTCAGTGACGGGAGGTTCAGTTGCAGCCTCATTGTCTTGCATCATGTTTATCATGTACGCAAAGTTATCAACATTGGTATTACTAGTGCCATTATCTTCTTCGAAAATTATATAATCTACGCTAAAGCTATGGTTACTGAGTGTATTATCCAATGGCTTTCTCCGGCTGTAAGATTTGGTGTCTACAGCGATGCTTCGAAGCACCTCGTCGAATTCTAGATAGTCTGTGTCAGTGTTAATTGTTTTTGATTCTGTTGCTGTAGTGGTTGTGGGTGCTTCAGTCGTTGGGTTGGTTTCTGAAAGTGTGGCGTCATTTTTGATTAGTTGTTGGTTAAGTAATTTTAACTTATAAATATTACTTATGACAAAATTAATGTTACTTTAACAAGGTTGTCGTTTAAATTAATTATCCCACTTGTATAACTCTCATAAAATGCTAATCGAATGATTGTGAATTAAATTTTTTTTTTTTTTTTTTTACATTTAATGGGTCGACGTTTGACCGCTATCTCACCTGATGGTAAGTGATGATGCGGCCTACGGTGGAGCACGTCTGCCCATAAGCAACCTATTCACTCGGGCCTTGAAGACACCCAGGTTATACCCATCAGGAAACACAGACTCCGGCAAGGAGTTCCACTCCCTAGCAGTTCGCACAAGGAAGCTTGAAGCGAAGCGCTTCGTGCGAGTTGGTGGGATATCTACCATGAAGCGGTGACGCCTCGCCGATTGTCTTGTGGTTCGATGATGAAAAGGACTAGGGGGAATCAAGTTGTGCAATTCCCCCGCACACTCTCCGAAATGTATCCGGTAAAAAACGGAAAGGCTTGCGACCTTGCGCCTGTGTTCAAGGCTTTGAAGCCGGGCCTCCACAAGCGCATCATCGTTGATGAGCTTCTTGGCACGCCTTTCAATGTGTTCGAGCGCATCTAGCTGGCATTTAGCCGAGCCGTCCCAAAGGTGAGAACAGTACTCCATACATGACCGAACCTGCGCTTGGTACAGGCTCAGCAGTTGTTTCGGTGTGAAGTACCGTCTCACCTTCGAGAGGATACCCAACTTCCTACCAGCCAGATGCGCCTTCGACTCTATATAAGAGCCGAAGTTTAGCGTTGGCGATAGAGTTACACCAAGAAGCTCTAGATGATCCGATATTGGATACATTTCGGAAAGTAGGAGCCAGCGGAAATTGACTCCGTTTGGCAGAGAATAGACACGCCTGGGTTTTGGTAGCGTTGAACTTGACCAAGTTGGCGTCACCCCAATCGGAGACCGCCTTCAAGGACGAGTTCAACCGTTCGACCATGGATTCTCTTAGAGACTGGATCTGTGTTCCGCTAGTCCGCGCATCGGACACATACCTTTCAACAACTGTGCTGTCATCTGCATACCCAAAGATACCGGGCTTAAGCAGGTCGTTGATGTGCAGCAAAAAGAGCGTTGCTGAAAGTACTGACCCCTGAGGGACTCCGGCGTTGATACCAAATTGGTCAGACGAGCAGCCATCGATGACTACTCGAATTGACCGATCCCTCAGGAAGTCTGCAATCCATCTGCACAGATCAGCGGGAAGTCCATATGCAGGAAGCTTGCCGATAAGGCTGTCGTGCCAAACCCTGTCAAAGGCCTTCGATATATCGAGAGAGACCGCTATTGCCTCCCCGTGCTTCTCGATGGCCTATTAATTGTCAAATGGGAATTTAAAACAAAATATATCAAGACTTATCCAAAATATTTGTATGTAAGTCGTAGAAAGATACACGTATGATGTGGTAGATTACCAGTTATAGCAGCAGGCGTTTCATCAGGTTCAACATTTATCTCAGTTATAGTGGATTCAGTGGAAGGTGTCTCCGAGCTGCTGATCACTTGACCGATCGGCTGCACGCCGTAGAACCAGTCGGCGATCTGTTTCAGGCTGAGAGTGGTGGTGGCAGTCGTGAACTCCTCCGAGTCATTTACTACAGACCTCTTCACTTTCTTGGAATGTGCACCTGCAATGTAGTGGAAGAAGATTTTATAACAGTCGCTGTATAATGACACAATCAAGTATTATCCGTGTTTAGTCTAAAATTGGTCAGAAAAATTAACGTTGTCAGATGATGTTGATAAGTTTTAGTTATGAGAAGCTTACACCTAGGAAAAATATTAAAGATTATATGTATAATCCAATGGCGATACAGTAAAACAGTAGAATCCTTTTTCTGTCTCATTTATTCGTTATTGAGTCTTGATTAGAAACACCACCATCTAGTATGATCCAACTATCCTTCTTTAGCTTTCATCCTATGTGTGTTCCTGGTAAAACAAGTTGGTCTACATACTAGCAATTATTTATTTATTTATTTACTCTTCATGCACATTAATGTGTACATAGGTGGGCTTAATGCCGTAGGCATTTTCTACCAGCCAAACCTTTAGGTGGTGCAATGAAAAATCAGTGGTAGGTGCATTGAGCAAGTAAGTACGGAAAAGCTCAGATGGAAAAAAATAGAATATACTTACTTATACAAATATATACCAATATATATTTAAATAACATGGAAAAATAATAAACCTACATAATAACATTACATATACTATTTACATATACTTAATATATACATACTACCTATATCATGATGAAGACTCTGACAACCTCTTCAGAAGAAGCTCCCGAACTCTCTGCTTGAACGTCAAGCGAGTAGACAGCATCCTGACATCGGTGGGGAGCGCGTTCCACAGCAAGATGGATTGGATAAAAAAAGAAGAATGAAGGAATTTAGTGTGGTGTGTAGGACATTGAAGGAGACGGTTATTGGAAGAGCGTAGATATTTGCTGTGGTTGGCGCAAGTGTACTGAAAAAGAGAGGAAAGATAGCTAGGCGTAGAAGCTGAGTTGAGGAAGGAGAAAAGTGTGGTAAGCGCCCTTTGCTCCCTGCGCTGGCTAGTAATTACTAGATGCAATTACTAGAAACTTACTCTCAATCAAGGATCCCATGACGAGCCCGAGGACCCGGTGGTCGATCTTCAGAGGTGGCTGCTTGGAGTGGCACGGCGCTGCGACGGTGCACTGCCAGCGCCCGTCTGCGTTACACGCGCAGGTCTTGCAGCCCAGGCATATGTTGTCTGGAAAGTCAAAGTCAAAGTCAAAGTCAAAATTATTTATTTCAATTAGACCAGGAAGGCACTTTTGAACGTCAAAGCAAATATAATAATATTAATAACGTCAGTCTGTCGGTCAGTCCTCTAGTGAAGCTTTTTGCTCGTTCCAAAGTGTAGATTCCTATGGAGAAGAACGAGCAAGAAACTCCATAGGTTACTCTTTTCCAATCAGATTCACAATACAATTCATGGTTACATTGTTTCGATTGCTTCAACTATGTGAGAACAATGTAAAACTTATATTTATTCAAATTGATAGAAAAAGAAAATAACCCTGAGGACAACAAACTTAATGCAGTCTGGAGCTGACCAGTCCCAGTTGACAGCAAGAATAGTATGGCAATAAAACAAAAGAATGTATAGAGAGGTTGTTATTCCTACGTGTGAATTATGATTAGTACAACTATGTAATATGTGTACGGGGAGCGGAATGTCCAGGAAGACAGACAATGAACCAACAATGAATGTACCAACGTATTTAATTTAATAGTGACGTGGTGATAACTATCGGGAGACATACGAACTTAATTGAAATTATACTGCTCGTGAATAAGAGTCCCAATGTGTCTTGAAACTGGTAGAGATTTTCTCAATTAATTCACGCCAGTAAACCGTTAATCTCAAGTAATTTAAAAGAGTGATAGTTGATATCTGCTTGATATTTTTATAATCGAAAGACAGAATATAAAGTACGGTACCAGTTTCAACTACTTTTACTAAGTTAAAATAATATGAAGAGGAAGCCGACATTGATTGTCACATGGGTTAGTTAGTTTCAGCAGTCATTTGTGATCGAGCGTGGGCGAAACATTGCGTAGGTATAACCTATCTTTCGTCACCGATCAATATGTATATGTACATTGATTCAAGTTATCTAATATGATTTCTGTCACAGCTAATGCCGGCCTCAGTTACGTTGGGAAATTTTCCGTTCATACGATAGCCTAAATTCTTTCGGATTCCAATGTATTCGTCATTGTTTGTACACAGGCCCAAACCTCGCCGACTCATCAGCAACATCCGTGGATAGTTGTAATGTTTTTAAAACATTTCAACTGTTTGTTGGTAGTTTTCGTCAAAGACAACATCCAGAGGAAATGCCGAGCTACATACCTACATAGGTACCCAAACATGTGAAATTGGTAACAAAGAGAGAGCCTAGAGTGAGTTTGTTTTACATTAACGTGATCGACATGTTTATGACGTTTGGCGCTCCAATTAGCTGTTATCTATTTACTATTTAGTTAACCAACCAATCAGAGGTTAAAAAAACTCGCACTAGGCTCTTTGAAAAACCCTTTGAACAGATTTTAATTAGGAACAGGAACCTACCGAAACTATACCTATCTGCCTATCTTTCGACACTGATCAATATCCGTATTGATTCCAGTTATCTAATATGATTTCTGTCACAGCTAATGCCGGTCGCAGCTATGTTGGGAAATTTTCCGTTGATACGATAGCCTAAATTCCTTCGGATTCCAATTGATTCGTCATTGTTTGTACACACGCCCAAACCTCGTCGACTCATCGGCAACATCCGCGGATAGTTGTAATGTTTTTAAAACATTTCAACTGTTTGTTGGTAGTTTTCGTCAAAGACAACATCCAGAGGAAATGCCGAGCTACATACCTACATAGGTACCCAAACATGTGAAATTGGTAACAAAGAGAGAGCCTAGAGTGAGTTTGTTTTACATTAACGTGATCGACATGTTTATGACGTTTGGCGCTCCAATTAGCTGTTATCTATTTACTATTTAGTTAACCAACCAATCAGAGGTTAAAAAAACTCGCACTAGGCTCTTTGAAAAACCCTTTGAACAGATTTTTTTTTTTTAGTAAATTTCAATATTAAAATATTTTGTTGAATAAGTTTGTGAGCTCGGATTATATTTAGGGAATCTATAGCTTTTTCCCGCTAAGTGACCTATAACAATACAAGCAAGAGCTTAGTTTCGCGGCTTTGTCATGCTAAGGACTTTTAGTTAAGAGGTGATGGGTGAAAACGGCCATGTAACTATTATTTCATTGACTGATCACAGTTTCGTACTTTTATTCATTCGATGATCTAGTCAGTTGAGTGGTTGAATGATGTAAAACAAATCGCCTGTCAATGAATATATTGTGATTTTACCTTTATTGCAGTTGGTGTACCGGGACACGTACGGTATGCACTCCATGTTGTTGGACAGTCCTGCAACTGGAAATGTTATTGGCTATTCGTAATTCTGTTATAATCCTGACAGTTTTCGATTCCACGCAATCAGGGTAGTAATCAGAGGTGGACTAAGAATATAGATAAGTATAAATAGGCTTTAGACAAGAGACATATAAAAAAACTAATAAAAAGAGAATTTATATTATCTGTACCTATGTCTAATGCTTAGGGTCACATTATAAATCAACTTGTTTTTAAAATAGGATAAACTTAAAAATATTTTAATAAAATAGGTTTTTATTTTGAAATCCAGAGAAATAAGAAACATTTATTTGAAAATCGCATCAATATCGGTCTAGCCAATCACGAGATAATTGCGCACAAACACACTTACATACAGGTCAAATAAACTCAGTACCTTTATCAACCAACTCAAACACGAGGTCATCAACCTCTCTCCTCAACTTGGGGTTGCTGGCAGTAGCTGTCTCGTCATCATCCTTGGGCAGCACACCATCAGCCTCCGCGTAGTAAGCACAGCGAGACTGGTCCAGGTTCATGCACTCCGTCTCATAGCAGAGCTTACAGTCTTCTGCCGTTTGGAAGGCATTTCTTGCATAGTAGAATTTTGAACAGCATGATATTGGTACTGCAAAGAATGAAGGTTTGTGAGGCTGTTGTACTAAGATAGGATAGGTCGGGAAACGACGGATCAACTTATGGTTAGCAATCACCGCTGTTTATGGAGCCCTGCGGGAAAGGTGCGTTACCAGCGTTTTGGGGACTAGGGATTGAGGATTGGACTTCGAAACACAACGCAAGCGTTGTCTCACGTTGGTTGGCTGGGAAACTGTATGGTTTAAATAGATAGTCACTTTTTTTTGAGAGGGCAGTATCATCCAATGACTTCTCCCGCCTTGGGCGAGGCGAAATAGAGTGTCAGACTCTTACTGACTAAAAACCACCCTGTTCTTACTCCTGCTTTTCGAGCTAGAGCCCCGGTAAACTGGATAGGTAGTCCGCTCTGGATCAGGTTAGCCCCACTGGGCCCCATGTGTGGTGGTCTGACGACCTCAGCGCCATCGAGGGATATTGTGTGGTGATGTTAAATAATTTTAATAGAGAGCAAAGAAAAATTGTTATAATATTGTATAAATAATTCTCTATCTTGAACTATTTAACAAATAGTCGTGTGATAGTTGAGTAGAAGTATGGGAACGATGCGATGTTTGTATGTTTTATCTCTATATATATTAAAACTTCATAGAAATGGAACGCAAATGTGAAGTTGGAATTAAAAACATGTTAGTTGTAAAAATTCTTCGCCCGACTCCCACGCACAAAGGCATTGCGATGTGGAAAGTGTTAAACAAAACATTTCAGACTTGTGTGAAACTGTGCGGTTGTGTGACCGACTGCAAGTTACACACACTGGGCGAAGTTATCAACAATAACATGAAATTCAGCGACTTGGCAACGCCTACACTTGCCATGTTAAGATTTTCATAGTTTTGCTACAGAAGCGTTATAAGTTTACAGCTACTACTATTACTATTCAGGATAATATTATTAGGAAAGCATTATTAGCAAGCACAAGCAAAAGTTGTTTTCTTTTTAGTTAACCAACTATTGAGTTAATACTTTTTCTTCATGTAGGATAAGATTTCGATCATTGATGTTAAAACAAAATACAAACAAGTTACTATCGACTTCAGCAACTAAACATGAGGGAAACAGCGATATCGGAAAGCCATAAATACATTTTCGAATGAACAAACATAATCTGACGTCATTTCATGTAAAATAACTATAATAAAATATAGAAAAGCCACAGAGCCGAACTTAAAGAAGCGAATTTAAATAAAGACCACAAAAAAATTAAACAAAAATGCGTTTTATAAAGGGAAGTAAACATGGATGTGTAAAGAAACTACGGATTACTATGTCCCGTAGTTTACAGTGTGTATTTCAGACGATGTTGTTGATATATCGTAACATCTGTGTGTAAACAAGTGTGACGTGTGACGTGGCTTACCGGATAGAGGCAGGAGGAAGAGAACACACGCCCATGTCAGCATCGCCGTCAACAATGATTGCCGCCGTGTCGTAACATTACTTACTGTTTTTTTAATACTATTGTTCTCACGTCGGGGACGGACTCGGGGATGCCAGTGTATAACTTTTTCGCTGTTATATACGTGTAGTAACATGTTTTGGTTATTGATATTAGGAGTAGTTTTGAGATTTTGTGTGGTGGATGTGGATTAGAGATTTAAAATTAAAAAGTTATCACAAATTTGTCCAGAGGTACTAAGTGACTCACTCGCTCAATCATAGGAAGTTTTCTTTTCCTATTAAGAAGGATCACAAAAGAAAATTCAGATTGACATTAAATCAATAAAACTTTAGATAATAAATCTTTATCTACACATAATTTAGAGTTAGACATTTCATGCCAATATGTTATAAGAAAATAAACGGAAAGCTGTATAATTAGACATTTCATTTGCAAATCCGTCCCTGTGCAAAAATCGCGAAATTCTCTCTACTGTTTACAAACACGCGCCGTGCGTTTACGTTGTCGCTGTAACCACTCCTGCGCATATTCGGACTGGCGGCGGCGACGATGCTGCTGGCGCTGCTGCTGCATCTCCTCATCTTCCACCTGCTGACTGCTAGAGGTGAGCATCATCACCAACTAACAGAACATTATAATTAGTTATGGATGGGACAAACTTTTTGGTGACCCAATTTTTGGCCAATTGAGTATTAATGAGTGAATTGAGATTTCGGAATGTTTTATGTGTGATGAGACAACGCTGTCATGGATTGTTTATTTATTGTCATAAAAATATATTTCTGTACTTAGGCTATATACTACAGCGTATGGTTTAAAAGAAAACAGTCGTGAGTAAATAGTGTAAATGTTTTCAGTGCAGTAATGTATATCTGTGTGAAAATATCCGCTGTAGTTTCAGGCTGTTTGATAACAAGTGCTACCTTTTGATAAGTAACTGAGCTTTGTATCGTGACCATGTGAGGAGGTTTCACGTGTCGGCACATACTGTAGTTACAGTTTTGGTAACATACCATTGTTGCACAGCGATAGACAGAAACTTTACTTTTTACAAGAAGATGGGTCGCCTGGTGGTAAGCAATTAGCGTCGCTCATCGATATTCGAAATACCAGAGGAGTTATATGTGCAATGGCCGACTTTTGGGGGATTTGAGGATTGGACATTTGGGAATTGGCGAGATCTAGGTGCAATTTTAATCTATAATTATTTATATTATACTAATATACTATGGTCAATTAGACTAATTATAATAAGAACTCTGTGTTGTGGTGGCCAGGGTCCATTATTACTTAAACTGACTGTACCTCTAGATTTTATTTGTAGGTTAACAAATAATTTATTTGTAGCTTTAGTAGCTACAAATAAATTATTTGTAATGCATTGCATTTGCAATTGTTTTCGTGATACATGTAACAAATCTTACTTCTCGTCAATTTCAGGCGTAAGTTAATAAATGGGATATCAGTTTTTGTTTATTTTTGTTTCTCATACCGTTTTGAAAGAAGATATTGATAGTCAATTTTATTCCCAACTTGGGTTTATTTTAAAGTTTTCCTAATACTTATTCATTATCCGATTTTATCACAACTGTAAAACGTAAATACGGTATTTATTTAATAATAATAATATAATATATGTTACATAAACATTTAACAGGATCAACATATTTCACTATAATAGCATGTTAAAGTTATTTTCCTTAAATATGTTCTCATACCTGGCACCTATCTTAAAACATGGCCACCCTTCAAAGTAATTATTGAAAAATATATTCCACAACAATAACATCCTGCATTTGTTCAACATGAGATAAGCAGTACTTTGTTATTTATTTACCGAAGTACTTATGTAGGATACTTATTAATCGAACCCGCTACCGTCATTCAGTGCACTGTTTATTTTCACAAAATATCTGAAACAATAACATCACACGGTAATTGCAGGAGACTGTAAACATTTGTCGGATCCAAGATATTTGAATACTCGTGTAAAATATTATGTAATTGAGATATGTTTCAGTAAACAGACCATTAGTAACGGCGACGGTATTGGGAACGGGAAACAAAAGGTTCTTGGATTCTTTCATTATTTGCATTTATTTTCTCGTGTGAAAGCCATGTTTGAGTGCGAATGCCGGTTCAACTGGAGTGATATAACGGTCTCTCAGAAAATTGGCGTGAAATAACGCTTGCGTTATGTTTGTGAAATTACCGGAAGTTCGATTCTTTCTCCCAATCTATAAAATCCCTAAAAAATTGTTGCGGTTGATCAAAAGTCTCAACTTCCATCAACAACAGTTATTACGGAGCCAATTCCTATCAACTGTATAACATCAGGTTCAAAAATCTTATATTTAAATGAACTAGGACATAAACATGGTAGATCTACTTTGGCACACATTAGTGTCTATACAACGTGTAACAAAAAGGGGGTATACATATCAATTGCACGGCTTCTAGATAACATAACAAACGATACGGTAAGGGTTTTTTAAACTCATGTTTTCATGGTACCAAGTTATGAACTTTTCAAATCGCGCCGCCACGTGATTCAAAATTAGGTAGACAGGTACTAGGCGATCAGATTGACAGAAGAAATGTTTCGTAATACTCGCGAGTGACCCCTGTAGTGTTGTGACATGTTTGTATGATTTAAAATCAAGAACCATGCGATACCAAGTATTTGGATAAAAAAAAATTTTAATCGTATTTTAAGCTGAAACTTCGTGTAGAGACTCTATTCAACCTGTATTCATCAGTCCTTCTTGATGTATATGGGTATTTTGTTACACGTTGTATAAAATTTAACTTTCAGCGGTAGTACGTCAAACTGTTCTTAAAACTACCATACATTTATCATGATAGCAATAAATAACATAGTACATAATTTAATGCCTCCAATGACCCCACCTTCAACCAGCACAGTCCTATCCTATTAATCCACACCAGATGACCCGGCTCCCGTTGCAGATGTGCCGGCGCGCAAGGACACCAACTTCGTGGTGCGGCACATAGACTCCTGCCCCAATGTCGGCTACTACTTCAAGCGGGAGACGCTGCCCAACTCCCTGGGCCCTGGACTCTGCTACCTGTGCTTCTGCCAGGGAGACCACACTGCCATCTGCTGGAAGAGAGAGAATAGAAGATGTGATAAGCTAAGCTTCCGTCATCGGGAGATTGGGAGTGTGTAAGTATTACTAGGTAACAAGATGTTATGCTTAAAGGGGGGGGGGGTATCAGCGATAAGGGACAGAGTTACATGTTACCAATATGTTCATGGTTAGAAGAACATTTTGGGACTCAGCGTAATAATAAAAAAACATCTATGCATGTGAAAACTGTGCTGCATAAACTTTCAGTTGTTTTTAACCAATTCGAAAAAGGAATCTGTTCCACGTTTAAGTGTGAAAGTTACAGTTGAATATAATTATATTTACGAAGCACATTATTACTTATAGTTAATATTATACTATTTTTATACAGAGACTCAAGGAAAAGACGCAGCCCTGGGTTCGCTGACTTCTTCTTTCGAGAAGCATCTAGAGATTGTAAGTAGTTATAACATAGTTAAGGCAATAGACGTATCATAATATTAATTTAAAGTTAAAGTTCCATCTTCCACCAACAGCAATATGGCTCCCCTAAAGGTGTGGTAAGTAATGTGAGAATGTTTGGAGCCTGAAGGAAGCATAGGATACCGTACATATACTTTTAATTATAAAATAAATTATAGTCTCAAAAAGCTTTTTATTTCATGCAAGAGTAACAATAAATAAAAAGATATGAAGATAAAAAAAGTAAAATTAAAAGATAAAAAAAGTATTTTTTGTGCGTGAACTGAATGTGTGCGACGATCTTTCAAAAGCGTTTGATTGCATCGACCACGACAATGAGACACTATTGGTGCTCTTAGATCATGTTTTCATTAATTGATCCCATAGTCCCATTATTGATGACGTTATAATGTTGTTGTAATTTACATATATAAGGTATATATGTATATAACTAGCCTATAGTTTTGCAAAGACTTTGTTTGCTAGGATAAATGTCTCAGGAGTTTTTTTTAATCTTTCATCTTGTTCAATAAAATTACAGCTTTCTGAAGGTAAAATAATGTTTTGAAATTGGTCCTATTGTTTGTGTGAAAATATTACAGATCTATATTACAAGTTTAAATAATTTCACATTTTAGTAACTACATAATATTTTTCAGTTCTTCCCTATACGAATCTACATTTTGGAAGATGTACCTAGCTTTACTAACGGACAAACAGATGAACAATTTATTTTGAAGCTTCAAAAATACCTATTTCGTGATTAAAAAGGTATTAATGATTAAATGTATTATTTTACAGTTTTCAACAAAAACTCGCAACCGGAATGCAAGCCGTTCGAGTCCAGTTTTAGTGAGGACTGTCCACCAGGTTTGTGTATTATATATATAATTATTGAATATCGACTTTATAGTTTAATTTTATAAAATAAAGGCCTCGTCAGATCTATACGATCGTGATTTAATCAAGAAGTGTCAAATGAATTTTCATATGAATTTCACCATTAAAATTATGAGAATTACTGAAGAACATTTGAGAATACAATTAATAAAGACGATAGTTAAATTAAAATACTTTTTCGCAATTCCACGCCTTTTATCCTCGAAGGGGTAGGCAGAGGTGCACACTACGGCACGTAATTTATATTATATTAAAATACAATATGAATAAATAACCACGAAAGAAGTCGATGAAAGAATAGTGAGTTATTGTATTCAAACGAATGTTCGTAGCACAGTGCTACGCCGTAGCGCGGCTCGTAGCCATGAATTACTACGAGTGTAATTCCTGAACCTATTTATGTATATGGAGTGGTACTAAGGTGTAAGAACTGAGTTAAATTGATCTATTTTATTGTCGATTTGGTGTGTATACTCTACTCTATGATTATGTTCCAGTGGACTGGTGCATCGGGTGTACCGTGTGTGACTGCAATGCTGATGGGAAGTGGGACTGCCACGTCCTGAGCTTCTGCCATGATGGTAAGGTGATAGGATTTAGGTTATGGATCATTGTATAGTCAAGTTAATGCACGTTAACTAAGCATTTACGTTATGCTTTAATTAATTAATCATAAAGATGCAATCTCTTGTAATACACCACATCACAAATCAACTTTAGTTAATTTATGAAATAATATGTCGTTTCAGAGAAAAAGCAAACAAAGGGTAAAAAAGGTGCGAAAAACAGTACCGCTAAAAGTCCTGTACGGACAACAAAAGCGTCACCAACAAAGATAGCTGTGAAGCCGAAACCTAAACCTAAACCAGTGAAAAAGAGTAAACCACCAGTCAAAGCAAAGAACAAGCCACCAGCAGTGATGAGACGCGGCGGCAACAAGACGCAACCACAACGACGTATCATTCGGAAGCCTTTACCACGCAGAATGAAACTAACCCCAACACCAATGAAAGGCAGAACACCAATCAGATATAGAAAAATTTCACCAGGAAAATCAGCGACAACACAGAAGATCATCAAGAAAAACGTAGTGACACATAAACCAATAGAAATCAAAACAACTAAACTAAATCTAGAAATGGTATTGGCGCAAAAACTAATGCAGAAAGTCATGGGGAAACTAAGGAAGTCAGTATCTGCTGAGTTGAGGAACATGTCCGCCATAGCGTTAGATTTGGCTACACGGGCACAAATGGAGAATTACAAGAAGGCGGCTCTTAAGAAGAAAGGGAAACCAAATCAGGCGAAAAATAAACAACCAAAGAAGAACCCAGTCAAGAAGCCGACGTACAAGCCTCCAGGCAAGCCGTCCAAAACCACTCGGAACTATATCAGAAACAAACGAGAACTGAGCACTGCAGCCATTTCTGTGATACCCATTAATTCTACCAAAGGTATGTACACTTCAGTAGATTTATATTGATATTGAAATGTATTCCTTATTATTGTTTTTTATTTTATGGAATAGGGAGTCAGCTGGCAGACGGATCAAATGACGGTAAGCCGTTAGCGCCCCCCATGGACACCCGCAATATCAAAGGAGTCACAGGTGCGTTGCCAGACATTTAAAAAGTAATACGCTCTTTTCTGGAAAGTTTGAACGTCGTATCGGTTCAGAAATACTGCCGACGACAGATCGTTCCTTATTTATTTTATTTTCTTAGTTATTTACTTCTGTAGTACCTAAATCACAGAAAATTACTGTAATTATTTTTTTTATTATGTTTCAGAGTATTATTTAGAGCTACCAAATATCACAGTGGCACTTCCTATGACACGAATGCCGAGTAACTTGGCGGTACCTGATAATTATAATATCTCACACATTGTTGGAGGCAGTACACTTCCTGAAAATGAATATTATAAATATTCCGTCGGCAATGATGAACATAAACCGAAAGGCAATGCACCACTATGGGACACCGGGACCACGCACGTTAATATTACGGAAACTGTATTCGACCTCATTGGTGCACCGCTGACTTCTTACGCATCTACTGAGAAAGGTTTCATAATGAGCAATAACACAAGAATGATAACAAACTTTACAGAATTGGACCCTGAAATGAATGACTTGAAACATACAAAATGGTCACATTTGAAAATACTGAAGGAGAAGAAAATTAACATTCTAAAATCCGATAAACATAAGAGTATCGTGAAACTAATCGCACACAATGGCCGGAATAGGAAGATCAACAACCGGAAATATAACATAGTTAAGGTCGTTCATCGTACCTCTTGTACTTACAAAAGCTGCCTGAGTAAGAATACTACCAACTCAACAGCTCACAAGAACTCAACTCCTAAGAACAATACTGCCGGAGATTTACAAAATCTGCTCAAAAAAATAATGAATGACTTTAACAGAACTCACGTAAACACCACAGAGTCAAATAGAAAGAAAAAGAAGAAACTCAGCGTTCTAAGATATTTGAAGAAAATCTTCAACAAAATATTTAAACGACAGAAATCGGACCGACTGAGTAAACACCACCTTGTAGAGACATTGTGTGAAAACTTCGGTCCGTGCAGAGTGAGCAGGAGGGACAGGTTTAAACTGAACGTTAAACTTGGAGAGCTGGATCGGGAAACTACGAGAATTCTAAAATCTGTCAAAATTATTAAGGGTTTGTTAAAAATGGTTGAATTACCGAAAAGTTCAGATACAGATGTTTCGAAACAAGACAACTTGAATGATGACATCATAAAACTAAATAACATACTGAAAGGAAACTTCTCATTCAATTTGACAGACACTCAGACTACACAAGTAGAATATATAAAGAAAAACACAGAGGAGTTTATAACATCTGTTCGCAAATTCGCAAAGTTACTAAATGAGATAATATCAATACTGAATAAAGAAGATAATAAAGTTCACAAGAAATTTGATTTAGTTTTGACACATAAAAGTAATCCGAAACACAACCCATTTCAAAGCCTAAGAAGTCTTCTTATAAAATATAATTTAGTTCAAAATTCGTTCATGAAACAGATGTACGAGCAGTTGAATAACTTTGAGAGTAACATTCATAAGAAGCCGAAGGTGAGTGCAGTCACGGGTGTCAATAATAGCGTAGAGATAGAAAACTTTTCAAGAAATATCATTCAAAATCTCAGGAAGCTGAAGCGCCTGGCTCAAACCGTGAGCTCTAGTGGGAGGATCAAGAGGGAACTCTCGAGAGATGATGACGCTATAGAGTATCTGTTGATGCTGATGGAGTATTTGATCAAGCAGAATCATCCGTTGGACGCTGCACCAGGTAAATACGCACTTGTAACTCCTTTATGTTATAACTATAATTTGTTCAGAACCAAAGAAACCTTTGGTGTATACATTCTGTAATATTTTGTATAACTGTATTTCAAATAAGCAATAAAATGTACAATATTATTTTATTTTCAGCAAACGATGGCATAGATTTATTAATAGAAGCAATAAAAAATGCACCAGATATAAAACCTATCAAGAAGAAAGTGCTAGAGTACACACCCGCTACTTACTTTGAAACCACAACATATCCTACTACTGTACCTATAATGACAGAGAATACCTTTAATGACGACGACAATCCTTCTGATAGTGAAAAATCTTCCAGTGAAGATAACGCTAAAATGAAATTAGAAGAAGCCGAAGTAAAATTAGACGAAAACAAGGAATTCGTTGACATGGTCGCGGAAGACGATAAATATCCAGAAGAAAATAATCATTACGACCGTCGTGCTGGAAACATGAAAATGGACGAAGTCACTGAAATGTCTTATTTTAACAGACTTGAGCAAAATATTGCAGAACCAGAAAATTTAATAGGAACAACTACACCTATGCCAATGGAGATGGATAATAGCGAAAAACAGGACAGTCAAGATGACGTCAATATGGAAAAGACACTTGCTATAGAGCAAAATAATTTAGATAAATCCGTTATAGCTGAATCTAGAGCCAGAGCTAGAGCTAGAGCTAGAACTGGAGTCGGAGTTGGAGGTGAAGCTGACACTGCTGGGGCTGAAATTGATGTTGAAACAGCAGCTGAAGCTGCAGTTGCTGCTCAAGCTGGACGTGGAGGTAGAGTTGTAGCTGCATCTGATGCTAGAGCTGCCGATATCAGTGATACACACGAAAAGAAATTTGAAGTGCTGGCAGGAGACATGGATGAAGAACCTCATTTTTCAACTGCAGCTCCAATCCCAGAAACTGAGCCACCAATAACTGTGACCACTGAATTGTATACAACTCAAACTGTAAGATCCAGAACAAAAATGAGGCATCTAAACTTAGAGTCGTATGACAGCGAGAGTCTTGATAAGAAATCAAAACTGGAATGGATTGAGGAAAATTTTGGAAGAGATATTCCAAAAGATACGACCAATTTTGATGAAAGTCTTAATGCAACCACAACAGTATATAAAACTGTGACACCCCCAACATCAACAGAAACACAAGTTACTGATAAGTCAGACGCCAGTAATTTAACTAAAGAAGTGGCTGAGGAAACAGATAAGACCAAGAAGAAGACAGAAAAGCTGAATGCTGAGGATGTAATGTTGAGGAAGCAGATGGATTTATTGAACTCACTAGACTACGGCACTGAGAAAGGAGAAGTATTTGAATCAGACTCGAAGGATCCTAACGCGGATGACAGATACTCAGGCGACACGTTTCCATCGTATTTCATTTAGATATAGATAGTGTTACTGGTTAACTGTAGAACATGATTTGTGAGTGAATGGAGATCTATCATTTTATGTTTATTGGTAGTGAATTTATATTTATGTGAACTTGGGATTTTGAATGAGAGAGTGAGAATGATCTTTGAAGTTTTTGCAATAATGATTGTTGATTATATTTTAGCATGTTTCCAACTCATTACATACTTTGAACTAAGTAGAAAATATTTTATTTGACTTAGTGATGAATGAGTTTGGATTATAGGAACTTCTTGCAAATGTACGAATGCCTGAATTGCAATTTTGATGCTGCCATTTGTATAGTTCGTTCATGTTCTACAGTTAAGCAGTGTTTAAGTTATAATAACTTGTATTAACGCCATATGAATAGCAATTTGTTATAATTGTACATACATTACGATTACTCGACGTTACCTCTAGTTCAATAAATTATTAACATTGTTTTAGAATCTTTTCATTTCTATCAATAGCCATTTTTATTTACAGTTTCAGACTGGGTTCAATTCCCGCACGAAATAGTTTGGGTCTGGAGGTTGATATATTAGTATTATTTTATTTGTAAACGCACTGGTATCAACGGTGTTATAACCAAGAGCTGCGACTACATCTCTAGCTATCTCCACACTTGAGAGGCGAATTGGAGATTGCAGTTTAAAACGTTTATCCAAGAGCACTCTTTCATAGTCTGCTCTTACGACACCCTCGAGAACAGTTAATGTAGTGATAAATAAAACTGTAATAACATAGAATATTACAATTTTATATAAGCAAATAATTGAGTTCGTCTGTGGCCGTCGCTCGCCGGTCAGGTTATGTCGCAACCGTTCCGGTCTGCTGGCCGCCGTGCTCGGCCCGACCTTCCGTTTTCGCTGCATCTAATTGTTCCACAGTTACCGGCTTATCTCCTATACTAGCTGAAAGGTTGCTGGTACTGATAGTTTTTATTATATTTCGCAAAAATTGTGAAGAAAATAGAACGATACTGGAAATAAAAAGTGAAGAAAAACTATTATTACTTTTGTTAATATCACGCGATATCCAATAAGTAGGTGTGCATTAGAAAATTAATGATTATTAAAAATAATTACTAGTAGACTGAGCATACTGCTCTGATTTCGAACATTTTGAATTACGATCTTTAAACCACTTGTCAAAGCCAAGCCAGGCAGTTGTCAAGATGTTAATTCCCTCTTATGTAGCGGAGGCCCTTAGTTCACATTCTTCTCCATAGAAAAACAAACACTCCAGAGCAAATATGCTTTAAAATTTAATGATTGTGGGCTACACTATAAATTATTCAAAATTCAATTTCTTTGAGTTGACAGACCGGGCGTGTACGACGTTAAAGTATATGTACCTCATATTGTAGGTATCATGTTATGTCATTTTTCAATTTACTTCTTGTGTTACAAACTGAGCTATTAATCTAGATTTCGACGTTTCATCACCTGCTGCAGATTTCTAATCAATACGCGAGGTGGCCTCACAGCCCACAGCATCAAGAATAACGTTTCAAAATAACAGGCTTGTGACATTTATTAAAAACATAATCTGGTAATTGTAGAGATTAGTGCAAGGTGAATGTGTGTTACATTTGTCAAAGTCAAGGCATTTGTATAAATATAACCATTAAATAACAGATGTCGGCAATGAAGCCAGTTATTTGTAGTGTATAGAAGAAAGAACAAAATCTACTTTTAAAATGTTTAAGGATTTTGGCTTCAACCTTGCTTCTTGGTAGAAGAGTTACTTCGTGTCCTATTAAAAACGATTAAAGATGTATAGTTAAGCTGTTACCATCCATTCAGCCTTCCATCCTCGTGGTGTTCAGTCTACTTAACCTCCGAGCGATCACGACGGTACAAATTTGTAAGGCATCATTAGATTACTTAATGTCCCGATCATGGTGTGCCTCAGGGCATCATTTTAGGGCCTATGCAATTTGCAAAATGTGGAAGTCGTGATGAAAGACATATTTGAGCCGCGTATACGAACGTGTTGGGTCTTAGGTCTGTAGGAATTATCTCGTTCGCGGCTTGTGGTCGCCATTATATCTACAGTGTGGTTGAATATTTTGTTACTGAGATCTGAGAATATGCTCGTGTTTTGTGAGAAACTAATATTGTGCAAGTGATCTGTTGGTATAGAGTTTCGAATTTTGCGAACAAGGTTGGTGTTGTAGAGTAGTTGGTATTGTTATACTTTGCAGAATACTTTGTTCATAGTCTTATATGAGACTAGTATCATTTAATAATGGTTGTTGTACTTTTGGGATATGTTAGTGAAATCCTCATAATTGATAGCGACAATAGCGATATGTGATTGAATTATCTAATATGTGTGGTGTGTTTAAGGGTTAACATTTGAAGTATAATCACAATCTGAACAAGCAAGTATAGCTACTAGCTTCTATAATTTTCAATCAGGACAACAGCAATATAATACTTTTTATAATACAGCTTTAGATATTAATTTGTTTAATGGAAAACCAACAGTTATTGTAAAACATGGCAAACAAATAGTGGCAGAATAACGTCAGGAAGCCAATTATATTTTAGCAGTACTTATAAATTTAGAAGCAAATTATTTGTAAAATTATTTCCAAGGTACAATAAAAGTAATGTAGGTCACACCCATTAGCTGGAGCTCACAAAACTAGACTTTGGTAGAGTTAAACTGTATATGTATGTTATCAGTGCACATTATCGCAACCGGCCTTGTTGGGCGGCTTATGTAATGACATGTGCTCGGCTGGTATATACTTGATGCATTATATTGTAGATCATTTATGAAGGATGGTACAGTTTATCTGACTATTTAAAAAATCGGTCTCTGTATCTTGCTATCAGAGACGCCTATGTGTAATCACAGCGGAAGACGTCTACCTATATGGTGGATAGACAATCTAGTAAAATCGCAGATTATGCTCAATGCTTCCAATCGACAGATCTAAAATATTTTGAGAAACGGCTATATTCAACAGTTCCCAGACATTCTTGTGGTTGATATGGAGACAATAGTACAAGAGCATGCTCCGATAAGAGAAATAAATGACTACAATTCTTCTCCTCATTTACAGATTTATAGAAAAAATATTAACAAACAAAATACATCGTCATTACTAAAGATCATCTTCTCAACATACATACAAGTTGAAACATTGTTATAAGACCACTATCTGTGTATAGTGTCGCAATATAAAATTCGATATTTCCCGTGAGCACGCGCCGGCGTTAATTCGCAACATCTGCCTAGATACCATCGCACCTCACACAGGACTCGCCGCGCACATTGCCACATACTTCCTACACATTACTTACTATATAATTGTTTACATCCTGCATTAACTTCAATATAATGTGCAGGCATTATTGTTATCAAATATCTTGCTTATAGCTTGTGAGATTATCGGAATCATCGTTTTATTTAGGGTTGCTTACGTGAAAAATATTGCTAGGTTGATTTTGAGTTGATCTTATTTACACACATAGTACTAAAGGTAGTTTATGATCAACTAGCTACTTCCGCGCGGTTTCACCCGCTCTGCTCGATTCCTATTAACCTGTAGTTCCTGAGATTAGCGCGTTCAAACAAACAAACAAACAATCAAACAAACTCTTCAGCTTTATAATATTAGTATAGATTAGTATTGTTTTGTGAGTGGGGTAAATCATCCAATGACTTCTCCCGTCTTGGGCGAGGCGAGAAGGAGTGTCAGACTCTAACTGATTAATAACCACCCCCTTTCCTACTCTTGCTTTTCGAGCCGGAACCTCATGATGAAGGTATGACTACCTATATATCATTGTCATTATCAGGCACAAGACATGAAGGTCAGGCGCTAGGGAGTTTGGTATATCTCTGATTCCCACTCTAGGTGACCCAGAGATCGCAGGAAGATCAAATTGAATTTAACGAGACATGTCAAAACGTCTTATTTTTATTGCTATCTTTTTTTTATTTGATTTTATTGTCTTCCATAGCAATTTGAGTGTGGTTTACGAAACGGATAACTTGTTAGCACTCGTTTGCTGTGAAATCTTTACAAACGCCTGTTTAATGTCTATAAACATTGTTCTGTGCCAATCCGTTGACTTTTCACATTAAGATTCTAAAAAATCTGTGTTTCATAGCAAACTTGTGCGACAGATATTTCTTCATAGTAACAGACAGCTTTAAGGTCTTAAGTAACTACAGTTACCCATGGACAAAATCAGAGGACTTACAAGTGTTCGATCTGATCACGCTTTTGGGGAGAGAAGGATCAGGAATTTGGTAATAAATATAGTTAAGCGGTTTTTCCAACAGGTTTAGGAGACTCTATCTCGATTTCACTCGTAAGATTCGATTAGAAGTCGTTTAATAAATAGAAAATATATTAAATCAACATTGCGAGCTGGTGTTACAAATGTGTTACATCAGCGAGTCTTCCCGTGCACAATAGGCGGCACAGTCCAGTGGCTAGCCTTCGTCAGTACCGACCGATGTTAGAACATATTTAGCATGCGTTACTTTACAATGAAAATACTGTTTTTTTAAACGACAGTGGCAAGAAAGCGCTTTGCCCACTTGATGGTCAGTGGTCACCATGGTCTATGAATGCTTGCTTCCAGTAGTTTGTTTTTGAGATAAAGAACATTTGAGTCAATATTTGCTTAGTATTTTATTTAAACAGCAATGAATGAAGTAATTGGTTGGTATTGTACTGTTGCGAGGTACGAAAGTTTGTAATTATGAGGCACTCAAATATTATAAACCTTGAAGTAGTCACTAACAAAACACATTGCAATGAAAATCAAAATATTTGAGAACGCGCATCGCGTATAGGTTATGAAATCCGTTTAATACCGTGTTGCCATCAACAAAAATATTACGATGCTGCCTACTTAGATGTTAAGTAGCATTTAATATTACATAAATATGACTACGTCGCATAACGCAGCGGAGTCTCATAATATTTTCCGGTTTAACAAATTACATGAACAATATTTCGCCCCCCGCCACAGCGCGAGCGACCTTTCGCGCGCTGCAACTGACATTTCACCGCGTTTTGGCGGCAAACGCGCGCGTCAGTCTACATTCAGCCTAGTTTTGTTAGTAAAAATATTTATTGTTATCTGTGCAGCAGTTGTGATTTAATATTTTACGTCAAAATTAATTTAGTTTATTTAGTGTTTTGTTGCAAATAAAATGGACAATAAGTGACAATTTATAGTGTTGGCAATTTAGTGTGTTTAGAAATTATATTTCGCCGGCAATATTCAGGTAATTTAATTTTTTTACGATTGCAATATTTGACCTTATCATTTAAAGTTTCTCTGATATTTCAAGATGTAGGAAGATTGTTCATTTGTTCCGTTACAAAATATTTTTTGAGTTTGGTTCGTTAGTTTATTACGACATTTCAAAAAACATAATATGAAGTGTTGCAAGAATTAAAAATGAAATTGCGTAAATGAAAATTTAATTTTAAAAAACATAAGAAGGCCGTACTTTGTCGCTTATGACTACGTCGTTAATATTGGTTTTATATTAATTATTATAAGACTTTGTTTATCTGTTATATAAAAATAAGTCGGGTTTTCCTTCCTGACGCTATAACTCCAAAACGCACGAACCGATTTTTTTGCATTCGTTGGAAAGGTCTTGGGCTCCGTGAGGTTTATAGCAAAGAAAATGCAGGGAAAATCAGTAGCGAATAATAAAAAATATTTTATTCATCAAAACAGAAATATTGGATATCAATGGAAACAGCATTTATGTAGTTAAGTACCAACCATTAACCCAAACCGTACACTAAGCAGCCCAATTTCAAACAACTCCACCAAGGAGGTTTATCTAAGTACTTGGTCAATAAATAAGCAAGTACACTTGAGTATTTCGTACCCAACATAATTAGCGAGGCGGTACCAACATTATTTATGTTTTATAAACTACAAGTACGTGTGGCAATGGCATATTGGCTTTAAATCTTGCGATAGATCACCAGATCTGTGGGTGGTAGACCTACCTTATTGAAGGTCTTGAGATATTATGTGATTGTAGTTTGTTTTCAGGACTCCAAATTACGAAAATTTAAAAGTTATTATTTAAAAAAAAAAAACTTTGCTTCATATAAGGATTTTCACGTAAACCCGAAATAACAATTTGTAGATGAAACAAAAAGTTGCTCCGTACGGGAATCGAACCCGCTACACGTTGCACGGTAGTTGATTGCCCAGCAACTGTACCAACCGTACAGTCAAAGTCAAAGTGGTATTTCGGGTGCCCATGGTCGGAGCCCATTGCTTATCATCAAGTGATCCGTATGCTCGTTTACCGGCTTATACCATACAGTTCCGATAGATCTTTCTATTACAATAATTGCTATTAGTTACCTGGGGGCCTACTCAGGTTCTCGAATGCGAAGTTTCGTTTAATTTTCGGCCGTAGGTTTTATTGATTTACTAAAAAATACTTAATATAACGTTTTTTTTAAATTCCATATCAAAACCTATTTAATTATCTTCATTTTATTAATTCATTCTTGTTCACGAAAGTTCGCAATAAATAGAATTGTAGTATGCAATCTGCGAAGTTTCGGACGAAATTTCGTTTTTCGTTGAATTAGAGTAAGCCCCCAGGCCTCTCGTAGTAAGGAAAACAAATAATGACGACAAACCTGTGATTGCGCTGGGGCAACACCCATTAGGCATGCGCTTAGATATCTCCGATTATCTTCTATCTCCCATTTATCTGGCTACTGTCTGTTGAGTAGCCAAGAGAGAGTAACTTACCAAAATCAATTTGGTGATAGCATTAGACAATAGTCTGCGAGGTCACTGACCGACAACCAATAGTCTTGTTACTGTTCTATGAACCGTGATATAGATAGATAGGAGCCATTGTAATCATAAGTAATGTAACGAAAGTTTTTGTTCGTCTGTTGCGCTTTCACCTTGTAACTGCTGAACCGAATTTGATCTGGACACAGGTAGATAGGACGCTATTAGGAGGCGTTTAGCAATTGGAAGTTTTTTTTTTAAGAAGACTTCTTGTGAATTAAATTAGACCCTAATGATGTCTATCGATGCAAGCTGTACAAGTTTTAGCCTGGTTAAGCAAATGATTATTATTTCCTGGCAGATATTACTTATTCCACTTTTTTTCTAAAAATAGAACATGAAGTTCTGAATATAAAAAATACAAAAGTGAAATCTGATAAAATGCTTAAATAACAGAATTTCCCTCCTTTTATTGTTCTTAAATAACTAAATAGTTACTTCCGTGCGGATTCACCCACTCTACTCCCATTGGTCGTAACTGACATGACTGATAAAACACGCATAGTGTATAATCTTCCTCGATGAAAGGATTATACAACTCAAAAATAATTTTAAAGATTTAGATTAAGATTAAATCAAACTGTAGCTCCACAGTTTAGCGCATCCATCCATAAACAAAGAAATAAACTCTTCAGTTTTAACCTGCAATCTCCAACCAGCCCACCAAGCGTTGAGATTATAGCTCGCCACTCGGGCTCCGGCTCAAAGCAGGAGAAGGAAAGGGGTGGTCTCTATAACTCCTCAAAAAAGAGATTATACAGCTTCCTTATCCAGCAGTGGATTGTTACGGCCTGTTGCTACTGATGATGAGACCTTTGATTGGTCAATACAGTAACAAACTGATTGAAGTATTTGGTTATTTTGTGGTAACATGACGTGCTGTCATCGGACCATCGTCACGATGATTTCGATAATCATTTCACGAAGTTTAGCGTTAGTCTGGTGATTCTGGGTCATTTGTCGTAACCCCGCGACACTTTGTTGCTTCGCTTTTTTCTTTGTTTTAAGAATATTTGATTTCTGTTGAATTTGGACTTATTTTTGAGGTATTCCTCCAAGCGCAACTGTTTTGAAGCGCACCTATTTTATTCCTCCAAGCGCACCAACCTGTTAGTAGCGCTTCGAGGAACTATTAAAAATATTTTTTTTCATATTTCATTCTCTTCCCTACTTTTAAACATGGGTGCGCTTCGAGGAATAAAAAGGTGCGCTTCAAAACAGTTGCGCTTGGAGGAATACCTCTTATTATTTTTATGGTCTCTCTCTACTTATAATATAGTAAACCACCGCGGTTTTGTCAGTACAGTGTGACTAAACACACCCTTCTTCCTTGATATCCTGATTGAGCTGAAATCTTTGTTTTTAGGTAAAGTTATTTCTAACACACCTTTAAGTTAAAATCACCTGGAAATTACACAGACACAAAATTACATAAATATTATTTATGTATATTGTAATGCTTTATTGGGTGACAATAATAATTGTTTTCTCCATTAGCAATGAACAAACATAATATGTTTATAATAACTATTGTGAGACATACTGAATTATACCTACCCAATTACTATTTCTTATCGGATAATTAATACATGACAGAAAATATTGTATTAATTTCAGTTGATTAGGTATTAGTTTTTCTAGAAATAGGTACATAATCATTTAAAATGGATTTTCCGATTAATTTAGTTTCGATGTAAGTATTAATTTTCCATTCCCGGTGATAGTTATATAAGTGTGTATTTGTTGAAAATAATAATCAGAATAAATACAACAGCAGCCGGAGACCGTGAGATCTAAAGATAAAAGTGGAAGATTGGTATTTATTGAAGAATTATTTCAAGATGTTTGCAGTAAAGCTGGTGATCATTTATCTCTCAATTGTCCATCTCACTGCTTCTTATCACGGACCAGTCAAAAATTGTGCTTGTCCAGCGGTCTATAGGCCTGTGTGTGGCTCGGATGGCGTGACCTACGGAAACCGGATGTGCATGGAGTGCACTCCAGGGGTCCATGTGGTTGCATACGGACCGTGTAAAGGAGACGAGTGAAGATATAAGGGATTCCCATAATATTATGTATTATTAAAGTCCCATAAATAATTAATAAAATTGTTTTGACTTTTTATTATATGTCAATAAAAATTAAAACTACGTTTAAAAAAAACCGACTTTTTTGTGGTAACATGACGTGCTGTCATCGGATCATCGTCACGATGATTTCGATAATCATTTCACGAAGTTTGGCGTTAGTCTGGTGATTCTGGGTCATTTGTCGTAACCCCGCGACACTTTATTGCTTCGCTTTTTTTCTGTTTCTGTTGAATTTGGATTTATTTTTGAGGTATTCCTCCAAGCGCAACTGTTTTGAAGCGCATCTATATTATTCCTCCAAGCGCACCTGTTAGTAGCGCTTCGAGGAACTATTAAAATTTTTTTTTTTATATTTCATTCTCTTCCCTATTTTTGAACATAGCTTTGAGGAATAAAAATAATTAATAGTTTCTCGAAGTGCTACTAACAGGTGCGCTTGGAGGAATAATATAGATGCGCTTGGATAGGTGCGCTTCAAAACAGTTGCGCTTGGAGGAATACCTCTTATTTTTATGGTCTTGTGGCTCTGTACTTATAATAAGTATTGTAAGCCACCGCGGCCTTGTCAGTATCTGACAGTGTGACTAAAGACTTTTTTTTTCTTTATATCCTGATTGAGCTGAAATCTTTGTTTTTAGGTAAAGTTCTAATACACCTTTAAGTTAAAATCACTTCGAAATTACACAGACACAAACTTACATAATTATTATTTATGTAAATTGTAATGATTTATTGGGTGACAATTTGTTTTCTTCGTTAGCAATGAACAACCATAATATGTTTATAATAACTATTGTGAGACATACTGAATTAAGTAACAAATCCCTCCAGAGCCGAAGAGTCCCTCTGTGACTCGAAAATAGTAGGTAGAGTTTTTCCCAATTAATGTACGTGAGCGATTTTAGAGAACCGTGATATTTTTAGTAACTATAATTGAATTAAAAAAATTTAAATTTATAAAATATACCTACCCAATTACTATTTCTTATCGGATAATTAATACATGACAGAAAATATTGTATTAATTTCAGTTGATTAGGTATTTGTTTTTCTAGAAATAGGTACATAATAATTTAAATGGATTTTCCGATTAATTTAGTTTCGATGTAAGTATTAATTTTCCATTCCCGGTGATAGTTATATAAGTGTGTATTTGTTGAAAATAATAATCAGAATAAATACAACAGCAGCCGGAGACCGTGAGATCTAAAGTTAAAGGTGGAAGATTGGTATTTATTGAAGAATTATTTCAAGATGTTTGCAGTAAAGCTGGTGATCATTTATCTCTCAATTGTCAATCTCACTGCTTCTGGTCACGTACCAGTCAAACATTGTGCTTGTGCATTGGTCTATAGGCCAGTGTGTGGCTCGGATGGCGTGACCTACAGAAACCAGATGTGTATGCAGTGCACTCCAGGGGTCTATGTGGTTGCATACGGACCGTGTGAAGGAGACGAGTGACGATGAGTATAAGGGATTTCCATAATATAATATATGTATTATTAAAGTCCCATAAATAATTAATAAAATTGTTTTGACTTTTTATTATATTCTATTTTTTTAAACGTTGCCCCACATTAGGATTTTCTCCTGTGTCGTGGGTGCGTTTACAAACATACAAATTCACATACACATCACACCCAGACCCGAAACAACAATCTGTGGATCACACAAAGAGTTGTTCCGTGCGGGAATCGAACCCGCGACACGTTGCACGGCAGCCAGTTGCCCAGCCACCGCGCCAACCGTGCAGTCATTCTAATTAATAGACTTAAAATGTGACAAGTCTGACCGTACTCATACTACATACTACTCCAGATAATTTGACAAAGCGAGCTGTGTAAAGTAGTAGGCATTGTTTTATTATATGTCAATAAAAATCAAAACTACGTTTTAAAAATACCGACTTACTAAAATTAAAAACCCTAAACTAAAAATCTTAAACATAAAAAAAACAAAAAATAACTATCATTGTACTGCCTGTGTCTACCCACTGCTAACAAAATTATATTACAACCTAAACAGACACATATTATTATACAATGTAGGTAGTATCGGTAAGTTATATTTTATTTTATATCCGCGACACACGACGCGGCGATCAGTAGCAGCGCGACAATCGCCGCGTCGTGTGTCGCGGAATGCTGCTCATGAATATGAGCCTCTAGCATGGCTTGAAACTAGTCGAGTTCCTCGTCAAATCAATACGTGAGTAAGCCGATAACATAATAATTAAGTTATATTTTGTTATGAGGTTGTGGCACCACCACCAAATATTGTAACCACGTACATTTTAAATGAAATATTTTGTTACTTTAAAGTACCTACCTACTTATTACAAAGAAATCCACCTCTACATTCACTATCACCGATATACCAGAAGGGGTAGGCAGAGGTGCACATTATGGCACGTAATACCACTATGTACACCCACTTTTCACAATTTATGTTGTAAGTCCCATGTAATAGGTGGTGAGCCTATTGCCATATACTGGGCACAATTCCAGACTTCGGGCTACTACTGAGATTTTTTTCGAAAAACCGAAAACCATGCTTCGCCCGATCCGGGAATTGAACCCGAGACCCCTTGCCCGGCAGTCGCACTTGCAACCACTTGGCCAACGAGGCAGTTGTACCGTTGTACCATTCATACACAAATCAATTAAACATGTCTGTATGTTACACGATGCACTTGATCGAGCCGTTACTTCCACTGACTATACCTACTACGTAGCTAACTATTATTTCCTTGAATCGATTCTCTTTAGATTTCTATGTCGCAACGTTCCAACTGATTTCTGTCCGCCATTGTGCAGTTTCTTGTGCTTGCTTTGTGCACTGTGTTTGTTTGTGCACACTCGAAATATTTGCATTTTGCTGTCGTTTCGCACGGTTGCTGTGTGTTTCTAAATGTTTGTTTGTTTTCTTAGTGATTTCTTGTTTGGAGTGCAATTTTGTAATGTCGTTTGTATGTTTATATAGTATTTTGATTATAGTTGTAACTAAATAAAGTAATATATATATAACATTATGTTTATTGGCCCTAAAAGAAGAAAATGGTTGTGTAAAGAAATAAATTCGGAGGTTGGACCTCATATATTGTAAACGCACCTCTACATCTTTATAGCTTTTATGTAATAAATAAATGTACAAAATCTCTCGATTGATTTCGATCTCGATGGCCAATGCAGCCTTTATGTAATCCGAAGTTGCTGGACTGTTGTTGGACTACCTAGCGGGTTTACCGGAGCTCCGGTTCGAAAAGCAGGAGTAGGAACGGGGTGGTTTTTAGTCAGTAAGAGTCTGACACTCCCTCTCGCCTCACCTAAGGCGAGAGAAGTCATTGGATGATTTTCCCCCCTCAAAAAAAAGGCGAGTCGGGCGCACGGACTTTTTGCTATCCGTCATAATATGGGCTTGAGCTTAAAAGTCTATTCAATCTTTTAAACTCTTTCCGTACAGCCGACTCGCTAGTTACGTCCACGGTTTGCACGCCTACAAACTTGGCTCCACACTAGATCTGATTACTTTTTGATAGTACGAGCTATATGGTCTCGTCTTGGCAACATTTAGCATGAAATGTTTTTGTGGGTATATCCTACAAAAACATTTCCCCAAACACATGAACTAAAAACGTTCCATATAGATGCGAGAGCCAGACAAACAAACACATTCTCACATTTATAACACTAGTAAGTTTGCATGATGTTTTTAAGCACAGTTATTAGTGTTATTACCATTATTATAAACACCATAATCATCTCGACAGTCAGCCATTTGTCATCGGCTGTGTTGGATTAAGTTTACAATGCGAGCAATCCGCTCACCATGATGATTGGGCCTTATTGGGATCATGGCCGCTCTGCATGTACTTTGTGTACTCCGTTATAAAATGGTAACTACTCGGGTTATTGCAGGAATTCAGTAATTGTACCATTGAATTGTACAATAATTATAGTAACTGATATTTTTTTGACCACAAAAAAATATGGATTCAAATTGTTCCTCGCTGATTTAATAGTATAAAGAGTCATCTATACGTACTGTTGAAATAGCCTGTGTGGAATTAGAGCGGTTTATTGTTTTAAGTGTGTATAGACCACCTACTGGTTTGTATGACTGTTTTGAAACAGTATTAGATGAAGTACTAAATAAACTCAGTAGTTCAAATAAATTCATCATTACTTGTGGCGATTTTAATGTAAATTTGTTAGAAAATTCTAGTTTAAGTACAAAAATTGTAAGTTTATTTGCCTCATTTAACCTCACGAACCTGTTTCTGGAGCCCACTAGGATAACTCCTACTAGTGCCACTTGCCTAGATAATATTTATACTGACATTGTACCAACTAATAAACAAATAATATCATTGCTTGATTCAGATCATTGTGGACAATTAATTTCAATAACAAATAAAGTAAATAAAGTGTCGAAACCACATATTATTGTTAACCCAAAGACTGAAAGACGCATTGAAACTTTCAAATCTAAACTCACTGACAAAATACCTTTATTATTAAGGAATAAAAATTCTAATAACTTGTGTGATGATTTTTTTAACATTTACCATACCGAGTTTAAGTCCACCTTCACACCTAAAACCATACCAGCTCATGGCAATGCGTCTTTCAATCAATGGGCAACTACTGGCATCTATAAGAGTAGGAAACGCCTATATGAACTTTATAACGAGAGAACATATATTAATACAACTGAATTTAGTGAATATGTAAAGAAATATTCTAAATTATTTAAAAAAGTTTGCTCAATTGCAAAATCGTTATACTTGAGCTCTAAAATAAAAAACAGTGACAATGTAATTAAAGCGACCTGGAGTATTATTAACAGTGAAACAGGGAGGTCTAAAGAGAAGAGTAGTGAATTTAGTCTTATAATTGATAATAATGTAATTAAATCGGATGCAGAAGTCGCAGCTGCATTTGAAAACTTCTTTTCGGACGTTCCTGTATCCACTACTAAGTCTTTGAACTCATCTCCCACAGTTGCAGAATCTTTACTAAAAGAAAATGTTGCAGCTTGCAATTTAGGCTTCTCTTTCGAACACATAGATTATACAGATATTGTCAAAACGTTCCATACCTTGAACAAGAAAAAGACTGCAGATCTGTGGGGTAATTCTGTGTACATTACCGGCTCTGTAATAGATATTGTAGCACCCGTATTAGCTCTAATCTTTAATAACTGTGTCGATCGTGGTGTGTTTCCTGATCTCATGAAGAATAGTAAAATAACTCCGTTATTTAAATCGGGTAGTACTTCTGACCCCACTAACTTTAGACCTATTTCAGTACTACCTACATTCAGTAAAATTTTTGAAAAAATTATTCTATATCAGTTGCAAAGATTCTTTAATAGAAATAAATTATTACATGGAAACCAGTTTGGTTTTACAAGGGGTCGTTCAACAACTGATGCCGGTGTTGAACTTCTTAATAACATTTATGATGCATGGGAGGACTCGGCCGACGCATTGGGTATTTTTTGTGACTTATCCAAGGCGTTCGATTGTGTCTCTCATGAAACACTGATCAGGAAGCTATCCCATTATGGAATACGGGGCAGCTCTCTGGATCTTCTTATTTCATACTTGAGTGATAGGATTCAGAGAGTCGACATTAACGGAAAAGTTTCCTCCGGGTCTATTGTTAGGATGGGTGTTCCGCAGGGGTCAATTCTCGGCCCGTTTCTCTTTCTTATTTATATTAATGATTTACCTTACCTTGTGAAGGATAACCATGGGATAGTACTGTTTGCTGATGATACATCTTTATTGTTTAAACTCAAACGTGGACAATTAGTCAGTGATCATGTAAATAGTGCTCTCTCAAAAATAGTACGCTGGTTTAGTGCCAATAATTTATTACTTAATGAATCAAAAACTAAATGCATTAAATTCACAACACCAAATGTTAGACATGTGAAAACCAGCGTGCTAATCAAGGGCGAGGAGTTGGACCCTGTAGATTCAACTGTCTTTTTAGGTATAACTCTGGACGCTAAGCTACAGTGGGCTCCACACGTAGATAAGTTGTCGAAAAGACTCAGCTCTGCAGCATATGCCGTTAAAAAAATTAGAAATTTGACCGATGTAAATACAGCGCGATTAGTATACTTTAGTTATTTTCATAGTATCATGTCATATGGTATCCTCCTGTGGGGAAATGCTGCTGACATTCAGTCTGTCTTTGTGCTGCAGAAAAGAGCCATTCGATCAATTTATCATCTTAGTCCGAGGCACTCTCTTAGGGAACTATTTAAAGAAATTAATATATTGACTGTTCCTTCTCAATACATTTATGAAAATGTAGTGTATGCTCACAAAAACATTAATTTATTCAAAAAGTATTGTGATATACATAATATAAACACTAGAAGTAAAAACAAATATATTGTTCCCACTACTAGACTTAAGAAAATAAGTGGTTCGTTCAGATGTCAATGCATACGCTTTTACAATAAAATTCCCAGCGATATTCAAAGTTTGAGCCTGAATAAATTTAAAAATGTCATTAAAGAAAAACTGTATAGTAAAGCTTTTTATAAAATTAAAGACTACTTAGATGATAGTCAGGCTTGGGAGTGAGCCGCTATAATGTCCACACAGGTCATGTTGACATGTTTGTAACACAAGTTACATTTTTATACAATTTGACATGATATACATTAATATCATTCGATATTTTTTTGTTTTCACATATTATTTTTAAAATTGTTAGTTTGAGGACCGTGCGAGAGTTTGCCTAGTCATTTCACTTTTAGTTAATTATATTCTGACAGTGTGAGCATTTGTGTGGCCTACCCAAATGTTCTTTTGGTAGGTATTGTTCGTCGGATCATTCAGCAACAGCCGTCAGCTGAGCTCATTGTAAACTGACACATGCGTGCTGCCATCTGAACAGGTCCGCTCAAACTGCTGTGGTTCTTTCCTCAAAAGACCACTACAGAATAAACTTGCACGGTTCTCCGACATCTTTAATTGATTTTGTCTGGACTTTAAAAGAGACTATGACCTCTGAGTTTGTTTCGGCATTTCTTCTCAGAGTAGTCAGATAGGAAATGCCGGCCTCATCTAGCTATTTGAAATATTGACGTGTAAAAGTGTTATTTTATAATCTATTTACAGAAATAAATATCATTTATCATTTATCATTTATCACTTGAAATGTTTAACTTACGAGTATGAACTTGTGTGATCTACTAATAGTTGTTTCGGGTCTGGGTATCATGTGTATGTGAACTTGTATGTTTGTAAACGCTCTCACGACACAGGAAGACATCCTAGTAAGGGGCAAAATTTATTAAACAAAAACAAAAAAAAAATACTGAATTGGAATTAAGGAGTAATTCAAAGCGAAAAGATTTCCCATTTACTATAATATATATAAGAAGAATAAATTAAACCATGATAGTCATTATCCCGGAGCTACTTACTGCCTAGCGGATTACCGGGGCTCCGGTTTGAAAAGCAGAAGAAAAAACATCGTGGTTTTTGTCAGTAAGACTCTGACACTCCCTCTCACCTCGCCCATGGCGGGAAATCATTAGATGATTATCCTCCATAAAAAAAATGATAGTTATTATAAGTTACGTGGTTAATTTAATTATCATTGTGGTCAGATAAACCACAATGGCTCAGTCATCTCGTGGCCCTGTGTTAGACGAGATTCGATTGTAAAGGTCAAGGCAGCTTTCGAAATGTACGTCTAAGTCAACAAATGACAATATTGGTGATCATGGAGGTCACTGTACTCGGGAATCAATAACTTGATGATGAGTAAATGGAGAAGACAAATGCCTCTCAATGATTGAAAATACAGCTTCGTTGGCCGAGTGGTTGCAAGTACGAGTGTTGGGCAAGGGGTCTAAGGTTCGATTCCCGGGTTGGGCAAAGTATTGATGGGATTTTTTCGGTTTTTCGAAAATTTCTCAGTAGTAACACGGAGTCTGGAAATGTGCCCGGTATATGGCAAAACCTTACGGTATATGGCTTACCACCTATTCTACATGGGACTTACAATATAATCTCTACCCTTAGTATGAGCTTACTTTATGAGCACATTCGACGCTCTGATTGGTTGGTTTATTCAAGCCGGCCAATCAGAGCGCTGAACGCGCTTTCGTTTCGATTGCTTTAAACGTAGAACACACTCGTACTAAGGGTACGAATGTGCTACCTTTTGGCTACTTTACGGAACCAAAAACCGAGCCAAAAAATATTAATCAGCTGAATACACCTCACCCTACAATTGAATTCATCACAAATAGCACAGCATGCATTTTACCAATGCTAACCTTAAACTATGATAGCACACATGCATAGGTCAAGACCACATAAACCAGTTTCAGTAATAAACATTAACAAAAACCTCAAATTATACTCAATATTTACTTTTACATTCAACAAATAAATTCAAGGCGGTCTCTTAACTCACGTACACACTGCACATCAAACTATACATAGCCAGTTTATCTTGGACTCAGTTTGTATGATGTTGCCGTACTTTCAAGGGTCAGGTTATAATGGTTTTGTGTAACTGTGTGTTGCATGCAAATATAACATATTATGATTATTTGAGATATTCAATTATTTCGACCATGGGTTCGAATGTTAGTGAGGTAACTATTTGTTTCGTAATTTTATTATGTTATCTTGTTATTTATGTTGTATATTGTATGTATTTCTGCCTAAGGCTTATTGATTACTGCTTTGTTGTGTTGTGTTGTGAATTTGGTGTTGATTTACATAATAATACACATATAGGTACAATTATTAAGTTGTTTTATAGTATGGAATGCAGAGATATTTCTGACGCTTTTTTATGTTAATGGGTTAGTCCATGGCATCTCCTCTTTCTACTTGCTTCATGGGTTAGCCAATTACGACCCATTAACCACAATTCCGGACTATATAGTTACCTATTGAATTTAAATAACCAAAAATAATATTTTTCCGATTCAGATGTATGTTGCCGTCCTTGTTCGGCTGACACACACACACACACACACACACACACTCAATTAATAATTATGATTAAAGGAAAAAATATAATATTCATTTAACAAAAAAGAAGTAAGTTATAATAAACTAAATTTGGGCAATACATATAAATGAGTAAATATAAACTAGGTAAACGGTTGCTTACATAAAGTGTCGAGTGTTGCACACAGTGGGGCACATATCTAGTCTAGTTCATGCATTTTGGGTTCTATGTATTGTGAAATTAAATAAATTTGCACTCAGTGCGGTAAATTACAGCAAGTTACGATATATTTTGGCCTAAAACTTTTTATACGTTTGTAAATTTTTTTTTTTATAGTATTATAATTCAGACCCTGTTCTATCGAAAAAGCCCGAATAATACATTACCCGAACTTATAATCGATCCCGATTCGACCACTGAGTCAGTCAAATTGTGTTCAGTACAACCCAGAACAGAAAAGTAGCTAAAGCTGTTGGTGTAAAACTATGCATACCTAAACAAAATGGCTTCCTTTTAGAAATCACAACAGCAACAATTAAAATATTTCAATCAACATTCATAGCAACGTCTATAAACATGTAAATTGATCTGGGGGCACGGTAGTGCCCCCGCCAAGACGAGCCAAGCGAAGCGCAAGCGCAAGGGCACTACCTACCTTTTCTCGAAGCGCTTCGTCGTATTTTTGAACCTTCATAACTTGAATTTGGGTTATACCAGATAAACAAAATTTTCAGGATATAATGTCAGTGGTAGACTTAATAAACCTCTAAAGTTTCAATTGCATAGCTCTTATACTTTAGATTTTATTGATATCTAAAATACCCCGATTTCGTCACTCACTCACTCACTCACTCACTGATGATCAACAAAATTCTTAAGGTACTTCCTGAAGTCCTAGAAAACTGAAATTTGGTATGTAAGCTAGTATTAGTACCTAAACAACAAAAAAATCCTAAAACTCGGAACTTTTACCCCCCAACCCCTTAAACTAGGGGGTGAAAGTTTGTTCGAGACTTCCGCAACTTTTGACGCTAGAGGTCTGAATGCGGCCGCGGAGGGGTAAAAATCTGAAATAGGGAAACTTAATTCCCTATTTCCTGCTTGAGATCTGAAAATTATACACAAGTACATAGAACACAAACTTTTCATCAAATCAAAACATTATCCTACCCATAAGTACTTAGATATGAATAATATTACTACACTTCACTTCGGTAAGTGTTTATTAATCAACCTATACTTTTGAACATAAGCATCGTAAGTATAGTATGCGCCAACGCCCGCCACCTGCCCCCTCGTCCCCGCGCAGTAGCTAAAAATAATAGGCCCGTCAGCGAGCGCGGCACCCGAACGCGGGCAGACGCGCGAGGGCAGACGTCGTTGACGGTTGTCTCGTTGAATGAAAAGTTTTCGGAATATTTCGGTGATTTAAAAGTTTGCTATCGCGGAGAAAAAAACCATTCGCCTAATATTTAATTGTTAGTAGTTTAGTAGGTAAAGGTTTAGATACTAGTGTTTTAATTTTCATTGATAAAAAGTATTAGGATTACGTTTCCAATTTTCTTATAAATTTAGTAGTTTAGTAGGTGAATTTGTCGCTCATTTTATCTTTCTATCATAAGCAACCTACAAAAAGAAATGAAATCCCACAAAAACATTTCATGTTAAATGTTGCCAAGACGAGACCATATAGCTCGCACTGTCAAAAAGTAATCAGATCCCGTGTAGAGCCAAGTTTCTAACCCTGTACTTTTGAACTGGCGAGTTGGCCGCACGGAAAGAGTTTAGAAGATTGAATAGATTTTTAACCTCAAGCCCATATGACGAATAGCAAAAAGTCCGTGCGGCCGACTCGCCAGTTCAAAAGTATAGGGTTAGAAACTTGGCTCTACACGGGATCTGATTACTTTTTGACAGTGCGAGCTATATGGTCTCGTCTTGGCAACATTTAACATGAAATGTTTTTGTGGGATTCATTTTACGTAAAACTACAATATCGAGCAGTCCGCCAATGGTTGCCATTGGTTGCCAACGGTTGGCAATGGTTGGCGGTGAGCGGCGACCAAAGAATGGGTGTTGCAATCGATGTCCTTACTCCGGTACCGTGGGAACTGGTTGATATCGATAATTATTTGTATAGGTAGGAGTGCTGTGATGAAGGGCCCTGGTCGCCATAGATTAGGCGCTGAATGAATTAAACGGACAGACTAGATGTACAATATGTTAGGACATATGTATCTACATAATCTATACTAATATTCATTGTTTGTTTGAACGAACGCGCTAATCTGCGGAACTACTTGTCCGATTTGAAAAATTCTTTTTGTGTTGAATAGTGCATTTATTGAGGAAGGTTATAGGCTATAAATCATCACGCCACGATCAATAGGAACTAAGCAGTGTGGGTGAAACCGCGCGGAAGTAGCTAGTTGTACATAAGTAATGAACTTTTGGTTTACACAGAGTTGTAGATAGCAGTGGTACTTACCTACTTTAAACTAGTTATGTTATGAGTCGCGTTAAATAGGGGTGAGCCTGTTGTCATACACAGGGCCAAACTTCTTGTTACTACTGAAAATTTTTAAAGAACTCCATAATTTCGATAACTTTGACCGAAATCGCGACCATTTATATGCTCAGCAGTTATTTGGGGCTATTCACAGCTTTCCCAGAGTTTCGTATTTATTGACCAAGATTAAAAAAAGAAATACAATAGATAATAAAAACCATACTCATAGTTCACTCACTCTGGTTCACGTTTGCGTTCGAGGTCTGAGCTCTCACGCGTCTGACCCACTCCTGCGCAAGGTTTACGAGAATGCAACGACAAAACAAACAAATAACAGCGTTTTACCTGAAATAAAACGCTTATTAAATACTTACCTTATTTGAAGCTTACTATTTGAGATAGGCCCTACCTGATTTCCGGCTACATATGTCCTTCTCCTTCACTCTTATACGTCTGTCTCGCTCGCACTATCCCCACCAGGCAGGTCCGAGCTCGGTTGGACGGTCGAGGACGTTCTCAAATCATTGAGTCGAAAATACCAGGCAGAAATTATTTGTAAGCTTCAAATAAGGTAAGTATTTAATAAGCGTTTTATTTCAGGTAAAACGCTGTTATTAAATTCTTGACCGTTATTTGAAGCTTACTATTTGAGACGTGTTTGTTATCGCCTGGTGGTGGGGACGCCAATGTGAAAGAAAAGCCATTTGAGAGATAGTGTGATATTACATAAAAATCAGCTTTAGTATGTGTAAGAAATAAATAACACTTTATATTATGGGATCATACTTTATTTTCTTTACAAACAATCACTAACAAATCTTTACTAACAACATTCCTCTGTTACAAATAATCAATCAATAATCAATGAAAATAATTGGTATTGATAATAATAATAGACTTTAATCAGCTGGATTAAACATTCTGGTAATGCTATTGCTAGCAGAGGCTGGCACTATCTCTCGTCTGTAGAAACGTGTAAAGGTATCTTTAGACTTCCAATTTCCTCTGGACAAAATCTCATCCAGAGGAAAGTTATCAGACCAATTTTTTGAGGATACAGCTGAACGTAAACTTCCCGGTGTAACAGGTATGCCAGCCTCTGTTAGCACGGTTTTAACCCATCCCGCAATCACAGTGCGAGAGGCCGCCTTTGCTTTTCCTCTAATATTGATAAATAAGTTGGGACAGTTAACTGAATCTCGTCTGTCTTTAAGGAGATCAATTAATTTTCTGACCCAAAATACTGGATCCAGAGTTTTACAAGTAGTATTAGGTAGTAACCTCCAACCGGATTGCCTATGAGTGTCACTATCGGTTTTAGAGCCAAACATTGGTTTTAAAATAATATTACTGCCGTCATCGACACAATGATCTGAGTCCACTAGCAGCAATGTCAGGTCATGAACTCGTCTGCCTGAGCACAGGAGGAGGAGTGTTGCTGTATGACGAGAAGCAGCGAAAGGGTTATTTTCATCTACAGTGTTTGAGCTTAAGAAGGAGGTCAGGGTATCTATATTCCAGACTGGAGGCTTATGGGTGACCGGTTTCTTTAAAGCTATTGACTTTAAGACGTGTTTCACCAATGTATGTGAACTAATTTGTCCAGCATCTTCTGCATTGCACAGAGTAGCTACCACTGATTTGTGAAGCAAAATAGTGTTATAAGACAACTTGTTGATAAGATATAGGTCTGCTAGATATCGAGCAACCATGGGCCCTGTAGGGTGAAAGGGGTCCAAATTATACTTTTTTGACCAAGATACCCATCGATCCCATGCGACCTTGTAGGTTTTTAGGGTCGAAGTACGCCACGAAGATCTGAGTAATCGTATTTGATCCTCATTCCAACCCGTTAGACTTTCCGCCCACCCCCACACTTCCAGACCTCGAGCGCCATCTCTTGGACCTTGGGGGGTGGCAGGCCGGTCGTGGTGTCTATTAGATACTCCTTGAGATTGATGATCGACCACGGAGATGCTACTGCTCGGGCTTTGAGATCGGCCCGCCAGAAAACTCGACTCCACCGGGGGACGATTAACAGGTACAGCCCGATCGCCGAGTTGAGATGGGCCAGCACCTTGGGTATCATATATGGTGGTGGAAACACCCACGCAAGGTGATAGTTCCACTGCCGGGAAAAGGCATTGTGGAATATCGCTTGGGTGTCTGTCAAATCCAGCGACACGTAGTTGGCTACTACGTTGGCCCGACTGGACGCAAATAGATCTATTACCGGAGTGCCAAACTTGTGAAATATCTTCGCCGTGCAAGCAGGTAGAAGATGCCATTCTGGTACTCGTTTGTGTCTGGACAGGTGATCCGCATGTCCATTGTAAATGCCGGGTATATAATTGACTGTCAGGTTTATCTGATGAAGGACTAGTAGGCTGAACACTCTCCGCGTTACATCCATCAGAGGAGGCGATCTTGTGCCGCCTTCGTTCCGCAAGTAGGCCACAACTGTTCGATTGTCGCACTGGAACAGAACAGTGGACATGCACAGTAGAGGACCGTGGGTTTCGAACACCTTTAAGATCGCCAACATCTCTTTGATATTGCAATGTAGATGCTGCTCTTGAGCAGTCCACAAACCTGACACTGCGTAACCGTCCACCTGGGCTCCCCAGGCTAGATCGGAAGCGTCTGTGGTCACGAAATGTGTTGGTGGTGGGAGATGGATTGCAGATGCCTGGTGACAGTTGTGAAGCCACCACCGAAGCTCTTCTAGAACATCGTCTGGTAAGCGGATCGCCTTCCTGACTGGATTCTTTAGAGATGCATTTAGGAGGCTGAGCAGAGAGCGGTGATGTAGTCTGCCCTGTGGCACAGCAAAACTCGCAAAGTTTAGAAGGCCCACTAGGCTTTGTAATTCTTGCAGACAGGCCTTGCCCAAGTTCAGCATTGCAGAGACCTTGTGGATAAGATCTTTGGTCTTGTCTTGCGGAAGAGATTTTTCGTTGTCCCAGGGATTCCAGTGAATTCCCAGGTACACAAGACTCTTTTGCGGGGATACAACGGATTTCTTTAGGTTTACCTGCCACCCTAGATATTCTAGACGGTTCAGAAGTATGTGAACATGAGATTGCAGAGTGTCCTTGTCCTGGTGAGCTACCAGGAAGTCGTCTAAATATACAATTATGCGCAGATTCTGCTCTCGCAATGTCTGAGCTACCCAGTTGCTTAGAGAAGCAAACACTTTTGGTGCTGTACTGAGGCCGAAGGGTAGGCAGGTCATTTCTAAAAGTTCCCCTTGATAAATGAGGCGCAAAAATCTTCTGTGTGCCGGATATATCGGTAAATGGAAGTAGGCCTGCGATAGGTCTACTTTGCAAAGCCAGTCGCCTGGTTGGAGAAAGTCTGGTACACGAAATACATTTATTAGGCTGAAGGGTTCCGTTATTACATAGTCGTTTAAAGCTCTTAAGTTGAAAATTGGGCGATCGGATCCAACGCTCTTTGGCACCAGAAACATTGTTGACAGGAAGCTCGGGGAACGCGGCACTGCTTCTAATACCCCCTGATCTTTCATCTGACTGATGAGTGCAGACATCGATTTGGACTCCTTTGTGATGTAAGGTCCTTTCCTCAGATTTGGCAGCATTAGAGGTGGTTTTAGAAGAAAGGGTATGCGGTACCCTGTTATTATGCGCAATAGAAAGTTTGGAGCTCCCATTTCCTCCCATCGGTCGTAAAATAGTGCCAGTTGACCCGCCCTGAATTGTATCGAGTCAGTACTTACGGTTTTTGTTCCCAGAGTTGTAGTCAGACGAGACTCCGGGGCGTTTACGGTTTCCTTTGCCTTGATTCTGCTGTTTGTAGTTTTGGTGGCCACCTCGTGAGCGAAAGGAACCTCTATTGTTACTTGTAGGTGCCGTGCGACGGTCACTTTGATTATTCTGTCGCTGAGGACGATCATGATAGCAGTCCTGCGAGGACTGGCGATATTGATAATGTGGATGAGGCACAAAGGTGCAGCATCCATGGCTGGTACCCTGCGAGGGTCCATGATAAAGAGCCGACCCCTGCGGGGGGTGGCGAGCAGCTTTATTCGGTCCTGCTTGAGAAGCAGAGCCACTTGTAGGTTTGGTTAAAGGAACGAATGCCTTCTTAACTCCACCCATTTTTTCAAGGGCAGCGGTAAACGACTCATTCTCAAATAAATGGCGATCAGATGGTGGGATCTTGCGTAACGTTGCCTTTATTAAAGGATCACGGACGTGATTAGTTATTCCATCTCGGCGCATTTGTAAAATTTCAGCCCTGTGTCCACAGATAAGCTGCAACAAATCTGAAGACACTTTTTGGAAATCACCATTAGAGAAAACCTCCGTGATCTTATCCTGCAAGCTATTAAAATTTAAATCCTGTTCTGCATGAGCCCAGGATAGTAGTTCTGTCAAGGTAGATGATAAGGCCTGCCTCTGTTTCAGCGCACAAAAAGTGAGAGCGGCGTAGGCTTTGTCAGCGTAGGCCAAATGGCGCAACTGATCATATGCACGAATTTCCTCGTTAGCCTCCAGGTCAACAAAACCAGGCGTATGGCAATATGATTTTTGTACTTCAGAATACCTGACCTCACTCCATTCACTTTTATTAAAATATTGTACATCCTGAAGGGCTTTCAATAAATTATCGGGTGCCTTGGGAACCGCAGGTTCTTTCAGTTTTGTTTCAATATCGAAATTGAACGGCAGTTGAACCCGAGTAGGCTCACCTGCGTACGCGTCAATACTATCATTGTATAAGATTCCGCTCACATTGTCATCAATCAACGCGTCATTGTCTACAACTGAAGCGGGCTCCGCACTACCACATGGCACTGATGATGATAAAGTAATTTGATTTCGTAACGCACTTACCTCTCGGAATAACTTTTGCATCTGCCGATTGTCTTTCCGTGATTTGCGACTGTGTTTGCCCCCCCTTCTTTTGTGGTGACGGCCACGTTTCTTCTTTCGGTCGGAGGAGCTCGCGGAATCCGTGGAATCTGACGAAGAAGGGCTGCTACTAGATGATGAACTCCTACTCACTGACCGTGTACGTTTCCGTGAATTGGACAGAACCGCTTTGGATACACGATCCTGTGCACAGTCATGTCGTGGCTCCTCAACACTTGCGTTGGCACATTCACTATTGTTATTTGATTCGTTCATCCTAAAAGTAAAACACTTTTTTTTTTTTTTTTTTTAAGGTTAGGTATCTGTAAAACACAAAAGATTCACAACTAAGACACAGTACAATTATGACACTTTATACTGAGACTAGGAGAAAGGACAATAGGTAAATGTTTCTAAAATAAAGAGAAGCAAGGAAAAATAACGCTAAAATACGTTACATACCTGCGTAATAATTTGAACAAAGTATAATATAAACGTTATATAAATTCGAATTTAAACACGAACGGTAACACCGTTAAAAAATTTTATTAACTTACGCGTAGGTGATACTTCTTTTTACGGTGAAGACAACCGTACTCGCCGGAAAACAAGACGCCAATGATTTGAGAACGTCCTCGACCGTCCAACCGAGCTCGGACCTGCCTGGTGGGGATAGTGCGAGCGAGACAGACGTATAAGAGTGAAGGAGAAGGACATATGTAGCCGGAAATCAGGTAGGGCCTATCTCAAATAGTAAGCTTCAAATAACGGTCAAGAATTTAATAATATCAATAACGACCGGTATGTTGTTCCGATTTTTACTTTTAAAGGTTTTGCTTTTTGTTGTAAATATCGTTTATGTTTCGTAATGTACGAGTTTTTGTGGAGAAAATCTCGTGAACCTTGTATGAATGCCCTTTGAAATATTTAATTTCGTTGTTCGCATTGGAGCAAGAAATAGATCGAGTATATATATTGCAAGTTATATTATTATTTATTGGTAAGGTATATAGAGAGGTAAGTTGTTTAGTAGTCAGGTATGTTATGAATACCTTAAATAAATCTATGACGAGAACAGTTCTTAAAAAACCTTAAACTTCATATTTTTTTTAAGAATTCTCATATACTTAGTAATATAAAGTCAAAGAGTTTGTTTGTTTGACTACTCTGGCGAAACTGTGATCAATAGCAATAGAATAATATTGCATACGTATAGGCATAAACATAGCATAATAGGTATACATATATACAGAGTAGGCCCTTCACTTTGCGTTCTTATATGTACCCAACGAATATAAGGCTCTTAGAAGGGACGACCTAATTTACAGCATTGATTAATGAACAGTGATTAATGATTCTCAATACAATATAAGTTAATTGAATATACAGTTGGTTAGCTACCTATGTGTTCATTGATCGCTTACCACATCACCGAGAGATGCCTCTGATTGTTTATCTTCTGCTAGCGATTCCGGCATGGCTTCACCCGCTGTGCTCGACCCCTATTGCTATTTTATACCATTTTTATGGTATACCACGCTCAATAACCACGCTCGATAAATGGACTATCCAACACAAAACGGATTATTCCAATCCGCCAGTATTTCCGAAGATTAGCGCGTTCAAACAAGATAAGATTGATATAGATATATACCTAGGTAGATAAAGTAAGGGTTGTCCGTTGTATTGTTATAAAGTTCCTCTTGATTTTATATCTTTACCTGCCCCTAGTAGGCCATGATGTCTTTAACACATTAACCGCCACGTCGGACACTAGTGACCGATGTTTAGTGGAGGATTCACCTTTAACAGTTTTCTTTTGGCTTTTCTTAATGATTTAAAGAACATTTTAGTATTTTTTACCAGTTAAGATGCCTCTAATAAGTTTATTTCTGACTCCACCAACACAAATCTATTTCTAAGTAGCGTGAAATAAACTTAGATATTATAATGAAATGATTATACATGCATTATTTTATACTATCATAAAATTAGCAAACTTCAATTCATAAAAACTAAAAAATATTCTTTATATTAGCACTACGCTGACCGAGTGACACCGTTATCTGTATTACAATAAAGTTCATTATCATATAGCATATAATTGTGACGTTATGTGTATTGCACTAGACACCAGCTACTGCTCATAGTTGCCAAAATGTTGAGTCATATTATGACGTAATGTGCTAACATGATACTTTGGTTGTCATAGCAACCGCCCCCTGTGGATAAATTGTAATTAATCATTCTTCGCTAAACATAAACGAAATCGATCTATTGAATAGAAGAGGCAATGAAGCTTGACATAAGTTTTGACATAATTTCTCTAATGTCAATGTCAATATCATATGTAATAATCTCACATACTACATTCTGTTTACCATTAGCCTTATTACAAGAAAAAGCAATTGTATACCCACGACAAATATATATTTCTCTTATATATAAGTATCGTCACGTCTTTTATCCTCGAAGCGGTAGGCAGAGGTTGCACATTAGGGTATCTAATACCACTGTACAATGTACACACACTTTTCACTATTTGTGTTATAAGTCCCATGTAAAGAGGGGTGAGCCTTTTGCCATATACTGGGCACAATTCCAGACTCCTTGCTACTACTGAGAAATTTTCGAAAAAAGAAAAATAATACCGAGCATTACTTTGCCCGACCCGGGAATCGAACCCGAGACACCTTGTCTTGCACTTGTGACCACCTGACTAGCGAAGCAGTTGTATTTAAGCAAGATATGGAAGAAGGTTAATATGTATTGATATAATTGCATTTACAAGGTCGTATAAATAAACACATTAAATGCAATCAGTGGCTAATTTTAACAACAAATTTTAAAATAATATAACACGGTATCTAACTAATGTATAGTAATAGAGATTACTCTATTGACTGACATTGCGATTTATACTGACTAAAATTGAGTATCACATTTATTATTTGTGCCTCTACTTCTTTATTTAACACCAAGATGTTGTTGTAAGGCGCGTGCGCATCAGCTGTGACTGTTACATAACGACACACAATTCAAACAGTTATGTTATTTCTATATATGACATGAACAATCTTTATATATATTATAGTTTTTTATAGTTGGTTGCCAACTGCACTGAGTTTCTAATGTGAAATACCATGCCTAAAATACCATGTGTTGACCTCACAATGGTGCTCTGTATGACATAATTACTAATAAGGGAAATAATGACATGTGGGATGTGTATTCGGCTATCGTTGTGCCGATAGTCGTGTTGGTCAATGGATTAATACCCAACAGCCTCAACAACCACCTTAGTAGGCTGGCGTTGGGCAGATGGATCAAGGGTGAAGAGAAGGCAGTTCTCTTGAAAATGGCACGCATTGTGAGGTTTTTGTCTCTGTTAAATAATTTCAGTACAAATATCATAATTTTAGGTGTACGGTAACAGACTCTATCTCCTTTTGCATAGGATCCAAAATACCACATACAAATCTTTACCTTCACCATTAAGTAAAGAAAAATACGTGATCTTAAATTACGTGTTAAGTAAGAAATAATGAGAAAAACTGTCATGTCTGCCGTATTTCAGCGTGAGTAATGTTGTGTGACCCCACACATGTAAGGGTCACAGCTAAACATGAGAATAAGGTGTCTGGACAACCTTTGATCTTTTGAGGAAGCATATTGAAGTAATAACTACGTAGTTACGGACTACTAACTTCTGCCTGCGGCTTTGTCTGCATTCTGGTGGAAGAAAAAGTAGCCTGTAGGTATGTGTCATTTCAGACCATAACTAGACCTCTGTTAGTTTCATTCCGATTCTTTCAGTCGTTTTGACGCGATTGAGTAACAAACATACACACAAACTTACAAACTTTCGCATTCATAATGATAGTAAGTTTATCTTCTATTGTATAAGTTGCCGTTGAGTTCGAGTTAGCAAAACATGTCTTGTTTATAGCAATACCATCTTCGAAGTTGGTAAAGATAGAACTTAATTGTGATTCTTATATAATTTCTTGGTTGTCTCTCTGGTTGTCACAGATAGCTGTATAATCGTAGATGAGTAGGTACACACCTGAAAATTGTAACACTAGATGTTTAATAAGTTGTATGTTTTGTTACAGATGGCTAAACAAGAATGTATCACCGCGGGAGGAAGAAAATGAGGCAATTTATCATCAGCACCCTCCTCGTGCTGAGCTGTCCAGCATTCTCCCACGCCAAGTCCATCGTCTCCACGCAGACACCCACCAAGTATGGAGAGGACAACCTCGACAACAGCATTATCGACTTCGACGAGGAGTACTCACTCAAGTACAATAAGAAGTATGGAATGATACCATGGAACTCTAACGAAAACTTCAACAAAGAATCACATAGATATACCATAATTAAGGACTTTGATAAGAAAGTAGATAGTAATAGGAATAGAACTGAAACCAAATTAGACATAACGTCTACCACAGATTATAGTGTCATACCATTAGAACTGTTAAGTACAACTGAGAATGTTTTCGGAAGTTTATTCGAGAGTACAATCGAACCAGACTTGACGGTGATACCGCTGTCTACCACGAGGAAGGCGCCCAAAGTAATCATAGAAGAAACGGTAACCTTACCGAGCTCTACGCCGGAGACAGACACATCAACGTATTACAGTGACGATGAAACAACCACAGCCACTGATAGTCCTGTCACAGAGAGATACACAATCAAACAAGCAGACTCTGAAACTACAACAGTAACATACGATACTACCACGGACGTCACTGAGCTGAGCACTTATTTCCCTGCCACGAATGCTACTGAAGCACACTTAGAAACATCAACAGTAACCGTGGCCAACACAACCAAAGCAGCAAATCTAAGCAGACTTGACTTCGGTTCTGACGAAGATTCAGACGTGCCCATCTTCACAGAACTAGACACAGAAGTACAGGAAGAAGTACCAGAAGATTATTATGATGCTAAGGACGTGGTTCCAACGACTGTGCCGAAGACTGATGCGCTGTCCGTGATATTTGGGCTCGCAGGCAGTGTGGTTGAGAGTGTAGTGGAGAGTGTCGCTGAGAGAGTGGTGCCCAAGGGTATAGTGGACTTGTTCAGGAGGATGCAGAGGCAGAGTGAGATGTTGGAGGCAGAGAGGCTCAGGAGTCGGGAGGAAAACGGTGGAATTGGTGAGTACTAAACTTTATTGAACATTGGTTTTACACTACTTTAAATTTAATCAGGGAGATTTAGAAAGTGTTGTTTAACTTGATTTTGATCGCTTTGGGATATCGGTATAAAATTTAGCTTTTGACGGCCCATTTTTAGTACAAAATGTAAAGATAAAAATATTCACATTAGATTACACATTCACACCGAAACATTTGTTCCAACAATAGTGACCAACGCTCAAGCAGTTGACACTCTTTCGTGCAAGCGTATGTCGTTGGGAACATTAGAACAATTTTGTTTTGTGAAATTGTGATCATTAAGTTCATGGCGTGTTTACGGCTTGCAATGCCTTCATGGTTTCCCTTGCCCATTTGATCACCGAGATAGATATCCATTGCGTCATGTATATCTGTCTGATCTTGAAACTCGAGTACATAAGCAGCAATATAGATCTGTATCATCCGTGGGTACGTTCCACTTTTTAGTTGGGACTCTTGTTGATTTATCTTTGTCATAAAATGGGTACTTATAGTCTGTATGTGTCTTAAGACCTTTGGTGGACAGATTGCTTAAATCGCCTTGTATCTCATTATTGTTGGCTAGAGCACCGTCACTACACTACTACTGTACTATCTATCTATCTACTATACTCCTTGCTGTGGTGAGCTAGTGACCAAATACTGGCTTGTAAATAAAATATGTCTGTCTCTTTGAAGCTGGACAAGATGTCTATAGCAATATGCAAATAAATTTTCTTTTCATTCGCCAAGCAATAAGTTTTATTACGTCCATAAACTTAGTATTGATGGGAACACTAAGTTTTATTGGACAAAGTCTACATATAGTCGCACACTTTCAAAACTATTGATTGCTTGCGGTCTATGCTCACTCAGACTAATAATAACTTTTCCGTGTATAATTTTAGTATTGAATTGAAATGTAGAGCGACCGCTGATATTTTGAAATTCGTCTGTACCTACATGTTTACAGAAATAACTAGAATTTTATACAGTACAGTGTATTAGCAGATTGAGAGGCGAATATAAGGTAGATATAATGCCGGAGTCGCGGTTAGGACAAACTAGTCGCATTTGCATAGGGCAGGTGAAGGAACGGGGTGGTATTTAGTCAGTAAGAGTCTATTGTCTCACCAAGCGCGGGAGGAGCCATTTGATGATTTTATATCCTCACAAACGAGGGATACCTATATTAACTGCATGGAAGGCGCGTTGGCTGGGCAATTGGCTGTCGCATAACGTGTAGCGGGTTCGATTCCCGCATGGAGAAAGTCTTTGTGTGATCTACAAATTGTTGTTTTGGGCCTCGGTATCATGTGTGTGTGAACTTATATGTTTGTAAGCGCACTCACGAAATAGGAGAAAACCATAGTACGTGACAAAGTTAAAAAAAAACTTTTATCCCATAAAGTTAATATATTACACTTTTACAAGGACGTTAAGGTTCCGAAAATAGTGCATTGCGATTACAAATGGAACAAAAACTTGCCTTTATACTTTAAATGAGCGTGTAATGGTTACAACATTCCATTTTGCGCCGAAAAGTGTCGAAAATATTCCCTTGAAAACCAGTTTTGTTATAATAAGTAGACGTGTCGAAATATTTTGACGGTGCGAAGGGAAATATGGTATTATTTATTGTGGTTTTATTCCTTTTCCATGGCATTTAGTTCCGAAGATATTTAGTAGAGTTGCAACAGATGAACTAAGATCAAGGACTTAGTTTTATTAAATGATTCTCATCTTTATTCAAAATCCATAATCGATTGAATTATTTAATTGATTTTGAATAACATAAATAAATAAATGACATAAGAGTCAAGGTCGATATTAATAGGCCAGATTCCTACTAGTCAAATTCAATACGGCAGTTTTTTCGAAACGTCAGAAACGATATTTTCTATGAATTTTCTATGAAATAATGGGTTATGACGTCATCAGAATTTTATGTCAAATAGCAAACATTTTCCTAGAAAATGTGGTTATTTTTTTAAATTTTATTGTAGTGAAAAGTTTAATTTATTTTTGACTGACGAAACTTCCCAATTGGATATTTTACAATAGGTATAGTATGACATAAGTTTATGCTCTCGTTTCCCCGAACGGTAAAAAATAACTTCCGTACTCGAGTACAATATTGTTTGGAATATTCATTTAATACGTTTAAGAATGTGGTTTTGCAATGTCTTATAAAAGTGAAACATTCAGTTATATAGCTCTTGTATTAATATCAACTACCTCATTGTTCTGTGTTGGTAGTGCGGATGCTGAGTACATGGTTCAAGGCTCAGTCGCAAGGTTGAGTTCAGATTATTATACTTTAAATACGATATAATGTATTAACATTTATATTAAAAACAATTTAATGGTTGAATTATAAAATTGAACTTTCCATTACTTAGTTTATTAGAAGCTGGAGAAGAAAGAAAAGAATCATCCCTCCCCTCTTTAACACACATTAAAATCGTCCTTAGCAAAAACTTAGGAAAAAAACTAACTAATAAACAAATCCTAATCTTCTTTCTTAGGTCAGTTTGGCCGTGGTATCCTGAAGACCATCTCCTCAGGCATCAGCAAGCCGCTCAGTCAGCTGATGGCCGGAGCCAGGGACATTGGTTCCCTGGACAACGACCGAGGGTTCGTGGCGAGCTTGGCGTCAGGAGTCACCAGCGTGGCCAATGTAGCCAACTCCCTCGCAGACACCTTCAAAGATCGGGTGCAGGCTATTTATCCAGGTATGTGTTTTTGGATTAGAACATTAATTAACGTTTACCGTCGTGCGGTGACTGCAGAATATATTAGTCATCACTCCTAGGGTCTACACAAGGACTGCAGCAGCATTCTCTGATAAACCTGAACCTTTTAAACTCAAACGAATGAACGCAAACCGCTAGGCAATGAAACTCCTTGCCGGTGACTGTTTCCTGCAAAATACAACTTGGGTGTTTTGAAGTCCCGAAAGAACAAGTTGGTCATAGGTAGGCGCGCTCCATCGTTGGTCACATCACCGCTCACCACCAGGCGAGATGATGGCCAAATGCCATCCTATTAAGTATATAAAAAACTCTGACCTTTAACTCACCTGCTAAGTATGTGAAATGACCATTGGAGATGGTACATTATGGAGATGGAGGATTACATTTGGAGGCCCATAATCCACTTTTAGACCATAGTCCAAATACACTAGCTGATCTTCCAGGTAATAGTTACTTTACCTTATTTCCAAGACTATTCACACCCGGTCTGTCCTCTCAGGAACGGTATGGTGCGGAGACGGGCGGTCGGCCACGGCTCGCTCCAGCGACCTGGGGCTGTTCTTCTTCACCGACACGTGCTGCCGCCAGCACGATGCCTGCAAGCTGTACATCAAGGCTGGAGAGACCAAATATGGACTCACGAATACTGGACTGTTTACCAGGTAAGGAATTGTTTGGTGGTTTTGTGAAAGGAACTTTGTGTTTAAAGAGGTAGGAGTTGTTTTTGAATGGTACTATTAGCATGTGAATGCACGTGGGTCTGTTGTAAGCCGAAAGAAAATTTATTTTTAAACGATGGATATGCTTTTTATTAACAGTTTATTACGGGTTTTACTATTTATGTTTTAAAATGTATGTCAAACTAAGACCATGAATTAGTTCGGGTTTTGCGAAAAGTGAAGGACTTTTCCAAGTAACTGTATTCTCTATTAACAATAATATAAATAATCATTAAAAAAATCTTCCATTTTCGACAATGGGTGCCTCTAGTTGCGGCTCGTAGTGAACTCGCAGGCTGGTGTTACGCTCGTTATCAGAATCAGTAACTATGAATTTGAACACAAATCCCTTGCATGATTCAGAACACACCTACCAGGTCCTTCATCTAACTAATAGCTTTATTAATATTTCCTTGGCAAACAGTAACAATTTCATTTACCTCAATATTTACTCGATACAATAGAACATGACGATTACTATAAAGAGGCAATCATCAACAATCATCAGTAATCATTACGTAAGCTAAAAATATCAACGTTTGTGCCTCGAACCTCTCACGACAGCCGCTGATGGCTGATGTGCTATTGTTGACAAACTTGTCGTTAATGTTACGTCATCAACTTTGTAGTCAAAAAGATCTGGTGGCACGGTAATGCCTCCGCCAAGTCGAGTGAAAAGCAAACACTGCCGTACCATTCTTTATTGGAACTACTAATAACTTACTATAAATATAGCTGACACTATAATTCGACTACTTATATCAAAACTTATGTCAAGCCTTTAGACTAGCGTTTAAATGCCATTCGTTGTCTGGAGCCGTTTGTAATTAACATTCAAAAAGATAAACTCGAAAATTCTCCACCATTCTTGTTTGACGAGAAAGAATCGTTAAATGACTTCTTTCGTATAGGGCGAGGTAGGGTCAGACTCTCACTGACTAAAAACCACCCCTTTCTTACGTTTACTCTACGTTCTTCAAGCCGGAGCCCCCCGGAATTTTTCTCGGGGCTGCGAACTACCTTTTTTTTTTTTTTTTTTTTTTTGTTGACGGTGGGAAACCTTCAAAAGGCGCCTAGCTTTTTGGGGAAAAAACTAGGGAGTGTGGGATTTTTACCGCACTAAAACCTCCCCGGTGGCCACCATCTGCACCTAAAGGAGGCACCGGGCCCTCTTAGTAGACCAACCCCGGAGCCCCCGTGGTGCAACGCCCGTAAGGCACTTCTCTATGGAGACCTATTTGTCATCCTTATCCCTCTCTGTGCAATATAGTGCACGGCGACACGTGACCACTGTGCCGCCATCTTCCTTGAGGTCATTGAGTGGGCGCCTAGATTCCCCACTCTATGCGCCCATGACCCCAAAGGTTTACCTGCCAATATAATATAGACAAGGTATCGACATGTTAGGCGCCGCGGCGGTTGCCACCTCGACGCCTTCTACGGGTGGGATCCCTCTCACGATCCCGCTCGGCCGCCTCCTTTTGGGACATTACAGTCTCACAAAAGGAGGCCACCTCTCTCCAGTTTTCTGCCTCTGTCAGCATAGCTGTAATTACTGCTGGCAGAGACAGGTCTCGCCCGATCCTGGCAACTAGGACCCGCCGCTCAGATTCCCATGCTGTGCACTCCTCAAGCGTGTGCTGTGCCGTATCAAAGTTACATCCGCAATGATGGCAATTTGCCAACTACCTAGTGAGTTAGTTAAATAGAAAAATTCTCTACTAAATTTGGGATCTCACCCGAGACCTTGTACCGCCTTGTTGCGCTTGCGTCGTGATTAAGACAGTAGAAACTATACAACTAAGTTAGTTAAAATTCATCTTTATCTCATTGATATAGAGATGTAATTATTATGAAAAGAGTGGTACTTAGTTTGCTTGATTGAAAATTGGAACTGTTGTTTTTTTGTTTTCGTTGCATTCTATTGTTGTAAAATCTTTGGTTTTATTGCTCGCGAACTTAATTATTGGGTAAATAGGCTGTACAAGTTATTTATAATGCAAAAGATTAGATAGCATCTAAATTTATATTATACCGTTCCGATTTGACTGACTGAAGTATGAATCCCATTTCGTTTTTCTCAAAAAAATAATAATTCACAAAATACTCGTACAAGAAAATATTATGTCTAAACCACTTGTAGGCTCCTATTCTGTTTTTATTTATTTATTTGTACATGTTATTGTACACCATAAAACAAGAATAACAATTGCGGAAGATAATATGTGTACAATAGGCGGTCTTTACTAAATATATTTATTATACATTAGTTAGTTTTTCTTTACTTATTTCATTTGAATTATTGCTTAACCAAACATGACAGGACAACAATAACGACATCACCATTTGTATCCTCACAAAAACTCCGTTTGTATACATTACAAAAACATGACAAAGTAATTGTCATAAATAATACAAGTACACTATTAATAACTGCCAGCGTTTTATTGTTAAATTTTGTAATTAATAAGAGGCTTAGCGCCATTGCAGTACTGCGGGCAACCAAGTAAGAACAGTTGAGCAAACCACTGATTGTGTTGAAGTTACTGCAACTCTCATTGTCAAAAGAGACAAGAGAAAAACTTTTAACAATGAAGAGTAGCTCTAAGTACTCTTTTCGTAGTATCAAATTCATTGATAACACTTGAGATAGTGATTTTGTACTGAATTGCCACGGGGAAGCTATACTTCGGCTCAAATGAACCGCCTCGACCGGAGTGATACTTTGGCCTCACAGGAATTCGGCGTGAAACAACGCGTACGCAAACGCTTTCGTTGTGTCAGTGAGGTTATTGGAGGCCCATTTCCCAAAAGCCTCAGGTGCTGTGTGTCACTAAGGGTGGTGCTGATTATTGGTCTATTCTTAGTCTATTAGAAATAAATAATTTTAACTTTGACTTTGACATTTAGCAGTCGCACGAAATATTCGTGATAGCTTTCATAACATGCGGTCAAGCCACTTGTCTGATGGGGGCATTATGGCAATCCTGCTTCTTAGAGAGAAGTCTTTGTGCAGCTATCGACTTTTTGTGTGTGTGTGTGTTGATTAGCCTTACAAACTCCGTATCCAATTAAGTGATAACATAAATGCTATCTAGGCATTCGTTGAGAAATAAGAAGCAAACATGTCTATATATTTGGCAACCATTGACCTTACCCGAATGGTTCGATGTTTGCTAAATACTCGTACGATAACTGTTTAAGAAATAGCCATAAAATAACAAATAGTTACAAGCGAAATGTTTGCAACAAGTATCTTACATATACAGGTACATAACTAGTGACTAGCTGGTATGATGATAGAATCTATGTAGAATGCAGTATTGGGACTATTATCCACAGGCTAAAGTATTAGTACTCTGTAAACATGCATATCTGCAGCTAGCTTCATTGACAGACAGACTGACGGACAATTCAATTTGACGTTTCAAAAGTACCTAATTATGGATTAATTGTACCTAATAGTCTTTGACTTTGACTTGGCATACATATCTCGTATGTTATAAATACCTAAATGGATCCAAAATAATTACGTTTCCTACAATAATGGGAATTCAAATCTCCTATCAAGGTCAACCACTCATGCGGATATATAGAAAAACTGTAACCGCCATTAAGTGTATTCTGAAATGGAAGCTTTTTAGCTGACGATGATAATTATAATGCTGTAGTCCCTGTAGTCTTTAGATTTCAACCAATTGCACCAATACAAACCAGATCTGGTTTAATGGTGCAAAATATATTAAATTTTATGGAAATATAACAAATTAATAAATAAAAAAACAAATGTGCGTATACCGTCGTCGGTATAGGAAGTCTCGGTTACCGGGTCATACCGAACGTGTTCACGCTCTACTTGCTCTTGCGCATGGTTCAAGGTCACTATTGGAGCGCGTGCACTATTGGCGGGCGTTGGGTGCTCGCTGCTCGCGTGTGCACCGTGCGCGTGCGCGTGTGAAAGAGGCGTGCGCGCAGCTCATGAGGGAACTTTCTGTAATGTGGTTTATAGACGCGTACTTCTACGTTATAATTTAGGATAGCTTGTTTAAAGAGAACTTCTTTATTTGGATAGTAAGCTATTGCTGCTGCACTGCTATTTGTACGCGAATCGTATTCAAAATATTAGTCTCTTTTGCAACACGTAATTTTTTTGTTAATTAAAATCAACTGACTTCTGGACAATCACAGCTAATGTGATAAGATTTAACAAATGTGTAAGCAATTTAAAGATATTGGTCCTAAGTTACAATATGATTTACAGTGTATTTCTGACGCTGTAGAATATCTTAGAACAAGGCGCTTAAACGTAAAAAGTAAATGGAATAAATCAACACTACTTAGCTTCTAGAAACTTCCTAGTACTTACAAATCATGTGCAAATGACGGACACTGCTAACATGGGCTTCCTACGTAAAAATACTTGCCAATTTACCAATACATACATAATGCACTTTATGTTAAGTGCATAAGGACGATATTACCGTGTTTATGTGGCGCATAAGTTGGCATGCAATGTTCTGGCTGAGTGGGCGAAGTTGCCCAACAGTGATGTCGACAAAAATGATTGTGTGGAGTAGATAGATCGATTGATTAGGCCGTGGAAGTGTCTGGAAATCTAGAAAAAATCTAATATATTCAACGAATAGACAGAGGAAATGGTTAGAGTCAATGTTGTAGCTAACTGACAAAAGATCTTATGTATTCAACTTAGGACTATTGATCTAGATGTTCAAATTAAGACACGACTTAAAATTCATGGTGAAAATCTGTTATGGAGCCCATATAAAAAAAGTTTAGCTCTTCATCCACGAAGGGGTAGATTTAGGGGTTACTAATTGAATGTGATCATAAGTCATCATCATCATTATTATATCAGCCACAGGACAGGACGTCCATTGCTGAACATAGGCCTCCTCCAATGACTTCCAGATAGGTCGGTTCGAAGCGACCTGCATCCAGCGGCTCCCTGCGACCTTAATCAGGTCGACCATAAAGTCATATTATTTACAAATTGTATAAGAAACTGGTACTCTTGTGAATGAATATTCTCTCAACAATAATGTAGGCTATCTAAGAATGTAGTATGGTCACATAGGAACACTCTGACGATAGGTCTATCGCATTGCACAAGTAGGCACGAAACAAGATACCAGTAGTGAGCAACAGCTGGTCCTGCCAGGAATGTCATCATTACAACACGTGTTTGTCGTGGAAGTGGAATACCTTCCTGCAACCTGTAAGGTTAAGAAATAATATGGTAAAACACATGCTGATAACTGTGGAGTTTATTGGTTATTTTCACTTAATCACTATGGAAAATAGTTTAGAAAAGGGAATGAAATTATTTTCAGAGCTGCAGACTACCTAGCGGGTTTACCGAGGCGCTGGCTCGAAAAGCAGGTGTAGGAATGGGATGGTTTTTAGTCAGTAAGAGTCTGAGTTCTTCTCGCTTCGCTCTAGGCGAAGAAGTAATTGGATGATTTTCCCGTTAAAAAAACTACATTAACTTTGACTCTGTACCTAAATTAGATCCTCATGTTTTAAACGTAACATCGCACCTTTACGACAAGTTTCTCCAATTATGACTTCCACATATTAACCTATTACAATAGAGCTGCCACAAATGTTATACCTCAGATGATTTTACTTCTAATTTATACCAACTGAAAACCTCGTATTTAGCTGTCGCATTGCGGGAGCTAGACCAACCTGATAGGAAATTTTTACTAAAAAAAAAATATAGAAAAAATCATAGAATGAAAGTATTTTGAAAGGTATAATAACAGTAAGTATTGTGGGACATACTTTCTATAATTGAAAATAACGGTTGACTCGCGTAAACAAACTGTACGTGAGAAAACCGTTACTTTTCAATTATTAAAGTATATATATGAAGTCGAAGTTACTCTTATATAACAACAAGCTTCTACCAGCAGCTTCGGCTGCGTTTACGTGGGATAAAAAGCAGCAATTTTTTTTAAACGTTGCCTCATATTACGATTTTCTCCTGTATCGTGGAACGTTTACAAACTTACAAGTTCACATACACATCACACCCAGACCCGGAACGACAATTTTTGGATCACACAAAGAGTTGTTCCGTGCGGGAATCAAACCCGCCCGCCTGGCCACCGGTTACCCAGCCACCGCACTAACGTGCAGTCATTTGTTGCAGACCAAGATACTATCCTTGTTCCAAATTTCATCCCGATCTCTTCATCTGTTTTGACGTGATTTAGTAACAAATATACACATACATTTTGGCATTTATTATATGAGTTTTTTTTATGAAATAAGCCGGTAAACAAACAGGCGGATCACTTGATGGTAAACAATCGCCGCCGTGGTATCAAACTTCGGTTGAGCCGGCCCATTGGTGCCGAAGCATGGCTCTCCCACACTGAGTAAGACTAGTAAGATAAGTTGAAGGTGTGAAGAGGCATTAAGTCCTACAACGAGGTTGCGTAATGTTGTGTAACGCGGCGCGGCGTCGCGTGTAGGAAGTTGGATAATAGTTAATTGTCAACAGTTGTTGTATTGTTGTATCTTAACTGGTAACTGTGAGGTTTTTGGGAGGCTTTTCCACCAGAGATGTGCTATGCTACGTTGCTGTGGATGCATTTGGTTTCTACCAACCTTATTCATTGGTGCACATAGCTTAGGACTGGTGGAAACTGACTCAGTTAAGTTAGGTTGCGATGCGAGCTATAGATGTGTGCTATGGGTGTGTGTTATGGATGTGTGCTATGGATGTGTGCTATTTAAGGCTTCCCTATTATCGATACATCGCATACTCGAGCTGCGTATCTTACTTGCACAGCTACATAGCTTAGTATTGGAAACGGTCATATAGTTTCACAGCTTACTTAATACAACTTCATTTCATAGCTATATAGCACATTTGTGTTATTATACGGCGTTTAGTTACGATACTTGTACTGCTTAACCTTCGTTGAAGTTTCTATAAGAAGACTGTCGCTCTCTGATCTTAAAGTTATTTTGGTTGTAGTATGGGATTTAGTACTTTGATCGATCTTTAGTTTCGTTCGCATCTGACATTGCATTTTTAGATTCAAATACCACTTGTATATAGTTCCTGTGATGCTTGCGAATGGTTAATCAGAGATACAATTATATATTTTTCATGTGATCTATCCTATTTAGTTTATAGGCAGCGCATTTTTGACAATTTCAATTATGCGATGTATCGATAGTACATCTGTATCGGACATCCATAGCATGCATCTTTGTATGTAAACAATATATTTTTTGCAGAGTGCAAAACGCGGTAGACAGTGCATAGTGCAAAGTTATGTGTACCATTTAATATGATCAGTTGAAGCCAAACGCATCTACAGCAACGTAACAAAGCACATTTCAGGTAGAAAAGCAGCCTAATAATCGTATCTTATCGATTGTCCCAAAAAACATGTTGCTTATATTTTTATGTCATCCCGTAACAGCCTCCCACATGTTTCATCTTAAGTAATAACTAAGTTTTTATTGAGGAAATCTATGTACATTGTACAGTATAGGTACTGCCACTAGTTATGTTACATTAAGTTACGTGGGATTCTATTTAATGCCCTGTTATTGTATTGTCAGTTGTAACTTGTAATTGTTATTGTTATAACATTACGTATTCGAGTACGTTATTATATCATTGCAAACTAATCTTATGTTATGATTAAATTATTAATTTTAAAGATTGAATTATTAATTTAATTAATAGTTTTTCTTGATACACTGCTCAACCGATAGTGTATGATATCTTTCCCTGAGTAGGTGAAAAAGTGTTTTCGATATCAAAAAATGTAATGCCACTGTACAATGTACACCCACTTTTCATCATTAATTGTGTTGTACTCGTAAGTCCCATATAATAGGGTGTGAGTAATTACTTAACTAGTAGTCGAACAAGAAAACGGTACTAAACATCTGCATCATTAGATAATGGTTGCGCAAGAGTTCGGCGCGCGGAGAAAGTGCCGCCATGCTTGTTACTCGGATTATCTTCAAGCTTCAATTGGTGTAGATAGATAGGCATACAGCGGCATTGTGTTTTATAGTATCGTGGTCTTGTATCAATGTCAGTCACTTGTTTCGTATTTTGTTTTTGTTGCATTGGTAATTTGACTTTTTCAATTAATACTAAGCTTTGCACGTGATATTAATGAGAACACATGTTTTATTTTATTCTTTTATAATGCAATCTGACATCAGCGGGATAATTAAGCAGCAGTTTTGTCTAAAATGGTAATAAGTAACAGATAATTAATAAATACTTGAATACTTGAATAATTTGATGTATTTCACAGGAAATATAAAAATTGTTGCCGTACTTAAAGACAATAATCCTGTCGAGCCGGCCCATTTGTTCCTTAGTAAAGATTATGTTCCGAAAACAATTGTTAGGGACTGGGTTAAGTAACCCATTAAATAACTGTTAACTTAATTTGTTAAGCTGGGTATTTTGAGACGGGTGTTATAGTAATTTACTTCAAAAAAAAAGAACCAAGATACATTCATATCTATTTTCCTTATAAATTTGAAGTAAAAATTTACCAAGTTTTGAGTAAATCTAGGACATAGCCCTCCGGGCTTCCGCACTCCTCAATAACCTACATACAGCACATACTGCATTACATAAGCAACGAGTTATTTTAATTATATCACTTATAAATGTCACTCGTTCATGGCAACAATTTGACTTTGAAAACACCCTATTTCCGTCGCATTAAGGACGTTATTAGCAAATCAAGTTTTTTTATTTTTCGTTCAAGCCAAGTACCTTGTATTGTTATGTGATATAAATACTATGTGTGTGTGTAGGTACCTATGTATGTATGTGTGTGTGTGTGTGTGTTGTCGGAAGTTGTATAACAAACGGACATGTTCACAGTTGATTGTTTGGTTTATGAAAGCTTTGGTCAGTGGCTTTTGTATCTCTGTAATTAGTAATTTATATGTCTCTTCGTGGCAGTGCGTTTTTCCACGCTCTGTTTCCGGATACTTCATCAGCCTATATGTGGCCACTTCTGTCCAAAGTTTCTCTCACGAAGAAGGTTTTAAGCACATCACCACGCTTAATGCTAAAACCTTCTTCGTGTATTACGCATCACGCTTACTGCGGATTGGCGATTTAAAACTTATAATTAGAAATTATAACCCCAGGTTTCCGCACGATGTTTTCCTTTTCCGTTTGTCAGTGGTGTCTAAGTAATCTTAGAAAATACATGACATAACTCGGAAAAATCACATTGCCGTTGGTAGGTTTCGAACCCGCACTCTCATGCATGAGAAACGGGCGTCTTAAACCTCCGAATTTCTGGATAGTCGATACTGAGTACCGGGCAGCAAAACATTTAGCTATATAGTATATACGACAGTTATATGCTGGCCCTAGACATGTGTGCACTTATTTGTACACATAAATCTTCACACAGCGTGGCACGAACCAAATAGCATCCATCCATGACCCGGCATTACACGTACTGTCACGTTCTTACATACATTTGCCGTAAGATACCCGGCACCGGAAACCGGAGCGTGCGAAAAAAGAGAGAGGCCTTAAACTTTTATCTTTTGGTTAATGATCTTATTATTTTTAGTCAGAGGCTACTTCTCAGTGGTTAAACTTTTATAAATAGTGGCTATAATATCCTGTGCCACCATGTTGATATCCTCGTCCTCCGCCAGGTCTCACTGCAGCTGCGACGCGAAGTTCCGCGAGTGTCTCCGGCGCACCAACTCCCTGGTGTCAGCTCAGATCGGAGTCACCTACTTCAACATCCTCGGCCCGCAGTGCTTCAGGAACGCGCATCCCATCGTCAAGTGCGTGAGGAAGACCAGGTGAGATACTTCTTCTTCTTCTTCGTGAAAGTTTGTGAGATTGTGTGTATGTTTGTTACTCAATCACGTTAGAGTCTCTGAAGGAATCGAGATAAAATTTGAAACAGGGTTAGTTTGTGGTCTGGAATAACTCATATTATGCTACTTTTTATCCAACTGGAACGCGAGCGCAGCCGCTTATAGTACATAAAGTACTGGTGTTCTAAATTAGAGGTGTTTATCTCAACTCTGCAGATGACTTTTTGGACACATAAAACTTTTTACACTTTAGAAAATGTTCAATCAGATGCTGACATTCTTCAATAATGACCCTCTTACTCCACAGGATAACGGGACAGAAATGTGAAGAGTACGAGCTGGACTACACGAAGCCAAAAATGTGGCAGTGGTTCGACAACGAGACCTTCTGATCATGGTTTCGAGAAGACACGAAGTTACCACCTTCTCAGTAGACCGGAGAAGACCTGGCTTCTCAGTAGACCAGAGAAGACAGTCTTCCGTCTACTATGGACACGAGAATAACGTCAAAGATCTGATATCTTTCGTAAAAGATATTGTGTCATCTTTTGTGGAAAGATGACGTCCAGTTTTTGGTTACAGTTAGACGCATTTTTGCGCCACTACCTAGGACCGGTCTTGCCGAAAATAAATATAGGATTCTAACTTAACAAAAGGGTAATTTCATACAATAATAGTACAAATATTACTAAAAGATCTAACATGTATGGAAAACCTTTTTTAGCAGCAGAAGTTAAACGAAAGCATTGGTTTTAATTGGCAATATCCCTATTACCATGTGTTTTAGAGGATCAAACAGGAATCTCACAGACTACATAGTGTCTTGCCTAATTAAAACCTCGATAACAATTTTGTTAAGTGACGTAGATGAGTTGTGTGCATAAAAATTCTGGCGTGGTCAGAGCCGTATTTAACCTAAAGAGCGCCCAAGGCAAGCGCCTAATAAGCGCCCCTATTTTTTTTTGGCACCACTGTCATTCTATTGGCAATTGGGTACGTGCGTGCCGTGGCGCTCTTTTTTAACCTGGCGCCCTAGGCACTTGCTTGTCTTAAGGGTAATGCTGCCCTGATGCATGGTCCCATTGTTGAGATGCACACGTAGGTAATATTTGCAGCTAATGTAAATAGTACGGTTAAGTTTTAATATTTATTCCTTAAGAGACAATCTCCCATTCGTATCGAGAAAGATTTATACTCAATAAGATAGATTGTAAGCGTTTTTTTTAATATAATAGACAATAATAATCATGAAAGTACAACAATTTGTTTTATTTTATTTATAAGTTTCACATTAAACATACCTTTTATTCCCTGCAAGGTAAGGCTGAGGTTTGCATTTTTATTTTTTAACTAGCTTTTGCCCGCGACTTCGTTCGCGTGGAATAGTGACTTCCGGCAAATTTTTGGTTTTAACCACATAGTTCCCGATCTCGCGAAATCTCTTCAAAAATGAGATGTAGAAGATATTCCAGGGAACTCTTCAAAAATCACCATAATGAGCTCTGCGTTTAAATTTAATAGATGTATACTCACTTAGGGCATTGAAAAAATAGTTTAAAAACGGACTTAAACTAAAGAAATATTATAATCTTTCCGAACTTAAGATGAAAACTAACTTAAAACTAAAGAAAGCTACGAATTACGAATTTATAACAATTAAAAAAGAAATTATATTACAACCTATCCTCTATGCTATAATAATCAAGCTTAAACTAAATAATTTAAAAGAAACGACTTAAATCTAATCTATCTAATTAATAAATAAATTAGACTTACAATTTTATTAAAAAAACTAACTACAGTAACTACTAATAATCGATATCAAACTAAACCTACGTTAAATAATTTAACCAGAAAACCCCAACAAATAAATTTATTAATTGACAAATACAACGAAACCAATTTATTTAGAATATACGAAACAGCAGAACCACTACAGACAAACAAAACAATCATACGACTGATAATACACTTTTTCCACGATAGTACCGAAGCGCTCGGCCGATACCCAACCAAATGAATGTAACGAAACCATAGCGCGATCTATTTCGATCCCAACGCCATCTATCGAGGATAAAGACAACTTGGATTATTTATTTATACTCCGTTCGGGCATTTTCTTTGTACTAAAAGTTTAATTATATTGATATTATTTTTTTCATACCTTTTTACTATTTATTTACTTTTTTTCGATGAATTAAAACAATAACATGAACCGAAGTCGTGTAACGATCGACATAGAACTATCTATACTCCGTTAGAGCGTTTTCTTTACTAAAAGGTTTCTAAGGTTCTAAACTATATCTGTACCAAAGGAGATGGCTAAATGACTGACCCAGGCATAATAACAAGAATACGAATTTCACGCTAACCCGTATCATTTAAATATTCACTTATGAATTATTTTGTGTTTAACTAATTCTTATAACTTGGTGAACAAAAATTAACAAAAAATAAGTTTCATAATTGATTTTTTTCTGTTGTGGTTTGACATGACAACACGGAAGTAGGTACTGCAAGCTATTATTAGGACATTAGTTTCCCCGAAAATCAAATCGAAATAATTAAACGAACATCAATTTTTAATAACGGTAATATAATGACTTTTTTCTGAAACCAAATAATTGTAAATGTTTTGATCGACACAAAATATATATTTTGTATAAGATTGCACAATGTTACTATATATTTTGTGTCTGTCCTTGGTTACTTTGTGTTCATTATCTAGTATAAGCAGAATTGTTTACCTATCTACCTCATATATAAATAACTTTCGGCTCAGGTTCATCAAAACGCCTTGGTAAAAGTTCACAGCAATGTTATATTTTGAAGATTTTGTAACGTTGTTTGACGTAGGAGCGCTACTTTATTTTCGGGATTGCGCAGATATGCCAAGTTTCTGGACCTTCTTAATTACAAAATATCAATTTTTACTTATGCACTTTATTTATTACTAGGTACCATATTTATACAATATTTATTTGTACGGGTTACGACGTCCATACTTTGGTTTAGCCATGTCCTTTCAACCAAATCCGTCAAATAGTTGCGGAGATTATGGTATAAGCATAGAATAGTGTTCGACGTGATTCTTTAATTTGACATAACTTTTTTATTTATGAACCAATTGACATGAAACAAAAACTAAATGTTAATAGAAGCATACCACAATATATTCGTGAAAACCGCATCCAACTCGGATCAGCCGTTTCTGAGATTAGCGCGCATAGACACACAGACAAACAGACAAACAGACAAACAGACAAAAAAAAGTTAATTACATTTTTGGGTTCGATATCGACATAACAATAACCCCTGCTATTTTTTTTATTTTTATTTTCAATGTACAGACAGCACTTTTCTACGATTTTATTATATGTATAGATGTATTTTCTCAGAGAAAAACGAAGTGGCAAGCCTATTGCCAGTGGGACTGCTGCCTGATCCGGAGTTGCGGACTACCTAGCGGGTTTATCGGGTTTTTAATCAATAAGAGTCTGAAATTTCCTCTCGCCTCGCTCAAGGTAGGAGAAGACATTGAAAAATTTCCCCCCGTTAAAAAAAGACCTAATGCCACACGATTCTTAACTCCATCTTTATACAACACTTGAACTTTTTTTGGATACCCTGAAAGTAATGTAGGCGTGTCAAAATAAAACAACAATAAATATTTTATATAATAAAACATCAGAATATATTTCGAAATTACATTAAACAACAGATAAACAAGTACGGCACAATAATTCTAGAAAACAATGTAAAATAAACACGGGAAAGTAACCAACGCCCAACGCCCAACGTTTGGGCGTCCACTAAACAGTTCGCTTGATATTTGTTGATATTCATATCTTGTGCGTAAAAATTTCTTCAGAAAATTGTGTATATCGGATATGTAATAATTAATAATATTATACTTCAAAATGATATTCCGATGAGACAGTCAATTGGCGAATTTATGATTATTTTATAATAATGTGTTATGGTAGGTAGGTATTATTTTTTTATTAAAAAGGGATTCCTCTATCGAATGCGCGGTATATGGGTTTAAGCGTATATTTTGTTTATTTGCAAATAGCCTTACCCTTACCTTAAATCATTTCTTTGTTTCAAAGTTGTTGTTAATATTGCTTTTGTATTACAAAAGTATATACTGTATATAAATGGCTATATATTATATACTTGGTTTGCATAGATCTCTGACTATTTGCAAATATACAAAAGTATATGACAATGTGTACATTTTATCCAAAAAACGTTTATATCTTACAAAAAGACAGTTTCCAACTACCAATGAATTATTTAAATTGTTGCATGGATTAATGTTGTAACCTAAATACACTGATACGTTGCTACCTGATATTGTAAAACATATATAATCAACGACGTGAGTAAATTTACAAAAGGAAATATATTTGGTGTTCCATAAAAAGTCTTAAAAATTCCCGCCTCGTATATTTTGTTGATGTTGTATAAATATTCATGCTATATATAATTCACAATATCAGACGTGAGCTCTACATTATATAACAACACATATAAAATCCAGAATAATATTAAAACACACATAAAATGACGTATTCACATGGAGACATCGACACTATAAATATTTTACTATTTAAATATAAAATTCTAAAGTAAGCTACGCCTACTAAAAATCTATGAAATATCTATGGGCCTATCAAATATATAGATATATTGCTTAACGTGGTCCGATGGGATTATTATAATTAGGCGTGAACCTATATAAGGTATATAAGATCTACTACGACATTTCGAACATAGGGATTTTACTATTTAGAGACCCCCTTTATACTTTCTTTTGCATCAAATATTAAGATGCTTCATCAAAAAGGTATTTTAAGATCATTCGTTTCAAAATTCATCGATTACATGCACTTTTTCGATATTATTATATAGGAGGTATTATCTATATATTTCTCTAAATACAAATCCCATGTTCCATATTCGTTTGACCTACAACTTGGGCTAAGAATGTCGCTAAAGTGTCATTCTGGCACAAGTGTGACTATATCGCAAAGCAATCGGGGAAAGGGAAAGGGAACAGCAGTAGAATTAGTTCCACACACTCCGTTAGTTAATTACTCATTATTTTATTACACACACATTGGTTTTTATTCAACTTTCCCGTGAAATTTAAAAATGGCCGCTGACAGTTTTAATTTCGCGCGCTGTCACTTTGTATCAACTGTCATCTGTCATTTGATCAGCGCCATCTTGGAATTCTATTGTCATTTGTTCTTCCCAACCGTTGAAGCTAAGCTAAATAAATATGCTGCACGTATTTTTCTAATAAATGCTATATTTTTTTATGTAAAATTACTTTTTTTTATAGAAACGTCAAATGGTACGATTCTTCTAATTCGCGATACCTTATTGTCGTTTCCCTGGATACAACATTCGCTTACACGATCTCACAGTTACATGTCCGTATATCTAATCCCACGAAAATTCTTCTTTTATATAACTTTGTCAATTAAAATTAATAGAAATGAATGTATTTTAAGAAACTTCTTGCTTGTTAACGTACAAAATCTATTGTCCAAGTACTTTTACCTCGTTCACAATTTATGACTTTTACAAAAACGGCGTCACGTTGGTTGGTACCCAGTAACCTAGCTCCTAACACTAAACTCTACTGCTGATGGTCTACAGGTCTAGAATGGGCCAGGATAGTCCAAGTGAGAGGCGAGATTGGTGTTTTTTTGGACCCTGGGGTTAAAATATATTATGTCTTAAGATAAACGACCAGAAGCATTAAAAACTTCCACGTTGTTCGATTTTAATAGTTTGGCATGATTAATCGACTGACGTACTTTACATATTAAATATTTATTAATTGCAACACTTTATTGTCAGTCGATCAAAACATCCAAACCAAAAATCTAATTACAATACTGAATTACAATTAAACATCAAGTAGAGAAGTTTAAAATACATCTAAATTACTTTATTGACTAATAATTCAATAATGCTAGTATAATATTATGTATAAACATACCTAGCACGCCATCTATGAAATTAATACGACACTAATAAAATAAGGCAAACAGGTTTTACGGAGGGATCAAATAATTATTATATTATTCCGAACATCAGGCACTCAAATTGAAATCATTTTCTTTCAAATAATAATATCGCTAAATCTGGCTTAGAGCAAGAGTGGAGATGACATTTATAATATCGTTACTTGTGAACGGAACGCGCATTACTATGTCAAAGCTAGATGAATACAGGGTGTATTGTGCGCATGTTAATGCATGTGTGTATATTCACTTGTTATAATAAATGGCAGTTACATTGGCAGTAGGTGTCGTCTCCACGTTCTATGCTCTGTCCAAACCACCACTTCTAAGGGACAACAGAATGTCTATGCGGGGTCGCTAACAACCGTACACTACCGTCCTAATAACTTCGAGGAACATATTTATCATTATTTTTGTTTTCTTCATAATATTTTGTTTTGGCAATCTATTATTTGGATGGACTCGTAATTTTGTTCTTTCACTGTAAATCTCGAATGTCACAATTTTGATTTGTCGAATGCATCGAATGTTATTTTATTACTTTATTATATTAATTTCAGCTATTTATTCTACTACACCTGATTCTTACATTGTGATCAAATGGGTCACACAGACTAAAAAATCAATGACTCCAATAGTTGGGAGGTAACTACATTAATCCATTACATGTTCATGATAAACCAGAACTCTACAAATCCTTCGTATAAGAGTGTTACCACACCAATCAAGCGATCGTCGATCGATGCCATCGGTCGATGGAAGAATGGAATAGTCGACGTCGATTGATAGTTTCTACTAAACCAAACGATCGATAGTCGATGTCGATCGATAGTTTCCGGTCGGAATATAATCAATCTACTTCGACCGATGGCATCGACCGGCAAGCGATCCATTGGTTAGTCGACCGGTATCCGTCGATCAAGTAAAGCTACCACACCGATCGATTAATGTCGACCGATGTCAATCGATGCCATCGACGAACTATCGATTGATAGGTGTGGTAACACCCAAACAAGTCAGATCCATTTACCACAATATAAGAAGCCTTCCTAACTCTAAATTGTGATCTTCACTCTCAAATTCAACTCGAAACGTTTGCCCAGCTTCCATAATCCCAGCATCTATGTAAAAGCTACGCTAAGCGATACGTACTAGCCGTGTGTCAGCTGATGACTAAATCAATGACGTCACTCTACTGCTACCTCCTATGTACTCTCACGATATAAACAAACGATAGCCTTAATTAATTCGTTACGCCAAATTTTGCAGCGGTGGACCCAAATATTTTGTTGATATATCTTTATAATGCAGTTTAGTAGTGAAATATGAAAGTGAGTATAAATGTGTGATACGAGTACAGAGGGCCTAGTGCGAGTTTGTTTTACGTTAACGCGATCGACACGTTTATGACGTTCGGCGTTCTGATTGGCCAGCTCAAGTTAAGTAACCAATCAGAAGGCTAAACGCGGTAATGCACACATAACTCGCACTAGGCTCTCTGGTGTAGGTACGATTTAGGTAGAAAAGTTACAATATTAACGAATTAAGAAATATGAAGCGTTATACATGCGCACTTAAAATTAAATTAAATATAACCTCGCATGCGCGATGCTCACTTCACATGTATGCGTATATGCAGTCGCTATTTTATGGCGCATGTGCTTGTGTGCGCATTTCTGGTAAAAACATATATACGTCTAGTCTTCACGTCAAAGTAATAACTAAATAAATAACAATAAAACATTGTGTAACATACACTCAATAGTTTACACCAGTTACGTATAAAATGTTAAACAGTTTGGCTAAGAATAACAATAAATATTACACTTGGTTACATAATATAACAATAAGTTACTTCGCAATGGAATGGGTTACACTTAGTGGAAGATTATATAATGAGTTTGGGATATAATTATATTTATACATTTAATTATAATCACTATTATGTCTGATTCATCGAATAAATGTACAGCGAATAATCATTCTTACATTAAATGACTAGATTAAATATAATTTATACGTATCACATAAACAATTTTACTTAAAATTTAAACATAATTATAATAAACTTACTTATACGCAAATTGCAATTAAATACATATAATATGCAATAATTTAAATAAACAACAGAATTTGTCTTACAAAATACGAATAGAATTACTTAAATATGATTTAAAATGACGGTTAATTATGTATGTAGTTATAAAATGACGATATAATATTTAAATGGAGTACAAATATATTACTGTCACACTGGGATCACAATAATACGTCATAGGTCTATTCATTCGTTAGCTAATACTCATTAAGCCTCTAGAACCTACTTGAATAATACCATTGTTTATAAATATCAATACGATATCTTTAAAATTCTTTTTTTCTTTCTCATTATATTTTATTGAACGGAAAATCTAAAATCCTTTTCTGACGGGTGTAATGTCTAACAACGATCCTGTGTTTGGCAAATACATATGTAGTATCATAATAACAGGTTTTTATTATATAGCAATGTTAAATATTGGAAGTTAAATGTCGCTGCATTAATATCCTATCGTTTATGAGAAACTGTTTTATATTGTAAGTTTTATATCATAAAATATTCTTAATTAAAAACACTGCCATCTAGCGTCGTCACACGAACAACACCCGTCAAACACTCAAAACATTAGACGTTTAATTTTCACTACGATTTATTTAAATTCAGTCCTCCAACAATTTATATTTGTTTACAAATTCATTTAATTTTATTCATTTAAAATTTTATTTACCGCCGATCCGTCAAGTTCCCGATACGTGTTCATTATTTTACCCGTTTTTCTGAACAGCATAGCAAGATAAGATTCATTTTATTATTTCAGTAAAGTCAGAAGCTCTAAAAGTATTAGAAGACTGATTCATTCCATATTTAGAATAATGAAACCAAAATACACATATTGTGTTGGTTTTATTATTCTACTGTAAACATTAATTTACCTACATCTCAATAGATGGCGTTGCCACTATAGTTTCAGCGCCATCTCTTGAGGAATCTATAGAATTAAGGTGATGGGATTCTCGCTACAGGGGTGCTATGGGGGTAGGTTAGACATACACATTTGATGACATAGCCTGAATTAGAACTTTGTGTGAACATTTGAAAAATATCTATAACTAAAATCATTTCTAGATCTGTATGGAAACCTATAGGTTCTTTTGAAAATAAACGAGACATTGGGCACTGACTACTGACTAGACCCAAACCGAAAAACCTAAAACTATGATAAATATCAGACTTCAGTTCACACAAGATCCCAAAACAGTATGGTTCACGTAGTAACTGTCACCAAGTTTAAGTATAGGTGGCAGCACAGTCGAAAAACGGGAAGCAGGCGACGGACTCGGCGGCTGAGTGCTAGAGGACGTGCAGGTTCTCGCACGACTTGGACTTCGAGTCCCGGGCCCACACGCGGCCCAGCAGGCCACGCACCTGGAAAATAGGATCACTAACTGTAATTTACTTTAACTCAGTTATTGTTACGAAGGGCCGATTTTTTCAACGCCAGAAAACTTTATTGGAGGATTAGTAGTAGAATACTGTAAAAAATTCAAATGCCTCATTATGGCTCATTATGGCCCCGCCATTTTTGTTCATAGAATAAATTCTATGAACAAAAATTGTCTGTTGATTAAAAAATCGACCCTATATCGAATATGGAAAAATCTACATAGTATCGCCAAAGTACTCCTTTTTTTGATCTTTGTTAATGATTTTTAATGATCTTTGTTATAAGTTTTCTGTTAAATAAGAGCCATCACCAGATGAAATACATGAGAAAATGATGAACAAAGGGAATTTGTTTCTGAAAGTAAATAGGTGACCAAAAGTTGAACCATTCCGGGTCCTAATTAATATTTAACAGGTACATAATACTGTATTATACTGTCAACCTTGTGGCCTCTTGCCAACAATACAATCATGTACAAGACTTTTCATTCTCTTTCACTGACATTATAAATCAACAGCAAATAATGAATTAGGAAACAGGTTTACAGCGACATTCTAATATTTTATTGGTTATTCATAGTTTGTGTACAATACTGTAAGCGGTAAACAGCAGGTGCTATAATTTGCTTCCTCAATAAATATATAGGAAGTGCACACCGGTCAGCGGTCGATATTGCAACATATCCTTACTTCACTATGTACTAAGTAATTATATTAAATAATTTCCAGCTCTCTCGTAAAATGGTGCAAGGACTGTGAAAACTTTACAATATTTAGTTTTGAAGGGAAATTAATAAAATTACTTCCTTGCTTTAACACAGCCGGGCTTTAAGACAATGTGTTGTAAATTTTTTTTAATTCCTTTACACTTTCCGACCTATGTCTATGACTAATCACTGAGCCAGAAACGAATTGATTTATCAGCCTGAATTGATTCTTACTGATTTTAATGTAAAATCTGAGAATCAAAATTGATTTTTGACCTAAGTATTTGTATGGGGTTTCTGTCAAAAAATGAAACTAATCCAGAATTTATCTTAGTAACTTTCTGAATTGAATGGAGCTAGAGCGTACCTTGACACTGGCAGAGAGCCTGGTGCGCTTGCGTGGCGTGCTGTTGGCGGAGGCGGAGGGAGGCGGGGCGGCCGGCGCAGGAGTCTCCGTCTCCAGCGGAGAGCGCGCACGCGCACGATTTTTGCGCGAATTGCTGCGCTTTCTGGAACATGGCAGTGTTATAGACTTAGAAAAGATTACGAAAGATAGTAAGATTCCCCCATTTCCAAATACACATACACCTTCAAATAATTATTGGCGATGCTAATGAACACCCTCATTGGCATCGCCAATTGTTTGCTATTAGGTGGACCTTTTGCCGCCCGTTGAAGACATATTTTTCGCGGTTGTGTTGTAACAGGGGCTACCGTATTGTTGCTCATCAGGTCAGCATCAGTTTATCAGGTCACCATCAGCTCATCAGATGTAGGAAAAGGTTTTTTGTCCAATCACAGCACACTGTCAAATATTGAACGTCCTATGGTGTGACACTGACTAATTCCCTATTAGACGAAGAACGAAACATTCACGATATCACACTAGCTCCACAGGCTCACAAATTGTCTTCGTATATTCCCCTACCTGACTCTCTCGGCGTGCTGCTGCTTGAGCCGGATCTGCGTGAGCAGGCCGACCAGCAGCTCGTCCACGTTGTGGTTGATGCCCACCGACGTCTCGATGAACTTGCACTCGTACGACGTCGCCAGGTTCTTGCCCTCTGTCGCACAATTACATTATATTCAATTACAATCATTTTTATTTCAATACTAAGGTAAAAGTACATAATACCGTTAAGGTAACAAAACTATAGGCTAATGCCATCTATCGAGTTATGGTACAACTCATAAAAATCATTTAATTTTAGTATATTTAAATGTGCTATGCCTGACCAATTAATAATTGCTGTTTTAACTAACCATTCCTAAACCACCACTTAACTAAGAGTTCCTTAGCGTGAGCGAGCACCTAAACTGTACCTATACTTGTACTGTTACTTGTTACTTATAGAAGTTATAGATTGGTGAAAAGTAAAAACAGGTATTAGAATAACACAATGATTATAATATAATGGAAAAGTCCTAGGTCCTGTGTCGCAGTGTTAGTAATTTAACACACCCATTTAAATATTTGTTCGTATAGGGAATTGAACTCACGATAGCATGGTTAGCAGCGGGTCACCATGCAGATATATCATGTCACGTTATGTGCTATTAACTAGGCAATACATTATGTAAATTCATAGTGTAGTATTTACCTACATATACCACAGTTATATGGGTCACGGAATTATTTCATTACCTAACTACCTAACCTACGAGCTGGGAAACGTTCAAAGGTTTCAATATTCCTACCTGAGTAATACTGAGTATTACTGAGTATTTTGAGTGTTACCGAGAATATTCCAGAAGCCAGTAATTAGCTTTTGAATGTTGAAATTGACGTTTGTGTGCAGTCGACCGGGTGATGTGGCTCAAAGGGGAAATTAAAGCAATGCCTGAGTGATCAGGTCTCATCAGGAGTTATTGCCGCATAGTGGAGGGGAGTGGGGCTGGGAGGAGGAGCTCATTAATAATATTGGGGTTTAGGGACGCTATCTTCTGTAGACATTGAAATTGAAATTCTTTAGGGGTAAGTATCTAAGGAGTTGCCAAGTCGACACCTCCTGAAGATGCTCCGTGGAGGAGCGAAACATATGTCGAGTGTTTTTGTAAAGATAAAGATATTCTTGTTTGTATTTGTTGCGTGTCGTGTGTGTGTTTTTGTGAAAACACATCTACAATCGGCATAAAAACTAAAAATTTATTGTATTGCTAGTGAAATATAAGCACTAACGTATTTTTTTTAAACTTACGCTATTTATTTAATACTTAGCTTTCTATTACATTTTTTAAATCATTTCGGTGTTGATATATTTTCACACTCTTCAGGAATCGTAGGTATTCCGTGTTTCACAATTAAAATTATATGGAAACCTTTGTAACATTAATGTTTTATCAAAATATCGTTTTTTGCAATCTATCCGAAAGTCAATGACACTAAAATGTAGATAGGCTCGTCTCATAAAGATTGGCACTGAGACAAGAAAGACAATTGACAGTTTGATTAAAGAACTTCACAGAAGTGACGCCTATCGGGCCAATCTATAACTTTTGTCTTTGAAAATTACTTCCTCGTTAAATAGCCTCTGAAACTGGAATTGACAAATGAACGTACTTTGTGCGCCTGTTAAAATTGTAAAAGCAATTAAAATGTAAACGTAGTAGGTATCTATTCATCCAGGTTTATTTTATTAGTATATTGTTGTTATTGAAGCGATTTTTAACAATAAAACATGGAAATTAATTCGTAAGTTGGTATGCAAAAAGTGAAGCTTAACATTTATTATAAGCGCCTGTGAAATTACTGTTAGCAAAATGTGGTGAGCGGTTGTTAACAGCGCCGTCTGTCGTGGCTAATTGGTATGTACACAGAATTTGCCGGGAATTTAATTAAAAACGTTAAATTTGTGCTCACGACACATAATTGGGGAGATCTGGCTTTAATCATGAGTTTGTTTCGGTCATTTCACAAAAATGTAATGGTTTCAACAGCTCCAAGAGGCTTGTAATTGCCTCGTTAATAGGATCGGTTCAATGTTTGCGTTTAAAATTAAATGAATGTACACACGTTCTTACGTATCATTATAAAAGCAGGATTAACGAAACCTCAATACAAAGTCTGCTAATGAGATCATTTATTTCACGATCTCATGAAAATTGGAAACCGTCTAATTTACATTAGCTTAGAACTTAACAAGTAAGAACAAACACAACAAGCTTATCAACCAATCTGTCGAATCGACTTTAAACAAAAGGAATAACAGCGAAAATTCCTTGACAGATTGGAGTAAACTTGCCTGTCTACCTACAATTAGGTTAATGCTGGAAATAATATCTTACCATCAGTAGGAACAGCTCTGGACCTGGCCAGATCAGCCTTGTTCCCGACGAGGATCACAGCTCTCCGCGAGGTGTGGCCAGCTGCCCATAGGATCTGGAGTCTCCTCTCCGCGTCCATGAAGCTGCTTCTGTCAGCTGTCGAGTAGACCACGCAGTACCCGTGGGCACACCCTTCCGTCTGGAAGATACATGTGGAAGTTAAGATACTGAGTGAAAGCAGACTCAATATTCGAAAAATATTTCCTCGGCTTTTCTTTCAACTTAGACAGAAAGCAACGTCACGCCCTTTTTATCCCCGAAGGGGTAGGCAGAGGGCTTATTACGACACGTAATGCCGCTATACAATGTACACCCACTATTCACTATTTGTGTTATAAGTCCCACGTAATAGGGGGTGAGCCTATTGCCATATACTGAACACAATTCCAGACTCCGTGCTATTGAGAAATTTTCGAAAATCCGATAACACCCCAGCATTAACTTTAGACAGACTTACAATAATATGGTCAGGCGGTGCGTCCAGGAACGTGATCTCCGACTCTTCGCCCGCCAGCAGCACGCACACTGATCTTTCTCCAGATTCATCGTCTGAAACAGTATACAAACGTGCAACGGTTTAACTTAGGTGGTGAACGTGGTGGTGGTGCTTAAGTAGATTATAAGGAGTGAAGTTAAAATCACCTTAGGGTAATTTGTTTGGCTTTCTGAGCAAAGGGGTGCTTGCAATGATAATTATGTTAGAACACGCTATGTTCGGAATTATGCCACATTGAGCAATGATGCCTTTTTCTTTCAAGGGCAAGGTGCAGCAATATTCAGTGTCACTTCTTAAAGAACTTCTTTTAGTGACCCACGTGAAGAGTAAGAGGAGTCTCTCACTTCCTCTGCTTGCATGCTTTACTCACCGATGCTGGTGTCATACGCGTGCAGGTACTCGGACGTCATGAACTGCCCCACCAGGCTGGACTTGCCGACTCCCGGCGCGCCCAGCACCAGCACTCGGTACGAACTGAGCCCCGCTGACGAGTCCCTGGTAAGCACACCATGATTGATAAGTTATTTATAGAGAGGAAGCATTTTATTTCCATTACGTACAGTAAACATGTAGTTCTTTTGGGCAAAATGGTTTGTCTGTCCAGCTCCCTGTAAGAATATGAAGCTTGAGGAGTTAGGGCATAATTGGGTAGTAGAAAATCTGCCTGCTGCGGTTTTTCCATCAGATTACAATGTGGGTGTCTTCAAGTCTAGAGTGAATAGGCTCTTAAGAAACTAGTGCGCCTCACCATCAACGATTACATCACTACTTACCATCAGGTGGGATTGTAGTCAAGCATTCGTTTTTATCGATTAAAAAAAAAACGAATGTTAACCAAAAATACTTGAGCAATAATTGATATGAAACACAAATCATGATGCTTAACATATATTATGGGTGTTGCTTATAATACCTGGACGAGGCTAAGGAGCAGGGTGCGGATGCTCTGGTGACAGCTTCGGTGCTGGACGCGCTGGACGCCACCGAGGTGTTGGAGCGAGAGCGCCGCGACCGCAGCGAGTCGCCGCGGTTCACCACACCCTTACCTGTTGGAGAAGCAGAGGAGCTCACTATATAATTCTGTTTGATATACATGCGATACAAATTAGAAAAAATAAAAACTATTTTTATGAGTACTTAAACTTTGATTGCCTCGTTAGATTCCCGTCTCGGGTTCGATTCCCGGGTCGGGCGAAGTATTACTGGGCTTTTTTCGGTTTTTCGAAAATTTCTCAGTGGTAGTACGGAGTCTGGAAATGTGCCCGGTATATGGCAATAGGCTCACCACCTATTACATGGGACTTACAACATGAATTGTGAAAAGTGGGTGTACACAGTGGCATTACGTGCCATAATGTGCACCTCTGCCCTTAGGGGATTAAAAAAAGGCGTGACGATATGTACTTTAACTTAAGATAAGAATTTTCATGTTGATAAGGAAGCGTGAAAACCTAAAGAATTTGGATTAAAAAGAAAGTAAGGTCACACTAACAATACATTACATTTTTAATTTCAATTCCGCTCATAGATAAAACTAAATATCTAATGCATTGTTAGTGTAGCATGGATTTCTGCAAAGTATCGCCTGATTCTATTCTATATAGAAGGTAAGGCCGATTAATATAGGCTAATGGGAAATAAGAGTAGTCAGCAGCGCTTTTTAACTAACTTAAACGTGACCTATGTCCGAATACTCAAACGCTACTCAATTTTGAGACGCTCTCAAAACTAATCCTGTCACTATCAATTCTTTATAAACTGACAGAGATAGCACGATATTTAAGTACAACTTAAAATTGAGTAGCATTTCAGTATTCGGGCGTTAAACCTTGAAACTGTGATGTTCTGCTTATCCATGTCGGTGTTCTGGCAATGGATGTTCATAGTCAAGTTTTCAGAATGGGTTCATTTATGGTGATGATGATGATAACAACAGATGAGTTATAGGTAAGCATCACTAAGTCAATTTACTCAACGTCTAAAACTCAATATAACACCGATTTCTTCGATAATAAAGTTAAGAGTGATACTTTACTCACACTTGAAGAATATTTCCCTGCGAGTACCGAGTACATTGAAAGGTTTGTGAGTATAATGGCATTCAATCAGTGTGTGATTGGCTCGCGTTACTCGCTCGGTGCTCGACGTAATCAGTTTACATATAATTTGTGTCAAACTCTCTGATACCAGTGTATGTGTGTACTGACACTTATGTACTGGAATGGAGTTCTTGGAGACCAGGTGAGATGTGAAGTATTGTTGATATGAAATCTTGTCAGTGAGTGTCATGATTTGTTGGTTTTGTTTTTTTTTTATAGTCGAATGCGAATGATCGCATATCACACTTGGGATTTTAGATCGTTTTAATACACTTATTGATGTGTTAAGCTGCTTTTCCACTTGAGATGTGGTGTGTAGCTGAGCTGCGAGGATGTAATAACTAAGCTGTGAAACTATGTGACTGTTTGCACTTATACTAATATGATCCGTTAGTATCAATATTATCTTAGTCATGCTGTAGGGGTTGCTTTGCGTTCTACTATAGCTCTCTCATTTATTTTCATAATTAAATATACAGGCTGTAACTTAGGATCAGGCGTTTTCATTTCAGTAAGTTTCACCTCATTTAAAAATCATTGAAACTAAGAGCGGGCTCTTAGTTTTAGAACAGAGGAAGATTTCTTGACTAACTCTTCTTTAACTGAAATAATTGGCACATAGTTCTATGAAAAAACATATTACACAGGGCTGAATAACTACTAGTCCTAGAGAAAGCACAGTATTTCACCTATGTCCATTGAGGCCTGTACTATGAAACTTTGCCTTGATCTCGTTTACAACAAATGATGAACATTACCGCTGTGCACACGCTCGATTAACTCTCAAGCGTCCGCCATGTTAATTGGAAAGAGCCAATGACAGTCGTTACGTTCATAGCCAGCCAATGAGCGCACGGGAATGAGTTCCTCAAGCTATGGGACCAAACTAATGGCCGGCTTTAAAAATATACTGTTATGTTTAGTGTATTCGCGTTTTCAAATTAATTAAAATACGCTATAATTTTTAATTGACGATGACGCATATTATAATATAATTAATTAAAGTTTGACTGAACAGAGAATAAAATTCCTTTAGACGGCTTAGAAGGAGGATCCTCCTACCAGACGAGGTGTTCATACCTGGCCGGCTTTCTGACCAACTGTTGTTCGTTGGGATTTGCTATCCATGTTTATTCACATGTGCGATATAGGATTTATGTATGTCATCCGTTGATTTGCTCGTCGATCGTCTATGTGTGACTGTCATCTATCACTTGTTATGTGTCGACACAAAGTGTTATTATAATAATCAAATTCAAAGTATCAATCTTAATGGATTGCGGAGAGCAGATGGCAGTCACTCATGTAAAGTAAGGAAGAGACTTCTTACTGTGAAGAAAGTATATAGCTATTTCTCCTGAACTTTAATTGATGCAAATTCTCTGTACACATTAGGCTAAGTAGCTAGTACAGTCGCCAATACCAAATCAGTTCACAAATCCAGATTATAAGTACGACTATTACTACGATTTAAGACGTTACACAAGAAAAATAATACCAAAACCCAACTTAACCTAAAAGCCAAACAAACACGAACCAAAACACTCAATGCTGTAACAAAATAAAATAAAATAAATCTCATTCTGTAACATTTGATTAATTCCATTTTACACAAACCCCGAGCCACTACAAACCTATTTAGAATTTAAACTAAATAAATTTTCAAGAACATCGCAGTACAAATCCCAAGCGAACGAGATTCCCTTTGTAACCACGAAAACTGGCTCGAATTTACTATTCGCTTTAGTCTAGATTAATCAGGCTTAGACCAGACTTTAGTACTAGTGTTAGCTTAGGACTTAGCTTTAAGACCGCTGTGATGCGATACTGATATTGCATTTACTTTGTGTTATACTGGGTTTTGTATCAATGGGAATAATTGGGAACCCTTTGTGAGGCTGGTTCATGAAATAAATTACCTATTTTGAACCTTATCGCCATTACAATTCAGCCCGTGTTGGACTATGTAACTTCTAAATTAAGTTTCCAGAATTCTAATTGCAGTTTGAAAAGTTTAAATATATGTAAGTACATATCAAGAAGAGTTGCTTTTCGGTCCCATAGTCGGTAAGTTTAGCTTAGCTCCCCTAAAAGAAGCTAGTAAGAGTAGAAATTGCGATAATGAATGTATTTCACTTTGCCATAGCCACACAACTTTAAAACTTAGGCTTTATATTGTAGTAGATAATCTATTGAAATATAAGAATGCGTTAGTTTCCTTAGGTACCTACTTGTACACGCGTTCTTACGCGTCTACAAGTAGGCATAAAAGATTGACATCGTGTAGCGTTTAGTACACAGCTAACAACTACTGAGAACTTGAGAATAGTATATGGAACAACACTATAGAGACACTGTATACATTTGCCAGTCCGATTTCTTTTTTGTTCCACGGTTGGTCATTAATCGCCGGAGAATCTTGACATCGCGATTTACAATTTGTATGAAACCAAACAATTCGAGCGTAGGTAACTATTAACTAAAATAAACTATAGTAACCTAACCAAATAAGGCCTATGCCCCAATAAAGCCTATTTTGAAAATTTCCCTCTTCCCGATTTCAAATGGTCGCCAAAGTTTGTAGAAGTGTGCATGCACATTACTTAACTAATTTGAGCACAGCAAGCAACCCGTGCCGCGATTATGTTGGAACCTACAGTCGAAAACAATCACGACGTGGAGCGCACTTTTGTTTTTATAAAATTCGAGTAGCGTAAACTGTAAGTATTTTTATATTTATCAGTATACGCCGTGCCGTGTTTTGTCTGTATGACAATTATACATTTAGCCATCTCCTCACATAAGTGAAATAGCTATAATATCGGTGTATTTCATATAATCGTTGTTTTGTTTACCTATGTGCCATGCCCTAATAAAGCCTACAAAAAAAAAACGTGTAGGCCTTATTATGGCATAGTTGTTTTTCAGTAATTTCATAGAAAACGGATCACCAGCTTATGTCAAAAGGAAAGCCAATGGATTTTGCAAAAGATGGAAAACGCTGTTAAAATGGTAGAAAGGGGTAAACGGGGTGAATAGATACAGAAAAGGGGTAAATGGATATCGTGAAATTCTTCATAGTATCTATTCAAACCTTGAATTCTGTTTATCCTGGTTTACCTGGTATGCTGTTGCAGCCAGATATAACTTCTCAAGAGGTACGCACCATCTTAAGAGTGGTTCGACTACTCAAAAGCTAGGTCGGTCGCTAAATTGGCTACAGAACAAGAAGTTATTCTCATTCATTTGACTGATGCTGGGGTGCCGATGACTTCAAAGATGTTACATGGGTATTGCATGATGAGAAACTCGTCAAGTCTGATGTATAATGACCAAAATTAATTAATAAGGTCTAATTACATTTATTATAAGCATTGACAAAGTTTTATTATAATTAAGAAGTTGAATACTTACTAGTTTTTATTGAGGCCTTATTAAGACATAGGGTTCCCAATAAGGCCAAAGTGACACTTTAGTTATTTGTGTTTACAAAACTGTAATTTTAGTTTCTAAAGCTATTTTGATTCCATTATTACAAAGTTTAATAAATAATTATAAGATTTTGAAATAATCAGCGCATTGTCATTTTAAACCTACGAGCTAGGCGGTAATAAAAATAAGGTAGGCCTTATTTGGTTAGTTTACCTTACATGCATTTTAAAGACATAAACAAGAGACTAGACGCCCTTATACAATCATAATTTCCTTACCTGCATACGAAATAGTTTGTCTGGTTGTACATTTATGCAAAGCGTTTGTGTTCACTTCGCCTGAGACTGGCGGCTGAGTTGATTGCCTGAGAAATCTGTTCGCCATAGTGGAGGTAAATAGCGTATGATCTGCGTAGTGTACGGAGGTACGGAGGTATCGAGAGGTAGATCAATTACTCGTGTGTTTCGTGTTTAGGCGGGGATTGCATGCGGTTGATTGAGCTCGGCTTATGGCTCGGAGTGTAGTAAGTCATGTTAAGACATGCTTGTATCCGTATCTGTATAGGCATCTTGACTATGTGATTATTAATCCATTCATAAGCCATTATACCTACATTTCTTGATAATTTTGATGAAGGGCCTTTTCAACCAGTTACGCTTATAATAAAGTCATAGTTATGTCATTGCACGAAATGTATGGAGATTGCTCCAGATCGAAAGAGATGCACAGAAACTGCAGGAGGCCTACATTCTAGCAGTAGAAAAAAGCTTAAGAAGAAATCACTGTTTCCCAGAAATCCGTCGTAAAACAATACTTGCGTAGTGTGTGGTGAGGTTACAGAAGGCCCAATTCATTTCAAGCAAAAGTTTTGATGTGGCGAGAAGTCTACGCTTGACGCTGATCGCTTACCATCAGGTCGTTTACCGCTCTATCCTATGAAAAAACTTAGTATGTATCGTATAACATACCAGTAATGCTAAAATGCCTCAGCCGGTAGTACTCCTCCTCGACTCCCGTGTTGGGCATGGAGGCCACGCGCGCCCTCTGCTGGGGCAGCCCCAGCAGCTGCCGCTCGCCGGTGCGGGAGCGCCCCGCCTTCACCGACTGCGACCGCGAGTGGTGCGGGCTGCCGTACCTGTGGGCAATGCGAATGTTCCTTGGTTAGAAAGAAATAGCTTTATGTACTAATGCATAAGACACGAGTTTGATAAAACTTTTTATTTCAAGAGCATTGACTGTTTTACAGGCCTCTATCCTATGCACTCAGTATAGTCTGGACATCTAATAAAACAAATATATCGCTGTTATAGAGTAATTTCTGTTGCCTGTAAAAATTAACATTTAGTAATACTTAACATATGTATCTACTAATATTATATGTAAAAAAAGTTTTTTTATAAAGGGAACCGGCTTAAATTTTCATTAAGGGAACCGCTACAATTTTCTCTAAAACCTTCTCCTAAGTCTGAAAAATACTATCCTGAAAACCGCATCAAAATTAGGTCAATCTCACACAAACTTACATACAAAGAGGTCAAACTAAACACCTCCTTTTTTTGAAGTCAGTTAAAAAGGACTTCCTACCGATGTTAGGTTAGATCTAATATTTTAACCACCTCCAATGAGCCTCATCTGTGTATGGACTACACTTAATGGAAAAACTGAACTGCCAAACAACAAGTCCTATGAGCAGGTCGTTAGTAACATGAGAGACACTCCGGGCGTAGGGGATCGCGGGACGATCTTCGGCCACCGTAAGTGCGGGTCTGCGGACGGTGAGCAAGGGTAGCTTGCCGCCCGACCAGAACCAGACCCGTGCGTGCGGCGAGTCGCGTTCTGCGCGCGCCTCAAATAGCCATCAGACCACCACAGATGGAGTCCAGTAGGGCTGATGCTTAATCTGGAGCTGCGGACTACCTAGCGGGTTTACCGGGGCTCCGGCTCGAAAAGCAGGAGAAGGAACGGGGTGGTTTTTAGTCAGTAAGAGTCTGACACTCCCTCTCGCCTCGCCCAAGGCGGGAGAAGTCATTGGATGATTTTCCCCTCAAAAAAAAGGTCGTTAGTAAAGTTACACAATTATACCTGTCCTGCAATGAATGTGTTGACCTGTCCGTGCTAACGGGCCGCGTGTAACTCACTTAGCTAATGACTGCTCTCCGTGCAATTAATAAGGGAACGTAAAAATACTTTCTGGGAGAGTGCGGAGTGATTTATTGAGGGAGGAGAGCATATTATGAGGCGTTTAATTCATTGGTAAGGTAGGCAGAGAAGCATATAAATCTCTCGATCGATTTTGATCATGGTGTCTCTCTAACTAGACTTGACTGCACGGTTGATAGTGACTGAGCAACTGTCTGCCAACTAACGTGTAGCGAGTCGATTCCCGCTCGGTGCACCCTTTGTGTGGTCCACAAATTACACCCATAGCATAGGAAAAAATGTTTGGAACTCGCACATTGCACAGCAGCCGGTCACCCAACCACAGAGAAGGATGTCTAGTAATGATCATTAACCCACGTAATTATTTCGACTGCATATTGGTTAGTGAATGGGAGTCAGCATTCTTTACAAATTGGTGTTTCGGGTTATTTGTGTTTGTAAACGCTCTCACGAAACAGGAGAAAATTATAGTGAGGGACAATTTTCCATAAAACAAATGTAATAGAGAAAGCACGATGGTCTCAGGTGTACCGGTAGTCGACCAATTTCACCAGAATATAGGAACATTTGATTGATTGGTTTAAACATTTAACAAAAACAACGTGTGCCTACGCCACATCGATCATAGGTATACACGGTTACACGTAAAGCTATACAAAACCAATTTATCCCGGTCTTGCTTTGTATGATCCGTTCATACAATTGACGGTCAGTTTATACTGGTCAATATACGTTGATATGTACTACATAGGTCCGGCGCTATGTCACCTTGATATGTACTACATAATTGTGTAGGTTCGGATACATTGCCTTAATCCACTGCCAAAGATTAACTCTCGTTCAATAATCTGTTGATACTGTCCACCCTGTGTACTTACTGGATGTCACAGTACAGAAATATTGTAAAAGGTAAATACTTTATCTATATAGGTATTTAGTCATCTATTGACCTGGTAAATCGGATACAATTTCAAAAGAAGCGATGACATTTTACTCTGTTGGTACGGTACATAGACTTCAATTGTATATATGTGTTGTTCTTTATGTTATATGTGTGTAAATAAATAGGTTTGGTAAAATTTCCACCAGAAATGTTTATACTGCTATGTAGCTATGCTACGAAGATGTAATGGCTAAGCTGTGAAACTATGTGACAATTTTCACTGAGCTATGTAGCTGTGCGAGGAAGATGCGCAGCTTGAGTATGCGATGTAGCAATAGTAGGGAAGTCATCCATAGCACACATCCATAGCACGCATCCACAGCACGCATCTTTCCATATAAAAACATATCTTATCTAAGTCCGTTTCCACCAGTGCTTAGCTTTGCGTACCAATGAATATGATAGGTGTAAGCCAAACATATCCACAGCAACGTAGCAAAGCACATCTCTGGTGGAAAAGCAACCTCAGCCCCCATATTGAGTTAAGTGAACCTTCTGCAGTATAATATACAATATTACATTTTATATTATCATAAGAGGATTATGTAATGTACACAACTCAGCCACTTACGTGGACATGTTTAATCCTTTATTGTTTTGGAAAAAGGATTAATATTGTGTGTTCATTGGATACCATTGTCAACAGATCTGTTGTTGAATACTTTTGAAATATTATCACAATATTGTTTTATGTTGATTCTCATTAACATATGCTGAGTTTGTAGTTAAGCTGACCGTTTCATTATTGGTAAATATAATTATCATTCTATTGTATAAGTAAGTATCTGAAATATATAGACTATCTAGTCTACACTAATAAATAAAATTGGAGTGTCTGTTTGTAATACTAAAATAACCGCTTTTTACTACATGCATGTGAATATAATACAAACGATACATACACCAAAATAATATTATTTACAATGTTTGCCTGTCTGTCTGTTCTCGGTATTCTCTGAAATGGCAAGATCGAATTTGACAGGACTTTTATTGGCAGGTAGGTGATGTACTAAGTAGAAACTTAGGCAACTTTTATTTGTCACAAAGTTCATAGTCCACGCGAACGAAGCCGGCACGCATCAGGTAGTATGAAATAAAGACAATCCCTTGGCATTTCCGCAAGTAAAATCTATAAGCTACTTGCCTACCCATTAATTAAATATCTTCCATTACAAAAACAATTCCCTGACTAAGCTATCAAAGCTGAAACATCTCAAATTTTGAATTTAAGCAGAATTTAGAGGACCACAAGTTGACGGACAGGTTTGAGAAATAATTTAGAATTTCCTTTAAAACGCTGTTTTGCTTTAAGCTACTAATAATTAAAAATGTTACCAGTGGTGACTGAGATATGTATAGAGTACTTATGGCAGTTATCAGTATTTGTATATGTGGCATTGTATGTTTATAAACGCACCCACAACACGAGAGAAAAACTGCAAAATTAAACAATATTTAGTGAAGGGTTTGTCTATGGCCAAATACGGAGTATAATAAAAGATTTTTAAATTATTTAAGCACCTACTAAAAATATAGTCAGACATATTAGTATTCCTGATTACTAATTACCCAAGTCTCCCCAATCCCCGAATCCTCAAATTCCTAACACCAAAAGGCCGGTCACGCACTTGTAACGCCTCTGGTGTTTCGGTTGTCCATGAGCGGCAATTGCTTACCATCAGGCGTTCCGTCTGCTCGTTTATACCATAAAACTGTTACAGCTCTCGAGCAATAAAACGAAACTCTGTTAATGTTCATTAAACTTCAGGAGTTAAACCATAGTTTAACCGCAATATAAACACCATATTTTGACCTGGTTCGCCATAACTTGGCACCAAGTAGTGGGCGCGGGAACAATCAGCTGCGTGTACCGGAATGTTGCCGCAAAGTTTAGGGTTCGAATACAAACAGTGCCACTAATGGTGTAGGCTGGAAGTTATTGGGTAGACACCGTGTTAGGACGGGGTAGGTATTTATATTGATGATGTCATTTCCACCATGATTGGAATTTATGTGGTAAATAGGATGTTAAGTTTCTGTCGTTGAAACTGTCAGTACCCTTAGTACAAGTTTGCTTTACGTTTAATAGGATCAAAATGATCGCTGATCACGTTGGGCGCTATGATTGGTTGGTTCATTGGAGTCAATCACAGCGCCGATCGCACTCTCGTTTTGTTTTCGTTCAAAGTAAAGCAAACTCGTACTAAAGCCCCAGATTGTAGGGATGTGATGAAAATGAGTAGTCATTCATTATTGTCTTATTCCATTTTCTGTTAAACTATTTAGATTAGATCAGAGTTAGTTTAAGGGGCCAGTAGTATACCAGCGCTAGGCCCTGACTTGCACATGTTGAAATGGTCCCATTCCCATTATAGTTAATCAGTAGGCTACTTATTCATTGCTATAATAATATTCACAACAACAATGATAACTTATCGATATCGATTAGACAAATTCACACTAAAAATCCCACTACCAGAACACCTAAAATGCAAATAGAAATAAACAAACTATATCTACTCGTAGTTAAAACGTTTCTACAAAAAGATAGCACGTCTGCTGTTAATATTGTTCGTGTTACCCGGTTACCCGGTTACACCGAGTTACCCGGATACCCGGCTGGTACAACCGCGCCTGCCGCTATGATTGATGACCCTGTGATATCATACTATGTACTGTGTATATGTGTGTGTGAACTGTGTGAAAATATGCCCATACTTCCCTATGTATGTTTTATCCATGGACAATTCGCCAGACAGTCTCGATCTAGTGTTCAAATGACTCAAAGACTGGCGTATCAAAGCGAATGAGACAAAATCTGGCCAAGTTACTTTTACTAATAGAAACATGTCGGTCTGACATTTTCAGCGACATCTCTACTGTAAGAAAATCTCTTCAAGTATCTTGGAATATACTTGGATAGACGATTCACCCGAAAGAAGCATATATTCTCTATGTACTGGCCGCTAAATAAAAAATAACGAGTCTATATAACACCCTTCTATATACCCCCGCCTCTCTGGGACAGCAACCGTTAAATAGTCACATTAAAAAACTTTCTAAATCCCACCAAACAATAATATCCCTAAACACAAAGCTTTAAAGTTGTTTTTATTTCGATCGTAAGATTAAAAGGTACAGTAGAACTCCAATTATCCGAACTCCGACTATCCGAATCGCCGATTATCCGAATCACAAAAATTGTCAAAAAAAGTAAGTGCGCTATTATTCTCCCCCGGGACAGCCAGTGTTTGTCAAGTCTTGACTTGACTTGTCACATTAACTTGCCGTTGTGCCTACGCTGACTTCCCCCGCAATTTAATTCAATAAAAAAAATAGTGCAATATCAAAACGTAGCTTTTATTCTCTTCAATGGCAATTTTTTTGAAAAAATCCGATTATCCGAATATTTGATTATCCGAATGGGTCCCGGTCCCCATTAATTCGGATAATTGGAGTTCTACTGTACTTTAAATTTATCAGCGAGTTTCCTAACTTGTAAGTGAGTAAGTTTTCTAAGTATCGAGTAACTTGATCGTAATGGGAGGAAGGTCAGACGGGTACGGAAAAAGTTCGGGCACGACCCGGAACGGTCCCCGGAACGGCTCGGACCGGCCCGTAACCGATAATGGGGAATTAATAGCCGATACCAAGACCTGGGCCCTATCGAGATATTTTTAATAACTATTGATCCGGGTGTCGATTGCCGGCCGAGACATTTATTCGTTCTGATTGGAAATATGATAAAGTTTCGCTTTTGTGAAATTGAGAACCTTTTTTCAGAGAGAATTCAGAGTGGGAATAAATCGTTTTAATTTTCAAGGATTTTCTGGTAGAGTTGTTGTCATTCTTAGAGGTGACGTAGCTTTTTTTTAATGGGGGAAAATAATCCAATGACTTCTCCCGCTTTGGGCGAGGCGAGAGGGACTGTCAGACTCTTACTGACTAAAAACCACCCCGTTCCTACTTCTGCTTTTCGAGCCGGAGCCCCGGTAAACCTGCTAGGTAGTCCGCAGCTCCGGATCAGAGGTGACGTAGCTACTATTAGGATTAGGATTTTTAATATTATCGTAGCAAAATTACGTATATTACCTACTGTTATCAACACATTTAAAAAGAACATTTAAGTGGCTTTAAAATTCATAATGAATAATTATATGTTTGTTCCATAAAACATAGTGCTAGTAGGTAAATTGTCGATATGGGAATAGAACTCACTCTTCTTCGGAGTCACTGCTGCTGGGGTACACTGTAGACATGTCATCTATCTTGATGCTGAACCGTATTGCAGGCATCTTCACACTAGACACTATTTTATTAGCACATACAATTAACTAGCACAAAGCGAAGACACTTTCTCCAAAACAGTCGGGTAAATAGAAGATGGGAATAATGTTGAAGTTAAGTTCAATATTATACTCTTTATAAAACCACTTTTGAATAAGAACTTTATTTATTTAGCAATGGAAACGTTGCAGCTGATGACGATACACTTTTGAAACGTAAAATAATATTTATAACAAGCACTAATTAATATTTACATCTAAACTAGTTCATATTATCACTGATGTTTATTTTAAAACTTGGTGTTCTCAAATGCTACTAGTAGACATCTCAAGCAGTATTTCATGTAGGACTGAGGAGTGAGAGGAAGCAATCGTGTGTCGGCGCAGTGCTGGAGCTGGTGCCGGCAATATCCGCCGGCAGCCGGCAGGATGTCGCGCGAGATGAAGCTAATCTTGTGTGGAGTACTTGGGGTATGGTAGGGTGTTGCTCGAGTTTTTTTATTTTGAAGAAAGATTAACATGAGTGGCTGTAGTGACTGTTGTATCCTAAAGGCCAGTGAGGCTATTTAATTTATAATAGAAAGTCGTTATAACTTAGAACAGATTTGGTTGAAAATCAGTGGAGAGGTCGCTTAAAGTCGGATAGCTTATTTTAAACCAGGAAGCGATAAAATTCTGGGACTCTTTATCTTCTAATAAATCAAAGAATCTATTTGAGTGAAGTTCAAAATGCGAAGGTAGCGATTATTTCACACGGACGAAGTCGCGGACAAAATCTAGTCTATACATGATTTTGACTAGATTTAAGTATTGAAAAAAATATTGCTAAGTTTTTGTTTTGTGATAGATGTTTGTTAAGTTCAGGAAAACCAGGAGTCAGAAAAAGTCGGCCTATGTAAAGTAAGAAACAGCATTTATTCTACACCAGCCACGATGCAGCATAAATACAAATAAAAATTTGGCGAACACAAACAGTCAAACATACTAGCAACATGTCTATTCTAAACGGGTTACCCACTCAGTATAAGCTAGGCACACAAGACACCCAGCACTGATTGTCAGTGAACACCCCTGCAGTGACGCACGGACGGACGGTACCTACGTACTGTTTTAGCACAATAAAGTCAACACTTTAGTTTCACGATCAAAGAGTTTGTTATAAAGTAGATCGTGTTCCTGAGCGCTCACGGTCACTTGTTATATACTTCTTCTTGTTAAAGAAACTTTTGATTTTTTGACAACACCGTCAGCGGTATTGTTTCGGCTTTTTATCGAAAAAATCTGAAGTATATTTTTTTTATTAAGTCAAGGTGAGTCTAGTGGCTATACACCTGGTACGTAATACTAGATTACGAATTACTGTTTTGATTTTCTTATTTGTTTTACTCGGAAATTGAATACAGAACAGCTTTGTGTGCTACTATATGACTAAGGATTTGATCATTCAAAAGGCGACGTAGAGCTTTTGGCTTTTATCTGGCATATTTCTTGCTAATACCTACTAAGAATTAAAGGAAATCTAAAGACTACGCAATACAATATTTATCTCGACCTGGAATCAACCCTGATACTTTTAGCTTAACAGTCGCCCATGCGACCATACAATCAGTGAACTACCTAACTTACATGATATGTAATTATTTAAACTAAAAAAAGTACCAAATGAAAAATGTACTTTGACATTAAACTGAAAACTGTAACATCCACGTTATTATAATAGTTAAACGGCCGGAAGTAATAAGTTTTGTAAAACAAAGAGCGGTGCAGGCACGGGCGGGGAGCACGGGGTACGGGGGTATGAGGTACGGAGAGGGGGTGGGGATGTTTCCACTCTACCGGGCGGTATTTTATCCTGTGCTCACTGTGAAAAAATATGTTCAGAATGTCCAGTTTTGTAGAGCATTCTAAGTAGGTAAATGAGCAGATGTACAATGTGTAAATATATCACTTGTTGCAACAAGTACCTACGTCGCATGTCATTTTAAACAGAAGTAGATGTACCTACGCTTTTTTGAGCTAGGTATTCAGTTTTTTAGTTTTAAATTATCTACATTTTGAATACAGGTAATGGTTTATAAATTCGTTCAACGGTGCGGTTAGATGATTCATTTTTATTTTATACATATTTTTTTTTACGTTATATTATAATGCTCAAGTGTGTGCACAAACACAGGTGAACCCCTATAACCGATGGGACGGCAGACCGACACGACGACACGGAGAGAAGTCAGTCGGAGGACCAACGGCGACACATGCTTTTCGAGGCATGTGGCGAAACACCGCCGAACTTCCTAACTCCGAATTAAAAATATTCATTTTACTCAGAAAATACCATCATCACTTTTTGACCGCCGCGGAAATCGAACCTGCACGTTGTACAGCAGTCCGTCACCCAACCACAGAGAAGCACATGTTGCAATTATAAATCTGTATAATTATTTCGACTGCACATTGATGCAGTGAATGGGTAGCTAGCATTTTTTATTTAATATACAAATTGTTGTTTCGGTGATGTTTCACCTTTCGACTTTCCGACTCGATTCCCACGTCCACCGTGAAGAGTGCACCTTCTGTGTGTGCGTGCACAGTGCGCCGGACCTCGCGGGAGAAGTGGCTGGTATTTGAGATTTAATAGCATTTCAAATGTGGTAAGTATTCACATCCCGCCCGCCGCGTATTTATCGTGGAAACTTTTCTTTGGCGGCAGATTAACGCGGATTTATTCCTTTTTGATATTATTTTATTGTTGCTTTAGCTGTTAGGCTGGTTCAAATGTTTATTCTTTTATTTAGTGTGATTATTGTTTTATATAGCGGTGTTTGTGTTATTATTGCTTGTAGGCATTTGGAGTTTATCGTCAGATTTTCTCCGTGAAATTAATTTAACACGGATCTTTATTTATTTATTTATTTATAAAATTACTTGAAGAGGACTTAGTGCTAATATCATTCTCTACCTGTCATCCTTTGGGTTGTGCAGAAATGTACGTGTTAGGTGGTAAGCTGCGAAAGGTTATGGGAAGTGGTGGCATTTTTCTTACAGAATTTTGAATTGTGCAATAAGGTCTTTACATAGTAACCAATATTATAGATCAATGTTTATAAATACTACTATAGGTAAAAGTGTGTGCACTCTATTGACAAATTAGCTATTTTGCGGTATAATTAATCTTACAAAATCAATAATACCAATAACAGACATCAAACACAATAAACATCAAAACTACAACCACTACAGTTAATTAAAAACCTCTTTAAAAAAAAGGCAATAAAGCATCCCATTCACGCTGGCACCCAATTAAGTGTCCCACTCACCGACAATTGAATATAACAGTCGACGCATTTGCAAAAAGATGGCAACATTTAAAAAGTCGTGTGTCGGCCCGAGGCAGCCAAAGCGAATTACCTCGACAAAAGGAAAAAGAGAAACGCCTTTTATCTTTTCCTTTTAAAAAAAGGGAAACGTCACAAAGAAAGATTTTGCGCGGCAAAAGTTGAAAGCGGGATGTTTGAAGTTGTATACTTGAAGTCTCATTGCTGTACTTTGTTGCTTTGTTGTCTTTTTTAGATAATTGCTCTTGTTTCCCATTTTGTATGATTAGCTTTAGAGGGAAGATTTTTATGGCATTTTTTTGGTCGTTAAGAAGAGGATAACTGCAAAAGAATTAGATTACTTTTCATGCTGTAGTTTAGAGGTGGACGCAGAGTTCGTAATCGATTAGTTTTAGGAGTCGACGCAGAGTCCTTAAAGCCGGGTCCAGACGAGTGTAACGTGTAATGTAATCCACCGTGTAATGTAACACGAATTCTACGTGTGGACGGCAGTACGAGCATTACATGTAACACTCGCGCTGAAGAATTCGTGTTACATTACACGGTGGATTACATTACACGTTACACTCGTCTGGACCCGGCTTAATAGATTCAATTGAGTCTGAGATTGTATGACGATAATTTTAATTAGTTCCTTCGAGATGTTTTTTTTTGCCCCACATTAGGATTTTCTCCTGTGTCGTAGGTGCGTTTACAAACATATAATTTCACATGCACATGACACCCAGACCCGGAACAACAATCTGTGGATCACACAAAGAGTTGTTCCTTGCAGAAATCGAACCCGCGACACGTAAACTGTGCAGTCAGATGTGACGTAGGTCCATAAATCTGTGATACATACGACGCTCACATGAATAGGTATGTACACAATTTTCTGTAACATATTTTTCACTTATCGATACGTACGGTACATCCCTCGTAAACATCATACACAGACATTGTCTGGCAACCCTACCGCTATCTGCTCGCACATCACTATCCATTAGCAAGAACATCGCACTGCGAGCAACACCAACTACCCTGCAACTAGATCGATGGGGCCACAACCCCGCCTATAGCCGTCATGGCCGGAAATAGGCTCATTTCCTTATTGTTTCCATGTTTTACCTGAAAGTCTGACATTACGAATAGGTCATCACTTAGCTCCTAAATGTTGCCAAGGAGTTATTGGCGAAGTTATCGTCTGCGGCGGCTAATGGAATGTTAATCTTGTTTGTTTTCCGACGATGTTTTCGTTCCTCGTGCCTGAACGCAAATTGTCCGCAGCGGTAGCGGGTCGTTGTACTAGATTTTAGGGTAAAATATGTGTGTTTTAAATAAGTTTTTGCAAATGGCTCCATTTGCGTGACCCTTTATATTCTACACTAGCTACTTCCGCGCGGTTTCACCCGCTCTGCTCGGCTCCTATTGATCATAGCGTAATGTTTTATAGCCTATAGCCTTCCTCGATAAATGCACTATTCAACACAAAAAAAAAAAAAAATATTCAAATCGGACCAGTAGTTCCGGAGATTAGCGCGTTCAAACAAACAAACAATCAAACAAACTCTTCAGCTTTATAATATTTGTATAGATAGGTTACAACACTACATAAAGACTACAAACATTATCCTTAGTTCCTTACCTCTTATCGAACTCATGAAGGTCTTCCGAGGTGAACTGGCTGGTGACGTCCAGGAGCTGCTGGATGTGGTCGCTGCAGACCCTGCTCTTGCGGCGCTCGTCGTCCCTCACCAGGATAGTGGCACAGCCGCCATAGTCCAGGGACAGCGAGGGTTGCTGCACCACGATGGTGGTCCTCCCGGCTGGGATGTTGTTGGCCGCTGAGTCCAGCGGGTTGGCTGTCACGTGGACTTGCGCAGCTGGTGGAGGATAGAGTAATCCGGTTAGAATTATGTAAGAGCCTTCTGAAGAACTATCGACCCATTTCGCTTCTAAGCCACGTCTATAAGCTGTTCTCAAGAGTGATCACGAACCGTCTTGCGCGAAGACTCGACGAATTCCAACCACCGGAGCAGGCTGGATTTCGGAGCGGATACGGCACCATAGACCACATCCACACAGTGCGGCAGATTATACAGAAAACCGAAGAGTATAATCAGCCCCTGTGCCTAGCATTTGTGGACTATGAGAAGGCCTTTGACTCGATAGAGATCTGGCCTGTCCTGGAGTCCTTGCAGCGATGCCAGGTTGATTGGCGATACATCCAAGTGATGAGATGTCTTTACGAAGCCGCCACTATGTCCGTCCAAGTACAGAATCAGCAAACACGTCTCATACCATTGCATCGAGGAGTGAGACAAGGGGACGTCATATCCCCGAAACTGTTCACTAATGCAATGGAGGATATGTTCAAGACGCTGCACTGGAAAGGACGTGGCATCAATATCAATGGCGAACACATCTCTCACTTGCGATTCGCAGATGATATCGTCATAATGGCAGAAACGCTGCAGGACCTACAAGGGATGCTGAACGACCTGGCTGACTCCTCTGCACGCATCGGCCTACGGATGAACTTGGACAAAACCAAGGTCATGTTCAATGAACATGTTCTACCGGAACCGATTGCGATTCACGGAGCCGTCCTCGAAGTTGTTCAGAAATATGTCTACCTCGGGCAAACGTTGCAGTTAGGTACAAACAACTTTGAGGATGAGGTGAATAGGAGGATTCAGTTGGGTTGGGCAGCTTTCGGAAAACTCCGTCGAGTCTTCTCATCGTCAATCCCACAGTGCCTAAAGACGAAAGTCTTTAACCAGTGCGTCCTACCCGTAATGACATACGGTGCCGAAACGTGGACACTTACGGCTAGACTGGTCCACAAACTCAAAGTCGCTCAGCGGGCTATGGAAAGGGCTATGCTCGGTGTCTCTCTCCGGAATCGCATTCGAAACGAAGTGATTCGGCAGAGAACCAAGGTGATCGACATAGCCCACCGGATCAGCAAGCTGAAGTGGCAGTGGGCCGGCCATATTAGCCGCAGGACCGACAACCGTTGGGGTAAGCGAGTCCTGGAGTGGAGACCGCGTCTCGGTAAACGTAGTGTAGGACGCCCCCAGGCGAGGTGGAGTGACGATCTGCGCAGGATGGCTGGCAGGAGCTGGATGCGAGTCGCTAGTGATAGAGCAAAGTGGCGAACAATGGGCATTGTTCAAAAAAAATTACCTTGTGTTTTTATTGAATTTTTAGATAATATAGACCATTTAAAGAAACTAATTTGAATATTTTGATAAAAGGATCAGAAACCACTTCAAAAATATTTTTTTAAGATTTTCCACTTTTTGATATGGGTGACGTCATCTTATGGACAGAACGATAGTATCTGTGCCATAGTGCGGTTGCATTAAAAAAGTACAACTGTCAATAATAGCTGTCTGAATAGAACTGTCAATAATAATAACCTTAATATAAGCTGTAAACAATAAACATGGGATAAAACGTAATTTAACATATGATATGGACAATAATGGGACTGACAATATCAGAGGAGTATATTACTTCTGTGATACTTACATTAAAATGATCTTCGCGACAATACATAGTATAAACTTTGTAATATTTCGCACCAGCTTCTCGACACCACTTCTATCGTAAGTCTTCCCTATTGCGAACGAAGATTTTGTTTGGACTATTTTTACAATTACTGCTGCAACTTGGAACAAAGCACTTTTTGTATTCCATTTTCACTTTATGCAGAAAAAACTTGGAATTTGAAACTTTGTATTTTTTGTAAACAAAACCGAAACAAACTGACATGACATTTATACTTGACAGTTGTCGGTTTGATTCAAAACTTTTTAATTTTTGAAACATGAGGCAACGATCCTAATGTATACCTCCTTTTATGACGCAATTTTAAGGACAAGTAAGGTCAACCGTATTTTAACGAAATATCAATAAATAATAAATATTTTAAATTTTTAATTAGTCCATAATGATTAGTAAGTCTATTCCTCGAAATGGTTTTTCAATTACGAAATTTTATAAATTATGAACAATGCCCATTGGGGAGGCCTATGTCCAGCAGTGGACTGCTATAGGCTGATGATGAAGAGACGTAAAATTTTATCGAGAGTTTTAAATAAAATAATTTATTCAGGCAATCGGTTGGTAAAAGATTTTAATTAAAATTTACTTTAAAGTGAAAATATTCTCTAAAAATTTTCCTCGATTAATATTTGGTAAGTTTTCATAGACTACTTACCTATGCTATAGACTACAGTGAATATCGCAGTAAATCGAAAAACTTATAATCAACCCATATTTGATTGCAGTCCTCACTCTCATATTGTTTAAAGTTTGGAACTGAACCCATTATTAGTGTGCCAATTCTAACTTCTGCAGAATCTGAATATGAAGCACCCACCACGATGTAATGTGTATTTTATCGCCAAACTTTAATAACTTTTATCTTTAGCCTACTACTAAATAAATACGAAACAAACTGCCGAACAAACTTCGATCAAGAAGTTGATAATGTTCATCTAATTTAACGTTTCTGGTAATCGCTTGGCTCACGGGGCTCGGGCACGATACGCCTGCTTTGGCAAATAAATGACTCACTGTTTGGAATACTAATGTGGCGGAACTAAGTGGACTGTCTCCTGCTGTGTCTATAGCTCACCTGTGGACTGTCTTCTACTGACGGACGGCGGCGGAACAGAGTGCTGGTGTGCTGACGACCGTCTTCTCGACGTCGTGAACACCTCCGTGCCCTCCAACTGTCTCCTCAACTTCGCCACCTCATCCTTGTAGTACTCCTTCTCTATCTTCTGTTTATTCTTCACCCTCGGCTCACTCCCTCTCCTCTTCGCAGGGTCCGGCTCGAACTTAAAGTGTGTTTCATACTTCGTCTGGTTTGCCTTCGGACTTTTCGGCGTCTCCATCTTCGGGTCGTATGGTATCTGGATAGAAGTGGACGCTATACTCGTCTGGCTGACTTGTGTCTGTGTTTTATTCCGTGGCTTGTCTTGTCGCTTGGGGTCTGGTATCGGGACGTCGAACACGAACCGCGCCGGGCCGGGTCTGGGGGAGTCTATGACATCGGTGGCTGACTGGGGTTTGGTGTACGCTGGGGAGTCGATGTCGCTGCTGTTTTGGTTTCTGTGGTAGTGAGGGGGGGCTGTGCTGGGAGGCTGGGTGGGTAGGTTGGGGTCGTCGATGAGGCTGGGCTCGGACAGCTCGGGGCCGTCGGGCTCGGCGTCCATGGAGTCGTCGGTGCCGGTGACGGAGGTGAGCGCGGTGGCCGCGGAGTCGGTGCTCGTGTTGATGGTCTTGTCCGACGTAGTGCTGCTGCCCATGACGACCACCTGGAACAGAGTACACTGTGAGAGATATGAAGTAGAAAGTAGTTACATTGTTGGTATGTGAAACACAAGAGAAGTTTAGTAATGTTTTAGCAAAGTACTCCCATATTTATTATACCGTGAAATGTAGACGTCTGATATCACATGGCTATATGATATCATACAGTATGGCAGACATAAATATGGCAGTAAGAGACTACATTAAGGAGGCGCGGCAGAGTGCTCCCAATCGATACTCCTCACCAGACTATTATCGTAATAATATGAGGAGCTAGTAGTAATTACTGTTCATAGAACAGCGGTCATAATATTCATAGTTCCTTATATTTTTTGTTTGAAATGGGAAAATCATATTACTTTCTTTCGCCTTGGGTGAGGCGAGAGGGAGTGTCAGACTCTTACTGATTAATAACCACCCCGTTCCTACTCCTGCTTTTAGCCGAAGCTGTGGTGTGAACCCCTTTGGTTCTTCGCAGCTCCGGATATCGTTATAAACCTGCATTGTACATACAAGACTAGTAACTTTTTGTAGGTCAAAGCCATATTTTAATACATCTTTGCACATAAATATTGCGATAGTACTTTGAGTTAAAAAATCACGCATAACATTAAATATATATGGTTGAATGTTTCGCCGGTAACCGCGTGAGATCGTAAACGTAACTCAGCACATAAAATGCAGGAACAAATGCAAACAACTCCGGTTTATGGCGGGAGTGTGAGACACGTGACTATCTAGCTATAGTTTACTAAAGGGGTAAGCAGATATAGTACTATCCTTGTAAACCACAATAAAAGGGAATAATGGTGAGACTATGGCCAAATGTCTTATTTATTTTGAATTACTACTCTACGATTAGGAATATTTATGAGAGAAAAATCTAGTCAATCATATTTTACTTTAATCGAATTTGATCTTAAGACTATGGCTTAAAACAGAGGATAATCTATCTATATACTAACAATATAAAATATCAATTGCTGTTCGTGAGTCTCGATAAAACTCGAGAACGGGCGGACTGATTTGGCAAATTTTGGTCTTGAATTATTTTTATAAAGCTTAAATAAATAAATAAAGTAATGTTGGGGCTTGGAACACTAGTAACAGCGGAATGTAGCAGAGTATCGCATGTTGCGAACAAATCTAGCTCGACGAGTGTTTGTTGAGGAGTACGTGATACAGCCGCGCTGTCAGGGCTGAGGAGAGGAAGGGGGGAAGGTAAACCAATTCCGAAATATGATATTAAGAAACAAATCAATTCTCGTTCGGATTTATGGAGTAAAATAAGTGATATTTTTGTGTCTGAGTCAGTTTGTTAGAAAATTAATTTAATTTACAAACAGGCAAAACTTTTTTAATTATAAACAAAGTACAGATAATTTTATCGAATACTAAAAACGGAATAATTCTATGTAAAAATACAGCCCTTAATTAAACAAAGTACCGTAAACCCATCCCCGAATTACATATTTTGTTATCAAACACGTCATTAAACTAAAATGACCAGTCATGACAAAATTAACCAGAATCAATTTATTAGTTTACATGAAAACAACACACGAACCAAACTCATGTAATTGTGTAACAAAACGATTGACCCTATATTATGTAGTGACCTAAATATGCCATACACAATACAAGGCCGCCCCCAGTTAGTGCCGACCCTAATAGTTCACCAACTACTAGTTTAGCACGCGGCTGTACTCGCAAACTTCGGGATTGGAAGTTGTAGCGACAAGCTATGTAATTGGCTGCTTCTAATGAAACCTACAGCCTTCAAACTAATGTGGGGATTTCAGTAGTTTACACCGTTATGGAGGTTGTTCCAAACTGCTTCACATTAGCTGTTTAGATTCCGGGCTGATGTGTATTAACTTAGAGTAAGTTGCAATTATGCAACCTAGTTGTAAAGTTTGCAAGTGGCTCAGTGGCTCCAAACTGTGTTCTTGAATAAATCTGCTAAATGTGGAGATTGTACAAAATACTATATTTATGAATAACTATCGTGAGATATACTAAATTAACTAAAGATCACAAAACACGATTTACTCACAAACTACGCATGTTGCTATTGATAAAGAGTCCCTGTGTATATAAACTAAAATCAGAGTTGAAACTAGTAGAGCATTAATTTACGTGAGTGAGCCGTGATTTTAGTTAATGTACAAAATCCTCTCTCTTATGTATGCGAGTTCCACAGACCAGTACCGAGTGGAGTGTCATAGCATGCTGATGACGTTTCAGCTTATTAAATTACCAAAAAGCCAACTCGTTCTCTATCATGTAAAAAAATCATCAAGAATGCTGCGTATATGTTTAATTATGAACTTTTAAATGTATTCACGATAGAATTCTTTAAGTACATTTTATTTAAGTACATATCTCTGGCGATACGCAACGCATGTTCCATCAGATATGAACCGACCCTTAGTCTTCAGTGGCCAGAAAATTACTAATTTCCACGTCAAAAATATTGGATGTCAAATAATTTCAATGAATAATTTTTGCTAGTTCACATCTTATCTCGGCGAGTGGAAAATGTGACGCGACTCATCGACTGCCTCTAGTTTATTAACTTTGAATATATTTTGAAAATTAAACTTTTCGAGATTTCTTTCATGAAATATGCTGATCACTGAAGATTGCTTCGTTTATACATAGACTCTGCTAATTAAGATTGATATTAAAAATATATTTTTTATATTACATATATTTTTTTCGATTATTACTTTAATGAAGAAAATAATAAAGGACATGTTTTTAGAGGATTTTCGATTACTAATATTGAAATAATGAAAGAAATCTAATACAAATGGTAGAGGTTCCTCAAATATAATAAATTTATTGGTCATAATATATGAGAATACATTTTTATTTTATATTGCTATTATAATAAATTGCCATTAGTCACAACTACAGAATAACATACAGAGTCACAGAGGGACTCTAGAGTATTCAGAGAGACGTCGCCGCGATCGCAAATCGGGAAAGAGTCTCTGTGTGACTCGAAACTAGTAGAACTTTTCCCATCCATTTACGTGTAGTAAATGTCTCATGTCTCACAATGGTTATTATTAAAGTCATAGTACCTTCGTGCATAAAACTTGTACATGTACATATAAAAGTATATAATAGAATTGATTATCTTATTATGGTCAATATTATTTAACCGAAATCAGAAACACATTTTCTCACTAAAAACACAGTAAAAGGTAAATAATACTCGTACTGTACCGTACCTCAATGAAAAGCTGACCATCTTTCTTTCTCGAATAACTTAAACCACAAAGACAAATGAGTACCTCACAACCTCTCAGCATACAAAATACGCAATAGATATAACCACAAGCATACAAGCAGATCAAAGTACACCAATCTGTCATATTTATCCATGCAATTACAAACTCAATTGTTTTGACATAAAGTTGAATATCGAATAAAGGTTTATGTGCTTGTGTCAGTATATTGTTTTAATTTCTTTTGTCCCTTATATTCCAACGTGTCAGACATTTTGTAGAGCCTTTGAACCGCAGTTCAATGACCTTGAGGACCCTTCAGTAGCATTTTTAAAATCATTCTGAAATTCAGGAGGATTTTTGATTATTTTTCAGAGAATGCGATGGGTGAGTGGAGTGGCAGTATTTCTAAGTGGACTTTATATATTTTTCACATATATATTTCAAAATGTCAGTGCTTAGGATAAGTGGATCAAAGGACTAACTGATGATTTATGACTGAAAAATATTTGGTACATGAAAAAGGGTTTTTTTTTTTATTAACTTAGGTTCACGCTTGACCACTATCTCACCTGATGGGATCGAATACGGTCGACGATGGAGCTGCGCTTATGAAGGAACCTATTATGGCTCTTGATTTAAAATTCCAGGGTTGTAGCTATCGGGAAACACAGACTCCGGCAGGGAACTCCATATCCTTAGCTGTACGTATAATGAATGTACTCCCAAAACGTTTTGTGCGTATAGAGGGATATCCATAGTGTAACGTAAACGCGTAAAGTACGTCTGGTTGTCCGATGATGGAACGGGCTAGGCGGAATTAAATTGTGCAATTCCGACGCACACTCCCCGAAATGCAGCCGATATTAAAACCGACAGGCTAGCCACTCGGCGTCGGTGCTCTAGACTTTGGAGTTTCGACTCGAAGAAGTAAGAAGAAGGGTAAACTATATTTTTATATTTGCTTTTTGTAGTTTTTCTTGAGAAAGGGTAATAGTGTACGTAAAAGTAAAGTATAGACATAAAACTTTATGTGTATTTTAATTTTTATTTGCTGCAGTCTCTATTTTACTGAAAAGCTGGATGACGGTTATTAAGATTTCTCAGAAACCTTTATACATAATGCGAACTAAATAAGAGCTAAAGGTAAATTTCTCACTTAGATACATAATATAATATACCTCACACCCACACACACACACACACACACACACACACATACATACACACTGTTCATTCAAATAACACCTATGTAACGACATTAACACGAACTTCTCTTTCCAAAATTATTCAAAATTTAAATTCCACAATAGAGAAAGTTCTCAGAAAATAAATATTCATACAATAAATGAATTTTCAGCACCCTTCAGCAATGTAGTCAGTAATTACATGTGACTTTCAGGAGGGGAGTGGATTGACACTCCGTTTCAGGAGTGTGAAGCCTCGAGGCTCGATGAAATTCAGCCAAATTGAGTTTTACAGCGAGTTGTGCTCAATGTTACTTGTGTATGAACATTTACATCGAAGCTGAAGTGGGTGCTGAAAGTGAGTCGTTCTAAGGTTTTAATGATTGTAAATAAAATTAATTTATTTTCCTCACCTTACTACCAGAGTATTTAACTGCTTTGAAATCTATTTACATACTATTATGTATTTTTAACGTGGCTTCTATTTATTGTAAATGTAAAGTTGATTATTCGATGAAACTTATATGTATGTGGTACTTAGCTTATGCTAGCTACTGCACGCGCGTAGGAAACGCGCGTCCAGTAGCTGGCATAATAACCTATGTATTATTCTAGACCATAATCTACCTCTGTTCCAAATTTGATCCCGATCATTTCAGTCGTTTTGACGTGGAGGAGAGACAAACATTAGTACAATGTTTTTACTTATATTTGCATAAGGCTTATAATATAAATCTAATAGTGGAATATTATTCATTCTACTAAATAATCCACACCTAAAATCATGTTTTGAAACAAGGTGTGCAAACTTAAAAAGTAAACAAGGTTGTGAAAAATAACAAACAATATAATGAAGGTCTATCAAATATTTTTGAAATGTGCCAATTACGCCCTTGTTTCGGCATTGCATCGAAAATATCTTGTTCCCAACAACTGTTTGAAAACAGGTTAACTCGGGACCCCGGGCTAACCCGAGCAGGGTTACTGTCAAACCTTAATTGTTTACTGTCAAAGTATCATGACATGTTAAAAGGGAAGGTGCAGTCAAATGTCAAAACAATTCACCATCACCCTGTACAATGAAGATATTTTACATTTTGGACAGCTTATAAAAAATAGCCTTGTTTTGAAACTCCCACTTTTATGTTTAGACTAGTAACTGTCTGGCGGTTTCACCTGCTCTGCTCGGCTCCTATTGATCGTAGCGTGCTGTGTTATAGCCTATAAGCATTCTTCCATAGATGGCTAATTCAACACAAAAATATTTTATTAAACTAGCAGTTCCAGATATTAGCGCGTTTAAACAAACGAAATAACTCTTTAGCTTTATATATTAATTTTAACATAAATTATAAAGAGGAAAGCGTAGTTTGTTTGTAACGAAAAGGTTTAATATAATTTTCATCCTAACCTTTTCCAGAATATTTAACCAGATTTGGCTGAAAGTCGGTATTTTACATGTAGTGACTGCTATGCGAGTGTGGTTGTTTTGCTAACAATCAGGTGTGAGGTTCATTATGCCCAAATTGCTGGGAATTATTAATGAAACGATTTAAAAACTTACTCTGGTACAGAGTTGCATATTACACATAATTATGATGTTACTTACATCACCATTATAATTTCAAAATAATTTATTTCAGTAAGACTAAGAAGACACTTTTGAACATCAAAATAATTCTATGGGAATTTTATTTTTGTCATCCTTCATAAATTTTTCATATATAATTCCACGTTCAAACAATGCCATGGGTAAAAGTTAGTTATCAAAACCCTTGTTTACAAACTCTGTTGGTAATTTCCATCAAACTCTCTCAAAGTTAGAATGAATCTTCAAAGTCCAAACAACAGACAGATAACATCAAATTGTGATGCTGCAAGGGGCACGGACCTCATGTTTTGTTTGCATCTTGTTAAGTCAGCATCAAATACATCAATAGTTATATAAAAAAAAAATAAAAATAAAAATAAAAATAAAAATAAAAATAAAAATAAAAATAAAAATAAAAATAAAAATAAAAATAAAAATAAAAATAAAAATAAAAATAAAAATAAAAATAAAAATAAAATAAAAATAAAATAAAAATAAAAATAAAATAAAAATAAAATAAAAATAAAATAAAAATAAAATAAAAATAAAATAAAAATAAAATAAAAATAAAATAAAAATAAAATAAAAATAAAATAAAAATAAAATAAAAATAAAATAAAAATAAAATAAAAATAAAATAAAAATAAAATAAAAATAAAATAAAAATAAAATAAAAATAAAATAAAAATAAAATAAAAATAAAATAAAAATAAAATAAAAATAAAATAAAAATAAAATAAAAATAAAATAAAAATAAAATAGTTTTTAAACTGACATGGTCACTAACACTATTATTAGAACTTATCAGTTAATCCGTGATCATGGCGCTTACAACAGTGCCGAAATATCGGAAACTCACCAAAGTGAATAAACATGGTAAATATCCCGTCATAAGTTCTAATAATCAATAGTTATTATTATTATACATCGCCACGACTTCTATTCCTAAGGAGTAGGCAGAGGTGCACATTATGGCACTGTACAATGTACACCCACTTTTCACAATTTATGCTGTAAGTCCCATGTAATTGGGGGTGAGCTTATTGCCATATACCCGACACATTTCCTTCCACACTCAAAACTGTCAAATGTCAATTTTATTCTACGGATTAAAAAGTTTCTGTTGATTGAAAAATCGACCCCAAGTTAGACAGCTATTTTTGAATTTATTCACACATTTAAAACAAGATAACTTAATCGTTTCTTTTGGGACGAACTAAAGCCTGGATGTTAGTAGGTACGTACTTATTATGTGTGTACATACATACATACATGAGAGTGCGTGTCACGAGATACGACATGGGACGCCATTACAATTCTATGGCGACATTGGTGCTAAAAATTCACCACCATACGACAAAACAACACCCCCTGTTATTACACTGCGGGTTTCGAAATAATCTATTAAGGAGTCGTGAGTATTACCAATCGCAAAACGTACCGAATTACAAAATACGTAATATTATTGAGAACAAACTAAATGATACTTTGCTTCGAGTGGTATGGATATTTCTATTCATATCTACATTTTAGATCCGGAGCTGCGGGTTACCGAGGTCCGGTTGAAAAGAAAGAGTAGGAATGGGGTGGTTTTTAGTTAGTAAGAGTCTGATACTGAGAAGTCAATGGATGATTTTCCCCCCTTAAACAAAAGCTATACTGACGGCCAACAATTATATTTTAACCTAACGCCTGTATAAATACTTTGATTTTGAATTCCTAGGTTGGGTAATAAATATTACCTTCCGAGAAGGCATACCAAGACCACTCAAATGGTCATAATACCGAGCTTGAGGGTCTACAACAAATAGGCAAAAAATTCAAACCGAACAATAAATAAATAGGCACCTACTTAAACATTATGTCACATTTACTCTCCACAAATACGGCGTAATAAACCTGTCAACGTGAATAAATGGTACCTCGGCGACGTGTCACCTCATTCACGAATGAACGAAACGTGTGAACTGAACCATTCACTCAGCTTACCATTCGTTTCATTCACTTGACTGACAGCTTGTTTCGAGTTCAGGAGACATGTTCTAAGCCTTAAAGGTGAACCCACATTATATGCGTAAATTGATTTTGAAGTTTAGTTAATTAATTAATGAAAGAAATCTTTTTTTTTAAACTTAATTGAATTGGGTTTGGTGAGAGGTTTTAATTGAAGAATTTCTAAAGATTTTTGTGTAAGTGAAATCGTTGATTTAAAACGTGACGTCACACACGTGTTTGAGTTGACTTGGAAATCTCCATTAATCAACGAAAGTATCCCACCTCTTCAATTAAAAAGGACGTTGACAGTGTAATTAATATCACACTCCGACACCTGAGGTCTACAGTTTTGTACACATTAGTAAAACTGCAGGCATCAGGAACTTTACATCCCATTAAGAGTGCTTTTCCACCAGAGATGTGCTATGCTACGTTGCTGTGGATGCGTTTGGCTTCCACCAATCATATTTATTGGTACACATAGCACTGGTAGATAAGGACTCAACTAAGATGACTTTCCTACTATCAATACATCCCGTACTTGAGCTGCCCATTTTCCTCGCACAGCTATTTTGCGGTAGCGCATCATCATCGCACAGCTACATAGCTTAGTATCAGTGGAAACGGTCACATAGTTTTATAGCTTAGCTATTACATCTTCGTAGCATAGCTACATAGTACATCTCTAGCGGAAACGTACCATAATAAAAGCTTCTATGACAACGCTAGTATGGCCACACCATTACACGAGAATATTTGCTCAAACATCATCCTACGAATGATTAAGTACTCAATCACGCGAAGTTTTTATGTTTTATTACATTTTTTATGAATTTTAATATAATAAAGAAGCGTAAAAATTATCTCTCGACGCCATTTGATAGATAAGGGAGAGGTCCAGGTTTTTATTTGACTTTTATTTTGCGTGTTATCTCTGTCAGCGGCATCTCTTAATGTGACAACCGTGATAACCGCTGATTGTAACTGACAACACTCGCTGTACACAAAATTTGGTCAACAGAGGTGCCTGTAATACGGTTCAGGCATATATTGGACACAAAATGACGATGTAGATCATGTATCGTCGTCTTGCGTGTCAGGTAATTAGGCTTTTTTTAACAATAATTATTCAATAATAGGTAAAAGTGCAGGCCAATGAAGTTACATTGGCATTATGTTACGTAGATTTCATTGTAGAATTATCCACTGTTATTCTTCACAAAGATTGCATTAACTCACGTTAAGTATTACCTAAGTAAACGGCACATTAACCAGCTCTAAGTGTTCCAAAATGAGGTCTTAAGTAGAGTTATAAACACAGCGGCCATTGTGCTCGGCGTAATCTGTTGTAAAAATCAGAATCACTGGCTCCCAGCCGTAATATTTTAACTTTATGGCTAAAAGTAAACTCGTAAAATCGCCGCGGTACGTAAGTACTTCGTAGTCCAAGAATTTTCATAGAAATTCGTTAAAATCTTCCCCTAAAATGTGAAAAGATTACAAAGCCTTCGCAGAGTGTCTTGGTTTCCCTTCTGTTATACGATCGCTGTGCTCTGCCGACTACGCAGAATGCAAATGAGTCGGTTTTTATGGCCAACTGCCGAATTTAAGAATTTAAACCTTTTTCTCATCTCATGTCATATTTTATTTTACACTTCTGATATGCGGTGGTAATGATTTTGGATATTTTTATGGGCCACGATTACATTTACAACTATAAAGTACATAACTGGTAACCTGAACCATCAAGTAAATTTTTAATTCCTTGTTACTAGCTGATCCGGCAAACTTTGTGACATTTTTTCTTACCTCTCAAACCTGCTCTGAACTTACACAACTAATTTAAAACCAAAATCACCAAAGTCTAATACATGAATCAACGCTCTATCCACCATCTAACGGTCCAGTCGTATTCGACTTTTAGCGAGAGTTGCGAACAGCAATTGATTTTTATAGATATTATTTAAATTTTATTATATGTAAATTGAATAAATCTGTAATAACATGTATTAGGTTACTTTTTCTTTAAACCCAAACAGAAACTCTAACTTTACTGTGCCCTAAAGACATAATATGCAAATACATATTCATCAATAAAAAAAAAAAAATCTCACAAAGCTGATATGACGTTTTTAAATGTATAGCCAACAGCACATCAAGCTACACCAGACTCTAATAGAATTTAAATCTTATAACTTGACAATAAAGTCTGTATCCGCACAATGCTTTAATCTAGTTACGTCTCTTGAGTTCCAGTTACTCCGTACTGTTCGTACCGTCACCAACTCGTTTGTGTCAACGTTTTTACCTGACGCTAATGTGACGGGCTGTAAGGCATGGGAGATTAGCGATATATGATATTGGTATTAATTAAAATAATGACATATTACTTAGTATCATTATAGTCATTATATTTGTTTGTGGGTGGTTTTCTATTAGAAATGTATTATGTAATTACTGTGCTACGAAGATGTAATAGCTAAGCTGTGAAACTATGTAACCATTTCCACTGATACTTAGCTATGTAGTTGTGCGAGGAAGATGCGCAGCTCGAGTATGCGATATATCGATAGTAGGGAAGCCATCCATAGTACGCATCTTTCCATATAAAAACATAACTCAGCTGAGTCCGTTTCCACCAGTGCTAAGCTGTACCGATGAATTTGGTTGGTGGAAGCTAAACGCATCCACATCTCTTAAGCTTGTAATACCAACTGACTAGATGCTTTAATATTGTCATGTAGTATGTTACCGTGTCCTAATTGGGTTTAATGTTGAAACCCATCTTATAAAGACCAGTCTCATTTTACATGCAAAGTGTAAACAATTTCGTCAAAACAATTTGATTTCAATACACCACCCTTTCCACGTACCACAGCAGTGTGTACGGTCACTGTGTGAGAGTGATCGAGTGACGAGTGACGTGCAAATAGTTGGCCGGCGACTTGATGGACGGTTTCATTAATCAACGACTTGATTGACGCCTGACTGACCTGACTGACCCACGCTGACGACAACCAAATTTGTTTTCTATTGTTATGTATAGATTTTTTGTGTTTGAGAGTCGTTTGATTGGGATTAACAGTTTGTTTTTTTTAATTATCAGATTTTTCTTATAATAAAATCCAAATAATTTAAAAACAAAACCTATTGTAAAATCGCTTCCGAAACTTGGAACATATTCGTGTCCATCCGAGAAACAATGCAGGCACATTACAAATCATAAATAAGATAGATATTGGTTTTTTCCATCATTACATTGATTACTGATTGTAAATCTGGTTTATATAATGAAACGTAAATTAAAACAATGTGTAAAAATCGCTGCCGCTTGTAACTGACACTCGTTCCCGGACATGAGACAAGTAAATCGCGGGCAATTTGCCGCATGATCCTGAGTACGGCGCAACATCTCCGGGGACGCGCTGCGTATACTTCACATTAAACGTGGCTTTATTAACGATGCCAAGCAAATATTGTGTCGGAATATAGGTATTTTGTTTTATGGTATGTGTAGTTAAAGGTTATACACAATCAGTGGGATTAATTGTGATGATATTAATGAGAAATTACTTCATCTAAGTTATTCTTATGATAATGTATTGATATAATTTAAGAAAAGTAATGGTTTCTTTTTGTCTTTTCCTTAAAGTATTTCCTTTCTTACCTCCCTTTTTATTTCCTATTCATTAAGGAAAAAGGTTAAGAATTTGATTTACATATCCCTTTGTTTAGATTTTTTTACGAATCGTATCGTTGATCAATTTATGTTTCCATGAAGTGACTCGACGAGTGACGATATCTCAAGCCACAGAATATTGTAAGCAAACGAAATCATCTTTTTAATATTTAAAAAGCACAAAACAATATCAAACCACAATAAACATGTCACTAAACATTCCACAAATAATATTTATCCAGCAATCTAGAAGTTAATTCAATAGTACGTAAAGAAAACATCCCACTGCTACAAACGGCTGATCCTAAGCAGACAGGCAATTTACGCCAATCTTAATAAACCGAGCGCTTTTAGTTTTTTCTCTGACACTAACCGGCACTGAGTGTAACTGAGTGAGCGTGCAAATGATGGCCACCTGACAAGTCCACAGAAAAAATACCGAGCCGACAAGTCCACAGAAAAAAATATTTAAAAAAGTCTGCGACTAAAATTGTGACTATGATCATTAATTTTCTTATTATTCCATTTGAGTGAATGTTTTAGAATAGAGAGGCTTAGTTTTTTAGGTTTTTGTGATTGAGATAGTTAGGTTAGTTAATGGTAGCCTAATTTAGGCTAAAGACTGACAATTTTTACGGTCGAGAATTACTTTATTTTCTGTTAAATAATTTTGACAGCTGAAAAACTGATAGAAATTAATCAAGTTTTAACGAAGTATGTCAGCAGTAGCTTCTGCAGTTTGCATTAAACACATATATACACAAATAAGTGAAAACTTTACAAGTTGCAGTGACATAATGTAGACAGCATGCAGTTTGTAACTTCACAAACAACTTGCCAGTACTAGGGAACTATGTTCCTAGCACAAACACGGTCGTATGTCAAGAATGGTGTGTTGTAGTTCAGTTACATAATGACACGGCTTATAGTTCCCGAAAAGGGTAGGCAGAGGTGCATATATAATGTAACTCTCAGTTTTCATTAGTAATTTCGTGAATCCCATATGACAGTGTGACTTATCTTTAAAAAAACGGAAAAATACAGCAATAGTACTCGAGAATTTCGGTTAAACAGTAACATTTATATTTCAATTTTTTATCGTATGGTAAACGAGTAGACGGATCACATGAAGGTAAGCAATCGCCACCACCCATGGTCACCCGAATCACCAGACGTTGAAAATGCGTTGCCGGCCTTTTGGTGGTTAGGACTTACTTGGGGATTCTTAGATTGGGAAGGTGGATAATTGGGCCTCCGGTAACTGACTCATACAACGCAAGCATTGTATCACGTCGGTTTTCTGTTCAGCCGTGGTATCACCCCGGTTGAGCCGGCCCATTCGTGCCGAAGCATGGCTCTCCCACACTTTCAATCATCTGATTGCATGCTATGTACTGAAATATCTTCCTTCAGTACACATTCATTTTGACTGGTTCTACTCTTTCCAATCAAATTCAGTATGTTTACTAAAGGCTTGAAAAGCGATGGGCACGCATCAATGTTTTCAATTTTTTTTTATATATCATATGTTTTGGTTTGAGCCTTTATATTGGACTGTTGGTTTGATTGACATATACGATTATTCTGGATTCGATTTCATGATGTCTGATTTCTATATTATTTCCACTACAGAAGTATTTCTCTTTCTGTGATCTATATTGCTTCAAACGTATATATGATATTTCGAAATAATTATTGAATTTTCTAGATGTACTACTCTATTTTATTCTTATAATATTTCAATATTTTTAATAAATAATACTTTGCTAGCAAACTTCCAAATCTCATAGCAATAAACAATCAAATCCTCAATAACATTTGATATCAAGTGCAAGTTAAACCTCGTTACATTATACAATGTGATAGGGGCGAGACTTCTAACCCGTTAAGGCTGAATACTACATCTAATTTTAACGACAAAAGTCCTGGGTCGAAGGGGTCGAATCCCCTCCCCCTAAAAATTATGGCCATTTTAATATTTTTTTTACTTTTTTTGATATCAAAGGTTGTACGCGTCGTAGAAACAAAAAAAAGACGACAAACGGTAGCTAATAACCTTGGCTAACTAATTCATTACTTTTTTCATATGTTTGATAATGTTTTGGTGAGAAAAAAAATAATTTGTGAATTATTCTTACCGAAAAAATCACTATTTTCCTATTTTTTCAATTAGGGGTTCAACCCCCCATATTATTTTTTTTGTCGATAAAATTAGATGTAGTACTCAGCCTTAACGGGTTAGAAGTCCCACGCCTATCACATTGTATACACACCCGGGTATCTACCCCGAACCCTTTTAGATCATATTTTATCAAATCACCGAAGTACTTAGCAAATAAGACGATCCCTAATCCTAATAATAGAGGCCCACTTTTCTTCCGTTAGCGAAAAAGTGATACACAAGCACAAACAAGCAAGTTTTGGTTAATGGAATTTCAATTCTATTGTTTTGTGATAAAGTTGTTAATAAAAAGAAAGATAGGTGTACCTTCATGTGCGTTACCACCCCAAATAAGTATTTTCTGTTAATGGAATTTCAACTCTACATTCTTGTAACAAAGTCGATAATAAAAGGATGATAGGTATATCTTCATGTGCGTCCGTACATTGAACTTAAAGGTACTGTACCTTATTGTTGATTGAAAAACTGTTTGTTAAGACATTACGCGGCTTTTTTGTTGAATTTCATGAATATTGAGTGCCGCCTGAAACTCTTGGAAGTTGGGAAACGTTTTTATATAACCATTATAAAGGTTCTTCTCTTCCTTCCTACAAATTAAATCGTTCAGTTTAACAAATTGCCCGCTGTAGTCCCTTTTTTCCTAAATAATGACCTAATGATTAAAGCTTCATTTATACATACATACAAACATACATAACTTCACGCCTGTCTCCCATGGGGATAGGCAGAGACAATGCAACGCCAATTGCCACGGTTCTTACACACTTCTTTAGCTTCATCAACAGTCATCTTTTCATGCATGCTTGTCGGTTAAAGGTACTTTTAATTTGGCCCTTTTTTAATATATGGCCAATCTGGTCGCTATATGTCCTTATAGTTCATTTAATGTGTTAATGGTCGTTTCAGCAACTAACAGTTTCCAGTTTTTAGTCAAAACGTGACTTAGCGAGAGGGTAGCACCTAAACCAACCTCTTACATATTTAGGTGTGACTTACTTAACTTATAAGTTAATAAAAACCAAATTGTCATTAAGCGATACCTATTTTAGTCTTAAACCATATATGGAAGTAATTTGATTAATTTCCATTAAATACTTGATATCTATCATGCAATAAAGCAATTGATTACTCGTACTTCCAGATTACATTAACCGGTGGAACGAGCCGGAATAGTACCGGATGTGTAGTTGTCCGGGCCGGTGAGCCGCGTGTGACGTCATCAACGGGTCGCGGACGGCTCATTACGGGTGGACGGTTGATTGATTCGTAATTACATGCGGTTTGTTATTTAGTTAGATGAATAGTGTGGTTTTGTTATTGTGGTCTGGGTTTAATTACATTTCTAGTTTTATTCAATGAAATTATACTTAGATTTAGATTTCAGCCATGATCGTCCCACTGCAGGGCAAAGGCCTCCCTACCTTCCTTCCACTCCTCTCTGTTTAAATTATACTTATTAAATATATTTTCTATAGTAATAAGTTAATGTAAGACTTGAGTATAACTCACGTACATTACATAAGAGTACATTGTTATTAAATAGAAATGATGTTAGACTATGTTAAACCCTTGTATTATATGACTTATACAATGGTAATTTTACAAAGACGCCTCTCTGTGTGTTCCTAGACACAATATTTAGCTGAAGTGTTTTTAACACACGAAATTAAAAACTCATACAAAGAATTTCGAACTAAAGTATACAACCAAAGGTGACCAAAATACGACACGTTTTCAAACAACTACACAAATAAGGAAGTTGTCAACAAAAAGAATCGATCTATCATCCCGACGCCAACGTTTACCTAAACCAAGAGCTCCCGAAATAATAACATTACCATAATTTATCATAACAACAACACACGTGACGTAATACCCTCACGTTAGTAAATAGTTCCAGTATATAAGCCGTAGAGCCTCCAATTGATTGATCGACTCAGATTATACGAAGTGACAAATAGATTTACTATATTTTTCATTGATAAATTGAAATGGACTGTCGCTTGTACTTTCTATTTACCTTTCATAGTACTACGGAATGTTTACAAATACTGATGACAAATTCTATTTATGGAAAAATCAATGACAATGAAATAAATTGTTCGTAGTCATTCGTAGCTTTTTCGTAGCATCCGCGTAGTAACCGTAGCAGTTACGTAGCACTCGTAGCGAATGCGTAGTACAAACGATTGTTGGAGTGCTAAAACCAATTTGTATTCGAAATTGTTTTCGTGAAAATTTTCCGCGCCTTCTCTCAAGGTTATTTCAGAAGTTTTCTGAAAACTTCTCCAGTTGAAGTACTTTTTATAAGAGTTATTGAACGACTTATAAGGATATTTTAACCACTCAACACATTTTTAATGGATTTCATCGTTAACAGAAAGCAGATTTTCATTTCATTTTCTATATAAAAGTGGACATAAACCTGACTAACAAGTAAGTGCCGGTAAGTCGAATTTACATAAGCACATTGTATGTTTCCTTCGCAAAATAATGATATATTTACATAGTCTACCTTTAAGGACACAGTGAGGGTGTTGGTAAACTTCTTAGGGATAGTAATTGTATGTAAAGTGGAACAAACCGGAGGTTGAAGGGATATGTTGATATTGACTCTCTGACCATCAGTATCGTGTTATAAGTCAGTATTTTTTTAAACGTTGCCCCATAATGGGATGTCCCCCTGTATCGTGGGTGCATTTACAAGCATACAAGTTCACATGCACATGACACACGAATCCGAAACAACAATTTGTGGATCACACAAAGAGTTGCTCCGTGCGGGAATCGAACCGGCTACACGTTACGCGGAAGCCGGTAGCCCAGCCAACGCGCCAAATGTACAGTCAAAGTTTTGCGATCAGCTCCCTGGTACCCGTTCCCTGCCATCAGCTCTCTGCTATTAGTCGCCTACTGTCACCTCAATGTAGTCAGTCACGTGCCCTAAATCTTACTGTCATTCTTCTGTCATCAGCCTCTATTATCAGTAGTCTTTGCCTTGCCGTTAGTCCCTTGCTGTTTGTAAACCTTATTCCCCTCCCATCATTCCCCAAGCGTCACTTCCCTGGCACTAGTCCTCTCTCCTCTATCCTCGGCCACCGGACACTGAGTATCTAAATATACAGAGATCGATATCTCGTTCCATAAGGTACAATGTAATAGTACATGCTGGCCGTGGCCACTTGATTTGATTTACTCGGGAATGGAACCCTGTAATGTCTTATTTGTGACAATGTTTTCGTGTCTGTTTGTGTGTTTGTAGCACAAACGTAATGGAGTCGGTGCTGGGGGAAATGTTACAAAGTATGTTTCTTGTTGCTTGTGATTGAATAACACAATGTAACATGCGTGCCTTTAGAGAACTTGTTTAATTAAAATCCAAAATTAAATTATTTATGGCAATAGGCTCACCATCTACATGGGACTTACAACATAAATTGTGAAAAGTGGGTTTACATTGTACAGTGGCATTGCATGCCATAATGTGCATCTCTGCCTGCCCCATCGGGGATTAAAGGCGTGACGATATGTATGAAAAATTTAATTTCTTTAGCAGTTAATAACATTATTTAATTCTTAATATTGTCTAATAGAACCCGTAGTTGTGTTTAACAGCACAATAATGAATAGTTAATGATTATAGTTCTAAAAATATATTGAAATCTAGTTCAGTACTATTATTAAGATGCCAATAACGACCTCTGTCTATGAATTTTGTACGAAATAGTGTGTATCGTGACGTCATGGTATTTACGTCAGCTAGCACACTGAATAATAGAACTCAATCAGTCATGGAAGATATAACCTATACTTATGTCTTTCTGTTACATATTTATTTATTGTCAATCAACGTCCTCGCTGTCTCTAACAGTCGCGCCCCGCCCTTACACACGTCTTACTTAGATTTTGTAATGTCTTACTTTGTCAACAAATTGCTGCAATTTAGTTCATCGTAGCTTGATTTAAATAATACTGACGTATTACACAATTAACTTACAAGTTCCTAATACATTCTACCTTCACTTTGCCTTGCAAAATGTCGCTGTCTCTGATAGTTACACCCCACACCAAAACACGGTTTACTTACTTTAAATACCGCTACACAAATACGATATACGTGAAAAAATATTGTAATAGGAGAAATTTTTTACATAATTAACATAGTATGTGTAGTTCCTAACCATCACTATAAGATGAAAGAAAGAAAGCAATACTTTTATTTGGTGTTGGTATAATTGCCAAGACGTAATAAATAAATATACAGTGAATCAATTTATAGAATATAATAAATGTGTAGAAAATATAAAACTAACAAACATGTAAAGTAACAAAAGAAACACAGAAGAAAAGAGACAAAAACAATAATAAAATAATTATAAAACAATGACCACACTAGGCAGGGTTACCAACTCAGCAAAAGTTAGACGCATAGCACCCAACACTGATTTTCAGTCGGCACCCCTGCAATGACGTGTCGCTGTCTCTAGCAGTCGCGCCCCGCCCCAACACACGTCTCGCCTAGATCGTGTACCGTCTCACTTTGTCAGCATAATGCTGCAACTTGTTAAGTCGTTAACCTGAGCCTGAGCTGTTACACTGTACCTGATTTAAATGTAACTTTATATAATTTGTAGTCTGTGGGTAAGTGTGTTAGTGATTTTACGTGGACATGTGCAAATGAACATTGAAATGTGTCTGTTTTTGTAAGGTACGGATACCAAAAGAAAGTTAAGTAGTAAGTAAGTTGTATGATTCTGTTATCAAAAATAATTTTCTTGAATTAAAACCTTTGAGTTTTCCAAATGCCGTTTTGAAATGAAATATATTGAATACTAACTTCTGCGACTTCGCTCGCGTTCTCGTGGGATAAAAAGTAGCCTGTGTGTTATTATAAACCATAATTCACCTCTGATCCAAATTTCTTCCCGATTCTTTCAGCCGTTTTGACATTACGTTTGAACACACAAATATTCGCATTTATAATATTAATAGGATTAGTAAGATGTTATAAAGTTGGTAGATATGTATTCTTTTTTTCTAGAAAAATTTAAAAGTAAATAAAAAATAAAATACACGAAATCATTTTCAGAATTTTATAAAAACACTTTAGAAATGCTCGTGTTGACAGCGTAATTTGAAATAACAATATTTCACAGTTTCGTAAATATTTAAAATGCAATATCATCTAGACGAGAACAAGCTACCAAGTAAAATAGAAAAACAATATTTAAACAAAGTTGTAAAAGAAGTTACGTTTATCGAATGTAACAAGGAGAGAAATCTTGTGTGCTTTCTTTTAGCAAATATGTTTGTTTCATATTGAAAAGCATAATTATTTAGATGTGGAAGCTATCCCTAGTCCTCACATCACAACGGCAGCCTATAAGTGGCCATTGCTGATCAAAGGCCTCTTCTTGCACGAAGAAGGTTTGACATCTGGTTGTAGTTTACGGTACAGAACCTCAGCTTTGCATAACTTATTTTTTCGTGAAAACATAGCCAAAATCAAAGTCAAATCATTTATTTCAATCCTTAATTAGGTAATTTTGAAACGTTAAATTAAATTGTCCGTCAGTCAGTCTGTCAGTGAAACTAGGTGCTCATTCTGAAGTGTAGTTTCGAATGGAGAAGAACGAGAAAAAAACTCCATCGTTACTCTTTAAAAAATATGAATATTCTATTGCAAGACACGCACAAATAATTTTATTAATATTCTCCAGTGCAACTTTTTTGAAACAATGTTATTAGTTCACAAATAATTTCTAATGTCCACATCATTATTGTTTTAAAAACTCACTAAGTAACCAACCCAAAGTCTCCCTTTACTTAATTGATACCTAGTACTTAACCTTCCCCTAATGAAGTCGATCTCTTCAATTACCAAAACGTTGCTCAGTCCGTATCTAGGCTACCTACGTTAATCTAGATTGATGGATGTGTCCCCGCTTATCGGCGAGACAGATGTTCGATTCCCGGCTGAGTCAATCAATCTATTAAGCCTATCACTCCATTGTCGGGGCTGAGCTGAGGAATGCTCTGTTAATCGTCCGGTGGAAGGTGAAGTGGTTATCTCGGCGATTGATTTTAGACTCTTGTTTATTGGTTTTAGAATTGGGTTTGCAATGACAGTTTTGATGCCAAATGTCGTGGCTTGAAAAATATAATAATATGTAGCTAAATTATGTCTATTTGTGTGTTGTATATCTGGCCAGTGATAGAGAGAATGATGTTTCAGTAGTTTTAGTCAGATTTATTATGATACTCTAAAAACCTTTGCTTTTTTAGACCACTGACTGCAGTAGAGAAATACATTTATTACTTAAACTTTTCCTTAGTAACGATTTTGTTCCGAAAACAATTGCTAAGGACTGGGTGAAGTAACCATTAAATGACTCTGAGTACGGCAGTTAGATCTTAAAACGTAACCTTAAATTTTAACTTTGTGTAGTGTGTGTGATACCTCGCCCTAATAAGTAGCGTAAGTTCAAGTTAAGACTCTTGATTAAATGTATTCATTGCATTAACACGTCTCCTCATTTTGCTACCGAAGTCTCCACATAGCTACTGTATATCTTAACTGTTACTTAAATTACTGACACAACTTCAAAAGTAGTCAATACATCTTGTTGAAGGGCATCACAAAGTTCCACTACAGTCCACGCCGTCAGGTTTCGGTACACAGTTTATAAATTCGCTGACACACACACACACACACACACAACACACGGGGAAGCTTCCTACTTCCAGCTTCATGTGCTTCAACCGTGAGTGCAAAACTGCTGACTTAGTGCCGCGCAGTACTTTCTGTAGAGAGTAGCATATACGTGATTGGTATGACGTTGCAATTTCCACGTTGCAATTTGAAATCGTCCGTTATTAGAAAATGATAAGTAAAATCTAAAACTTGATTTGTTTTAAATAAAGTTCCTATATCACATCCAGACACACAAACTGGGGCCTTAGTCTGCTATTACAATTGTGTCAGAATGGTCGATCATTGAGCAGTGCAAGAGCTATACAACCTACATAGCTCCGTATGTTTTAGACAATACCTATTATATTGTCTGACCACGTAAAGATATGTTAAATATAGGACACCTTGCTCAGCAGCTACAATCATAATACCAGCCATGAAGTAAGTAGATATAACAGATAGTTTTAAAACGAAAATCTCAATAATCCTTAACCCAACCCCAGCAAGTCATACTGAACAGTTACCCCAACTTTATCTCGTAACGTTATGTAAATACATTCAACTTCGGAATCGCGGCTAAATATAACCAAAGGGCTTAAACCAAGTTTCTCGGAACATGTTCCAGTAAGCAGCCGACTCGTCTTCCCTCCGAGTTCCCTCACACTCGACCGACCTCTCCTCACTACTGAGTCGTTGGAGCGTGCACTCCCAATCTTGGCGTAATCCCGTTTACAATGATACACTGCCGAAATAGATACGAGTAGTAGATTTATTTGAATCCTTATCCAATAGAAGAACGTTTTCTGTATTTTTAAGTAATTTTAGCGACTTTCAGATGTTTTTTGACTTATTCGTGTAGTTTCAAGTCAGGCTCATATTTCTGACAATTGCGCGACACACGATGCGGCGAATGTCTCATGAAAGTTATAATATAAACTTCTAGATGGTAAGTGTTGCAAAGTGTTTGCAATGTTTGACTTACTTTATACATGATTAATTAATCAATATGCTTATATAATAATTAACTTTGCACGGAAACCTTAATCCCAAACTTAAATATAAATAAAGCTACACTAATGAGCCACTGCACTCACCAGCAGTTCATATTATAGAGAAACACAAATCTCAACATGCAACTAAATTACGAACACAAATAAAATACATAAAATTGCTTTGCAAAATTGTGTTCTATCTAAACACAAATACAACTTAAATTAACTTTATTTTAACACAAATCTCTGCCACAATCACAAATCACAATGTAATAAAAACAAAGTATTAATAACAGCATGTCTCACCGTCCGCGGTCCCTCGCTTCGTAACATCTAAGTAAGAACATTCCCCACTGATCCAAACTCTCGCCACTCCAAGCCGTAAAACTTTTACGATCCTCGGCGGTTGCAATTACTTTCTGTTATTTCATTCAGGAATCAGAATTTGACGTATGGCCGATATGTTCAGAAGGTAAACTCGTCAGTCTATGGAGATGTTTAGTTGTATATTTCCAGAAGTACCACAATATTTTTTTGTGTTGGAAAAATATATTTAAATTAGATTAGATTTTTGTGTTTTCGGGTTATTTACCTAAAACCTCATGAAAATCAGTCTAAAATACTACTCTTAAGACGGCATCAAAATCGGTTCATTCATACACGAGATGATCGCAAACATACATATAGGTCAAACATGGAACCTCCCCTTTTTTGAAGTCCGTTAAAAACACGTTTAACAACATCAATGGCTTACGTTTCTAATCTCAAATTTCTGTCAAAAATCTTCAAAAGATATTCGTATTACAATTTCCGCTGTGAAATGTTTCGGTTCGAACATTTACATTACGTCATCGCGTCACGGCAATCGAGAAATAATAATATACAATGTACATATACTCCTGTATATAAGATATATATTTGAGAAGAAAACAAAAAGTATTTCGTGCAAGATTTATTGACACAAAAAGGATGACATCGTGATCGCAGCCTCACTGCTGATCCGGGGTAAAATATTGCTTATTGCCTGCCTCCAGGCATTACCTGTATTCAATGATTTTATTGTCAACCCGGTTTCTCTTTATATACTTCTTTATATTTACTAACTAAACAATCACTGTTTACTCACGTAAATATATGAATTCTTTTTATATTTTCTTGAAAATAGTTATTTATTTTAGTTACTTGTCAATATTGTTTATGTAACTTGAATGTCAATATTTTAACATTTTTATGAGGGGTTTAAGCGACCTCTGAATGTGAGTTTCAGTGGAGCAAGCCCAGTGAGGGTTAATCCAAGACTCGGGCCGAAATCGAATTTGTTGCCCAATGTCTTGGAAGTTAAAGGATTTAGTGAATGATTTTGTTTCATTAAATAATGTTTTGATCTGTTGAACTGATGTGAAATGTCACACGATTTGCACATGATGCTTAAGATGAAATTAATTTCTAACCTGTGAATTAATTAATGATTAAGCATTTACAAAGACATTGAAATATACTAAACTACAAGTAGAACGTGACCGAGACGTGTAATTAAACTACACAAACTATTGACAAATAAATTAATATTTAGATGTCAATAACAAACAATTTCATTAAGCAATACACTTCACAAGCATAAATGAACTCTATACCCTATAATTTAAAGTCAAAAATGTCAAATTGGTTCAAAGATAATCTTGGGACTGTTAAACAAACGTGGCTAGAACAAGTCATGTGTCTCCATTTAAGGCTGGGTACACACCGCCCGGTCCTTTACTTGTAACAAGTTAATAGAGGGTGTTGTATGGTAATGGAGCGCTGGGGCTCTGTGTGTCCCACACCTTACAATGGACGCGGTCGACTGGATCAAAGGATCGTGTCTTTGTGCGGTGTTCTTGGTGGTGGAGGATAATGTCTTCAGTGGGAAGGTAGTATAATGGTCAGAATGAGGTACTGAATTGTTTAGCTATTGTTTTAAATGTTGTTTTTATAATGTCACTTTTCAACTGCGCTGTATTTTAAGTATTGGTGTCTGATAATGTCATCTAAAATTACATCACACTAATCTATACTTATATAATATTATAAAGCTGAAGAGTTTGTTTGTTTGATTGTTTGTTTGTTTGTTTGAACGCGCTAATCTCCGGAACTACTGGTCCGATTTGAATAATTATTTTTGTGTTGGATAGTCCATTTATCGAGGAAGGCTATAGGCTATAAAACATCACGCTATGACCAATAGGAGCCAAGCAGAGCGGGTAAAACCGCGCGGAAGTAGCTAGTACTATTATAAATGTGAAAGTTTCTTTGTTTGGATGTTTGTCCGTCAATCACGCTGAAACTACTGAACGGAGTTTAGTTAAATTTGGTATACAGAGAGAATGTGAGCTGAATTGGGTGATAGGATACTTTTTATCCCACAGGAACACGGGCGAAGCCGCTGGCAGAAGCTAGTTCATAATATAAGTGAATTTAATCGCAGGGCGGTAAATACCAGCACCTGAATATGCTTTTAATTATTGTCTTGTTTTCAGTTTTAGGGCGAGGCTGAGTAATCGCAGCTTTTAAATATTTGAATGACATTTCGATTCAATAGTAATAGTATCTACAAAGTACTTGTACAACAATGATAAATTAAGACCTAATCCTAGCAGACATGAGACCTAACATTGGAAGTCCTAGTTAACTTAAGTTGCTGTCACACACAAAACTTTCCCCGCAAGTTTCTCAACTTACGTATAGTCAGTCGTATATGTGTCCTAAGCTTCACTATCCTTACCGAATTACTAATCTAATGATTACTATTGTATTTCGTCTTATAAATAAGTGTAGTAGTTAGCCAATAATGTAGTTGTATAAGGCACACACATACAAATATACATATTATCTACCAGCTTCTGCCAGCGGCTTTACCAGCGTTCTCGTCAATAAAAATAAAAAGTATCCTATCATCCAATTCAGCTGATATCCTGTCTGTATACCGAATTCCATCAAAATTCGTTCAGTAGTTTGACGGACAAACATCCATACAAACAAATTTTCACATTTATAATATTGGTGTGATTATGTCAATGTTAATGTTGTAATAGATGGAAGGTATCATAGAATCTCCGGAGCAGATCTATCAAAGAATCCGGTGCCCCTTACAGGTGCTGAGAGTGACCACCGGGGAAGTTTTAGTGAGGTAAAAATCCCACACTCCCTAATCTTTTATCCCCAGAAAACGGATTTCTAAGGTTTCCCCCCGTCATCAAAAAAAAAGGTATCATAGAACCTTGGAGAACAGATCTTAGCGAAGATTTCAGTCGAGCGGACCCGCATTAATCATCAAATATTACGCAGTTATAATTAGTATTCACATATAGAGTATATGTACACAAAGCAACGGTAATAAGTATACACCCAACATAACTATAACTATGCAATACCTTTACATGTGTGGGTAATTTTATAATAATGTGCATAAAAACAAACGTAATAGCCAAACGCCTATTACGCACACATTGGTAAATACTATAATTTTTGTGTCGGTATACGTATTTTTATAATTTAATACATGGGTAAGATTAATAATATTTACAATCGATGATATCAATAAACATTTTCACTTGAACAGACGTAGTGCTCGTGGACGAGTGGTTAATGAACCGGTTTCAAACATCGTTTACGACAATGTGGGTTCGAATCTAGCCAAAAGTATTTATTTTCTTTATTTACTATGTTGTTTTTCTTTGTTTTGTTATGTTTTGTTTTTGTTTTCTGTATAATAAAATCAAAGTATGAATGAAACAGATTCTGAATAAAACAACATTATTTTTTATTGTAAATAATTTATTATTTATGTGTTATTATGTCCAATAAATAAAAAAACATGAAAAAATTGGATGAAAAAATATCGTGGTTCAATTATTTAATACAGACACGTTTAACATTCACAATCTATAGCAATTTAAATTAGGCTAATACGAGTGGTGAAATGAATCAACATGTTAAATGGAAAGAAATTATGACAAATTCCAACATCTTAACAATAACATCACTTCACCGTCTCCTTTAGACTTTCGATATTCCTAGTAATGGACAAAAAATCAAATTGCGATAACGTGTGTATGCAGTTATTATTAAAATTTGTTTTTGTTCACATTGCTAAACAATTATGAATGTTATGTCTGTATAAATAAGGTTTACAATTACTAAGTAAAACAAATTCAACTGATACTTATGATTCCACTAGTTAAAGTAATTCGTTCACTATAATCACACCTATTAGGCCGCACACATTTTTACACCATTTAATTTTACCTTTATCCAAATAATCAAATTTATATTTAGTAAAATTACGACATTATTTTCAAAATTAAGATCAAACTAGTAGATTGTAATTGGTTTTGTTTTATCGATGAGCTATTATAGATTTGTAATTGTTATGTTCAGCGCTGACTTGCTGCAACGTAAAACAGCAGAATGAAGGTGATATCACAGATTGCAGCATAGGCGCGCGTTGTTACGCGTGTGGAGAAGAAAGCATTGGAAGTAATCCGAATCAACCTTGCGTTCGGGCACAATGCCGTGGTGGCTAAACGAAGAATTCATCTCTGGATTTACTTATTTCACGTCGTTAGCGTGATTCTATATCTCATGTTTCCAGAATATCCATATCAGCCGACCCATAACTGCATTTCTTATTTCTCCTCTGTGGATACAAAATAAATGAGTCAATTATATAATAATCATTTGGTCTATATGATAAAAATAACTTTGTATATTTAGATACTTAGGTTGTTATAAATACACTTATAAATACATAACTTGAGTTAAATTAATTTATTTATAAACATAAAACTCTAATAATAGATAAGCATAAAAAGTGAAGAACAAAGAATAAAATTAAAATAGTAGGTAATTTGTATAGGTAAAGAATACTCACCAATATTCTTAATCGCCTTACAATATCAAATAATTTATATATTCTTTTTCCGCAAAACATCGACTATGTTATGTTTATATGTTTAACTTTAACTTTATATGGATAGATATAAATTAAGTTAAACACGACTATGAGTTGTGGATAATTATTAATAAATACTCGTAGACTGACAACTAAGAATACAAACTTTTTATCATGTGGGTTGTGTGAGAAAAATATTGCGGATTGTCGGTAGTTACTTCATAAACGGGCCAAATAAAATAACCTGAGAGTTCCGTGGTTGCCTCAAACATTGTAAATTTTTATTTAGATATTGAAACATTAGAAAATTTGCATTCAATAATGTTTAAAAAATGTTACAAAAAGAACGCGATGCTGGGATCGAACCGGCGTCTCGTCACTTTATCCGCAAGCGATAACCATTGCGCCATACGTGCAATGGAAGTGACAATCTAAATATCGTATCTCATTGAATAACATAAAAAACGATGAGAAGATATTATATTTATATGGGTATAATTTTTGTAACTCGATCGTTCCTTATTTGATTTATTCAATGTTTGTTACGTATTGTTTTTATTTTTACCCTTGTTTTTATTTATATTTCATTATTGAATTAATTCGTATACCCTCACGAAAATGATATTTAGTATAAGTGTATGCGTGATGAAACTGTGTGCGTAATAGGCGTTTGGCTATTACGTTTGTTTTTATGCACATTACTATAAAATTACCCACACATGTAAAGGTATTGCATAGCTATAGTTATGTTGGCTGTATACCGATTAATGTTGCTCGGTGTACATGTTTATTTACAAAACTGTTCTCAAATATTTGTATGTACTCAGTACAGTACCGCAGCAGCTTTGGTCTCTGACGTGAGTTATATATTCACAATACGACCATTGTATTCACTTGGAAACTTCATTTGTTTTCAACTGTTCACAGCTGTATACTTCAATGTCAGACCTTAATGCTTGTTCATAATTAAATATGTACATAAATATATGTACCTACTTATTAAATGTTTTGGAAAAATGACTTTTGATATTAATATCAGTTATGTTCTTTTCTAAAAGAATCTGCATGTATGTATGTTGCACCTCTGTCCGCCACTTCAGATATTTATATGTATGTAGTGTGACTTTTTTAAGGTGGGATAATCATCCAATGATTTCTACTGCCTTGGGCAAGGTGAGAGGGAGTATCAGACTCTTACTGACTACTCACCACCCCGTTCGTACTCCTATTTTTCGAGCCGGAGGCCTGGTAAATGGCCCTTAGGTAGTTCGCAGCTCAGGCATCAGCCCTACGAGGCCCCTGTGGTGGCCTGAAGGCTACAGAGCCTTCACACGTAAAACACCAAATCTTCCATAAAAATATTAATTTAAATAGAAACATTTAGTAATTTACACATGTTTAGCTTTCTAACTCATTGTTAAATAATTAACCAATTACCTGATTACCCAAACAATATCAATTACAGAAAGAATACCATAATATTCGAGCCACACAATAACACAAGCCTCCCAGCTGCGAATTGACACACATCGAGTAACACATCACCTTGCATCCCACGCCATTAATAAAACTAGCCGGGAATTAGGGCAGGGTGGCAATTAATCGTTAGGGGGGCCCCCTAACCCCCTCGATAGATTTATGGCACGAGGAGGCCTCGTTAAGGGACAGCTTCAGCCTTGGACAGCATGTTTATGGTAATCCATGGCTGCTAGTTATGTATCTGGTCACCGAAACAGCTGACACGTGTCATGTGAAGTAAGTTGGACTTTATTTTTTTTATGTTAGCGTTTGTTTTTCAATGTCGATCATTTTTTTTGACTTGTCGGTTGAGTGTCTAGCGTTATTTTTGATACCGACATTTATGACTAGCTTGATCACAGTATTATGTTGTTTTTTTCACTATTAGAAAAAATCATAGAACTATTCTTAACATTAAATTAAACATATATTGTTAACATTAAGTTAGATCATAATCGATGTAAAATAGAAATGAATTTTAACTTCTTTACTTTTTATCTAAAGTACCGATTGATGTTATTGACACATCCTACTTAGTCAGCAAACTTTGTTCACTTGGGTACGAAGCATGGGGAGAAGAGAGAGGTTACTGTGTTTGTGTGTCTCCTGTGGCCGACAGACAGGTTTTATGTCCAGATTTAGAGGTCAGGGCTCAGCTGCTGACTAGTAGCTACGTGAGGGTCATTATAAAGATATAGTATACAATCTATATCATATAGAGCTGAAGAACAAGCTTCATGGTGTGCTATTGAAAAGGTACGTGAAATGTTTGATATTTTTTTACTTTTCTTAAAAAAAAATGTGGCCCCTCTCTAGGATTTTCTCCTGTATCTGTATCGGGTGCGTTTACAAATATACAAGTTTACATACACATGACGCTCGGACCGAGAAGAACAATTTTTGGATCACACAAATTATTGTTCCAAGTTGGAATCAAATTCGCCACATGTTGCGTGGTAGCCCTGCTATCGCGCCAACCGTGCAATCGAGTCAAGTAATATTAGTACATAACAACAAAATAATACAACGGAGTAAAAATAACTATAGATTTTAATGGACGTCGTTCACACTCTACCTGTAATATTCTAATTTTCACGCTTACTATTCTCGATTCTAAACTTTAATTTTACCTGAGTGCTACTATTTTCAGCACTTGAGCTCACTGAGCTGAAATATTCAGGATTCAGAGTGAAGTCTAAGTGCCATCCTGCCGTCAAAGGCACGTGAAGTAGCCTGGAGTGCAGCGGATTAAAACTGTAATAAAAAGGTCGCGCGAGGAGGCTGCACTACTCGTGTTGCAGTACTTACTGAAATTCAGCTGAGAAATAGTACTATAGTTTTTGTTAAGATTAGATTTTTTAATGTCACTTAATGAAAAGTCTTGAAAATCTTGTCTAAATCAGCCTTTTAGTTTATAAAGCCTTCCTTTTACATTGTTGTAGATAATCAGTAAAATATGTCAATAAAATTAAACCTAAACCTAAAGACACCAGAGATATGTAGTTAAGAAACTATAGTACTTTTAACTTTAGGTGTGGGAGAGCCATACTTTGGCACGAATGGGCCGGTTGCGTTGTGTGAGTGCGGTTACCGGAGGTTCAATTACCCACCTTTTCAATCTTCCCAATCCCTGATTCCCCAACAACCCTTAATTCCTAACCCCGAAAAGGCTTATTACGCACTCGTAACGCCTCTGGCGTTTCGGGTGTACATGGGCGGTGGCGATTGCTTATCATCAGGTTTGCGATGCCGTGTAGGCACGTTCACTTTATCACTCTTCCTAAACGTCCAACTCGTCCAAGATAAACTAATTTCAATTGTCAACCGTTTACTACATAATATAGCGAGTTACGAGGCTACCACGCTTCACGACACCATCGTAAACCGGCACCGACAGACAATAAAGCAGTCGCCTTCATGAAACACTAACATTCTTCATTACAGTTTCATAGAACTGAAATAAATGCCAGGCGACGTTTAATTAACTCACCTTTATACTCACTTTATATAATAAATAGTTTACGAGCCGACATTTTGACGTGTTCCCTAATAAATAAGTGACAGCCTGTCGCCATGACGACCAGCTTTATAGCGGAGTTGTAAAGGATGGTGAGATCGTTAGATAACGAGACTGTGACTATTGGAGTAACGAAGTAACAGTTTCTACTAGGCGGCTTTGGTCACGTTACTGGCCTTAACAAGTAGCCTATGTAGTGTTATAGATTATAAATCTATCCCGGTGCCAACTTTAATCCACGTTTCAACAAGTAGTTGTCGCGTGACAAAGTACCGACACAAAGTTTCGTGTCTTACTTGTAATATTGTTAACATAAGGACTACGTTTATTCCAGTCTCTATCTCTTGGCTGTTCTCCAAGTAGGTCTAATAATTTGCATAAGCTGCCTGTAATTAGTCCAATACCATAGATATAAAGCCGATTGGACTTGCAAACGAAGAGCTACGCGACATAGCATAATGAAGCTACGCGATCGTAGCCCGTAGCCCGTAGCGCTACGAATCTCTCGTAGTGCTACGAAAGAAAGCTCGTAGCGCTGTAGCTCATTAATGCAAATAGTTTGTAAGATGTTTTTATCTATTTAAAATTTGTTTTGGAATATTTTAAAATGTTTTACACGTATCTGAGCTCTTTGTAATGTGTACTAAAGTTTAATAGAATGCTTAACTGGTGATTTTTGCACCTTGAATGAATAAGTAAGGCATAAATCCTTGAATAAAGTAAAGGTCATCCGATTTCTTATATGTCTGTCTTATTTATCATCAAGTCCTCTATTTACCTTGTAATATACATAGGTAAGTATCAACTTAATACTTCAGTATAACCTAGTGTACTTATACTTGTTTTAAATAACTCCCAAAAACACCTAAACTCCCAACACAAACATTTAATCAAACAAACAAAGACAAATTCAGAAACTCTAGAACAATAGCCACAGGTGTTACAGCACGGTGTGACGGGCGGCCGGGGCGCCGTGACACCGTGGCGCGCGGCATTGTGCTCTAAATACTCTATTACGGCGCATTATACGGTGTGACGGTGACAAAGTGAGGCGGACTCGTTACTCGGTTGCTTTTGTGACCATTCCAGTGTGAGCTATGGTGGGGCACGTGACTTTGCTCGTGTATTTCATGTTTATGGGGGGAATTTTGGGAGTACATGTCTATTATATGTAGTAGTAATTTCATGTAATTTCACATATCTTTGTTTGGTGTACGATAGAGATAATGGTGTTAGTATTCTCGACTTTAATTTCAACCAGTGAATATAAATTGACATATTTTTTTATTATCTCCAGTTCTCTTTTACTTTTAAATGTAACGGTTGCATGTTTAACGTGTAGCGGGTTCGATTTCAGCACGGAGCCACTCTTTGTGTGATCTACAAATTGTTGTTTCGGGTCATAATTTTATTAATATTGAATAGTAAACACAATATAAAATTTCTAAATACTTGTACCCACATAACGTAATCTATTGTTAAAGTTATCGATTATATTTCTAAACCGAGTAGTTAGGCGAGTAATCGAGTCAGAATATTTACATAAACGTCGACAAACTCGATTACTTGTTCAACTGTATGGAAGAGTCGTCTGAAGTCTTCGGAGTAATGTCTTCTGACAAGAAATTACAGGATAAAAAGAATAAAATGGCTAAATATTACTGTTGTTGCCTAGCAACGCTTTATATTGATGTTCCAAGTGATTTTCCAGATTGATATTACTGAAATATTCCTAAATTGAAATCGTTTCGTCTCCTAGTAGGTAATAATTTGTATTTTATTTTATGAAAAGAAATATTTTGAAGGCTAAACTAAACTGTCGATTATTTGCTTTGATTTTTATTCAAATATTTACATGAAAGAGGACTTAAAAAAATTGAGAAAGAAAAAAATCTGTCGATTAAGCAAAAACCCAAAACGTCAAGTTACTTTGTCGCATTAGAAATAATTATATACTTAGTACTGGCAACACAGTGGCTAGCATCTTACCCAATCCCATTTATCAATTCCTATTGATTACATTTTCAACGTTATATCAAAGCATTAAAGTTAAGAGTGTAATAAAGAAATCTGACAGAAAAGTGTAGGTTGACCTGCTGGTTACTGCACCAAAAGTAGGCAGTATGGCTCTGTTTACTTGTTTATACACATTTTTATAACACTAGTAGTAACAGAGTAAATTAACCACATAACACGGTGACACATTACCTCAAACGTGTTAATTAGCGCTGAGAAAATGTTTTTTTACATAGGCATGATGTTTGTTTAGCAAAATATCAGGTAACCACCTTACTTAACTGACTAACAGACAGACAGACTATTTTATATTTACTTTTACTTGTCTAAAAAGGACTTATTAAATTTTCGGTTTACATAAATGTCTCAACTTTTGACTATAATATACATACTTTCATAACCTCACGCATGTGTCCTATGGGGTAGATAGAGACTATGGAACGCCAATTGCTATGATTCTTACGTACCTCTTTTGCCCTTTAATATATTGCCAGTCTGGTCGATATATTTAGTTATGAATGATGTATGAGAAAATTTTAAAGGAGCTTGTAAAGATGAGTCAATGGGTTAGGGAGCGAAGTAAACTCCATAATTCTCAATTGTATACTATCAAAAAGAATATCAAACAAAACTAGAAAATATTGCATGACTTGAGAATTAAAAATAAAATCAAGGTATGAAAGAATTTTACAAAAATGAATACGAGTTCTCTCATAAATAAATTCTATAAATATTCTTACTTAAGGATATTAAATATACGTCACAGGAATAGAAATAAAAAGAGCGTACGTATCATAATGTTTAAACAGGATTCGCTCCAGTAAACATGTTTGAATGCGCGCCATTTTCTATAGAAATGATTTGGACGCAAACCGTATTACGATCGGGGAAAATAAAAATAATAATAATTGGCTCCGAGGAACACGAGCTCAAGGAATCAAGCTGTATTTTATTTCGATCCGGAACCATTTGGAAGATGGGAAATATAAAATATTGTATTTATGTAATCAAAGTACTTAAATGTGAAAGGTTAATGTATTAAATAAATTAGAGTTAAGTAAAATATGAATATCAAAGATTGAAATTGGAATTGATACTTTTTCTGTGACATTTCATAATTTAGTTAAGTAATGTAAAAATCTGAAGAAGATATAGTAGACTGATTCTGACCTGTAGATTATTTACTTTATTGACTTATTCTATTAATGCATACAGCTGTTCTATTTTACGCCTCTATTTAAGTAGTCGAGGGAAAAAGAATAAGAGTCGTCTTTTTTGTTATTTTCGTACAAATCGTTTTTAGTAGCCTGAGGTAAGTAGACTCCATTGCTTAAATTCCCCTGTAGCATGAAACACTGGGCTAAGTATCTGAAACTCGAAAATTAATTCTTTGACATAACCCAATAGAGTCCAAAACGACAAACAAATACCAAGAAAGAATGCTATTCCATTCATCAACCACATCTACATCACTATAATGCACTGACACAACACTGTCCTCCCCCCCTCCCCGTCACAGTAACCTCACACTCAGTTTGTATAGCGCTGTAATTACTGCATTAATTGGCTTAGATGCACATTGCGGCCTGCGCCCGTTGTTCTGTCTGCAACTGCAGATGACAGCTGCTGATGCACTCGTGCGGTAGTAGGGGATTTGCATTTACATGGTAGAATACTAGGTTTGGGTAATTATCTTGTTTAAGATATAATTATTATAAGACAAATTACTTAGTAAATAATTGCAGTAAATGAATGTATAAGTTTTAATGCCCGGAGGTTTAGAACGCCCGCTTCTCATTCATGAGGATGCGGATTCGAAACCTGCCAACGGTAAGTAATAGTGATAAGATAAATGTAGTTTCTAAGATTATTTAGACATCACCAACAAATGGTGAAGGAGAACATCGCAAGGAAATCTAGGCTTATAATTTCTAGTTATAAGTTTAAAATCGCTAACCCGCATTGAATAAGTGTAATGAATAACACTCAAACCTACTCGGTCAGAGTAGGTTTGAGTGTGGGCTGTTGATGTGATGTGAAGTGCAGCAATAAAGTAGCATGGTTGGCGTAGCACTGCTGTGTCGTGAGTTTGATTATCGCACAGAAAAACTATGTGTGTGATCTACAAATTATTATTCTGGTCTGTGTGTGATGTGAATATGAATTCAGATTTACAAAACCATCAACAAATCAGAAAGTAATGAGAATGATATATTTAGTGAACCATCAACTGATCACGCTTATGTATGTTATGGTTTCGATTGATTATTATATGAATTACTGAACTCAATCTTCAGTTGTTCACATTCAACCACTGCTTAACTAGAATAAACCGCAAACTAATCAATATTTACAATTAATCCCAATACATATACATACATAACATTAACTTAATCCACTCCACTAAGTTACACCTAAGTTGTAGCAAGCATAATAAAACCATGATTTAAGTTAACGGTATGTATAAAGTACATAAGCCGTGCTTAAGTTAAGTAATCACTTCAAGTTATACTGCAAAGTGCGGGTAACCTTTACTTGGAACCTTTAGTGTTTTGCCAATAAAAATAAACGATAAAATCTGTACTTAAACTTAGGATACCTAATACCTATGTATGTACTAAACATCTAGGTATATAAGTATGTATATAGCTACTGAAACTCTTCAAATTGGTTGTGTGTTCAAGTATTAGCTTTTTGAAGGTGTACTTAGTGAAAATTATTTATACTTTTTATATGAAATGAACAGTAAAACATATTGAAAGGCTGGCAAAAGTAATTTAAATTACGAGACACATTTTTATATGCATTTATTCAAGTCAATTTCTATAAAAATAATTCGTTTAAAAACATAATTGAAACGCTTCAACTTGTCAAACCGCTTTAAAAATTCACATAATCGAGTTATATGTATACGTCAATCAATTTTATATTCCCAGGAGTTATTATTTAACTATTGTTCATTCTAGATTATTTTTATTTTATAAAGCATACTTGCATTGCTATTATTTATTTCCCAAGATGGTAGGCAGATATGACACAAATAGTTACTCACAATACTCTCCTTAATTAAGTATAGTCTCGTGTAAAGGTTAGAAAAATTATATTGCCTTATACGATATACTAAACAAAACTCTATCCTATTCTAACTGAAAATCCATTTACCATTTTACGTGACCAGGTAATTGATCCCAAAATAATGTACTCATAATTTAATGTTACACCCACTTGCATTGTATTTAGTTCCACGTAATAGAGGCGAAGTTTATTGCCAAACACCGTGTAAAATCCCAGATTACTTGCATTTACTGATATTTTTTTCAAGCCCAAAAAAATCCAGTAATTTATTTACTCGGCCTGAGAATCGAACCCTTGCAATCAAATCCAACTACACAATTAAAGCCGTCAGTTCAATCTATACACAAATAAAATAAACAATACAGAACAAAAATACAATAATTTTCCATCACTGTCAGAATGTAACCTCATGGCTCATAGCTCATAGCTCGAGGTAACTCTGACCTTTGAGGGGCAATGACACTTGACAGGATAATTGCGTGGAAAGGGAATCAAACGAGGAACGTTTGTCGGAGGTAGGGTTGCTATTGTGATTGGTCAGATGTATTATGTGGCTTCTGACGTTTGTCGGTCGTTAATGTCGAATATACAGAATATTATTGGTGTTACTGTGACCTATTATTAGTATCTACATAATGGTTAATGATTGATTGTACATATTATTAAATAACAGTTTCTACCTACCAGTGGTTTTGCCCGCGATCTCGTGATAAAAAAGTATCTTATGTGTTATTATATAGACTATAATCTGCCCCTGCTTCAAATTTCATTTCGATCCCTTCAATCTTTTTTACGTGGTTTAGTAATAAATATTCCCACAAACACTTAAACTCACAAACTTCAGCTCCTACCCTATCTGTATATCAAATTTTATCAAAATCTGTTCAATAGTTTCGTTGTGGTTGACGGACAAACATCCAAACAAACAAACTTTCACATTTGTAATTTAGTGTGACGTGATGCAACATGAAACTTTAATAAGAAAATACCACGAGAACTTCGAAATCCAATCACGAATGTATGTGCATCAATTAAAAATTCTCATCCAATCAGCTTAAAGTAAAACAAACATTTGTAGAGCATTGTCTTATAGAACAAATAGTATTTAAATAAAACAAATTCCATTTCTAGCGATTGGTTATTGAGAGACGCTCGATCAAGATGGAATAAAAACAATAACTTTGGAGTGTTGTCTTAGCTAAGTAAAAGCAATTAACTCTAGGATTGTGATCTGAAGGTACCTATTGTGCAGCTGTGTATATTGCTATCTGAGATATAAGATTTAGAGAAAATCTGTCGAAATTATTGAATTAAATGTATTTTTTTATAGAAATTAAATCTATATAATATTATAAAGTGTGGAAGAGCCATGCTACGGCACGAATGGGCCGGCTCGACCGGAGTGATACCACGGCCTCACAGAAAACCGACGTGAAACAACGTTTGCGTTGTATTTCATTGTGTTGAGTAACCGGAGGCCCAATTACCGTCTTTCCCAATCTCCGACCCTTAAATTCCTAACCCCAAAACGCCGGCAAAGCACTGGTAACGCCTTTAGTGTTTCGGGTGTCCATGGGCGATGGCGATTGTTTACCATCAGGTGATCCGTCTGCTCTGTTATAAATTAAAAGTGAACTATAAATAGTACACTAACACACATTATTCACTTGGAGTTTGAAACAAAAGCTGCCTCGTATAAATAACCGAGTTTAAAGTCCGCCATTTTGTAAGAAAACTAATTTAAATTTAATAAAACTTCGGCCAGCGGTAGTGTTTGTCTACAACTCGATATTCTGTTAGTGCTGGCGCCAAGTGAATGGGGACTGAACGGGGAATCGATTTCTAATCACAGTGTGTGCTTACACCGTTCTTACTTATTGTTTACTAAATAAATAGTTACAATCACTGCACATACAAGTCCCATAGGGGGTGAGCCTATTGCCATATACTGGGCACAATTACAGACTCCGTGTTACTACTGAGAAATTTTCGAAAATCCAAAAAACTTCCAGTAATACTTTGATCAACCCGTGAATCGAACCCGAAACCCTTTGCCCAGCAGTCGCATTTGCGACCACTCGACCAACAAAGCAGTCTTAGTCAGAGACTAATTTGAATTTTACAAAGATATTCTGAGACACGTCTTGAAGTCGTATCAGCTGTTGTAGGTAAGCATCAATTTATTGTCAAACTGTTTAAATGTTAACAAGAAACAGCAGCCTGTCTAGAATTCCAAGCGAAGTACTACAATACGAGTAAACTATGGAATCGATGCTAGTTGCCAACAGCTGGCGCCACCTCCTCCACACCTCCACAGCTGCTGCCTCTACACTCCACACACGATACAAGCTCATGTTTTCACAAACAACACTCCTTGATTCTCATTTGTGTTGGAATTAATATCAATTTTGCTGCTGTGGTGGCTGGAGTTTAAGACGCCCGCTTCTCATGCATGAGGGCGTTCTTGCAAAGTGGAATAAAATTACAAAATTCAATAAAAAAAAAAAATATTTATTTATATCGTGTTGAACTAAAAGTTATCTCATGTATTGATTACTAGTATGTACCTATTATTTAATTACGAGTATATAGTATATAAACTAAAATAGCTACTTCTGCGCGGTTTCACCTGCTTTGCTCGGCTCCTTTTGATAATAGCGCGATGTTTTACAACCCTACTCGTCTGTCTCGTCTGTCTCGTCGTGTCTATCCATCAGCAAAAAAATTATATCGGAATTCAGTAGTTTCAGAGATTAGTCCACTCAAACAAACAAGTTTTATATCTTCATATACAATAGTATAAGATAAAAATACCATATACACATATGTCAATAGACTCACCCCCTATTACAAGGGACTTACAATATAAATTGTGAAAAGTGGGTGTATATTGAACAGTGCTATAATGTGAACCTCTGCCTACCCCATCGGGGTTAAAAGGCGTGACAATATGCACAGATATATATGTTATAGTATATCTCCGTGCCCTTCGGCGACCGCTGACCCAATTGCTTACACCATTCAATATCGCGAGCATAGTAATCCATCAATTGGTTGCTATGGCAACGTAATAACGTAGTTATGTTACAAAAACTAGCAACAGATTTACCATAAGTAGATAAGCCTAAGGAAGAGAGAATAAGGTATTATATTGAGAGGTATTATGTACAAAAATAATGTTTCCTTGCTATTACTATACGCGTGAATGAGGCGATTTCTTTTACGAGTATAATACGACGTAATATTTATTAATATTATACCAAATAATACGGCGTAATATGTAACATATAATACATATTGGAACATACGTTGTGTATTACCGGTCGCGTAACGCCAGAATAGACAAATGTATAGAAACACTAGACCGTTCACACTCAACCGATGATACGTTAGTGCGACCGATGTACACTCGACGTATTTTACGTCAGATATGAACCGACCCTCAGTTTTACACGATACACTATTCAGGACAATTTGGGGACACTTCTACAGGTGTCGTTTACAGACAAATTTTCGTATTCGTATTTGTCAAATTTTCAGAGTTACTATAGCGCTCTTACAGACACAGAGACCCTGGCTTAAATTGTGTAAGTTTAATTCAGAAATTAATCCAAAACAAAATATTGCTACACAAGAATAAATTACATACCTACACACATATACATAGTAATCTACAACTCAAAGTAAAAATAAACTAAAGTCAAAGTGAAAGCATTCAAAGCATTACTTAAGCACATAACAACCCTAGTAGGGCTGCTGCCTGATCCGGAGCTGCGGACTACCTAGCGGGTTTACCAGGGCTCCGGCTCGAAAAGCAGGAGTAGGAACGGGGTGGTTTTTAGTCAGTAAGAGTCTGACACTCCTCTCGCTTCGGCCAAGGCGAAAGAAGTCATTGGAGGATTTACCGCTATTAAAAAAAGAAAGCAAATAACCCTCCTTCTGGCGCAGTCGGGTAATAACAACATACGCTGAATAAAAAATACATACCTAAGTAAAAATCTAGCTTAAATAAACGAATTTTAGTATAAACAATGACCTTCAGTTTATATTTAGCGCAGTGATCACAAATAGGCTGCAGACGAGGGGTCGGCAGAGGTAGTGGTATTAATAGGTTTTCCATTCAGCTGGACACGACACAGGCGGCCGACCACGCTGCATATATCGTGACTAGTGGGGGATATATGTTGTACCTCTATGGCAGGTTTGTGATTGGTTCCAAAGGTGGTATGTTTGTTTGTGTTTTGAAAAGGAAAGAAGTAAATAAATCTCAAGTTCTTCGTTTGAATACATGTCGTATCGAAACATTCTGTACAACATAACAAAACACCAATAATCCAAACACCCCTTTTTTTAAGGGGGGATATCATCCAATAACTTTTCACGCCCTGGGGGAGGCGAGAGGTGTCAGACACTTACTGATTCAGAACCATTTCGTTCCTACTCCTGCTTTTCGAACACGAGCTTCGGTAAACCCGCTAGGTAGTCCGCAGCTCGTCCAAACACCCCTACGCCTTACTCATGACATCGACCTGCATGCCAAATTTCAGCCCGATCCGTCCAGTGCGTGTGTACGTTGATAGATCACTATGTCAGTCAATCCGTCAGTCGGTCACCTTTAAGTTATATATATTCAGATTGCCTGATCTGGGTATCGGACCCGAGATCCCATGTTCAGCAGCCTTGAATCATCATCATTATTATCAGCCTGTTTTCGTCGACTGCTGGACATTCAGCCTTGAATGCTTAGCAGTATTGTATAATAATGTGCAGGCGTGGTGTGTGACACTACAGCTGGTGACATCGATCGTCCGCTGCATAAATTATAACTGCTCGTTCCTTCTCTAACCTTCCACTTGGAAACTGACTGCTTTGTTACCTTGAAATGAGATTGCTAAAAGTTCTCAGCGAAAAGTTTATAAAAAGGTATATCTGAAAATGACTTACAGCAAAACTGTAATGATTTGAAAATTACTAAAATGGTAGAGATGCACTGTTTACATATGCAGGTTAGTAATATCAATTTTTATGTGTTAGAAATCGTATTGTCATACTCCTTGCACTATTTTAAGTTCTAAGCGAATCCCAATAAGTCGAGTGGTCGCAAGTGAGACTGCCAGGCAAGAGGTCTCGGGTTCGATTATCAGATCAGCCAAAGTTTGAAGTAAGAAAATTCTTAAGTAGTAGACTCTATGCATAGAGTCTGGAATTGTACCCAGTATGTGGCAGCAGGCTCACCCCCATATTACATGAAATTTAAAACACAAATTGTGAAAAGTTAATGTACATTGTACAGCAGCATCACGTGCCGTATTCTGCACCTCTGTCTACCCCTTCGGGAATAAAAGGCGTGACGATACTTTTAATATTTTCAATACGGAAAACTTCCAATAACCTCGCAACTCTCCCATTTGTCCAGAGTTCAAGGTTCCACTTCGCGAACACATATCGAGCATTAACGACTAATATCAGTTATGGATGTGAGCAGTAATGCCATGCTACCATACTATATGTCACCGTGTATGTGTTGATTAGTTTTTTAATTACCGCAGAATATGACGTCATAGAGTATCATGTGCGAGGTAATTGTACGGTTTATTGTAAAAACGGGTGTATTAAAATAGAGGACAAATGTTAGGTTGCTTTTCCACCAGAGATGTGCTATGCTATGTAGCTGTTTGACTTTCACCAATCAAATTCATTGGTATTACATAGCTTAGGACTGGTGGAAACGGACTTAGCTAAGTTATGTTTTTTGTATGGATGTGTGGCGACACTCTGACAAGTGACAAGTGACAGTTGACAGAAGTCGCGAATAGACTATCGACAAGCAAATCAACGGATGACGTCATAAATATCCTGCATCGCATATATGAAGTTTACATGCGAATTAAGACGGATAGAAAATCCCAACCAACAACAGTTGGGCAGAAAGCCCGCCTGGTTGGAGGATCCTCCTTTTCTTAGGGAACTTTACTCGCTGTCCCCTAAAGATGTGTGCTATGGATGCCTACTATCGATAAATTGCATACTAGAGCTGCACATCTTCCTCGTACAGTTACATAGTTTAGTATCAGAGGAAACGGTCACAAAGTTTCACAAGTTAGCTATTATCTTCGCGTAGCATAGCTACATAGCACATTTCTAGTTGAAAAGCACCCTTATAATAATGTATTAATATTTATTAGAGTTTTAGTAAGTTAATTGTTGATAGTGGTGATATATTAGGTGGGTAATAAACAGTGCCCACGACTGCCACGTTGGTCTAGTGGTTGCAAGCGCGACTGTTGGGCTAGAGGTTTCAGTTTCGATTCCCGGTTCAGGCAAAGTATTGCTGTTTTGGCTGACGTGTTTTGGCTTATTATGGATAGTTATAATAAAATTATGGCTCTAGAGACTTCAATGTCAAAACTCTACGAGGAAAACATCTGTTGCTACTTTTTATCCCACAGAAATGCTGGAAAGATAATAATAATATTTTACTCAACCTAGTAATCGAATCTACATATTACCTTGGACCTTAAAGTTGTGATTGTTAAAGTTAAACGAAGCTTGAATCTCTGTATTAGTTACAGAAAGCAAATAATTTATTTTCTTTGATAGTAGAGCGCGGTCGTCCTGAAGGCTGCCTCCTTACAAGTACATATTTATTGATTGGATATGACCTTCCATGGACCACCTACTGCCTTCTACTCACCAACGTACTGTCTAATTTAGTACAGCCATCAATATTTAACTACCCACTTATACCAACTGATACATAAATCAAAGACCTTTGAGAAAGACATTTCAGTATTTGTTTGAAATCTACCCTTATGTACTAGTACTTACAGTTTGATTTTCCATGGTGCATCCATTATTAATGCAGATTTCACAGTACACTCATGACATAGCCCGTTTTATCCCATTTATCATAAAAACCACTTTAAATTCATTAAAACTTTTAAACAAACTTTTATTCAATTTAAATCATCCCACGACGACCGCCGAACTTTGCCGAAGTTGTGGTTCTGTTTTCAAATTGGGCTCCCTAATTGGCCGGTCAGGCCAGTATTTGAAACACACTGATTTTATTATGTTCGTTACATAAATTATTGAAACGAAACTTATTAATTGTGAAGTCTTTGCCAAGTTTTAATTTGTTAAGTTTCGATACAATGGCGCCGGTACATTTATTGGGTACAATAGCAATCGATCGATCTATTTCAATGTCACTTTAACACTCACAGATAATAAACAATGACAATAAAACTTTAACTACAGGCCGAGTAGAAAAATAAAAACGGTAAAATTTGAAAGTGTTCGAACGTTCCAAGTTTGACTGTAGTAGTGGTGTGACATTAGAGTGGAGGTGCGGCCTGGTCGCCGCGGCCGGCCCGAGTGGCTGACCGGTGACCGGTGGCCACTTTTCACCCTTGCGTTTTGGGGCGACGCTTATGGCTTAAATTATGACCATAAGCGATTATTGTCACTGGAGTCCTGAACAAAAGAGATTCTTTGAGACATTCGATTGAATGGAAACCAACAGAATAGATTCTCTAAGACACTTGAGTCAATGGAAACCTTCTTTCTTAGAACCGTTCATTTCGAACTTAGAAACCTAACGTTTATTTACGCTTCTAGGAAAATCTAATTGATTTCTGTTACCAGGCGATACGCTGTACAAGCCCAAACAATATTCATTCATATTAATTAAACTTACAAAATCCTCTTTTGTTTTTCTGTAAACGATTTTAGATCATTAATTTTGATTTAAGCTTTTTTGTGATAGGACAACAAACGACTTCGTGGCGAATAGTTGACGCCGCCCATGGATGGAATGGACACCCTTAACTAGGGTCTTTTAGGTTAGCTGCGGACTACCTAGCGGGTTACCGGGGCTTCGGCTCGAAAAGCAGGAAAAGGAACGGGGTGGTTTTTAGTCAGTAAAAGTCTGACACTTCCTCTCGCCTCGCCCAAGGCGGGAGAAGTCATTGGATAATTTTCCCCCTTTAAAAAAAAAGCGTCTTTTAGGTATTGAAAATTTGAAGATTCACTAACTATACATTATATACTACTATAAGCGGAATTAAAACTAAAAATCTATTGTATTGCTAGTGTAGCATGGATTTCCGCAATTAAACGCCTGATTCTACTCCATAAATTTGGGGATTAGCAACATTTCTCCTTTATATTTATTTTTTTATCTTTGATCCCAAACCTAGTGCCACTCGCTGCCGCTCATGGCTTGTCCCTCGTGCGTCACCAGCCAGCACTCGATGACGTGTGTCTCTGTTTGTCCACCGAACAATAACGCTGATTGGTGGGTCAACGTCTCGGCCGTGACGTCACCCAGCACTCATCACACAGATGATTGGTCCATTGATTTGATGACAAGGATAAGGTTTCGTTAGCACATGATTGTTTCTCTATGTGGTGCTAAAGTTATAATGAATTTGGTGTTCTAGTACTTGGGTTTTATGGACTATGTTTACCTAGATATACTGAAAATATGTTCTGTTATAAATATGAAGTTTTCAAGAATAGTTCTTCAGTGTCGTGGTGACTCGGAGCTTTAAGACGGCCGCTTCTCATACATGAGTGTACAGATTCGATTCGATACCTACCAACGACAAGTACCAATGTGACATTTTCTAAGTTATAATATGTATTTTCTAAGATTATTTAGATACCACTGACATACGGTACAGGAAACCTGGGCTTATAATTTCTAATTATAAGCTTGAAATCATCAACTCGTATTGAGCACGCGTGGTGATTAACGCTCAAATCTTCTATGTACGAGAAGAGGCCTTTAGTCAGATATGCAGTATGTATAGGCTGTTGATGTGATGTGATGTGAAGAACAGTTCTGGACTTGAATCGAAATATTTTGGTGTAGTAACATTGTGAATGTCAAAGAAGTATCTGTGATAGTCATTACAGACAACTACGAAGGTTTTACTCCGACCTTCAGCTGATTGTTTACCGGAGGACACGGTGGAACACACGGTTGCGTTCTGCCCTGCGTGGGCTGAACACCGCCGTGCCCTCAGGGAAGTGATCGGCGACGGCGACCTCTCGCGTCCGGCTTTGGTTCAGGCCACGGTGTGGAGCTAGGGGGACTGGGATGCCATATCTTCCTTATACGAAGCAGTTATGCTGGCTAAGGAGGAGGCGGGACGCGTGAGGGAACGAACTTCCTCACGCCCCAGCCGACGCGAAAGACACTCCGGGCGTCGGGGATCGCGTGACGATCTCCGGCCACCGTAAGTGCGGGTCTGCGGACGGCGAGCAAGGGTAGCTCGCCGCCCGACCAGAACCAGACACGTGCGTGCGGCACGTTGCGTTCCGCGCGCGCCTCAAAGAGCCATCAGACCACCACAGATGGGGCCCAGTAGGGCTGATGCTTAATCCGGAGCTGCGGACAACCTAGCGGGTTTACCGGGGCTCCGGCTCGACAAGCAGGAGTAGGAACGGGGTGGTTTTTAGTCAGTAAGAGTCTGACACTCCCTCTCGCTTTGCCCTGGCGAGAGAAGTCATTGGATGATTTTCCCCCCTGAAAAAAAAAAAAAAAAGCTGATTGTTTACGATTGATTTTACTATTTTATACTTTTTTATGTTCAATATAAAATTGTAGCTGAATAATTATTGTAATTTAAATATTTAATAGCGTCCATCAAACACGTTTGAAAGTCAAAAGTCGAAGCGTTTATATCAATTAGACCATTTGGAGATATCTGAATAGGTTCCAACTAGTCTGTCTGGGACTAATTGCTATTCTGAAAGTGTATTCATATACCAACGTCATTGTTGTATTTTGAACTTAGTGCTAAATGTACATAGTAATACTGTTTCAAATACTCCCTAACAATGTAGACGAGTAGCTATATATTATATACACAAAAATACATAATGTATAAACTATATGTCAGGAATCGTGCGACGACCGTAAGTAAAGGTCTGCGAATGGCGAGCAGGGGTAGCTCGCTGCCCGAGCAGAACCAGACCCGTCCGTCCAGAGCCATCAGACCAACACAGATGGGGCCCAGTAGCGCTGATGCCGACCCAGAGCTGCGTACAGCCTAGCGGGCTACCGAGGCCCCGTCTCGAAAAGCAGGAGTAGGAACGGGGTGATTTTTAAGGGGGGAAAATCATCCAATGACTTCTCTTGCCTTGAGTGAGAGAGTGTCAGACTCTTACTGACTGAACACCAACCCAGAGCCAGAGTATTGATAAACCCCCTAGGTAGTCCGCAGCTCCAATGTAACATAATCATACACACACAATTATACAATATACATATATCGTATATGAACATATATAACGCGTCGATTATCCACAGTTATCAACACCGACCCCTACTAACAGGGAAAGTTGTAACTAGGTCGTCGATTACACCTAGATTTTACCTAGATCTGGTTATTAGGACATTACATGCGAAGGTCGGTTTATAATTGTTCGGCAGTCGCACTTGCGACCACTCGACCAACGAGGCAGTCACTTTCATTTATATACCTAATGTGGTATGTAGGGACTGACTCTATCAGGCTAATTATTTAGGGATGTCGTCTTTATACAATTATGAATAAAGGTTAATTATAACCGGAATGACCATGCATGCCTAAAAATAACTACGTATGGGTAAAACCAAATAAGTATAACAGTCCAACAAGCCAAATAAGTATGTCGGAGTGCCTCGCGGAGAAAGTTTGAGCATTAATCACCACGCATTAATGCGAGCATTAATCACCACGTTTGCATTAATGCGGGTTGGCGATTTAAAACTTACAATTAGAGATTATAAGCCCAGGTTTCCTCACGATGTTTTCCTTTTATTGTGTGTCAGTGGTGTCTAAATAAAATTTCAATCATTCGGAAAATTCCACATTGGTACCTTTGGAGTAAATGTAACGAAATACAAACATGAAACATTTTCAATGAACATTATGATTAAAATACTGGATACTGGACTTGTACTACACCTCAATGGTTTCTCTTGATATAATATTATACAGATTATACACAGGACTAATTTCCTAGAGCTCGTTGAGCAATAAATCTCAAATATGAAATGTTCAACCTGTACAGTCATTGAATGAATCTCTAAGGAACTTCAGACATAATGTATAATTAATCACGTTGGACCTAATTTTGGAGACTAACTGTGTAATCAACGAGATTTGCTGCCAAAACATTTTTACGAGTGTAATATAGGAATTATGAATGTGTTCCAGATTTGAACACATCACAATGTTACTACACCACAATAACTATTTTTCACATCACATCACATCAACTGCCTTTATTTAAGTGGCTACTGCTGACCAAAGGCCTCTTTAGATATTAAGAAGTTTTGTAAATGATTCCTATAAATGATTTCTTGCTCGTTCTTCTCCATTCGACGTGAAACAACGCTTGCGTTGTTTTTATTTAAGTAGCTAGTTTGCTTGCGCTTGTGTTGTTTTTCGTTTTGAGAGTGAGGTTATCGAAGGCCCAATTCTCCCCTTCCCAATCCCCAATTCCCCAACAACCCCTAAATTCTTAACCCCCAAAAGGCCGGCAACGCACTCTTAACGCTTCTGGTGTTTCAAGTGTCCATGACCGGCGATTGCTTACCATCAGGTGCTTACGTCTGCTCGTAATAAATGCTTTGACTTTACTTAAATCAAATCCATTAGGCAATGTGTAGTGAATTTTAATTACAATGTGAGCACGTGGACCGATGATAAAATAAAACAATATCACGCTTTAATTGAAACATTTTCTTTCCATCAATTACTAATTACCTAGTCGTTAAATTGATTCCAAGTACCATAATAATATTTAGAGACCGACCAAAAGAACAAATACCTTTTCAACTACAATACCAAGACAAGTATTCCGACCTTAAATATACATAGTTACATTATACTCACTTATTCAAACAAAATCAATTGTTTAAGTATTGGTAAATAAACAAAACTTTCATTAACTTTAGAGTAAATAAAATACTATAAAATGCCGAATATTTACCCGTATTCCAGCGATATTATTTTCAGGCACGATTCGCATTGAGTGGGCACACTGGGCACGAACAAAGGAATCAATTAATAAATATTTCCGCACTATTCAATCCCTGTTGACAAATATTCCAATATACCAACCCGTAGTACAGCGGCAGGTTAACCTACCCCATTCTGTAAAATTTTCATTGAATTTTCGACTGTATATCAAAATCATAAAGTTGTAAATGTAATGTTTAACAAAGGAGTAAGTTAGAGTGCTGGTACAGAGTGTAAAACTCGTAGACAGAGATAGTACTATACAACTGTATTGCACTGTCTCTTTCTGATTCAGTGTCAGTTTTATGCAGGGGTAGCAAACATTTGTTTGTTGTTGTTTTCATTGGGGTTGCTAATTAAGAAATTAATTGTTGTTCGAAAGTTATGATTTATATTAAGAACTAACTAAAATAGAGAGGGCATCACTGAAACTTGTTAAAACAGGTTGTAAATAGATGTGAATATGCCTGTAGTTGCATAGAAAATTAGCTAAAATTCTATGAAACTACAGGCAACATACTGAATTTTAGCTAAAATTAAGAACCGCCAAACTTGGTTAGAAAGAGGCACCTGCTCAGAATCATTTAATGGTTACTAAACCCAGTCCTTAGCAAATGTTTTCAGAACAAAATCATTACTAAGGAATAATTTCAGTAACCATTAAATTACCCTAGATGCGGCAGTGAGACAGTCCCTTCAAACCTCTCCAATGTAATCCACTTTACGTTACCACAAATAAGTTGACAGAGACAACAGATTACACTGGTCCCTGGTCAGTCGATCAACAATTGTTTGCGTCCAACAAGCCGTGTGCCAACAATGTTGAACCTCGCCTTGGGTTGGGAACCCCTGGCTTGGTGAGGTGTTTATACTCGTATTATGAGGACTTATAAGTCCAGGGACTTATTACAAACGTGTATAATATGAGCCTACTTAATCATGATGTTTTCATGTCAGTGGTGTCTAAATAATTCTAGAAAGTACATATTACTTGGAATAAATCACATTGGTGAGTTAAATACCAGATTTTGATCTCCCACACATGCATCAGAAGCGGGCCACGATGTTTCAATTCATCAGTATTATATTAGTGTGACTTTTTCTGAATCATATGTACTTTCTAAGATTACTTAAAAACCACTGACAAACGGCGAAGGAAAACATTATGAGGAAACCTGGGCTTATAATTTCTAATTATAAGCTTGAAATCGCCAACCCGCATTGAGCAAGCGTAGTGAATAATGCTCAAAACCTTCTCCATGCGAGAAGAGGCTTTGGTCAGCAGTGGCCACTTATAGGCTGTTGATGATGTATGTATGTATTATGTACTAACTAAAATTGTTTCCTTCCTTTGAAGTAAACGATATTCAAACATAATATATAAAGATACATTTAAATATATCCATATCTTCAATTGGAACGTGGAACATATATCGCTATTGATGTTTTCTCATTACATCCCTCATCCCTCCGTAATGTATGAATATCACTTCAATGGCCAACTCATACCCAATAATCACAGCAAATGGCTAACGGATAGCTCAAAGGATTCTCGTTTTTATATTAATGGTCGTAAAATCTAATATCGGTTGACGTGGGATAAGTGGGATTACATTTAAAGGACTTTGAGATATATAAATGTGTTTGTGAAGATCAAAGACTGTCATTGGTCGAAAGGTAAAAGGGTAAAAGATGTTGGGTTCGATTCTGGGGTCAGGCAAAGTGCAACTGAGAACTATAAGGTTCATTCAATGAAAGACGCGCTCCTGTTGGGACTTTTTGTTCTTTCTGAATGGAAATACATGCAACTTGAGGGGACGTATATCGTAATGGACGCTAAGCTACCGTATTTTTGGTCACCGCATGACGTTAACATGAACCTTTCGTTTTTCGTCCAATAGGATATTAGTTATTGTCACATCATTCGACGTTTAATATTTGACAGCTGCATTGATTGGACAAATAAACCCTTTAATATATTTGCACCATCTAGAGACCAAAATTACGGTAGATCCCATTATCGAGGATGCTTAATCTAACATTTGCATCTCTGCCTACCGACTGCGGACCATAAAAGGTATGATATTACGATTGGATCACAGAAATAAGTCGTCCAATATAAATAGCTGGTGGAGTCTGTCTCCGCTCGAGTAGACACATAGCTCAGTGGGTCAGACTCACCTCGGAGAGAGAAATATTATGTATAGTTACTTGACTACACACTTGTCGCAATGGCTGGGCAACCGACTGCCGCACAACGTGTAGCGGGTTCGATTCGAACTTGTATGTTTGTTGAGAAATAACACGTTACCACCCCTAAAGGGGTAGGTACATTTGAGTGAACACCAACTTAAACCAACTGGTTGGAAACTTGGCTTCCCTCGAGGTTATTCGACCCCTAACTTGTGTGTTTGTAAAAACACACGACACGGGGGCAAATCTAGTCAAAATCGTTACAGCTATTTCAGAGATTAGCCAGAATAAACAGACAGACAGACAAAAATTGTAAAAAATATTATTTTGGTGTATGTATCGTATGTATATTCATATGCATGTAGTAAAAAGCGGTTATTTTAATATTACAAACAGACACTCCAATTTTATTTATTAGTCTACATGTAGGTAGGAGTGAGAGTAATAAGGGCTACACAGACCTTATGACTGAGGCAACACAACTATTGTCGAAAATTAATGAAGTCGTGCTCGATTCGCGTTTAGCCACAGGCAGCAAAACAACGATCGTTGAGTTAACCCAGCGCGTCACGGGTATTGTCGCGATTTTGGCGGTGAAATCGTCCTGCGTCGAGACGAAGCTGTCGAACACGGAACGCGAGTTGGATAGGTATAAAACGTCATCATCAGTGATAGCGGACAGTAAGCCGGTGCAAAATAAGCTCTCGTATGCCGAATCGTTAAAACTGCGTTTGCCCAGCAAGATCGCGCCCGCGATGGAATCCCGCGCGCCGCTTCCGTGTGTTGTCGCCTACCCCACAACCGAGCGCTCAGCTGATTTTGCGTCGTCATCGGCGACTAAACAGGCGCTTATGAAGGCGATTAAACCTTGCGACGACGGTTTTCAAATTGTAGGAGTTAAAAAAACCGCGAAGTCGGGTGTCGTATTGCGTGTTGCTGACGAGCGGCAGATAAAGAAGCTTGAGTCCGTAGCAGCGATTCGTACCGCCGGTTTGCGTTTGGAAAAGCCAAAAGGTCGTAGGCCGCGTATCCTTGTCAAGGACATCCCGGGTTCTATGGAGGACGCCGCGTTTTTGACCTCACTGTATCGTCAAAATATTAGTGGGGAAATCGAAGTAAAGGAGCAAGATTTTATTAAATCTTGTAAAATTACCCGCCGGCGTACTTTGCAAAACGGTCGTAAGTGGGTTGGCATTGAACTAGACGCTAATATACGTAAACATCTTGTTACGACAAAAGATAAACTTTTTATAGATTGGGCTACTTGCCGATTCATAGACGATGTAGAATTAGTTAAATGCCACTTGTGTCAGCAGTTCGGCCACGTTAGGAAACATTGCACGGTTAAAACACCCACCTGCGGTAATTGTGCTGAGGCGCATGAATCACACGACTGCCCTCATATAAATAATAAAAATTTTATTCCAACATGCGTGGCGTGCAAACGTTTCAAAAAACCTCACGACCACCGTTGTGGTTCGCCCGAGTGTGGCACCTACAAAGCTAAACTCGAACAACTCATATTAAACACCACCTATTAAATAATAATATGGATAGTTTGACTATAGGGCAACTAAATCTACATAACGACAGGGTTGCGACGTCCGAGTTAGACAAACTAATAGTCGACTATCAGCTTGACATTGTACTTGTTCAAGAACAGTATCAAAATGCCCACTTAAGGCACAGGGTAGTGCAGCTGAACAGTAGGTCACGAGCTGGAATTTACGTCACGAGATCATCTAATTTCACAGTAACATCTATAACTAATTTAATGACGTCACACTGTGCCGTGGCGGAGATTGCTTCAGAAAACTTTAAACTTTACGCTGTGAGCTGTTACTTTCAATATTCTGACTCAGTTACTCCTCACATTCATCACCTCCGTCACGTCTTGCAGTCGCTTGCGGGCTCCAAAATTATAATTGGCGCCGACGTTAATGCGTCTTCATCCTTATGGTATGGCAAAGTTAGGGCTACTGACATGGAGCGGCGTTGTGCCGTTGAAGAATTCATTGCCGAAATGAATCTCTCCATACATAACACCCCTGATGCACCACCTACTTTTTGCAGCCAAATGGGCGAATCTTGTATTGACGTCACACTTTCTAGTTCGGACGTTAGCTTGGATAGGTGGCGTGTCCTACCGGATGCGTCATGTAGTGACCATCGCCTGATCGTGTACGAATTTGTCTCGGGATTACCCCGGGGTCCAACGCTTTGCAGTAGTGGCTTTAGATATAAAACTAAGGGCGCGGACTGGAACTTCTTTAGCTTATTATTTGCATCTCAGGCCACAGACTTCACTCGCAAAGACCTTTCGGCAGAAGAAGGTGCTGAAATCATGTCGGATACTTTTACTTACTGTGCCGACATTGCGTTTGGTCGGGGATCCTTGACCAGTACGCGCAGATGTGACTGGTGGAATAATTATCTAGTCGAACAACGTAAATGTTTTCGTAAAGCGCGCAAACAATTAAATAGACTAAAAAAACGTAAAGTTACTGGTTTTGCATTTGATGAAGCATTGATTGCGTTTAGAGTTGCCAGGTCACGTTATAGGGCTTCAGTGGAGAAAGCTAAGGGTAACCTGTTGCGGAGAGTAGTGCAGAGGCTGGAAAGCGAGGGTCCGTGGTCGCCTCTGTACCATGAGTTCAAAGCCAATAGATCCGTCGATCTGGCGTTCGTACAGAACATAAAAGTCAACAATGTTCACACCACTGGTATTGAGGAGACAACGGAAGTTCTACTCGATGAACTCATCCCTGACGATGTATCCGAGACAGATAGCGATTATCATCAACAGATTAGGTCGTGGGCGGCTATACCACCCAATTCACCGGTGTCTGATCTACCTTCCATCAATGAGCTCGTAACTGTTATTAAAACGTTGCCTATGAATAAATCGTCTGGTGAGGATAAAGTTTCAAATAAAATGATAATAGAAGCGTGCAAATCTGCGGCTGACGCGATCCTGTCTGTCTTTAATCGTTGTATAGCGGAGGGCGTCTTTCCTCGTATATGGCGACGTGGAGTCATTCGCATAATACCTAAGAATGGAAATAAACCACCCGATGACCCTAAGTCATACCGGCCTATTACGCTTTTACCATCATTAGGAAAACTTCTTGAGCGGCTTATCGTTCCTCGTTTGCTGCCCGGTGGACCGAAATTTCACAATAATCAATTTGGTTTTACTGTGGGTAAATCTACTGTAGACGCAGCTCTCTCTGTCCGAACCATAGTGACTTCGTCTGAGCACAAATATGTAGTAGGCATTTTTCTAGACATTTCCGGTGCCTTTGATAACGCGTGGTGGCCAATGCTACTCCTTAAACTGAAGGGTCGTGGTTGCTTTAGTAACATATACAAACTATTATACACTTATTTTCTTCATGGTTCTGTAAAACTGAAACTTGGTAATTTTTCTCGGTCGAAGTCGTTGTCAATGGGATGTCCTCAGGGCTCGGTTATTGGCCCGTATCTGTGGAATTTAGGGTTTGATGACTTGCTCGCGACCCCCCTTCCTTCTGGTTGTACGTTGACTGGATATGCGGATGATGGCCTTTTGTTAATACAATCAAATACTCGAGCCGGACTAGAGAATTTAGCTAAGGACTGCCTCAGTAGGATCTCGCGATGGGGCGAACGTAATCGATTAACTTTTGCACCCCATAAAACCTATCAATTATTGCTTAAAGGAAATTTGAAATCATGGCCGTCTATTAAATTCAATAACGTTCCCGTCAAACGTAAGGAGTCGGTTTGCTATCTCGGTCTAGTCCTAGAAAAAACTTTTCTTTTATTGAACATATTAAGACTATTAGTGAGAAAGCCAAAAACAATTTCTATGCGCTCACGCGAATTTCGAAGGCTACCTGGGGTCTCTCTTTTCTTACGCTCAGAACCATCTACGGAGCAACCTACCTGGGATGCGTGTGCTACGGGGCACCAGTGTGGGCTGATAGGGCCACAATAGGCGCGGTACGGCGAAAGCTTCTCCAAGGTCAGCGTCTAGCCTTGATCTTTCTGTGTAAGGCTTATAGGACGGTTAGCACAGAGGCCCTACCTGTGCTCGCGGGACTACTTCCAGTCGATCTTGAGGTGCAGCGACGTGCTGCCATGTACTATAATGCGAGACCTAACTTTTCCGCAAACTTTCTAGCACAACGTGATCGAAGCAAAATTGATAGATTGCTCAAGCCTTTAACGGACGTCTGGGATGAACTTCTGACTGAGTGGCAGTGTAGATGGGAATCTTCTACCAAGGGCCGCCACCTCTATCAATTCTTTCCATCCGTGCATGAGCGTCTGGAGAGGACATGGTTGGAGGTGGATCACTGTGTTGCCCAATTTCTTACTGGCCATGGCAACTTTAAAAGCAAATTGTTCTCATTTAAACTCGTTGATTCACCATGGTGCCAATGTTCGACAGCGGAGTTGCAACATGAGCAATCCGCCCATCACATACTCTGGGAGTGTGGTCTCTGGCAATTTGAGCGTGACACTATGTTGGATAATTTAATTGTTTCATCAGGTGTAGTTTATTACACGGACCTTGTGGAGTCTCGAGCAAATTTCCGTGCGTTTAGGCGTTTTTGCCATACCTATTATTGGAAGCAAGTATAACAGCTCACGCATAGGACCCATTTAGTATTAGCATTTAATATTTTAGTTTTAAGTAAAATTTCCGTGGTGCTTGGCGACTGGGCTTCTCCCAGTTGTGCAGTCTCTTTTGTGCCTTAAGGCTTAAGTCATCCTGTCTCCTGCATTAAATTCACCGAGGGAAGTGGAAACTATCGTTTTCTTTTCTTCTCCTCTAATAACATCTTCTGATTTGTTTCGTTGCGGGATCCAAGACAGTCATTCATTTCCCTGGGACGCGCCGGACTTCAGTGTTCCGGTGTTTTCATGTTTGTATCTACTGTAGATCCTGGCTTACAGGAGTTGCAGCGGTATGGGAGGTTGTGGCGGGCTTGTCCCAAAAAAAAAAAAAAAAGTCTACATGTAGATTTGTAACTAAGCAATACCTGATGTATGTATACTTGAACAGACTCACGTCAACAACATCATACCTGGAACAAAGAAAGGAACACATTAATGATACAAAAGCAATACTTACGAGCTTTTCATGTCAAGAGAACGAATGAGAAAATGCTCAAAACAAATTGAAATCACAGTGTCGGATTCAAAACGCGATCCTGGGGGCCTACTCCGGTTCTCTTATGCGAAGTTTCGTTGAATCTTCGGCCGTAGGTTTTATTGATTTACTAATAGAATTACTTGAAATAACGTTTTATTTTTAATTTCATATCAAAACCTATTTATTTATCTTCATTTCATTCGTTAATTTTTGTTCACGAAAGTTCGCAATAAATAGAATTGTATAGTATGCAATCTGCGAAGTTTTTTCGTTCGTTCGTTGAATTAGAGTAGGCCCCCTGGATTTGAAATTCGTATTTTTCACCGCGTTACTTACGTTACGTTTACGAATTAATTTGATTTACAATTGTATTTGAACAATACAATATAATACAATTGTAAATCAATCGTATTTATGTAATTAAATTAGTTTTATTTATTTTACTAAATAAACATGATAATTATTACGTTGACTACAGTGGCGATAATAAAATTTCGATTTTGTAATCGAACGGTTGACTAGACGAACTGAAGTAATAGATACACAATGTAGTATATTCTAAAAAAAAACATTGTTATTGTATTGAATTTTCTCCCTTGTATTGAATAAACCCACATGAATCAAGATCAACAATTTGTGGACCACACAAAAAAATAAATAGTATCTTAGCTACTGCATACTATGCAGCCATTTTTCTACAAAAATACCTTTAACCCCGAAACCTCCCACCCTCCTATCATATCAATACATTTCAGTACACTAGTAGTGAAAAGTAAACCCATAGTAAAAGTAAACCCGTGCTAAAAATCTCAAAAGAACAACATCAACTTATTCTCTAGAATCTGGGAACAAAATACAACTGAATAAGATGAAATATTGAAGAATCAATAGATGAGCATTCCACCACGATCTATTGTCACGGGTGCGAATACACGGACAAATATATGTACACAAATATATATATATATATAGAGCTTCTAGAAACCTGGTGGTCCATGCATTGTTCCTGTCTGGTATTCCAGCTAAAAATGCCTTGTTTTCTATAACACAGACTTTAATAACCGAAGCCTGAGTGGCACCGTTATTGACAATATGAGCACATTTCATAAAAGAAAGGTCTGCGCTGTCATATGAGAGAAAAATAATAAAACCTTTTTGTGTGAGACGGAGAATTTAATTTCAAATTAAGCGGGAGACGCGATGAAAGCCGCCATCTTGCTTTGTGTGTCTATGTACGGCGGTGTTGTTGTGTTGGAAATAGTTTTTGTTGTTGCCAGCCTTAAATAATGTTACAAGGTTTTAATAAAATATGCCGTGTAATAGCGTAATTTCCTTCAATCTCTAATAAGCTCTTTAGAAAAGGAAAAGGTACATTTTTTATAAAAATATTTGTAATTTTTTTGTTTATTTAGTTTGTAAATACACCAATTCTTTACAAAGTTACATTCGTCACTTTTCCAGAAACAACGTCAACGACTTATTTATAATTTTCAGTCTGATACAGGTAGGTACGAAATAAATAATACATTTTCAATGCTAATTTTCATTGTTTCAAAAATGTATGTTAAAAAAGTTGTACCTGCTGTCCATCCGCTATTTACACAATAATATTTTGACACACGAAATTATTAAACAACAACGTCACGCCTTTTATCCCCGAAGAGGTAGGCAGAGGTGCACATTACGCCACGTAATACCGCTATACAATGTACACCCACTTTTTTACAATTTGTGTTATAAGTCCCATGTTATAAGTGCCATTACTGGCCACAATTCCAGACTCCGTGCTATCACTGAGAAATTTTGAAAAAACAGAAAAAAGCCCATGAATCGAACCCGAGACCCCTTGTCCAGCAGTCGCACTTGCAACCACTCGACCAACGAGGCAGTTTTGTTATTAAACTAGTACATTAAACCTACGTAACTATTACTACATATTATTATGTATAGTATAAACACTTTTTTATACTAAACTATTTACTATGCTTACGTCTGTTAGATCCATTAAACTGTGAACTGGTTTATAATGATGGCCGCGGACATTCCATGATTTTTTCCTTTTATTATTTAATTAATTAACAGTAAAAACGTCTTGTATTTAAAATTAATTACCGTGGATACCTCACAGCGATTGTTTTAACAACCGCCCGCTTCCTTGTTTCATATCATAATGATGTTATTTTTTAGATAATTATAACATTTTTTTAAACCGGGACAACACTAATTTAAAAAAACTAATTTAAATAAAATCTTGATAAACTAGAATATTTTTATTGCAGTGTCGTATAAAATCTTAGTCATAGAATAAATAGGTCATATTATCAATAAAATATAAACCATAAAATAATAAATACTACATTCCTACATTTACCTATACGTACTTTACGTTTTAAAATGGTTGGTAACATAACGTCGAAAGAACATTATTTTTTATTCCATTTTCAAAACTTTCAATACGACTGTTGCCAGCCAGTGATTTATCAAATGGATTTCGACGAATTCATATTTTAACTTAAATACTTTTTGGATGAATTGCCAGAGCAAATAATCGGTCAGTAAGCTGCTTTTTTTTGGAAAAATAGTGTGCCAGAGTCTGTAATGGTTCGCCATTTTAATTACAAGCTTGGCTGGCTACATATTCATACTATATTCAATATCGTGCAATGGCTTTACTACACATATTAATATTAATTGAAAAGTACGTACAACACAGTAAAGATGTGACACTGTGACTGTAAACAAAAACAAGCTATAATTACACTGCGTGTTTGTATTGCTATGCGTGATTTTACATTATGTTTTGTTGTTTTTTTTTTGTTTATGCTATGCATATAATGTACATTGTTCAAAACAAGGTCGGTTAAGTTGTCGCAAGCAAATTACTATTGCTGAATTTTTCGACTGCCTGAAGTTTCAGTAATAATTTTACAACTAATAGGACCTATAACATAATTTATTAAGAATATATTTTTACATTAGGTAATACTGTACTTGATTTTTGCATATTGTAAAAAGCAGAGAGGGACTTTAAATAGTTTTATTTAGCTTAACCTATTTGTATTTTTGGATCTAATTTAATAATTGGAATTTCTCCCCCTTTCTGTATTTATAGCGTTTTAGTATAGTATTATTGTATTAATATGGGGCTTCATTGCCTGATGTGAATGAATAAATATACCACAAAATTAAAAAAAAAACATAAAAAATATTTTTATGTATTACTTTAATTATAATATTCTTCTATTGAATTTACAATACTCGGTGGTCAGTTTTTGCTCTATACATTGTATGTTAAGCATCTACTACATATATGCCTACAATAATATATGACGTAGTCTTGGCAACAAAGAATACTTACAACATCGAGAATACATTACAAATGTATTACGTATCATATCGCCGTATCTGCTGCGTAATGGAGTGAACTGAAAGAGATACAACTTGCACACACGACGCCAAGGCTTCAGCCTTTTTCAGTTCATACAACGAACGCTGTTCGTGTATTAAATGTATTTTTCTTTCTTTCTTTTTATGTTTACTGACTCGGCAAACTTCGTACCGCGCCAAATATTTTAAAACCTTCCCTGGACTTCCACTAATTACTCAAGATCCAAATTTGTCAAATCGGTCCAGCCGTTCTCGAGTTTTAGCGAGACTAACGAACAGAAATTTATTTTTATTTATAGACACTTACTGTAAATTTTATTATTTCAAAGGCATGCGTTGTTAGCATTGCACGTGTGAAAATAGGTTTATTTTGTACATTTTCGATGGAAATCTGATAAGTAGCTTGACTCTTAAAACATAATTTATGTACTTACTTATAATAAGCTTCACATTGTTTATAACTTCGTATAAAATAAATACCATTAAATATAAGTAGCCAAATTTCTACACCATTCTAGAATTAATTTATACAGCAAAAACCCCGGAACTTCGTTTGGTACTCTAACAAGCATAACATAAAAATGTAACTGTATCAAAATAACTGGTTACGTATAAACAACATTACATGTAATCAATCAATATGTGTATTATACAATATACTTAATTAAATATATACAGTATAGAAAGCATGGAGTAGGAATCGGAGTACTCCAAAAATACTAGTTACTTAGGTTTGATCAAATTGACCATGGGGTCCAGTGTGAATTCGATAGCGGTGCTTAATCCAGACTTAAACAATGTATAATCTACCAGACGCATATAAACCGACCAATACTTCAATCAATATTGTACTTATGTTGTAAACTAACAATCCAATCAAACATCCAGTACAGAATCAACTTGCACGGTTCTCTTTCATTATTCTTTATTTGATTTGGGATTACGCCTGTTTTGGCATTTCTTCTCAGAGTGATCCGATAGTAAATGACGGACTCGCCTAATAATGTAAAGATTGACGTGTAAAAGTATAAATTACCTTGCAACCGGCTTGCAGAAATAAATAAATATCAATTACCATTAATTATTCATTCATCAACATGTTGTTATATAACAACGTAAAAACTATAGTTAAGTGCGCAAATCGACAAAAACGTGTACTCTACTCCATCTTTGTACTTCTAGTTACAAGTATCAAATTATTAATGAGATCGGTTGATTAGATACATTTTAAAAAGGGTATAATAAAATTATCACGTGGCGTGGAGATCGCGCGATCTTCGGCCACGTGATGGCCATAAGTGCGGGCCTACGGACCAGACGAGACCTGTGCCATCAGACCACCACAGATGGGGGCTAGTAGGGCTGATGCCGATCCGAAGCATTGGACTGCCTAGCGGGTTACCGGGGCTCCAGGTGGAAAAATAGGGGTAGGATTGGGTTGTTTAATCAGTAAGAGTCTGAAACTTCTTTACACCTCGCCCAAGGAGGAAGAAGTCATTAAAAGATTTTCCCCCGGCTCAAAAAAGCACCTCGCGACGGATACACGCCTCGCCCAAGGCATGAGAAATCATTAGATGATTTTTCCCAAAGCAAAAACAAGCACCTCACGTCGGGGGTTTATGAGAAGCGGTTACTATCAAAAAGTTATACAGATGATTTACCTCCTTACGCCTTTAGAAAAAATAAGTGCGTAAATAAACAAAAAGTAAAGCCTTGAACCCTCGTAACGTGTGTAATATGTTATCTGGTAACATTTTAACCTTGTCCCCGCAGCGCGGCCGCCCGGCCAATCCGTACGTTGAACTTGACCGGCTAATTTATACGAATACGAGTATACAAGGTAACATCCATCACTTTGATGTACATTGCAGGTTTTGTTAGAATTATATTGTTATGTTGCTGTGTGTGTGCAGCAATGGTGGTGATGTAATGGTAAGTTATCGGTATTTTCATGTTAGTGAGAAATTACTTTCTTTTAATGTTTTTATGTTAGAGATAAAAAATAGCCCTAAGTAATGTGGTAACACTTTATACCTAGTTTTATGTTAATTTAAATAAATAAAAAATGGAGGTAAAGTACCTTGATGTCTTGTAGGTAGTTCCCAAAAGAGGCTTAAAACCCATTTTGATGAGATTTTTTCCGAAAACCAGTTTATCAACTTTTTAAATTTTTACGAAGAAGTTAATTTTCCGGTCGATGGGAGTGGTTAGCATAATTTTTAAAATTTTGATTATTCGCAAAGAATGTTTCAAGGTCACTTGTATATTGTTACCTTCTATAAAGAAATATCTACATTTATAAGAAAGTAAGCAAGAATATATAAGCAAGTGCTTTAGCTCGGTATTTAATAACGCCTCTGATATTTCGGGTGTCCATGCACGGTGCCGATACGAAACCCACAACAATAGTAGCGGTGGAGTCAAATGTTTTGATATACTCTACCGTCATCACAGGGCAAAGTATACCGTATACTTGTTTATATAATTACTACAAACAATAATTTTCCATACAATTTTAACAAAAAAAATATATACGTATGTAGCTACTCAATGTTTTTGCGATAATGTATCTATGGACACCAGCAGAACAACCTATACCAATCTGTTACAATTATTTATTACATTTCCGACCTTATTTCAAGACAATAAAGTCTAAAATTGATGGCATGTGTATGTATACGGTATACACATGTTGTATATAAACTTGTTTACTTATATACCATTGAGTCGTAATCTTGAACTTGACCTCTCTGTTACATACCGACTGCCAATTATGACCTAATCGGTTTTAACTAAACGCAAACTAACCTTCAGATTATCTACACTTCATTTTAAACCTTATTTAGAAGTAGTTATAATATATTTTGCTTTGTAAGTTGTTGTAGAAATGGTTAGTTTAGCACATATGAGTTTACTGTTGTATAATTACTCTTATTCTCTTATAAAATCCCATATCTGTGTTAAGTGTAAGAAAAAACTCTCAACTGTAAAAATATGTTTTTGAAACTATTTATACATATGTATATTCGTAGGTGTAGTGCATTTTGCACTGACGCATATATTTTTAATTGTGGCCTTTAAAATGATCCTGCAATCAAAGTCAACATTGATCCGGAGCAGGGAACTGCCTAGCGGGTTACCGGGGCTCCGGCTCAAAAAGTAGGGGTAGGAACGAGGTGGTTTTTAGTCAGTAAGAGTCTGACACTCCCTCTCGCCTCGCCCAAAGCTGAAGAAGAAATAGGATGATTTTCCTCACTAAAAACAGCGCGTGGCAGTCCACTGCTGGTCTATGGACCTCCTCTACATAAGATGATAGATCTGCTATACCCTACCATCTTGCCAGGCGGTTCGTAAAAGGTAGTTTAAAATATTCAGGTTTATAGGAGAGAGCTGGTGCCTTATCTCTGTAAAATATATGTATTCCTAGTCAGCGATAACGATACCCACGATAAGAGTGGCAGTAAAATAGTGACAAAAGTACTCGACTATATTGAATTTGATTTCCTTTATAATTATGTACCTTTTTTTCAAGACGAGGACACCTTCAAAAGGCGCCTAGCTTTCTGGGGATAAAAGACTAGGGAGTGTGGGATTTTTACCTGCTCCGGAGCTCCCAGTTATAATTATGTACTTACGTTTTTGTACAAAATGAGAATCTGACAAAGTCCTATAAATAAGTGCAATGACTGACTTATAACGGTACCGCGATAAATAATACGATTAATGTGTCCAATGACCTGCCAGAGCTATCTGTGTAGGTACCTACGTAAAGCTCTTCCGTACTGGAAAATACTCAATAAAGTTTGTTCAAGTTGTAAGTCTTTCTTATAAAGATACACTAGTTTCCAACACCATACTACTATTAAAAATAATATTAGGATCGAGTTACATCGCGAAATGGTTTCGTTATCGGCAACACATTAGGGTACTAGGTTTGACAGCAATAAATTTGTTTCGTTCTGAGGCACTGCGTTTCATTCTAGTATTACTGGCTTCATAAGACTATGTGCCGATATTGTTCAAAGATAGTGGAAAAAAATATAAACAAAAGTCTAACAAAACTTATACAATAATAAAAGTAATTCCATTGCACCAATAATTAAATATTGTTTATACATTGGTTGCTAGGCAACGCGACAGTAGCCATGATAGCTAACGCGGCCCTCACCTTGGCAGCTGCGTGCGCGCCGACACCGCGGCCATCGCGGGTACTGTTACATCGCTGATACCGTGATAACTCGCTACTGTGTCAAATGTTTATACACAACATAAATATGTGTAAAGTTTTAATTCTACGAAACATTGACATTCTTTATTTATTTTATGGAATAGGGGACAAATGAGCAGTCCTGTCACCTGATGACAAGCGATCAACCCCGCCCATGGATACCCGCAACACCAGAGATAAAGGCTGTGCGTTGCCGGCCTTTTAAAAAGGAATACCCTCTGATCTGACAGCCCATTCCACAACAGTTTCGAGTTAGAATCAATTATTTGATCAAACTTCACAGCTATACGTCCCCTATATAACAGACCCTGACTAGTTTTTTGTTTAGGTTGTGAATTGTGACAACGGGTTGTGAATTAGGAGACGACTGAAACTACTGGATGCTAAGTAAATACTGTTTTTTTATATTAATTTTATTTTAGGGCTTTTTTCCTTATAGAAAAATGATATCCCCGTTGTATAAAACAGTGAATATATTTTATAATAAGAATAGATTATAAAGTCTTACTACTACAATTAGTCTATCCACATGTCAAACCAACCTGTTAGACAACTCAGTGTAACGTGTATTATAAATTATTATACAAAAAATGACAGAGACTTTTAGGTCATAAAAAAAACTTGCCACTAAGTAGGTACCTCACCTATATTTTTTTTTTTCTTACATTCATTTCCTTGATAAAACAGGTACACCAATCTGAGATAATTGAAAATGTTTGGATTTTTGGTAAATTTAATTTATTATATACAATATTATCGGCTTACTCACGTAATTGTTTGACGAGGAACTCGACTAAGTCGCAGGTAATTTATTCTTTAAAATAACTAATGTTGGCAATTTGAAAAAAGTAAATAAAAATATCCTAGATGACATTTTTTATACACTAAATATAATATCACATATTTTAATGCCCGAAAGGGTAGGCAGAAGACCCACTTGGGTGTACTTTCACTAATTGTATTACGGATCCTATATAAAAAGATATGTATAATTATTTATTATACTCTTTTTATTAAGAATTGCCATTCTAGAGACTCATATTCATGAGCATAACTCTGCAACGCACGACGCGATTACTATGAGCTTCTAGCATGACTTGAAACTAGTCGAGTACCTTGTCAAACAGTTACGTGAGTAAGCCAAAAAACATAATCATTAATATAGCACGTCTCACGAAAGTTATAGTATACACAATTATATTATTTATACATTCTATATCTGACCTATGAAACTGACCCTTATTGCATTGATAACCAAATCATCTACACTTATTGTTTTCATCTTTCTACGTATGTTAACACAATTGCACAGTAAACTCCTTCTTATTTCATAACACATAAAGATTATTTTCTTTAGAACTATCTTCGTATAAAGTATTGCTGTACAATGAAGTAAATAAAAGAAACAAAGACATTCCGATAATGTGACAAAGTTCCATCGTCACAGCTGTGATTACGTAAATAAATAGAAATAAGCAGATAATGGAACCAAAGTACATTAATTAATGTATTATACGCTAGGTAGTGTAAATGATTACTGCAATATACCTACACATATATACTGACGTATATAGACACGTAGGTACCTATAGTGTATAGGTATGTCGCTTAAATATCCATCACAATAGAAAAAGTCATATGTAATTTATATTATAATATTTTACTATGTACATTTATAAACCTTGTAATGTAAAAATATCATAATGTTATAATGCCCATTAACCCGGCGTCATGGGGGTTGGGTCTGTGCGACCCACCAAATTTTATTTCGCTTGTAGTTCGGTTACTATGCGTGCGACGTTGCTGCTCTTCTCAATAGCTGGAGCTGTTGAGTTGTCCTACGCGTCGCAAGCTACACGTTAGTCGTGCCACGGCCGCAGTGGGAGATACAGGAGCACAAAGTTAAAAAAGGTACGTGAGACCCATCCCCGCAGTCGGTGTAACAATTTCGCGCCATTTTGTATACATATTGTTTAACTTATTATCTGTGTTTTTATCATTTTTATTTTTGATTTTTATTGTTATTTACAATTGTAGCTGGTTATATATAGTTCTATGTATTTTATTTGTATTTTTTGTAGGTACTTAGTAAAAATGGACCGTGAAGAGGCTGAACGACAGCGTATTCTGGCAATTTTACAAGAGTCTGACTCTGATACTGAGTTCTTAGACCAGGATGTGTGTGACGAAGAAGATCACTTGAGTGAGCGTAGTATTTCAATTTACACAGAACAGGATATCTTAGAGTCTGATAATTATGATATTCCACTGTCTATTCGATTGCAATATATCTGCGTAGAACATATAGTACCTTTCTGTGCTGACTGTACCAAAGATAATGATTCCAAATGATTCATAATTTATTTTCTAAATTTATTTAGTTACCTACAAAAAAGTGCCAATAAATTTTAAGACTGATTGTTAATTAATAATAATATAATTACATTTAAGTAGAAGAGAAAATGTTTGTTGATAATTTTAGTTCATTTTTTTTAAATGTTATTATATATAATTAAAACATAATATAACATAATATTTGTGTTTTATTTAATCACAAATATGCCCAAAAATATAAACACGCATAAAAATAGTCTTTGTTATTTATAAATTTATTGAAATAATTTCGACATTATGAACGGGTCGGTGAGACCCACCCCAACGTCCGTGTAACACTTTTCCACCCCCATGACGCCGGGTTAATCTATCTCTGTTCCAAATTTCATCTCAGCCCCTTCAGCCGTTTTGATGTGAAGGGGTAACAAACAAACAAACAAATTTTCGCCTTTATAACTTGTGAAGCCGCGGACGAAAGCTATTGTTGTTATTAAGATTGACTAAATAATGACGTAGATATATTATTTAAAATCAGGTACCTACACATATTCGTGGGTCGATAACACTCCTGCCAATGAACTCATGATGCACTCTCTCAATCACTTAAACATTTTATCTCAATATTGAGACAAAATATATTTCTTCAACTTCAACAAAACTTACTTGAGACTCTGATACAACTTGTAATGTAGTTAAACAACTCATTGTTACGTTCTCTTGTGTCAAAAACTATAAACATTACCGCCGTACTCTGAGTAATTTAATGATTACTTAACCCAGTCCTTAGCAATTCTTTTCAGAATAAAATCGTTACTAAGGAATAGTTTAAGTAACTATTAAATGTCTCCGAGTGCGGCAGTTAGATATTAGCCTTACATTTTTAATTCCTTTTTTTCGTGTTTGTAATTTCGTCAATGAAAATAAAACAGAACGTTCCAAACAATCAAATATCAATTTACAACGAAGGTTAATATCGAAAAGAAAATGGGGCCAATACCTGTTGTCACGACACTCACCGGTACTTAATTACTCAGGAACAATTTCAATGAAACACAATGTCACTAATCACTCGTATATTTCAATAAATACTCATTTATCTTGGGGAATATCGTGTCACTGGTGTACTGGCTGTACGTCACGTCCATGTGGTTCCAGCGAGGGTCCTCCACCTTCACAGACTCTATCACATTCGGTATCTTGCTGACCAGCCACTCCACGTCCTTGGTGTCCACTAAACCGTCGTTGCTGCCGTATATACACACGAATGGAGCCGTCACCGCACTGAGGTTGTACTTCGGAGGCTGCTCGCTACCATACACCACCAAGTTCTTCTCCTTCCCGTAGTTGAACTTCTCAAACCTTCTACTCTTTAGACTCTGTCCGTACCGCGCGATGTTGTGCAGTGACGTCCCCGCCGGGAAGTGGCCGTACAGGTTCCTCGTCGTCTCGTTTGTAATGGAGCCCAAATGAGAGGAGTCCACGTAGTCGAACACATCCATTAATTGCTCACACAGCTTCGCAGTAGCATGTGACAGTTGACAGAAGAACGCACCGAACTCTTGGGTTATTGCCCCCTTAGCGAATATTTCTACCAGACCGTAACTCTCCAGCGGCCCTTCTAACACCTCGAAAGTTTGTGTTAAAGTTCTAAATATTTTAGATTTTGTGTTAAATTGTCTGGCGGCCGGAGCCAAACCGATCACTAGTTGCACTTTGTCACAGTAACCAGGTCTCTCGGAGCACATCACGAGGAAGGTGCCGCAGCCCTGTGAGAACCCGATGTAGTTCAGCTTGTCGAACCCGGTGTGCTGCAGCACATGGTCTATCATTGCTGGCAGGTCGTAGTACCCGATCTCGTCGATGTAGAACTTCCAGTACTCGGGGTCTTTGTCGGGGTTGAGACGGATATGGTCCCTGGAGTAGTAGTTCCCTCGGACGTTGCCCACCCAGAGGTCGTAGCATGCATCAGAAATCAGGTAAGCCAGTCCAGCATTCGGACCTGAGTCTATGAAGGAGTCGGAGCTCTGCAGCAGGCCATGCACCAGCAGCACTGGTGGAGATCTCTTCCTCTGGTGGCAGTTCCTGGCCTGGACGATCCTGAACATGGTGAGGATGTAGCCATCGTCGGTGACTACCTCGTGTTCCTCGGACATGTATCCATACTCGGCGGTGAGCTCGGTGAAGTTAAGCAGGGAGTCCTTGGGATACCCGAGCTGCGCCTTGATCTCCCGGCGGATGGGCAGCCACGGCGTGCGCACCACGTACCCCACCGCCACCACGGCCAAGGATACGAGAACCACTTTAAACGTGTGAAACCGTTTCGACGCCATGTTATCAACTGACCGGAGCACCTTCGCAAATAAACTAATCTATATGACACATGTATATACACACAGCTCCGTATGTCCGCGCGTCCGTCTCCGAGGCACCGAGTGAAAATATATCCTTTTGTTAGTGATCTGACTTTGGTTTGTCATTCCATTCTTATATTTTTCCTTCCTGTTAATTACTATAATTACCTAATTGTTCTACCGCTGACCTAAGTGCTGTTACTGTAATGATATAGTTATTAGTACTTGCAAATTATGGGTTTCATTTTGCGTAATCACTCTTCTTCAACTGCCGTTTAGAATTAACTCGACATATTTAATTCAAATAATTACTATAATAACATTAATGAACATTTACTAACAAGCTATAATAACATTATTACGCAATAGATGATAAAGTAATAGATTTCTTATCAGTAAAATAAAATAGCACGAGCGGTGTCATGACGCAAACTAGTCTACTAGACGTAATTAAAAAAATACACGTCACTCCGTTGTCAGCTAATAGTAAACATTATATGGCGCCCTGTGACTTTGCTCGCTACAATTTGTTACTACAATCCCACACTTTTAATATAAAGTGTAAATAATATTGTAATTGTATAAAGATGTATTGTATCTACTTTATATTAATTTTATTCTAATTACAGAAGGACATCAACACAGCGTAACGATGACTAAATAGAAGAAAAATACAAAATAAACAATGTAATTATTGAATATATAATACAACTTCATTGTTCCGTTTCTTATTTACCTTCTATACGAGTAATACAAAAATGAATCGTAGAATGTGTCACTGAGCGCTAATCTCGAGAACAGCTGAACCGATTTTACTAACTTTTTGTTAGGTTTGTTGTTGTTAGGAGAAGGTTCTTATGTAAGAAAAAATAACAAAGTTGCGCAAAAAAATCCAAGGCAAAACAAAGTTCGCGGTGTCCACTAGTTAACATGTTATTCGCTATCAATTAACTGATGTAAGTATATTTACATACAGATATTAGAAGAAAAACCCGAAAGAAGAGATTGCGAGGACGTTCCCCAATGAGACGGAGCGATCAGGTGAAGGACTCGTCCTCAAAATTGGAGGCGCGCTGGAAGCAGACCATCCGCTCAAAATGCAACTCTAATGCTGCCCATGATCTTCAGACATGATGGACCGTCGAGAGAGAGAGAGAGAAAAAATCCTCCAAAAAATCCTAATATTACTTTTTCTAAGTATCGCAACAATTAAACCAATGAGTATTATATATAATTAAAGTTTTCTTCATAGATCTACCACAAAGAAAACATTTGAATGAATCTGGGAAAAGGTCAAGAAAAACTAGCTAACAAGGTCTCATTCTCATTGCGGAACTGCAAATGTTTGCGGGACTCAGTGCATGTATACGACGTACAATGTCTTATTTATGTTAATTTACAATGTGGTAAGAAAATAGAGATCTCTGTATAAACTTGAACCATTTCGTCTACTATCTCCAACCTGCCTGGCACGTGTTGAGATTGTGACCAGCCCCTCCTAAGTACAAGATCCGGTATACATATAACCCACCAGTGGGCTGTTACGGGCTGATGATAAAGTCTAAGTCAAAGCATTTATTTTAATTAATACTAAGTCAGGGAGTTTTGAAACGTCAAATTGATATGTACGTCAATCAGTCTGTCAGTGAAGCTAGGTGCTCGTTCCAAAGTGTGTGTTCAATATTATTTAACACAATGGTTCCCAACTGTCCGCAGGTGGTGGAGGTCCGCAGATAGCAAAGAATGGTTCGAAATAAGAAAGGTACACAAGACAACGCCTAATAAAACATCATAGTTAAAACTCAAATAAAATGCACGTCACAACTGACTGGATCAACTGGTTTCAACAATAAAAAGTTCACAATTTTTACGAAAACGAACCTCACCACTTTGGAGTAAATCCTATTTAGGGACCACATGAAGAAAGTAATAGGAATAGTGGTCCCTGGCCTAATTGGTCCTTGAACAACAAAAGGTAGGCAACCCCAAATTTAACAAATGAGTAAGTAAACATACATACATACATACAAACATACATCAAATATGTAGGTAATGATATAATGATAGACGTAAAATGATATATTTGTATGTATTAGCATAGCATTTACATATAAATCACTACCAGCTCACCAACCGGTTTTGTTATTCACCTATATATTATATTATATAGCACATATATACTAGTTTACGGTTTTTTTTGGAATTCGGTTGTACGACCGTACGACCGACTCCAGTGTTGCCGCACTGGACAATTATTAGTATTACTTCTAGTGTACTTCTATTCTAGTATTCACTACATAGTATAAAACAAAGTCGCCTTTTCTGTGCCTATGTCCCTTTGTAAGCTTAAATCTTTAAAACTAGGCAACGGAATTTGATGCGGTTTTTTCTTAAATAGAGTGATTTGAGATATGTGTATGTATAACACATGCATAATATATTACTATTGCACCCATGCGATGCTGGGACGGGTCGCTAGTTTTAAATAAGTTAATTCGTAAGACATACTAAATTAACTAAAAATCATGGATTACTCACAAAATAGAGAGCTTTTCTCCATTAAAAATACTTGAGTAAAACGTATAAAATATTTGGACAACAACCAGTGGGATTTAATTCTTTGTAGCCTTATTTTTTTTAAAATGCTTCTTTTCAATAATTAACTCCTTTGGCGAAGAACAAGCAAAACACTGTGTACCTATTAGTACATTAGAACAATACAAAAAAGTGATGATTTTTTTTCAAAAAAATATCAAAATAATTACCATGCTAACCTTTAATAAATATAATATAATTACTTAACAAAGTCTAGACCAAAAATTCATAAAATTTGCATATCTTTGTATATAAATTAATGAGTTTTTAGTAGTACTTTGCTATAATGTTAGCCCAGGTATTATTACCTAGAATACCTAGTATATATGTTGGTTCCTAGTCCATATGACGTAAATGCATTTTCTATTATATTCAGGGTGAATGTCATTTGTTTTTTTTATTTGTCGACAGTCCGTGGCAGCATTATTAGACACACTCTTGTTTTTGTTCATTTTGTAATACATTTAAATGAGTTTACTCACTATTTATATTCAATACTTTTACGTCAGGTTAATTGTATTATTTAATTTGTATAAATTAAATATATAATTACATTGTGAACCTACTTGTACACACGTATTCATTTATTTTGTCATAAATGGTTACATTGTATTATATAAGGCGTGACGCCTTCTTAATCCCCGAAGAGGTAGGCAGAGGTGCACATTATGGCACGTAATGCCACTGTACATTCTGCTTCCACTTTTCACAATTTCTGGTATAAATCCCATGTAATAAGGGGTGAGCCTATTGCTCTAAAAATTCCCAGACTCCATGCTACTACTGAGAATTTTTTCGAAAGAGATTTCTGCTGACTCGAACCCGAGACTCCTTGCCCGGCAATTACACCTGCAATCACTCGACCAACGAAGCAGTCATTGAATATTATCATTCTATTAGGATATTGAAAACAGATTACACAATCTTAATGTTAGATCAGTAACTATCTAACTAACGCTTGATTTGATAACACATAAGTACCGACATGTAATTAGTAGATATATAGAAATTATCAAAGTATACAGCGTGTAACAAAATACCCATATACATCAAGAAGCACTGAAGAATACAATCTCTATAAGAAGCTTGAACAGAATCTCTATAAGAAGTTTCAGCGAAAATACGTTTAAAAAAAATGTACCAAATACTTGTTATCGTATGGTTCTTGATTTCAAATCATCATACAATCGTATCACAACACTATACAGGAGTCACTCGCTAATTACGAAACATTTCTTCTGTAAATCTGATCGCCTAGTACCTGTATCTACCTAATTTTGATGTTCGGTTTCGGGAATTTTATGTATTGGAAAAATTCATAACTTTGTTCCATGAAAACGTGAGTTTAAAAAAGCCTTCCCGTATCGTTTGTTATGTTGTCTAGAAACCGTGCACTTGATATGTATACCCCCTTTTTGTTACACGTTGTATAGAAATTATCACAGTATTTATAAACACAGTTAGTCGGTTGGTGATAATCTGGTATAATCTGATTGTCGCACGCGGAAGGTTGCGGCCGGTTAGCATTGACCGAGCAATTACTCGCTTTAATCAACATACCTATAGAATAGATTTCCTTTAATTAAACACGCTTAGTAGGTAAATAGAGAATCTTCGAGAAACAATATCTAATGTTGTTTTATGTACACAGTTTATGATATTTTATTTGTGGTAACTTAAAATGATTTCTGTCGTAAATACAACAATTAAAACATGATTCATTCACATGATTCTTTAAAAATCCTTATGTTTTTTGCACATATTTTTTCAGTAAATAACACTTAATATTTTCATCTTGATTTAATATGCTGGTACTTTTAATTTCATCATCATCATCATCAACAGCCTATAAAAGTTGTTATTGCTGTCAAAAGGCCTCTTCTCACACGGAGAAGATTTGAGCATGAATCACCATACTGTTCGATGCAGATTAGCGACCTCAAACTTGGAATTAGAAATTATAAGCCCAGGTTTCCTCATAATGTTTTCCTTTACCGTTTGTCAGTGATATCTAAATAATCTTAGAAAGTATATATTATAATTCGAAAAAAGTCACATTTGTACTTTGCCGTTGGTAGGTTTCGAACACACTCTGATGCCTGAGAAGGGTGCGTCTTAAACCTCAGAGCCACAACAATTAAAACAATAAAATTCTTAAAACTTACAATTTGAAAATCATTAAACTCACTCTTTAGCCGTACCTAAGAAAAATCATGACAACGATGTAATTAAAAAATGAGTCATTGTTTCTCAAACTATTCTTTCTACGACAAAAAAATACAAATAATAAACCATATTTTATTATAATAATCCCATAATGAAAATGATGAAACTACAGGGTAGCTATTATTATTATATGGGCCATTTGGAAGTAACACGCGATTCAATTTAGCAGCGTGATTAACGAGTTATCTAGACAATATCAACAAGTAATATCCTCACGTCGCCACATCTACGCCACATTACAGGGACATGCAGTAGAACTACATTCTTTGTTTTTTAAACGTTGCCCCACACTAGGATGTTTCCCTGTGTTGTGGATGCGTTTACGGTCATACAATACATTCACATACACCCAGAATGAAACCACAATTAATGGATCACACAAAGTGTTGCTCTGTGCGGGAATCGAACCCGCTACAATTTGCATCGGAACCAGTTGTCCAGCCACCGCGCCAGCCAATAGTAATAATTGCATGAGTAGAAGCATTGGTGGATAAGTCTTGTCATCGTTGTTGATGCAATTGATACCTACTAATTAATGATTATTCAGTAAATAACACCCATAATACATATTTTCCCCTAGTTTCCGATGAGAGAAATAATCACATGTGCCAGGCAACTAATGTTGTAAAATTATTGGTAGTATTAAAGGGTTCTATGTTACAAGTTACATTTTCCTTATAACGACGTTTTTGTTTAGTAATTTAAGGATAGATAAACCATACTATAATACTGTGTACACAATGCTAGAATATACTTAATATTCTTCCCGTACTTAGCACTTACTCAGCAAGCTCATAGTAAAAACAAAAGAGTAAACAAAACACACGTCACTCAGACTGGTTCCTCTGTGTCACCTCCATCGTAACGTCAATGGAAGAGCTCAACCGAGTGACCCAGTTAGCGCGATCGATGCGCCGGGGTCAACGGCCTCGCCTGATTGATCACCAGTTTGGGAAACGCTGGAATGTTGCCAGATAGTATACAGCAACCGGTAATTGCAGTAGCTTTTAAACAGCGCTAATATAACGGCAACGAAGGTGACAAAGAATAATTGTTTTATTCAGGAAATGTTGATGAATGAGCCGACTTTGTAATGAGGACAACCTCCCTCCGTGGGGAGGGAATGACTGTGTTGTCGGAGAATGGGGAAACGACCTCTGATTACACGATGCGGTATTTTATTAGAGATCTAAGGTAGGGATCTCACCAGTGAGAATTAATAACAATAGGTATTATGGATGGACGCTGTTTTTGTGCTTAAGTTACATTTGTACCTACTTATGAAAGAAATCACTGATTAAAAAAGACTTGCAATGACTGGGACATCTAGAGGATACTGTAACACATCCTACCGTATGGTGCTTTTTAGTACACACATCAGATCTGTAAATACTGGTTCTCAGTCGGTATATTAGTTGAGAAAACCTACAATACCGCCCCATGGCTCAGTTTTATTAGAAGAAAAAACGAGAGCATAATAAAATTTCCGTCCAAACATAAACGTACGTGAGTAAATGTACATATGGAGGAAGTTCTCATATTTCCAGTGTACTCGCCCGCCGTATATTTGGTGGAGTGATCTCATCGCCATCGATTGCTGGCTGTGCTCAGCTGATCCAGACGCAGACAGCCGCCTGACCCAGATAGTGAACGAGGCATGACCTCCGGTGACCTCCGGCGAGGAGCCGCATGCACGTGGCAAGCCTTGGACTCCACAAAGGTTGTACATTGAACGGCTTTCAAGGAAAAGGGATTGTTGTGCTGTTTTGTTCAATAACATCAATTGGGGGAAGTTCTTGCCTTTTGTTTACGGCCGGATTGAGCTTTTAAACAGATTTGATTTAATGTCCTTGATTTACGTGAGGTAACTTCCATTTAATCTTTAATGTCCATAAACTTGGTAAACAAAGATGAATTCAATCATTTTGATCTTTATTAGCCGAGATTTTTACAAAGTCGCTACGTCGACCTACATAATTACTTTCAGTTCTCCTGTACATTTCATCTTATTCAGAGACATTCATGAAATGATATGATATAAATTATATCATTCTCTCATCTCCTTTTGTAATCAAAATTAATCTGTTCGGACATCAACAATACACTGAAGTGCTATTTGGGAAGCAATTCATTGCACGCCTCAGTCATTGGACATTCGACATCCATTTAAATTAAAGAATTTTATGACACAACTAGCTATTGCCCGAGACTTCGTCCGCGTAGAATTATGACTTCCGACAGAATTTGGGATATATAATTTACTTCTAAAAGAAAATATTTTCTCTTAAAAAAAACAACCTAAGTTACTTCTTGGTATATTAGCTACCTGCCAATAAAAGTCTTGTTAAAATCGGTCCAGCTATTTCACAGATTAATCAGAACCAACAGACAGACAAAAATGGTAATATATGTTATTTTAGTGCACGTATCGCATGTCTATAAATATGCATGTAGTAAAAAGCGATTATTTGAATGTTAAAAACACACTCTAATGTTATTTATTATTATATATTAAGTGTAGAAGTGTAGATTCCTCGTCTACACAACATTACCCCTTTTATTCCTACCTATTCAATTTCTTATTCAGATCATTAAAATTGTAACATAACGCGGGTAATGTGGCGAGTAACCTAGTGACACCAGCTCGGAAGCTTATATTGAAAATTTCGACATAAAAGCTGATTACTAGTCGTCTGGTATTGACACGACACACTCATGTAAAGATATTCTTGAATCACTGTCGCCACGGATCCCTTGCGTTAAACATATCAGCCTACTTGCCCTTTGAACCTAAAAAAAGGTACAAAACCTCAAGTAAAAATAAACTTCCCGCCCGCCACCCGACATTTACTCAAAATAATGTTGATTACATCAAAGACCAATAAAAAAAGAACGAATCCTCGAATGAAAGGTATCACGTAATAAAATAACCATAAATATGATTAAAATACCTATTAAAAATGTAATAACTCTGCGTGTGATGTAACTGTGTCGTTACCATTCATTCACTCGTTCATTCATTCATTCATTCCATTCGTTCTATTCGCGGCAACACTGCTGTATTTCCCTGTCTCATTCAGCTGTTCACTGGGTCGTGTCGTTTTTATTACTTAGGACAGGCTCTAAAATGTACTATTTATATTGTGTGACTCCATTAAGTATTTGTTATTCATATTATTATCTATCTGTATCGTAAGCTATTTAAAACAGACCAATGTAATTTGTTATTTTCAAAAAAGAAGACAACTGAGAGGTGCTGCTGATTCCAAAAGTTTCTATTTTTATCGGAACGTAGCTCATGACTATGCAGAAACTTATTGTTTTAGTGTGCGAACAATCATGAAAAAGATAATACTAATTGTAGTCCGTAGCCAAACAAGCATCATGTATAAGTGTACATATATTCTTAGATAACCATGAAAAGGTTTGGGAACCCCTGGTTTAATCCATTGACTCTCAAAACAGTTGAGACAAACGAGTTGTCGATCAATTACTGCGACCAAGTTACAGGTATACACCACACGTAAGGAAGATATCTACGTCAGTTCTTAGATAAATGGATTCTAGACTTTATTTAGAAAACAATAGAGTACGTTTTTAATAAGGCAGTGTAGAATATGCTATTGTGCGTTAGAGACAAACTTCCGAATGTAAGGAAAGTATGAAGAATTTAGTATTATTCTAAGGTAGCGCTTCTGATATCTATGAGGCAGGACAATTGTATTGAATGTCTTGCGTTATTTTTGTGCATAGCATAAAATTATCTTAACGTGCTTTCAAATTGAGGGGAAGAAGCTTTTAATACAAATTTTTAACCGACTTCAAAAAAAGAAGCATGTATGTTTATGCGCAATTATCTCGCATTTGGCAGAACTAACGTTTTCACTTAAAAATGGAGGTTCGCACATTAGCATGTGTTTTTAGTTCATGGTTCAAACAGTTTCTTTTTACGTATAATGTAAAAGTAACCGTCATTAAAATAATCTTCATTATATTACAGCCTTATTTGTATCGTTTGATTTCTGATTACTCATTGTAATCACTATAATCTAGGTACCATGACGAGCCAAACAGCTTTCACTAAAACAGTTATCAACTTGTAATTGCTGAACCTTCGAACAGAGACTCATTATATAGTTGTTAACATTACAGGAACCCATTTCAGGGACCCATTCTCCGCTAGAACAAATGGCTTCCCTTACTTATTGTGCGAACCAACTTCTACCCCCCACTCTATACACAGCACATCAACCTCACCTTTCATTAACAAAACAATTTCAACTCTACGCTGAAGTGAATAGGATATAACTTGACCTGTTTAATGGTATTGTTTGATGTGCTGTGTATACAGGGTGTATTGACGAAATAGGGCGGTAATCAGAGCATAGCACAAAGTTGCGAGCGACGCAGACAGGTCACTTGACCTCGTTCCGTGTAATGGCGACAGTTGTGACCTGCAGTCACCTCTGTGACATGGATCAGGAAGGTTATTGAGCTGGTGATCCACGGAGAAAGGCAGGTTTGACATTAAATAGTGATTTTAATAACTAAAAAGTTCAAAATGTAAAAAAACATACCGATCGAATTGAGAACGTCCTCCTTTTTGGGAAGTCGGTTAATAAAAATATTTCATTAAGGTATTTTAGTTTCTTTAAACGTTTTTACATTCTATTCTATTGTCTCTTGAATGCTACCCTATTTCGTGTGTACATATAACCACTATGTAAACGGCTAAGAAGTTTGTTAAATGTTAACATATATTAAATTCCAGAACCTAAATCCATAACCCACACTTCAATCAGCTCGGATTCCAAGTAACATCCATTTGGCCACAGAACAAAGGAGTCACGTTCAGAGCCGTGAACAAATACAGGTCTATGTTCCCCGTGTACCTTCACACGGTGTCTGTGTGGGAGATGCTTCAGTGATCAGCTCCCGATTGTTAGAGCCTGATGTTCCGCTACACCGGAGAGGAATAATTGTCAGCATGCTGACGTGTGCATGTACTGCTGGTGGAGATGTTGGCAATCTATATCTCGATACTCCATACTTTTAATATATACTCCATACTTCTAATATTTAAAACTTAAGAGTTTGTTTGTTTGAACGCGCTAATTTCCAGATTTATTGGTCCCAATTGAATATAATTCTTTTTGTGTTGGATAGTTCATGTATATAAGGCTATAAATTATCGCGTTACGATCAATAGGAGTCGAGCAGAGTGAAACCGCGCAGAGTTAGTATTGAATATATGGAATAATTGTGATATAACGTAATTTTAGGCTTTATAGTCTCCGTAGAAGTAATAAGAAATAAATATGGGAGAGTTATGCTTTGGCACGAATGGATTGGCTTGACCAGTGATACCTCGGCCTCACAGGAAACCAAGGCGTTGTATTTAATCGTGTGACTAAAGTTACAGGAGGTCCTTATAATTACCTTTTCCTCAATCTCCGTAGTCCCCGAATCCCCAACAATCCTTAAACTCCTTTGGGTTCTTTTCGAAGCATCAAAAGAAGCTCAAAGTATTACAGTCTAACTACAAGACATTACAGTCTAACCTGGTAATCGAACTTATGATTCAGCAGTCACATTCTCGACTACTAGACGTACAAAAGCTGAATATACATATGTATAATGGTATGATATTAACTAGGTACAATGTATTCAATGCCTGTACGAGTAATTACCTATTATTGCGAATGTATTGTGTGTTGTGTACATCCAGGGAACCTATTGTTGGGGCATTAATTAATTATTGCAGTCTATGTTATTGTACTCCGAAATTAATTCATTTGTGAATCAATAATGAATCGAACAGTATTGAATTACTGTTTATAAATTGAATAAAAATAATAATGATTGGAATTCATTTTCAGCGTGTCGTCAAACGGAGTTCATTTGTTTTCATACATACATACATATTGTCCCCACCCTATGTAACGGGTGTTTCTAGGTGCATCATATTACTGAAAAACGTTTGACAGTATTTTTGAGATGGCCTTTTTTTAAGGCATGAAGAACATTCAATGATATCTCCCGCCTTGGACGAGGCGAGAGGGATTGTCAAATTCTTACTGACTAAAAACCACCTCGTTCCTACTCCTGCTTTTCTAGCCGGTAAACCCGCTAGGTAGTCCGCAGCTCTGGCCTGGCAATCGACCCCGAGCCCCCATACACTGCACTGACACATAAAACTAGACCAACGACATATGAAATGAAAAAGTAAAAAGATTAAGTACAACAATTTAGAACACCCTCATTCTAGTCAATACGAATACAAAATACATGTGGACAGATATATAGCCGCTGTAATTTGTCAGCCTTGCTCCGCCACCGTTTATACCAGCATTTATATCTGTCCCCGACTCCCAGCTCCTGCTCGGAATAAAAGAGTTGAACGTCTCTGCGAACGTTACGTCACGTCGCACGCGTGGGTGTGAGCTTTATCACCATTTTGTTAGGGAAATGTTACCGCGTATGGCAAGGGTTGTGTAGTGAATGGAGGGCGCAGTTGTGGAGTTGTGGCGCAGAATGTTTTAGCGTTTGAATTGGAAAATATAAAATGTTGCAAGGAAAACGAATGCTTCACAAAACTAGTCATTGTGAACGTGTAGGTTTATTATTATTTTATTATGACTTTTGTGAGACACGCAAAATTAATACTTATGTTATCTTAATCACGTAGAAGCAAAACTGTCGCCAGGTCGTGTATCACGAAATCCTGCTCATGAATATAAGCCTCTAGCATGGCTTGAAACTAGTTGAGTTCCTTGTCAAACAGTTGCGTGAATATGCCGATAACATGATAATTAGTGTAGCTTTATTAATACCATGTTATAGTGCATTTATGATTAAAATCACATTTCCACTGCTGAAATTAGTCCTCCTTTAATTATTCATTTATCCATAATTTAACAACAATATAAACTGATGATACCCGTGATGATAATAATTTAAAAGCTATTTCTAATTGTAAAAGCGTCAAACCTTTGCATTAACAAAATAACTAATGCAAACTATTTTCAATGCCTTCAATTTGAAAGTGCTTTAGGATAAATAAATTCTAAGGAAAACTTTGACCAACTTTTTCTGGCATTACTAAAGAGATAGTAATAATAACACATGTTAGAAAAGGTCAAGGTCGAACATGAACACTCCACTCTACCCTACTCCGTGGCACCTCACCCCGCTCAGGTTAAAGGTAGCATGGAAGCGGTGGCAGGGTTAACTCGCAGCTTATCAGTTGTTGTAACAATCGCAGGTCGGGGATACCTCGGGCACGTTTTATTTCTTTATATTCAGACCGGGGTACAAAAGACCCCGTAAATCCCACTATTGTGTAAAGCGGACCACAAGTAAGTTGTGGCTGTTGCAAGGTTAAAAGGGTTCCAATACTACTTGGGACTGAGTGTGGTAAGTTTTGGGAGTTATGTGAAGTTTGGTAGTTGGATAAACCTACTTTAGATTTTGTTACTACGATATATTTGTAAAGTATTGTTCAAGGTTTTTTTTCTTCACTACATAGTATAAAACAAAGTCGCTCTCTCAGTTCCTATATACCTTTGTAGGCTTAAATCTTTAAAACTATACAACGGATTTTGATGCGGTTTTTTTAATAGATAGAGTGATTCAAGAGGAAGGTTTTATATGTATAATACATGCATAATATATCTCCATTGCACCCATGCGAAAAAATACATAAAAAATGTCGACTAACTGAGAAATCTCAAAAAAATTAAAGTATAAAGATTTTTTAAACTTAAATATCTTCATATGTGACAGACTAATCCTAATCGTGAAATAATTGTTTCTAGTAACAGACTAATAAAGTCTACGAGACCGAATGGCAATAAAAATATTTATATATATGTACGTGAATACATTTTATTGCCCTTCCAGTAAGCGGACGTTGACCTCCGCTAGACGCCCTAATGAAGCCTTCACAACTAGTTTAATGAATGCACACATAAATGACTCCAATTATTATTATATTATATTAATGTCTCTCCTGAAATAATATTTTTTCAGTCCCCATCCACAGTAGCAGGTGCAGTTTTCCAAATAAATTACTGAACGTGACTTTCATACTTTTCATTAATTCCCAACTCTGATAAATATTATTATAATATTTCTGAAAATTAATTCAAAGATGTTATCTCTTGTTTTAATTATGACTTGAATTTATTTTAATATACAGAATCATTGTTATTTTCTGCAATAACTAAATCTACTAATATTATAAATACAAAGTTTGTGAGTATGGATGTTTGTTACTCTTTCACGCAAAAACTACTGAAGGGATCGTGATGAAATTTGAAATAGGGATAGATTTTAGTATGGAATAACACATAGGCTACTTTTTATCCCACGGAAACATGGGCGAAGCCGCTGGCAGAAACTAATACATAATAGTTATGTGTACATTGTGTTCTTCTTGAAAAATTAACCTTCAAAAGTAACAAACTCGTAAAATAAATTGAAAATATCTAGCATACTTTTTAATACTTAGTATCAAACCGAAATCTTAATTTACTACTAGAACATTTTTCTTTTACAATACAAACGAGTTCAAAGAATAAACCGATCGCCCATTGAAATATATTTGGCCAACCTTTGTGGCAAGTATACTTGACAAATATATTGGGCCAACGTTTGTGGCAAGTATACTTGACAAATATATTTGGCCAACGTTTGTGGCAAGTATACTTGACAAATATATTTGGCCAACCTTTGGATCGAGGGTACTCCAGAGGAGGGTACGTACTCAAATAATTGGAACCTGCCTTATCTGTTTGTGGTCCACGACTCGACACAAAGTATTGCGTAGTAACCAAATGCTTACTGCGCACAAATTGACATGACTTGAATGTGTTGATAGAATTGTAGTTATAATCTGTATTGTGAGTGAGTTAAAGTAACTCTTACTGAGACATTTGTTTTGATTACTTAAACTATTCCTTAGTAATGATTTTGATCTGAAAACAATGGCTAAGGACTGTGTTAAGTAGATAATCATTATGATAGATGGCCAGGGCTTAGGTTCAATTGTAAAGTTAAATGTGTTTTAGTATATTAATTTTCAATAAAGAACATTAAAGAAGAAGCTTTAAGTCGGATTTTTAAACTTAGTTAATTGAAAATGATTTATTGACATTCTTCTGGACTTTGTATAGGTTATATGAAACAATACAGTTAAGAACAATAGCTTTAAGCTTGGAACGCTTAAACCAGAAAAAATATTAACGTTATCATTAAGCGAAAAGTATTTTTTGTTGTAAGCAGTCGAAGCTAAGTACAGTCACGCACAAGATGTCCCCTACTGCCCCCCCCCCCCCCTATAGGCCTACATAATCCCGTAAAACACGAAGACGGCGTCTGAGTGCCATTGTTTGCCACGCCGACGCTCTTCATAATAAAACACTACAGAAGCTCTAATACAAACAGATCCGCCGGAAAATGGTGGCGGAAGCGGCGCGGATGTGACGTCACGCTCATTAGTGACGTCAGCGGATGTAGCCGGGAGTCCCGGAGGCAGAGGGTTCGCTACTACGCTTTGTAGAGTGACCAATTGTTTATAGATGGGACTGTGAAGTCGTTCGCAAGGATTTTGTCTCGATGATTTTATATACGTAACATGTGGTCATGTATTTTTTGTGTCTAATTTAAAAACTACATTGTTGACTATCCAGAGTCTAATGTATAGGTATACGTATGTACTTGTATTATACTTGTTTCTAATTTCATTTTTATGTCTATGTCGTATACTTCTCTCTGCATCACCTCTGGGTGACCTCTGGGCTGGACTGAAAAATAATGCCAATGGCATTAAGTCCACCTAATATACGATTGTGTATGAAGCTTTAATAAATGAATAAAATAAATAAATGTTTGTTTAAATAAAACCAATCTTGAAGATTTTTTTTTAATATAATTAATATGAATTAAAAATACTTTACTTACTAATTCAATTCAATGTTAATCCTATTTTAATCTACATATCTCTTTTTTAAAACCTGCTTCTCATTTAATATTTGTAAAAACATTTTTAACGAATACTTAGTCCAACTATTTAGAAGTTTTGCACTTAGCAACACATTAAGTAACTATATATGTTGTATTAAATGAACTGCCTACAATCCTACATATAGTAAGTGTTCTCTTCACTTCATTAGCAGATGGGGGAGACATTAGTTTTACGCAACAACTTACAACTTCACTAATGAGTACTGTAGTTGAATAGTTCACTCACTGAGTCACTGCTAGTTAGGAAACTATATAGAAAGCTTCATCATTTATTTAACACATGTGCGAACAAATATCACACAGCTACGAACTTACTACGTCGCTACGCTTACTACGCGCTACGAAATTACTACGCCAATCTGGAACTATTCGTTCGAGGTTTCTCGTGCATGAGAGTGCCCGTTCGAAACCAAGCAAGAACCAATGTAACTTTTTGTATGTACTTTCTTAGATTATTTACTATTGACAAATGGTGAAGGGAAACATCATGAGGAAACCCAGCATTAGGTATATAATTTCTATACGCCTTGAGCAAGCGAGATCATTAATGCACTTAAGCTGTTTTATGTGTGATGAAATGCAAAAGCAATCTTCATTTATTTAACACATGTTAGGCCGAACAAAATATATAACACAGCTACGAAATTACTACGACGCTACGCCTGCTACGCGCTACGAAATTACTACGCAGTGCTACGCCCACATTCATTTTAGCCACATCATTGAATCAGATTTCGTCATACAAAGGTGTAAAACGCCGCAATAAGCTGCTCCGGCCGCGAGGGAGCGCTGCCACCATCAGTGATCCATCATAATGTAGTATTGGAGCAAGGAGGTCGTGTGTTACAAGGTGGCAAGGTGTGGCGCGTCATTACTCCTCATCAATCAGGGCACGTCTCCAGTCAGGAGAGAATACATTGCAGTGGAATACATTTATTTAATGATCTTTAATTGTTTTAATCAGTTAGATTATGTGTGTACGTATTATTTTTATTTAGTTCAGTAGAATTATTTAGGATTGTTTTGTTGGTCAAATGGTATTCGTTGGGCTATCAGGTATGGAGTATTGGGTTTGATTCTCAAGTCGGATAAAGTAATGTTTTATTAGTAAACTGTAAACAGAGAAGTTGTGTTGTATTAAGGGTTTTGCAAAAAAATATTTATAGAAGACCGTATTAAAATCGACGACATTTTTATTTCTATTTTCATAACTGTTTACATAACAAACAGTTAAGTTATTAGAACAACTCAGTAACATTATAAGCTCGACACACAATCGTGTTCATCTTCATAATGCCTCAAACAAATACACGCGAAGGATTACGTTCGGGTAATTTTTCATCAATATTCAGGCACATGTTGATCCTCCATACCTCTCTACTTAATTCCTTCTCGGGCTGATTCATCCTGTTATACTTGTTTCCTAGCAATTAACAACGAAATTATTTCGTCGGCTTTTGTAATTGAATCCATGTTTACTTGGGTGATAACAAAAATATAAACAATGCTTTAATTTAAGTGGGTATGTTGTCTGTATATCACAATTTTAGAGTTACTTATTTATAATATTTTTATAACTATCGTGACGCATGCTATATTAACTAAAAATCACGGCTTGGAGAAAAGTACTACTAGTTTCGAGTTACTGAGGGACTCTTCATGATGAGCTTTGATTCTGTGACTCGAAATTGGTGATCTCTCGAAGTTGGCCTTTCTCCATTAATTTACGCGAGTAAACCGTGATTTTTAGTTTATAATTAATATATTTTTAAGTCAGCACTTGATTGTATCAAGCATGAAAATCTATTTATAAACCAAAGACGTTAACGTAACTACGTTATATACGCTTTGCTTGCAATCTAAAGCAAATGTCGTCTAGCGGATAAGCACGACCGCGGGTAAAGCTTAACCTTTTGAAAATTCCCTGAAAAACACGCGGTTCACTGAAGTAGTTACACGGATAAGCAGTTTGTTATAAGTTTAATCTGAAAGCTGCTGAAGTAACGTTCATTCGTTGTGAAAGGTTCTGCTTTTGTTACGTAAACTTCATTATAAACCTGAGCTCAGTTTTTCAGGGAATTTCAGCGAGTTACACTTTGTTCAGACGCTGTAACTTTGTATAGTTCTCAGAGAATACTCCGTTCATCGCAATCAAGTGTAATCAAGTAATAGTGCTTGGCAATTCCAGGAATAATTAATCTTAGTGTTTAAGGGGATTAATATTGCTTCGGTTGGCGCGCTGACTGGGCAACCGACTGCTGCGCAATGTGCAGCGGGTTGTATTCCTAAACAGATCAACTCTTTGTGTAATCCACAAACTATCGTTTCGAATCTGGTTGTCATATATGTGTGAACTTGTAAGTGTTTGTTAAACGCACCACGACACAAGAGAAAATCCTAGTGTAGAGCAAAGTTTTTACTTTAATAAAAAGCAAAGCGTTGTTGGATTTCTTCTTAACTATATACGGTACATAATCTCATTCTCATTAAACGTTTCATCTATGAATTATAACAAAACAGATAAAACTTAGGTTTGCACTGAATATGTGTACTTTAACAAAACTCTTGGGATTACGAATATGTTATTTCATCTTTACTAGTTCACCGTCTCTAATTCAGTTTCAGCAGTAAATGAAAATTTAACAGCGAACGAATATTAGTACACAAACTTCATCGCTCTGTATCCTCCACGGAATTAAATCTCAGTGAATCGTTTGTGAAGTCAGGGAGGGCACTCCTCGCTCACTCTAGACTTCATCTCAAATAGTTAAATAGTTACATTGACTGGGTCTGAGGACAATTGTTATCATTTCTAATTTATCTATTATTAATTGTATTGTGTATAGACTTAGGTTCAGATTGGATTGGTCTGTTATTTGTATTATAATCAATTTATTTTTGGTACATGTACATTATTGTTTCTCGAAGGTATGTCCCATGACCACATATAAAGTTGTATATTTTTGAGTCCATGGACTTTATTAATATACTAGCTTCCGCCCGCGATCCGTCCGCGCGGATGTCGGTTTTTTTATTTCTCAATAGTAACTCTGTGAAATCTTATAAATATCTATTGGACCCAAATACGGCGAGGCCTATACTAATTAAGGAGATCCCTCTATTGAACTACTGCTGTTAAGCAGAATAAAACTGAAAAATAAAGATTTTTTTTTCTACGTATTTTTCCAGGATAAAAAGTATGCTATTTTATGCCCAGGATAATAAGATATAATAATACCAAGTTGCATCGAAATCGAACCTTTAGTTTTTACGTGATGCCTGAACATATATAGACAGACAGACAAAAAAATTATATTTGGGCTTGGTAATCCAGTAACACTCCCTGCTATTTATTTTTTCAATATTTTCAATGTACAGAATTGAACCTTCAACAGTTTATTATATGTATAGATGTATAACAAGTGTACTCTACCGTTACCTAACTACTTTACTATAAGCTCAGACAGAGTAACGTTGAATTCAAAATGTATTTTAATCCCGGCTAACTAACACGGCACGGTCCAACTTGTACCGTTCAACTCATGTCGACGTGTTTGCCAGCCCTGAGTCCATCAAATAACATTTTCCCAGTACTGGGAACTGTTTGAAAGCGCAGCGCAGCCCGTATTTACTCATATATTTAAACTTTGTACATTTCGCTCGCTTTCTCGTTCATTCATTCGTTCACATTACGTTCGGTCCCGGTTCCGTTCGCAGGTCAAAGCTCTGTTTATCACTGCGGTTGTTTACGAAAACATGTCAAAGAGTTAGTTTACTGGGAATTTTAATAAAATAATTCAACTGAAAAATAAATATAAAGCAGCACAAACAGGCGTTTAAATCACTTTCTTTTACGTTAGTAAACAATTTATATTTTATCGAGTGTACTTTGTAAAACGAGTTATATTTTAAACACGTTTTCTTCTCAATGTGACAGTTTCAAGTCACACCGTTACAGCGTTATCTAAAACAAGTAAGTATCATAATAAAACAATGTACATTACATAGAAAATGGAGTCACGAAACTCGATACTTTACGCACCAACTTGTTAGAACGCGTAACAAACAGCAAGAGATAAAACTAGTTACTCTTGTAAGTATCACAATAATAATAACAAGTTGGCAACACACGACGTGCCAACTGTCCGCTAACTAAATATTATCAGCTGAACAAAACTAGTTGGGAGTAGATGTCCGTCGCTGGGAGCATGCCCGCCGGCCACACGTGCGTGGCGAGTGAAACCAATCGGTTCCCGACATCAATGGCGCGCATCGATCATGTTCACTCGCTCATCTCTAACTTCATAATTACAACGAATGCCGTACTATGGGAACTCGATTGACACAATGAGCAACATCATTCATTTGACCATTCATCACCACGCTTGCTGAATGCGGATTGGCGAATGTTTTCCTTCACCGTTTGTCCGTGGTGTATAAATAATTTTAGATCTAAAAAGTCACTCGGAAAAATTCTAAAGACCTTCATGCACGAGAGGCGAACTTCTTAAAGTTCCGACCACCACGACACATTGACTTGAGCCGTATTAAGTTAACGCTGTTATATATTGAATTAAGTGTGGGAGAGTCATGCTGCGGTATGAATGAGCCGGCTCGACCGGAGTGATACCACGACCTCACCGAAAACCTACGTGAAACAACGCTTGCGTTGTGTGAGTGAGGTTACCGGAGACCCAATCCCCCCTTCCCAATCTTCCCAATCCCTGATTTTGGTCCATAAGAAAACCTATATTTTAGAGAACAGCAGCTGATTCAAGTTCTAATTAGTAAATCATTATAAAATACTAAAAATACTTATATAAGTTGAACAGTTTGTTTGTCTGAGGGTGCTAGTCTCCGGAACTGCTAGTTTGATTTAAAAAAATATTTTTGTGTTCGATAGCACATTTAGCAAAGAATACTAGGCTATATAGAAAACATCTTTTTTTATGGGGAATATCATCCATGAGTTCTTTCGCCATAGGCGAGGCAAGATTGAGTGTCAGACCCTTACTAACTAAAAACCACCCCGTTCCTACTCCTGCTTTTCGAACCGGAGCCCCGGTAAACCCTATAGGTAGTCTGCAGCTCCGGACGCGCCGCACGCACAGGTCTGGTTCTGATCGGGCGGCAAGCTACCCTTGCTCGCCGTCCGCAGGCCCGCACTTACGGTGGCTACAGATTGTCGCGCGATCCCCGACGCCCGGAGTGTCTCTCGCGACGGCTGGGGGGTGAGGAGGTTCGTTCCCTCACGCACAGAAGATTCCGGACACATTCCAACAACATGTGCAATACGTAGCCGCGCAGCCGTACAATCCGGCGACTCAATTCTTTTCATTGCAATTGCAAACTTACTGATACCCAAACATATTTAGGGATATAAATAAAACTCACAGCTAACCTAGAATATATATTAAGGAACATTAGGGCTGACTTGGCCTAAGCTTTGAACTTCTAGGTGGAATGGAACTCCTTGATCTTAATCATAGGTATATCGGCTATTCTCTGGTTGTTGCTGTTGTTGTTGCTGTTGTAGCAGTAGTTGTTGTTCTTTTTCTTTTCTTTTTCTTTCTTCTTCTTCTTGTTTTAGTCTGGCTTCTCGCCTTGCCTCCTGTTGTGGCGTCCTCGGCAGATAATTTTTCAGTAACTCAATAACATCGGCGGCGTGGTCGTGATCGTGGTGGGGCAACATGTAGTTACCTTTCGTGTCCTTCCCACCATTGTTTATTTGTTTTTCTATTCCACTGACGTAGTCGTCGACCCCTGAGTCCTGTCCGTCATTGTTGTCCGAGAGTAGGTCCTTGACCTGTGACTCCACAGAGTCCTCATTGTCTGCTCGAGTCAAATCAAACACAAGCGCTTCTTCTACATTTGATCTTTTAATACTATCTTCTCCATTTGAGACATATTCTAAATTATCATTTTTAGTCAACGTCAAGGGTTTCACAATATTAGGTAGTGGTTGGAAGCGGTTAGGTTTGTACTGTAATTTATCAACATTATTAATTTTTTTAGGAACTTGCAAATGGTTGTTGGGCCGGCGATGGAGGTCCACGGCGCTGATTATGCGAGCTGTGTCTTCATGGTGCTTCTTAGGCCCATCTTCATGGTGACTGAGTGCAATATCGTATTTACCTTGATTGGCCAACAGCTGCAGTATTTTTTGAAGTCCGGATTCACCTGCTACGTACGCTTCAGCGTCTTCTGCTGCCGGCTTGCCGTTTACGACAGCGATTATTGCAAACACAACGAAGTAGGAGATGTTGGCCGCCATTTTGGATTTAAATATTCTATTGTAGCATAACATTTCCTTATAGTTAATAATTATTATAAACTCTCAATGGCGAGTTATAATTGATTGGGCAGCCAGTTGTAGGTAACGATAGAGGCGACTAATTGAGCGTGAGATTAAACACCTCTTAAATATGGCGTTACTGTGGACTGGAATGAGTTTCACGGTGTTAACTGGTTCCGAGTGAACAATGAACACTTAGTACCGTATTACAATTACTATTTAATTAAAACACCAAAAACAATTAAATTTGTGTTCATGTACGATCGTAATTATAATGAACTAGCTTTTGCCCGCGACTTCACCCGCGTACATTAATGTCTTCTTGCAGAATTAAGGTTCTTTTCCAACGTACATTGTACGGCCGTAGCAAATTAGAATCAGTTCAATACCCCTTTTTTTGAGGGGGGAAAATCATCCAATGACTTCTCCCGCCTTGAGCGAGGCGGAGCCCCGATAAACCCGCTAGGTAGTCCGCAGCTCCGGATCAGGCATCAGCCGTACTGGGCCCCATCTGTAGTGGTCTGATGGCTTTTTGAGGCGCGCGTGGAACGCGACGCGCCGTACGCACGGGTCTGGTTCCGGTCGGACGGCGAGCTACCCTTGCTCGCCGTCCGCAGACCCGCACTTACGGTGGCCAGAGATCGCCCCGCGATCCCCGACGCCCGGAGTGTCTCTCGCGACGGCTGGGGCGTGAAGAGGTTCGTTCCCTCACGCACACCGCCTCCTCCTTAGCTAGCATGACTGCTTCGCAGAAGGAGGAGACGGCATACCAGTCCCTCTCGCTCCGCACCATGGCCTGAACCAGTGCCGGGCGCGAGAGGTCGCCGTCGCCGACCACATCCCTAAGGACTTAGCGGTGCTCAGTCCACGCAGGGCACGCCGCCACCGTATGTTCTACGGTGTCCTCCGGGCGGTCCTCGCAGTGATGACACCCGGGCGTTTCTTCCCACCCAATAAGGAACAGGAACCTACCGAAACTAATTCAATACCCCTAGTTTTATTTATGTTGTACTTAATTACGTACGTATTGTCTTCTCGGGTGTGAACACCAAATTCCATTCAAATTGGTTCAGTGGTTTAGGAGGTGAGTCCCACGAGTTTTACGCATAGTCCCTTTGATTTCCGAGATAAAAACTATGCAATGTCAATGAAACCAAAGAAACAACATTTACCAGAAAATTAAAAAAAATGTTGATACAAAAATGCTTCTACTCAATAGAAGAATTCTTCGAAGAAAAACAGAACAACAAAATTAAATGCCAAAACCTACACCCATACATAACCGCTTACACCTATAATTATAAATAAATACTACCTACCTATTTAAATTTTACACTAACCCACATAATTTATTATAAGATATACATACTACTATATATATATATGTATATACTTACTACATATCAGATATACATACTACAATATATACATACTCACATTGAAATCGGGTAGTACCTCTGACCCCACTAACTTTAGACCTATTTCAGTACTACCTACATTCAGTAAAATTTTTGGAAAAAATATTTTAAGTCAGATGCAAAGATTTTTTAATAGAAATAAATTATTGCATGGTAACCAGTTTGGATTTACAAGGGGTCGTTCAACAACTGATGCCGGTGTTGAACTTCTTAATCACATATATGACGCGTGGGAGGACTCAGGCGACGCCTTGGGTGTTTTTTGTGACTTATCCAAGGCGTTCGATTGTGTTTTTCATGAAACACTGATCAGAAAGCTATCCCATTAGGGAATTCGGGTAACTCTCTGGACCTACTTATCTCTTACTTGAGTAATAGAATTCAGAGAGTCGAGATTAACGGGAAAATTTTTGCCAGGTCTGTTGTTAGGATGGGTGTTCCGCAGGGGACAATTCTCGGTCCGTTTTTATTTCTTATTTATATTAATGACTTACCTTACCTTGTAAAGGATAACCATGGGATAGTACTGTTTGCTGATGATACCTCTTTATTATTTAAACTCAAACGTGGACAATTAGTCAGTGATCATGTAAATAGTGCTCTCTCAAAAATAGTACACTGGTTTAGTGCCAATAACTTGTTACTTAATAAATCAAATACTAAATGCATTAAATTCATTAAAAATATAAGTGTGGGAGAGCCATGCTGCGGCACGAATGAGCCGGCTCGACCGGAGTGATACAACGACCTCACCGAAAACCTACGTGAAACAACGCTTGCGTTGTGTGAGTGAGGTTACCGGAGACCCAATCCCCCCTTCCCAATCTTTCCAATCCCCGATTCCCCAACAAACCTTAAATTCCTAACCCCTAAAATACCGGCAACGCACTTCTAACCTGCTGTTTTAAGTGTCCATGGTCGTTTACAGGCGTGGTCCATAAAAAAACGCTAGTGATCCATAAGAAAACCTAGATTTTTGAGTCGACAACGGCTGGTCCAAGTTCGTATAAGTAAATCAATATAAAATACTACGTACGGACAATCCGGTGACTCAACTCTTTTCATTGAAAATGCAAACTTTACTGATTCCCAAACATAATTAGGGATATGAATAAAACTCACAGGTAACCTAGAATATATATTAAGGAACATTAGGGCTGACTTGGCCTAAGCTTTGAACTTCTAGGTGGAATGGAACTCCTTCATCTTAATCATAGGTATATCGGCTATTCTCTGGTTGTTGCTGTTGTTGTTGCTGTTGTAGCAGTAGTTGTTGTTCTTTTTCTTTTCTTTTTCTTTCTTCTTCTTCTTGTTTTAGTCTGGCTTCTCGCCTTGCCTCCTGTTGTGGCGTTCTTGGCAGCAGATAATAATTCAGTAACTCAATAGCATCGGCTGCATGCTCGTGATCGTGGTGGGGCAACATGTAGTTACCTTTCGTGTCCCTCCCACCATTGTTTATTTGTTTTTCTATTCCACTGACGTAGTCCTCGACCCCTGAGTCCTGTCCGTCATTGTTGTCCGAGAGTAGGCCCTTGACCTGTGACTCCACAGAGTCCTCATTGTCTGCTCGAGTCAAATCAAACACAAGCGCTTCTTCTACATTTGATCTTTTAATATTATCTTCTCCATTTGAGACATATTCTAAATTATCATTTTTAGTCAACGTCAAGGGTTTCACAATATTAGGTAGTGGTTGGAAGCGGTTAGGTTTGTACTGTAATTTATCAACCTTATTAAAATTTTTAGGAACTTGCAAATGGTTGTCGGGCCGGCGATGGAGGTCCACGGGTTCGTCGGAGTCGACGTCACGATATCTGCCGGCGCTGATTATGCGAGCCGTGTCCTCATGGTGCTTCTTAGGCCCATCTTCATGGTGACTGAGTGCAATATAGTATTTACCTTGATTGGCCAACAGCTGCAGTATTTTTTGAAGTCCGGATTCACCTGCTACGTACGCTTCAGCGTCTTCTGCTGCCGGCTTGCCGTTTACGACAGCGATTATTGCAAACACAATAAAGTAGGAGATGTTGGCCGCCATTTTGGATTTAAATATTCTATTGTAACATAACATTTCCTTAAAGTTAATAATTATTATAAACTCTCAATGGCGAGCTATAATTGATTGGGCAGCCAGTTGTAGGTAACGATAGAGGCGACTAATTGAGCGTGAGATTAAACACCTCTTAAATATGGCGTTACTGTGGACTGGAATGAGTTTCACGGTGTTAACTGGTTCCGAGTGAACAATGAACACTTAATACCGTATTACAATGACTATTTAATTAAAACACCAAAAATAATTAAATTTGTGTTCATGTACGATCGTAATTATAATGAACTAGCTTTTGCCCGTGACTTCACCCGCCTACATTAATGTCTTCTGGCAGAATTAAGGTTCTTTTCCAACGTACATTGTACGGCCGTAGCAAATTAGAATCAGTTCAATACCCCTTTTTTTTGAGGGGGGAAAATCATCTAATGACTTCTCCCGCCTTGAGCGAGGCGGAGCCCCGATAAACCCGTTAGGTAGTCCGCAGCTCCGGATCAGGCATCAGCCCTACTGAGCCCCATCTGTGGTGGTCTCGACGCGCCGCACGCACGGGTCTGGTTCTGGTCGGGCGGCGAGCTACCCTTGCTCGCCGTCCGCAGACCCGCACTTACGGTGGCCGGAGATTGTCCCGCGATCCCCGACGTCCGGAGTGTCTCTCGCGACGGCTGGGGCGTGAGGAGGTTTGTTCTCTCACGCGCCCCGCCTCCTCCTTAGCTAGCATGACTGCTTCACAGAAGGAGGAGACGGCATCCATGTCCCTCTCGCTCCGCACCATGGCTTGAACCAGTGCCGGGCGCGAGAGGTCGCCGTCGCCGACCACATCCCTGAGGACTAGGCGGTGCTCAGCCCACGCAGGGCACACCGCACCGTATGTTCTACCATGTCCTCCGGGCGGTCCTCGCAGTGATGACACCCGGGCGTTTCCTCCCACTCAATAAAGAACAGGAACCTACCGAAACTAATTCAATACCCCTAGTTTTATTTATGTTGAACTTAATTACGTACGTATTTTCTTTTCGGGTGTGAACACCAAATTCCATTCAAATTGGTTCAGTAGTTTAGGAGGTGAGTCCCACGAGTTTTACGCATAGTCCCTTTGAGATTTTCGAGATAAAAACTATGCAATGTCAATGAAACCAAAGAAACAACATTTACCAGAAAATTAAATAAAAAAAAGTTTATACAAAAATGCTTCTACTCAATAAAAGAATTCTTCGAAGAAAAACAGAACAACAAAATTAAATGCCAAAACCTACACCCATACATAACCGCTTACACCTATAATTATAAATAATTTTTTTTTTTTTTTTTTTTTTTTTTTTTTACGTTGCCCCACATTAGGATTTTCTCCTGTGTCGTGGGTGCGTTTACAAACATACAATTTCACATGCACATGACACCCAGACCCGAAACAACAATTTGTGGATCACACAAAGAGTTGCTCCGTGCGGGAATCGAACCCGCTACACTTTGCACGGCAGCCAGTTGCCTAGCCACCGCGCCAACCGTGCAGTCAATAATACCTACCTATTTAAATTTTACACTAACCCACATAATATATTATAAGATATACATACTACTATATATATATTATGTATATACTTACTACATATCAGATATACAACCTACAATATATACTTACTCACATTTAAATCGGGTAGTACCTCTGACCCCACTAGCTTTAGACCTATTTCAGTACTACCTACATTCAGTAAAATTTATGGAAAAAATATTTTAAATCAGATGCAAAGATTCTTTAATAGAAATAAATTATTACATGGAAACCAGTTTGGTTTTACAAGGGGTCGTTCAACAACTGATGCCGGTGTTGAACTTCTTAACCACATTTATGATGCATGGGAGGACTCAGGGGACGCATTGGGTGTTTTTTGTGACTTATCCATATCCAAGGCCTTCGATTGTGTCTTTCATGAAACACTGATCAGAAAGCTATCCCATTAGGGAATTCGGGGTAACTCTCTGGACCTACTTATCTCTTACTTGAGTAATAGAATTCAGAGAGTCGAGATTAACGGGAAAATTTCTGCCAGGTCTGTTGTTAGGATGGGTGTTCCGCAGGGGACAATTCTCGGTCCGTTTTTATTTCGTATTTATATTAATGACTTACCTTACCTTGTAAAGGATAACCATGAGACAGTACTGTTTGCTGATGAAACCTCTTTAATATTTAAACTCAAACGTGGACAATTAGTCAGTGATCATGTAAATAGTGCTCTCTCAAAAATAGTACACTGGTTTAGTGCCAATAACTTGTTACTTAATAAATTAAATAATAAATGCATTAAATTCATTAAAAATATAAGTGTGGGAGAGCCATGCTGCGGCACGAATGAGCCGGCTCGACCGGAGTGATACAACGACCTCACCGAAAACCTACGTGAAACAACGCTTGCGTTGTGTGAGTGAGGTTACGGGAGACCCAATCCCCCCTTCCCAATCTTTCCAATCCCCGATTCCCCAACAAACCTTAAATTCCTAACCCCTAAAATACCGGCAACGCACTTCTAACCTGCTGTTTTAAGTGTCCATGGTCGTTTACAGGGGTGGTCCATAAAAAAACGCTAGTGATCCATAAGAAAACCTAGATTTTAGAGTCGACAACGGCTGGTCCAAGTTCTTATAAGTAAATCAATATAAAATACTACGTACGGACAATCCGGTGACTCAACTCTTTTCATTGAAAATGCAAACTTTACTGATTCCCAAACATATTTAGGGATATAAATAAAACTCACAGCTAACCTAGAATATATATTAAGGAACATTAGGGCTGACTTGGCCTAAGCTTTGAACTTCTAGGTGGAATGGAACTCTTTCATCTTAATCATAGGTATATCGGCTATTCTCTGGTTGTTGCTGTTGTTGTTGCTGTTGTAGCAGTAGTTGTTGTTCTTTTTCTTTTCTTTTTCTTTCTTCTTCTTCTTGTTTTAGTCTGGCTTCTCGCCTTGCCTCCTGTTGTGGCGTTCTTGGCAGCAAATAATAATTCAGTAACTCAATAGCATCGGCTGCGTGGTCGTGGTCGTGGTGGGGCAACATGTAGTTACCTTTCGTGTCCTTCCCACCATTGTTTATTTGTTTTTCTATTCCACTGACGTAGTCGTCGACCCCTGAGTCCTGTCCGTCATTGTTGTCCGAGAGTAGGTCCTTGACCTGTGACTCCACAGAGTCCTCATTGTCTGCTCGAGTCAAATCAAACACAAGCGCTTCTTCTACATTTGATCTTTTAATATTATCTTCTCCATTTGAGACATATTCTAAATTATCATTTTTAATCAACGTCAAGGGTTTCACAATATTAGGTAGTGGCTGGAAGCGGTTAGGTTTGTACTGTAATTTATCAACATTATTAATTTTTTTAGGAACTTGCAAATGGTTGTCGACGTCACGATATCTGCCGGCGCTGATTATGCGAGCCGTGTCTTCATGGTGCTTCTTAGGCCCATCTTCATGGTGACTGAGTGCAATATCGTATTTACCTTGATTGGCCAACAGCTGCAGTATTTTTTGAAGTCCGGATTCACCTGCTACGTACGCTTCAGCGTCTTCTGCTGCCGGCTTGCCGTTTACGACAGCGATTATTGCAAACACAATGAAGTAGGAGATGTTGGCCGCCATTTTGGATTTAAATATTCTATTGTAACATAACATTTCCTTAAAGTTAATAATTTTTATAAACACTCAATGGCGAGTTATAATTGATTGGGCAGCCAGTTGTAGGTAACGATGGAGGCGACTAATTGAGCGTGAGATTAAACACCTCTTAAATATGGCGTTACTGTGGACTGGAATGAGTTTCACGGTGTTAACTGGTTCCGAGTGAACAATGAACACTTAATACCGTATTACAATGACTATTTAATTAAAACACCAAAAATAATTAAATTTGTGTTCATGTACGATCGTAATTATAATGAACTAGCTTTTGCCCGCGACTTCATCCGCCTACATTAATGTCTTCTGGCAGAATTAAGGTTCTTTTCCAACGTACATTGTACGGCCGTAGCAAATTAGAATCAGTTCAATACCCCTTTTTTTGAGGGGGATAATCATCCAATGACTTCTCCCGCCTTGAGCGAGGCGGAGCCCCGATAAACCCGCTAGGTAGTCCGCAGCTCCGGATCAGGCATCAGCCGTACTGGGCCCCATCTGTAGTGGTCTGATGGCTTTTTGAGGCGCGCGTGGAACGCGACGCGCCGTACGCACGGGTCTGGTTCCGGTCGGACGGCGAGCTACCCTTGCTCGCCGTCCGCAGACCCGCACTTACGGTGGCCAGAGATCGCCCCGCGATCCCCGACGCCCGGAGTGTCTCTCGCGACGGCTGGGGCGTGAAGAGGTTCGTTCCCTCACGCACACCGCCTCCTCCTTAGCTAGCATGACTGCTTCGCAGAAGGAGGAGACGGCATACCAGTCCCTCTCGCTCCGCACCATGGCCTGAACCAGTGCCGGGCGCGAGAGGTCGCCGTCGCCGACCACATCCCTAAGGACTTAGCGGTGCTCAGTCCACGCAGGGCACACCGCCACCGTATGTTCTACGGTGTCCTCCGGGCGGTCCTCGCAGTGATGACACCCGGGCGTTTCTTCCCACCCAATAAGGAACAGGAACCTACCGAAACTAATTCAATACCCCTAGTTTTATTTATGTTGTACTTAATTACGTACGTATTGTCTTCTCGGGTGTGAACACCAAATTCCATTCAAATTGGTTCAGTGGTTTAGGAGGTGAGTCCCACGAGTTTTACGCATAGTCCCTTTGATTTCCGAGATAAAAACTATGCAATGTCAATGAAACCAAAGAAACAACATTTACCAGAAAATTAAAAAAAATTTTGATACAAAAATGCTTCTACTCAATAGAAGAATTCTTCGAAGAAAAACAGAACAACAAAATTAAATGCCAAAACCTACACCCATACATAACCGCTTACACCTATAATTATAAATAAATACTACCTACCTATTTAAATTTTACACTAACCCACATAATTTATTATAAGATATACATACTACTATATATATATGTATATACTTACTACATATCAGATATACATACTACAATATATACATACTCACATTTAAATCGGGTAGTACCTCTGACCCCACTAACTTTAGACCTATTTCAGTACTACCTACATTCAGTAAAATTTTTGGAAAAAATATTTTAAGTCAGATGCAAAGATTTTTTAATAGAAATAAATTATTGCATGGTAACCAGTTTGGATTTACAAGGGGTCGTTCAACAACTGATGCCGGTGTTGAACTTCTTAATCACATATATGACGCGTGGGAGGACTCAGGCGACGCATTGGGTGTTTTTTGTGACTTATCCAAGGCGTTCGATTGTGTTTTTCATGAAACACTGATCAGAAAGCTATCCCATTAGGGAATTCGGGTAACTCTCTGGACCTACTTATCTCTTACTTGAGTAATAGAATTCAGAGAGTCGAGATTAACGGGAAAATTTTTGCCAGGTCTGTTGTTAGGATGGGTGTTCCGCAGGGGACAATTCTCGGTCCGTTTTTATTTCTTATTTATATTAATGACTTACCTTACCTTGTAAAGGATAACCATGGGATAGTACTGTTTGCTGATGATACCTCTTTATTATTTAAACTCAAACGTGGACAATTAGTCAGTGATCATGTAAATAGTGCTCTCTCAAAAATAGTACACTGGTTTAGTGCCAATAACTTGTTACTTAATAAATCAAATACTAAATGCATTAAATTCATTAAAAATATAAGTGTGGGAGAGCCATGCTGCGGCACGAATGAGCCGGCTCGACCGGAGTGATACAACGACCTCACCGAAAACCTACGTGAAACAACGCTTGCGTTGTGTGAGTGAGGTTACCGGAGACCCAATCCCCCCTTCCCAATCTTTCCAATCCCCGATTCCCCAACAAACCTTAAATTCCTAACCCCTAAAATACCGGCAACGCACTTCTAACCTGCTGTTTTAAGTGTCCATGGTCGTTTACAGGCGTGGTCCATAAAAAAACGCTAGTGATCCATAAGAAAACCTAGATTTTTGAGTCGACAACGGCTGGTCCAAGTTCGTATAAGTAAATCAATATAAAATACTACGTACGGACAATCCGGTGACTCAACTCTTTTCATTGAAAATGCAAACTTTACTGATTCCCAAACATATTTAGGGATATAAATAAAACTCACAGCTAACCTAGAATATATATTAAGGAACATTAGGGCTGACTTGGCCTAAGCTTTGAACTTCTAGGTGGAATGGAACTCTTTCATCTTAATCATAGGTATATCGGCTATTCTCTGGTTGTTGCTGTTGTTGTTGCTGTTGTAGCAGTAGTTGTTGTTCTTTTTCTTTTCTTTTTCTTTCTTCTTCTTCTTGTTTTAGTCTGGCTTCTCGCCTTGCCTCCTGTTGTGGCGTTCTTGGCAGCAGATAATAATTCAGTAACTCAATAGCATCGGCTGCATGCTCGTGATCGTGGTGGGGCAACATGTAGTTACCTTTCGTGTCCTTCCCACCATTGTTTATTTGTTTTTCTATTCCACTGACGTAGTCGTCGACCCCTGAGTCCTGTCCGTCATTGTTGTCCGAGAGTAGGTCCTTGACCTGTGACTCCACAGAGTCCTCATTGTCTGCTCGAGTCAAATCAAACACAAGCGCTTCTTCTACATTTGATCTTTTAATATTATCTTCTCCATTTGAGACATATTCTAAATTATCATTTTTAATCAACGTCAAGGGTTTCACAATATTAGGTAGTGGCTGGAAGCGGTTAGGTTTGTACTGTAATTTGTCAACATTATTAAATTTTTTAGGAACTTGCAAATGGTTGTCGGGCCGGCGATGGAGGCCGCTGATTATGCGAGCCGTGTCTTCATGGTGCTTCTTAGGCCCATCTTCGTGATGACTGAGTGCAATATCGTATTTACCTTGATTGGCCAACAGCTGCAGTATTTTTTGAAGTCCGGATTCACCTGCTACGTACGCTTCAGCGTCTTCTGCTGCCGGCTTGCCGTTTACGATAGCGATTATTGCAAACACAATGAAGTAGGAGATGTTGGCCGCCATTTTGGATTTAAATATTCTATTGTAACATAACATTTCCTTATAGTTAATAATTATTATAAACTCTCAATGGCGAGTTATAATTGATTGGGCAGCCAGTTGTAGGTAACGATAGCGGCGACTAATTGAGCGTGAGATTAAACACCTCTTAAATATGGCGTTACTGTGGACTGGAATGAGTTTCACGGTGTTAACTGGTTCCGAGTGAACAATGAACACTTAATACCGTATTACAATGACTATTTAATTAAAACACCAAAAATAATTAAATTTGTGTTCATGTACGATCGTAATTATAATGAACTAGCTTTTGCCCGCGACTTCACCCGCGTACATTAATGTCTTCTGGCAGAATTAAGGTTCTTTTCCAACGTACATTGTACGGCCGTAGCAAATTAGAATCAGTTCAATACCCTAGCTTATATTTATGTTGAACTTAATTCAAAGTACGTATTTTCTTCTCGGGTGTGAACACCAAATTCCATTCAAATTGGTTCAGTGGTTTAGGAGGAGAGTCAAACGAGTTTTACGCATAGTCCCTTTGAGATTTCCGAAATAAAAACTATGCACTGTCCTATTTCGAGTTTCAAACATTATAAATCGACACCAGCAATTTATACTGCGCTAACTCAAAAAGCGTACTTTACAGTAGAGGCGTTTAAAGGGAAAAACGTGATAACTTTTACATTAATTAAGACACTTTTTTGAAATTTGGTATGCTTAATATTTAATTTATTCTTTGTAATATCTCATATTTATATTTCCTTAATTATTTCTATTTTTTGATTTAGCGCAAGTTAGCCGTATATAAACGTAATTCATCAAAAAAAAATTACATGTTATACACGTCTAACTTATGTTAGCGTAGTGTAGTACGGGACGTCGTAGTGCATGATCAATCATCTGATGCATATTTCAATATTTTATAAAGAACATGTACTTACTTACAAAAAGAATAGTCAACGTACCATTAGTAAACTAATTAATACGTTAACACATAAGTATTTATTATGTAAAAGTCGCTAAGTCGTTCATTTTACAAACGAACAAGTATACACACGAACGCACTAAACTACGCTAACTATGAGTTAGTGCAGTGTTGCACGGACTTTGACCAAAGTGATCCGCGCGCACACTCCGCTAATAATAGTTGGCGTAATATAAATCGAGCGATTTCAAAAAGTACCTTTACTTAGCGTTTTATAAGATTTCTAACTTTCTTATTTTTGCATATTTCATCTCAATTTTTTTATGACGTATGTAAACACACATTTTAAGCAACTTGACATAAAAAAAGTTTTTTCCAAATTTCGAGTTAGCGTAGTATAAATTGCTGGTGTCGAAATATACATTTATCGCTGTTTAATGAATGGGTTTTATGGTTTGGTAATAGTGATTTAATAAAAAGTTTAAATTCATCCCCTTTAGGGAGGGCATTCCCAAATATTTTCTGCCACCCTACACCCAACGAACACATGCCTGAGCTCTCTATAACCAATAGTTTCGACTGTGTGTTGTCTGTCAGTCTGTCAGTCAGTCGACAACAGATGAGTTTCATATATATTAGAATACAGCTAAACACTTGACAAGGTTTCCAATTAGCTAATCATCTGATAATTTACGTTGAACACAAACTTTAATTAACTGTAATTAGGTATACCGTTAAAATGTCTACGTACCAGTTGGGTTTCAACGGTAGTAAAATGGTGGTAAAAGAAGTATTATTATGAAAGGTAATAATAATAAAGGATTGATGTGGTGGTGATAGACTGAAAAGAACGCCCCACAATGATAACAACCGATGTCACCATCATCCATGACGAGAACCTCGTGAAAGCTGAGAAAGATAAACAAATAAAATATCTTGACTTGGCTCACGAGGTTGCCGATGTGTGGAATGTGGATTCGGATATTTATTTATGTAATTATTTATGTAATTAAAATATGTATATGTATGATTGTTTATTCTAATATTTGCCTTTTATTATTTTATTTAATTTATTTTATTGTGTTACCCTGTGTCGCCATATTTTATGTTGTCTCCGTCCGTGGGTCACTGCAAGGGGTGCCAACTGAAAACCAGTGCTGGGTACTTCGGTGCCCAGCTCATACTGAGGTGGCAACCCTTTTGGCTTGGGCACGTTGCCACCTTGTTTTTTGTTTTAGTTGTTTTTAGTTTTACTTTTATGTTATTTTTTTGTTATTTTTTATGTTATTTTTATTCTTTTTTCTTATTTTCTCATATTGTGTAGTACTTTTCTTTTTTTTTCCTGTGTTTTTTTTTTAGATAAGAATAATTTGTGAATGTTTTTATTACTTTTATATTTGTTTTAATTTTCGCTTTGTTTTTTTTTTTGATGCATCGTGCCCGGTGCTAAATAAAAAATTTTTCTTTCTTTCTTTCTTCTTTTCTATTGTGCCGATAGTCATGTATGCTAATGGGGTAATACGACCACCTTAGTAGGCTGGTGTTGGGCGGATGGATCAAGGGCCTGATGCAGAAGGCAGTTCTCCTGGAAAGGGCACGCATTGTGAGGAGGTTTCTGCCTCTGGGGCCCTACGTTTCATTGTGTTTCTTTTTTCAACATTATAAACAAAACCGTGACGGCACCAGTCCAGTTCACGCGCAGACATCAAGCCAATTGATAATGTTTCATGTACCTGCTAATCAATACATTTAATTTTACCAAACTTTGAAACCAACTAATATCTACCAATATATCACTCTCTCGGATAAGTAACAAGTACCCATTCATTAGCTTTCTTTCCTTTGACGTTCAAGCACATTATTATCATTCTTTAGATTCACGTTGCTACAAAAGAAACTAGTTTTTGTTTTTTGATTGGAGTATTGGATTCGAATCCATTAATCGTCTTCGACAAAGAATACTGAGATGTCTTCGTTCGAGTGCTGAATGCTAAGTGGGGCCATTAATTCGTATTGACAGTAGTTTTGTTTGAATGAGTTATGGTCGAGTTTCGCGACACTGGTAGTGGCCACCATCCATCATGTGAGGTCATGCACTCGCGTGGCGCCCCCTCGCGGTACACCGCTGAACTACGCGCGCGTGTCATTTGTTTAATACCACTCACCACCACTATACCCAGCCCTTTGATCAAACAAATCGCATTACAGCCCCATTGTACTGTATCGCAATTTTAACACGTTTCAATAAGAATTAGATTTGATGCATTTTAAAGAAAAAGTCTCTTTGTGTGAATTTTATCTGAAATTGACTTAATTTCTTTACAATAAAACGTCTACTTTATATGTTTTAAGACGAATGGATTATTCTTTAAAAAATCGTAAAAGCCTTTGAAATATATTCGGAGATTAGTTTTAATGAAACATTATTTGTTCGCAGCTTACATTCTAATGGCATCTCAATAGTATTAACTAGACGATACAATTATCCCGAGAGACGACTGAATTAATTACGTATTTCTAATTAATATCTAGTTGCTTCTGAGAAGCTAGAATAGTTGTAGCACTTTTATAGTGAATAGAGGACAAATAAGAAGACGGATCGAACTTTGGTTGAAATTTTCACTTCGACACCCAGAACACTGGAGGAACCACTGAGCCATTGACCAAAAAGGTCAAAAAAGGTGTTTAAAAAAAACAGGATACTCTTCACTGGAAGGTCATAATATACATAGGTATATACCTTGGGAGTTAGATAATTCACCACAATGTATGTATGTATGTTTGTATTCCAAGCTGCTGTTGACTGACGCTTTGTTAAAGTTTTAGTTACGTTCACTTCGCTTGGCATCAATAGATAACATTATTCAAAGTAAAGTCAACCGACTGTGAGGACTATTGCACAAAAAATATCAGCAAGTTCCCGATCCCCGCCACTAGCGTTGTGTGTAAGGGTTAATATAAAGCTTGGAACACACTGTAGTTAAACCTCAGAGGTTTAACCGCGTGAGTTGATGAAATAAGAGAATAAATACAAACCACTGCACTTGCAGGGTTTTCTCATGACTGATTTGGAAGATGATCACACTATATAATATTATAAATGTGAAAGTTTGTTTGTTTGGGTATTAGTGCGTCAATTACGCTGAAATTACTGAACAGATTTTGATAGGTATATAGTCAGGATATGAGCTGAGTGATAGGATACTTTTTATCCCACGGGAACGCAGGCAAAGCCACTGGCAGAAAAATACATAGTGCGGGCTTAGCATAAGATATCAAAGCATATAATAAACAATACAGTATTGAACATGAATCACCACGCTTGCTCGATTTAAAACCATATCGCACCATGAGGAGTGGGCGTCTTAAACCTCCGGGCCCCCACGAAATTCTGCTATATTTATTACAAAACTTACACTGCTGTTACACTCCCAATGTAAAGTATTACTCAACTTGTGACCCTCTAAATCTTGTTGTTTGTTTTATTAAAAGCTAAATCGTACATAGTTAAAGGTAAAAATAGTAAACATTTTTAGTTTATGTGCCAACACCGTTTTTGCTCAGCACGGCGAGTAAAAAAACAAAACCTTTTTAATTTTAACCTTTTGCCAAACCCTTTCTTTATGTCGCCATATATTTTAACCATTTCTTCAGTTCACCACTTAATCCTAATAATGAGGGTTTAATGGATATTGAGTGAAATTTATTTTTCTAAAGATTTTGTTTAGAAAAAATAAAGTTAAGATTTAGATATTGATTGATGTGAAAAAGCACTCAGCAAATCTTTATTGCGTAGTGATGTATTTTAAAACATATTTCAGAAGAGTAAAAATAAACATATTCACTTAGTCTCGGGTTTGCATGTGTATCGTAATAAATAAAGCAGGATGCATCGCGGTTCTATTACCGGTTGAGGAAATTATATTACGCATACACTCATCTCAAGTGGCAGACAGCTAGCTGAGAATATTCACTTGGTTTATAAAAGTATTAGAAGCAAAGAACACGACTGTTTAGTTATAGTATGTCATAAGTTACTTGTCTTTGATTATCCCCATATATTCCCTGTTGATTTTCTAACCTCTCTTATTTCATACTAGCTTCTGCCAGCGACTCCGTCCGCGCGGATGTCTGTCTTCGCGTGGATGTTTTATTTCTCAATTTTGAGTAACTCTAACAATGACATCTTATAAATATCTATTGGACCCAAATACGGCTAGACCCATAATTATTAAGGAGATCCCTCTATTGAGCTACTGCTGTTGAGCTCGCGATCTGTAGCATAAAATTGTAAAATTAAGATTTTTTCTACTTTTTTTTCAGGATAAAAAGTATCCTATTTTATACCCAGAATAATAAGGTATAATTATACCAAGTTTCATTAAAATCGAACCGTTTGTTTTCACGTGATGCCTGAACATACAGACAGACAAAAAAAATAATAATCACATATTTGGATTTGGTATCGATCGATCCAGTAACACACCCTTCTATTTATTCTTTCAATATTTTCAATGTACAGAATTGACCCTTCTACAGACTTATTATAATAATATGAATGAATGAATAAATGAGAGTGTTATAAACGTAAGAGTAGACAAATATAATCAGAAAGCTCCGAACTACTAAGCTCCGAACTACGGAGGCTGAGTCACCCTCGTCCGTAGGAGAGCACCCTTAAAAAACTGAACCCCTACACGTGGCCTCTGGGTGGTGCTAAACAGGTGACACTCAGGTGGTAGGTTTCGGCCGACGGCATTATAACCACCCACCGAGCAAAACCGTGTCGCCAAGCGGCCTAGCCGTGTTCCGCCACGATGCTCGGTGACGCCGTACGAGAGGATGGGTCGAAATGTTTGTTCCACTATGGGTAGACCGATCTGGCGCGCGCTGGTGTGGCTGCATCGGGTGGCCAGTCGCGGAGGGTAGCGGGATCCGAGGCACGGTGCACCGCTGGCCGACCGCAGATAGTTGGGGGCCCAATTAGCGTGCTAGCCACACGTGAAAGGCTGCCCCGCCATCTAGCGAAAAATCCCACGTATACGCCATCGTACCGGTTGGCGACCGGAAGAGAGGGCCCGATGGATTTACGTGGGGGGGCTCGGGCGTCCCCGCAGTCTCCAGGCTGGCCTCCCATTGATGTGGCTAACTGCAGTGCGCGTCTGGGGTCGCCTGTGAGGAGGAACATTTCACTGCCATCCTCTCAGCAACTTATTTACGACTATGAAAACGAGAGCTAAGAAAAGGGTTCAACAGCGGCTGCACTCCTCTCCCTCAAAGTGCACCTCTCCAACATCCGAGGCTTGCACTCAAATCTCATTGCGGTCCATCACCATCTGGAGACCGAGAACCCAACGCTCTTGTTTCTCTCGGAGACCCAGATCAGATGTCCGTCGGACGTATCTTACCTGAACTACCCAGGCTTTTCTCTGGAGCACAACTTCGTTCCCCGTGCAGGCGTATGCCTATACGTCCAAGACGGCGTCTGTTACCGGCGTCTCCGAAACTTTGAGGACCCCAGTTTTTCAACCTTGTGGATACTGGTGGACACAGGCATAGAGAAAATCCTCTATGCCTGTGTCTACCGGTCGCACAGCGGAGATTTGGAGACGACCAGATTAGCTCAACACCTTGTGGAGACGGCGGATGCGGCTCGGCAGAGGTACCCTTCGGCCCAGTTGGTGTTACTGGGGGACTTTAACGCTCATCACCAGGAGTGGCTGTTCCCATACCAGTGCACTGACCATGCTGGGAGGGAAATGCGTAAGCTTGCGCTAACGCTTGGCCTGACCCAGCTGGTCCAGGAGGCCACAAGGGTGCCCGATGTCGACTCGCACACTGCCAACTGCCTAGACCTTCTGCTGACAACTGATCCAGACAGCTACTCGGTGTCAGTATCTTCACCCTTGGGTAGCTCTGACCACTGTCTGGTGAAATCCGTATCCACGTACTCCCCACCGGATCCTTGTCCCAGAGGATCTCGGCGGATGTGGCGGTACAAGTCAGCAGATTGGGATGGGATGCGATCCTTTTTGCATCCTATCCTTGGCGGCCTGTCTGCTTCTCTACTGAAGACCCGTCAGCTTGTGCGGATGCCATAACAGGGGTGTTGCGTCAGGGCATGGAATACTACATTCCATTCTCTGACGCGACATCTTTCGGTGGGACTCGTCCATGGTTCGATGCCGACTGCAGACGTGCTGAAGCGCGAAAGCATGCGGCATACTTGGCATGGGCGGATGCCAGGCGTCGTAAGGCTGACGACACTCTTCAGAGGAAGAGAGCCTATAACAGGGCTGCCAAGTCATGCAAAAAGGCATTACGGATGGCCCGGTTCAACCACATTGGCCGAATAGGGAACAAACTGGCTTCTTACCCAGCGGGTAGTAAAGCATTCTGGTCCCTGGCCAAGGCGGTTGAATCGAACTTCTGCCGCCCTTCACTCCCACCTCTCCTGGGGCCTAACGGGACGCTGGCACACACCGCGGTAGAGAAGGCAAACCTGTTTGCTTCTCTATTTGCGGAATCTTCACGTCTTGATACTGGTGGCGCTATACCTCCTTCTCTAAATAACGTATGCGAGACGAAAATGTCGAAAATTCGCATCCGACAGAAGGAGGTGTATAAGACGTTGCGTAATCTCGACGTGAACAAGGCCAGTGGCCCCGACGGAATCCCGGCCGTGGTTTTAAAAACCTGTGCGCCTGAGTTGTCTCCAATCCTGACACGCCTGTTTCGACTTTCCTTGGAGACTGGTCAAGTGCCGGTTGCATGGAAGCTGGCCAACGTGCAGCCTGTGCCCAAAAAAGGTAGTCGTGCCGACCCTAACAATTACCGACCAATCTCGGTCACGTCCATACTCTGTAAGAGTATGGAACGTGTACTCAACAACAGGCTCCTGGCATACCTTGAAGGTAACGACCTCCTCAGCGATCAGCAGTATGGGTTTCGCCGCAACCGATCCACTGGGGACCTTCTTGCGTATGCCACCCACATTTGGAGCGAGGCCATCGAGAAGCACGGGGAGGCAATAGCGGTCTCTCTCGATATATCGAAGGCCTTTGACAGGGTTTGGCACGACAGCCTTATCGGCAAGCTTCCTGCATATGGACTTCCCGCTGATCTGTGCAGATGGATTGCAGACTTCCTGAGGGATCGGTCAATTCGAGTAGTCATCGATGGCTGCTCGTCTGACCAATTTGGTATCAACGCCGGAGTCCCTCAGGGGTCAGTACTTTCAGCAACGCTCTTTTTGCTGCACATCAACGACCTGCTTAAGCCCGGTATCTTTGGGTATGCAGATGACAGCACAGTTGTTGAAAGGTATGTGTCCGATGCGCGGACTAGCGGAACACAGATCCAGTCTCTAAGAGAATCCATGGTCGAACGGTTGAACTCGTCCTTGAAGGCGGTCTCCGATTGGGGTGACGCCAACTTGGTCAAGTTCAACGCTACCAAAACCCAGGCGTGTCTATTCTCTGCCAAACGGAGTCAATTTCCGCTGGCTCCTACTTTCCGAAATGTATCCGTTCCAATATCGGGTCATCTAGAGCTTCTTGGCGTAACTCTATCGCCAACGCTAAACTTCGGCTCTTATATAGAGTCGAAGGCGCATCTGGCTGGTAGGAAGTTGGGTATCCTCTCGAAGGTGAGACGGTACTTCACACCGAAACAACTGCTGAGCCTGTACCAAGCGCAGGTTCGGTCATGTATGGAGTACTGTTCTCACCTTTGGGACGGCTCGGCTAAATGCCAGCTAGATGCGCTCGAACACATTGAAAGGCGTGCCAAGAAGCTCATCAACGATGATGCGCTTGTGGAGGCCCGGCTTCAAAGCCTTGAACACAGGCGCAAGGTCGCAAGCCTTTCCGTTTTTTACCGGATACATTTCGGAGAGTGTGCGGGGGAATTGCACAACTTGATTCCCCCTAGTCCTTTTCATCATCGGACTACAATATAATCGGCGAAGCGCCCCCGCTTCATGGTAGGTATCCCACCCACTCGCACGAAGCGCTTCGCTTCAAGCTTCCTTGTGCGAACTGCTAGGGAGTGGAACTCCTTGCCGGAGTCTGTGTTTCCTGATGGGTATAACCTGGGTGTCTTCAAGGCCCGAGTGAATAGGTTGCTTATGGGCAGACGTGCTCCACCGTAGGCCGCATCATCACTTACCATCAGGTGAGATAGCGGTCAAACGTCGACCCATTAAATGTAAAAAAAAAAAAAAAAAAAAAGCTATCGGGAGTTATACGTGTTATTGTGAGTCAACCATAAAAGATAGACATTTGCTGTCGTGGAATATTTTTTAAACAATTTTAAGGAGAATATTTCCGTCATACATAATTTCTGTGTAGCTTTAACCATTAAGGCTGCACACGCGACGGAAGCTTCAAAAATGGAGTAAGTTCTCCTGTTTTCCCAACATTTCCCTTCACTGCTCCACTCCTATTGATCGCAGCGTGATGAAAGGTATACTATAACCTGCCCAGGAGCATGAAGAACAATTGTACCAAGTTTCGTTGAAATCTGTCGAGTGGTTTTTATTTCTATAAAGAACATACAGACAGACAGACAGACAGACAGACAGACAGACAAAAATTTTTCTGATTGCATTTTTGGCGTCAGTATCGATCACTAATTACCCGCTGATAGGTAGTTTTGGATTTTGGAAATATGTATATTTCATGTACAGAATTGACCTCTCTACAGATTTATTATAAGTATAGATTGAGTTCTAAAATATGTTTGCAATCAAAATGTATAACTTTGCATTAAAACAGCTTTTTTGAGGGGGGAAAATCATCCAAATACTTCTACTGTCGCCTTGGGTGAGGCGAAAAAGTGTTACACTATTACTGACTAAACACCACGCCGTTCCTTCCATACCAAGGTAGTAAATGTAAATGTATTGCTATACTTAAGTCTTGTTTCACAGTATCTGGATAGCCACCAGATTAGAATTACTATTAAAAGGGCTCATAGTGTCATAAGCTGTAGCTAAAAAGGTAGTTTTGAAACGATTTGTCTATACGTAACATTGCTTAGATTATCTTTGATGAAATAAATAATATTAATGAAACCATTAGTACACCTATTAGGGTGTGTTAAGACCATTAGATTACAGTTCTACAGCCTACCTTAGGCGGCGTAGTGTTGGAGTTGTGATGCCTGGCTGCGGCGGAGTGCGCGCGCCTCGTCGCCTTGTAGTGGAGGCGACGGAGCGCGCCGCCCAGCCGCTCGGGGGAACCATCGCCGCGAGCTACTGTCATACTGCCGTCTGCACCTGTCACACAATAAATCACATCACACTCAGATACTTATTAAATTATAAAAAGGATTGTCTGTGTCAATGGCCTTAAACTAGTCCCACGTTGGGCGCCACTTTGAAATATTGGCGCCCAACACGGGACTAGTAAAAATATTGCTCTTTAATTCACTTTATCACTATCAATTCATTAAATTTTAACATTTATTTCACTAGAAACTTAGTTAGAAACCGTTATAAAACTGTCTGTAACCAACCCACGTACTATCTAGAACATTGGAGTCTTATATAAATCTTTTACTGCCGCGGGTTTGGCAGGTGATTGTAAAAAGATTTCGTGGAATGGATATTCTTGTTCTTGTTAATCCATATCGATCCAGGTATTGTTAACGTTGTGAAGTCAGGCAATTGAATTAAACTAACTTTACATAACACACCAAGTACTGTAATAATACAGCATCATTATCAATAAACCGTGACAGCCCACTACTGAACTATGAGCCACCTCTACATAAATACGCCACGGTCGGCAGATGAAATGGAGATCGCTATTTCATAAGTTGATGTTAATCAGAGTCCCACAAATAATCAATTCTTTTGACACCTGCTAGAAGAATAGAGTTGGTGAAAAAAGTCTTCTACTCTACCTTCACTTCACGGCTAAACTAAATCATAAAATATCGGTTAATTAAACTATGCCTACAAAATTCAATGTTCATATTCCACCATATCAGTGCAAAACAATAGCCAATGGAAATGAAGTGGTATGATATGATTGCAGCTATTTGATTGGCTAAACACTAATTATGATGTCTGACCGCAGCCGCGCATTTGCAGGTAAATGTCGAATGAAATCCGACCACAATACACTGCAGGCTACTGATTACTGATACAATGATATAATGCTCCATATTCGATTTAGTAAATGAGTAGAATGTTTGTATCACTAACGGGATTGTTTCGTGTGTGTATGAAATTGTTTGGCGTTTTGCGGTCAATACATGTAATTAAATCAGGTTGTTTGGTTTGCAAAAATGTTTGGTCCGAAATTCATATTATCATTACAATGTCAAGCATGTTAAACTGTGAAGGGGTAGGCAAATCACCAGTGTATTAATTGATGCCCAGTAAACGAGATGGACATATTATCCTACACCAGGCTCCGTCTATCTAACGGTTTTATAAGACTCGGCCAATAAAAAATAGCATACATCTGAATGATTCTTATAAAACCTAAGAATAAGTTATTAATTTTGTAACGGTATAGTATAGCATACGCTATATACTTAGTATACACTAAAAATGTGTCTTATTGTAACTTAAGGTAAGTTTGTAATAAGCATAGTGCAGTATGTCTACACGTCCTGTGTATGTGTCGTTTGTGAAGAAACAATACGTGTGTTAGTCGTTACCGGTCTGTTACTGAGTCTACACCCGAAAACACAAGAATGAATGAAATGTTTAAAAATAATATGTTCATGTTTATTACCTGCGGCGATTTCAGGGGAGGGTCGAGACGACTGGATTTTGGTTGCTTGGTGACGCCCATCCGCCTGCAACAACACCAAACATTAATTACTAGCTAATTAAATTGTTTAGAAACTTATATTAATGAAGTTTTAACAAAATTGACTCGTATAAAAAGGGGAAAATTCGCTTTTATGTCTCCCTTGGGGGCTTCATAAGCGTAACATGATAGCATCCATATATTTTTGGAATAAAAAAATCAAATCCATAAATCTTCAAAATGTTGGAAGATTTTGTTTCAAAAAATAAATTAAATTGCAAAGCGCCAACGAACGGACGTAAAAGCGATGTATACCTGCTCGTTCATCATTCACGAACGAATGAAATTAATACGATCGTAACGATCAGCATTAATGTACGACTTTTTAAGGCGTTTTTATTTTTCAGTTGATATATCAGCTGTATACATTTCAAACCTTGATTTAAAGAAGAAGATTTTTAGAAAATATCCGTCGAAAATGTTCTGTGAAACTGATGATCATTCCTTTGAAATTTTAATCGTATAATAAACGGTCCCCGCCGTGTATCCCTCCGGTCACTCGCTCCTATAATCCCCATTAACTCAAACATCAACACAGTCAGGGTTGCCGCGATCTTATCGTTCGCTCCCGACATATATATTACACGACAAGCCGTTTGGGCCAGCCCTAAAGGAACGAGCCCTCTCAAAAGATAACCTGATTATCGGCCAGTGGGACGAGCCAATATACAGACAAAACAGAACAACGATCGCGTATTGAATTTAAAAAAGCCGATTAAAGTGTCATACACCATTTTTTAAAGACAACCGGACTTTTCATCTTGATTTCACTCTTCTTATTTATTTATTTTTTATGGAATAGGAAACAAATGAGACAGGTTACTTAATAGTAAGTGATCAGCGCCGCCCATGGACACCCGCAAGACCAGAGGAGTCACAGGTGCGTTGCCGGCCTTTTAAAAAAGAGTACGCTCTAAATCATTATAGAAGCTAATAATAGATTAACACAAAAACTATTTAATGTTTCTAGCATTTACAGCAGTCAACTTCATGACTCCACGTAACATTCTGCAAAGATCATGTACTCCCTAAGATGATATGTAACCAGGAAACCAATACTCCGAGCTCGTGACAAATGGCGCCAGGAGTAATATCTTTACCTTCCGCGCCGTGACAAAGTTGGGGCATTTCTTTCTTTTATTGTCTTCGCGCGGACCTTTTTATACCATCTGTAGATCAGAGCTATTGCAACACCTACACATAATATAGAAAGAATCTATCAATAAGTAAAATTAAATTAACATTAGAGAATTTACATATATACATATAGGTACACCTTCCCGTTAGCTAACGGTCGGCTAAGTCGATTATCGACTTTATTTCAACAAGAAATTTGACATGTTTTTATTTGCAGACATTTGACCTTCTGTATCGACTACCGAGTGGTGTATCAGTTAGGTCAGTGTGACGGCGATTGACCCAAATAGAGTTAGTTCTGAGTGGGGCATTATACCGAGGTGAGGCGAATCACATGCTCCAGCGGCCGGCTATAAGCGGCCACTCACACACTGCCAGCCTTATAGCCTGCACGGTCAGCCGCACGATGGCCGCACGATGGCCGCACGATGGCCGCACGATGGCCGTTCGCATACACCACACACCATAATTCAACTAGGACCCTCTAATCTTCTATTGCTAACAGTGTCATCATACAATCACGGTTAGTAAGGGAGTATTTACTCGTGCGAAATTAACGGGTGATTTGGTTGGTTTGGACTTAACAAACAAAACACGGTGTTGTGCTCACATATATATTATTCACTAGACAAAATGTACTGGAGGTTACTTTTATATAAAGGGAAGATGAGAGTCTAGAACGATTATAACAGTGATGAATAACCATTTTATAACAAAGGCATTAAGCGTTCTGAATGTTTCTGTATCATGAAATTGTTTTAACAATTGACTTAGCGAATAAAAAGCCAGAAGTTCTTGCTTCACTTTATCGATTTGCCATAAAGGCAGTACATCCCGAGGAGTAATGGTCCATTATCTGGCCAGTATCGATGCATTACTATATAATCTGCGGCACATTAGTGCACAGGGCGGCCATAAACCACGAGATAAACTTTTACTGCCGAACGTAGAGGTCGTAATGTTACGCCGTCTGTAAACTGCTGTAAATATTGTGTGACAATACTGGGACTGGTCTGTACACGGTTCATGCTAGGAATAACTTTAATCGACTTTATAAAAGACGATGAACTTTGCTGTTTTTATTTCTGTACTCAGTGCTTTTAGATCTTTACGAGAGTATTTTTCGCTGCAGTCGCCTCTTCCTACATTTTTTAAAATAATGTTTGTGCAGCAAAACGAAATTATACACATTTGATTTCAACAAAAATTATGAAAATGGATTTGAGATTTATCCAAGACTATAGAACATATACAATATCATTTAGCTTTCCACATATAAGCTTCATAACAACACCACTCTAAATAATCCTAGCACGGCTCACCAATCTTTCATAGATCCATTAGAACCTTCTAAAAACTATACAGCAGCGATGCACTCTGCATCCTCCATAATACATGTTTTACCGAGGCTTCATACATCCATTAGAGTCAGAAACTCCCTACGTAGCAGTGTGCAGTATACATATACATCCTACACTATATATAGGCTATACACGTTTAACCAATCCTTGAAATTCCATTAGAAGTCTACGACTCCATATACATCAGTCCAACATGCACACCCTACTCTATAGGAAACACCAGACGATAGAGTAACGCCGCCTCGTAACTGCATCAAATGTCGTAAACCCATCCTTATTACATAAAATACATACCTATATATTTATATACATACTATATACTACATATATAAGATTATTCTCTAATTATAGGTTTGAAGAATAAACTTGCGTTGCTCTGTAAATGAAGAATTTTATTTTTACACATTTTATAACAAAAATAACATCTTAAAACTTACATTGATTCATTTACAAGTGCATAACAAAATCAAAATCAACCTGTAAATGAAGAAACGACAATTAAAGTTTATTCTTAGATATCTCTTTCTTCACAATTGTGAGTTACATTTTAAATAAAGAAATATTTAACTAAAATAACATCCATCTTTTCTTTAATAGAAAAATAATCTTGACACCCAATGTCACATTTACCACAAACAAAATAGTTTCATAAAATAAAATAAAATAGGTTTCATTCAAACTAAAAATTAAAGAAAATAGTATAGTATTTTACTTTACATCTCCCCCTTGGAAAAGAAAATCTATAAAAGTGGAAAAGAAAATCTATAAATATACGGATACTGGAACAAGCTTCGTGACATGAAATAAATTTGACTCAGTTTTCTTGTGCCCAGTATCAATTCTATATATTGATTTGGATATTTTTTCTATAATCTGAAAAGGACCAATTCTCAAATGATCTAATTTTTTTCTGTTCAGCTTATTGCCATTTTCCACATACACCATATCACCAACATTAAATTCATGGTATTCTCTATTCTTATCAAATAATATTTTGTTGTAATTGTGAGATTTTATTGTATTTTCTAGAGCTGTTGTTCTATCTCTTATCCAGTCTTGTTGTGTTTTTTCTTCCTTCAACTCTTTAGGTAAAATCGTAGCATCTGTACCATATAAAAGATAACTTGGTGAAAAACCAGTAACTGAGTGAATAGTTTTATTATATTTTTCTACACATTCATGAGCTATTTTTGTCCAAGCTCGTGTATTTTCCTCTTCATTAATTTTACATCGAATTTTGTTTACCAATGTTTGGTTTAACCTCTCATTAAGACCATTGGAGAATGGCGCATTTACTGCTGTGAATATCATTGGAATCTGTTTTTCCGCTAAGAATCTCTTAAATTCTTTTGAATTTATTCCAGGGTACTGATCGGTGAGAATCATTCCGATATTATCTGTTTCTGATATGTTTGTAACCAGTTTTATAAAATCATTTGCTCCTTGGGTTTTTGAAGTCAGGACAAATGCGTATCTTGTAAAATGATCTACCAGTAGATGTAAATATTTCTTTGTAGACCTTGATCCTCCAAAACCTCCAATTGTGTCTATAGAGACTATTTCAAATGGCTTCGTGGCCGGACCTAAGTGTGACATAAATCCAATTTTCCCTTGTCCTCTTGATTTATTTTTTATACAAATCTCACAATTCTTACTTATTTTTTTGATATTTTCCGTCAAATTTCTAGCTATGTATAGTGGACTAAGTGTTTTCTGCATCTGTTTGATTCCAATATGACAAAGGTTCTTATGTACTTTATTTATAAGTTCTATGCTGAATTTCTCTGATAGCATTATTTTTTCCTTGTTCCTGACTTTTTTATAGTATATATTTTGTTTTTTTATCATTCTGTCTTTATTCTTTTGTATTTCTTCATTTTTATTTTGATCTATTAAAATATCCTGCAGGTTAATTACATTTACAATCCTCAGTTGTTCATCTTTGTTCTCATCTGATCCCAATACAGGGTTTCTACTAAGACAGTCTGCTTCTAAATTGTCTTTTCCCGGAGCATATTTAATATTAAAATCATATTGTGACAGGTAATACATCAAATCACCTAATTCTTCGTCGGTCCTTGATTTCAAATTCATGTTTTCCAGTGGCTTGTGGTCTGAATAAACTGTAAATGACTTACCTATCAGCCAGTATTGCCAGTATCGTACTGCTTCTTTAATTGCCAAACACTCTAAGTAAATGGCTTTTTTCTTTTTTGGGTTCCATTTAACTTCTTTGAAAAGTATGCCACTGGTTTTTCTCTTCCATCAGGTTGTATCTGTTTCAATATAGCTCCAACTCCTTCTATTGATGCATCAGTGTAAATATTTATTGGCAAGTTTGGATCGTATATTTCTAAAACTGGTTGTGAACAAAGTAAAGCCTTTATCGTATTAAATGCTTTTTCACATTCATGGGACCAAATGAATTGTTGATTTTTCCTTAACAAATTATGTAGTGGATCTAGTATAGTTGCACTATTTGGTATATATTTGTGGTAGAAGTTTATTTTTCCCAAAAATTGTCTAACATTTTTCTGAGTCTTCGGAGTTGGAAAATCCTTTATTGATATTAGATTATCCTTAATCGGTTTTACAGTATTATTTTGTATTATATGACCCAAGTATTTTACGGTGTCTGATGCGAAATTGCATTTGGTAAATTTCAATCTAAATCCTTCTAATTGTATTGCTTCTAACAGTTGTTCTAAATGGTTTACATGTTCTTCAAAATTCCGAGAAAAAACTAATATGTCATCAATATAGTTTACTGTAAAGCTTGTAAGATTGTATTTTCTTAGTATACTACTGAGTATTCTTTGAAAAATTGCTGGTGAGGTCTTCAATCCAAATGGCAAACAAGTCCATTGGAAATGTCCTTCTTGTGTTATAAATCCTGTCTTTCTTCTATCTTCAATTCGTAAAGGAATAGCCCAAAATGCAGAATTTATGTCTAAAGCTGTAAAATACATACAATTTCTAGTTTTTTCCATTAGATCTTCAATTAAAGGGAATGGTTGGGCTTGAGGTACCACTATTTTATTTAGTTCTCTGAAGTCAATACACAATCTTGACTTCTTATTTTCTTCTCTTTTAAAGGCTAATGTCACCGGTGCCGCAAATGGACTGTATGATTCTTCTATAAGTTTATTGTCTAGTAGGTTAGCTATTTGTTTTTCTATTTCTTTTTTGTCTTCTATAGTGCATTTGTAAGGCCTCTTACAGCAGTATTTATCTACTAATAAGTCTATTCTGGCTTCATACCCATTCACAGTTCCTATATCGTATTTATCCTTGGCAAAAACCGATTTATATTTTTGTATTAATTTATAAATTTTTTCCCTTTTATCTTCTTCTAAATGATTTACTTTTATTTCAAATTCCTTTTCTTTAATATGTTCATTAAAATTAATCTTATATTCCTTTACATATTCTTTACTTTCATTTTTTTCTTGTATATCTCTTCCTCTTGTTTTATGTTTTCTTGACGTAAGTATTGTTTTTGAGTTATTTTTAACTCCTCATTTTGTATCAACTCGTATGCCTTTATCATGTCTAATCCTATTAAAAAATCATATTTGAAATTTGGTTCATCAATGACGTAAACATTTACATTTTCTTCTTTTTCGAAAATTTTTATTTTTAGATTTGTCAAACCACTGGTCTTCTTCACACCATTAATTGTAACTAAATTTTCTTCATTTGCATTATTTTTCTTGGTTTTTAATTTTAATAATTTGGAATTAATGAGAGAAACATTCGAACCTGAATCATATACTCCATATATTTCCAATTTATCATTTATTAGTAGTTTGACTCTTATTAATGGTGTTACTATTAGTTTTTTTGTTCGTTTTCATTTAACTCTGCTTCAATCACTGAATTATTCACATGCCTTATAGATTTTCTATCAAATATATTGTCATCTTTAACCTTAAACCAGCATGCAGCTTCGGGGTGGTAACGAGTACCTTTATTAAGCTTTTCGCATGTTTTGCATGGAGTACGTTCCTCAATTTTGTTATTTATCTTTTGATTTTCGAATTTTCTATAGACCCCATTCCTATTTTTATTTACCAAATGTTCATACTTTCTCACTTCATTGAATAGGTCTACTGTATCCTTCATTGCTTCTCTATTTATCTTCTCCCGCACAAATCCAGGTAAACCTGCAGCAATTAAATCCACCAGCGTACCTGTATCTATTGATCTTCTCATGTCCAGAATAAGTTTTTCCTTTTTAATAGCATAGTCCACCAATGAACCATCCTTGTATTTAAAAAAAAGGGCATAAGTCACTTGGTTCCAGCCTTGATTCGCAAATGATTCACAGAACTTATTTTTCCATATCTGCCAGTCAGAGTTTAGTGTTAACTTTATAATCATAGAACTGTACCAATCAACACAACTTTTGTCCATGAATAGTCTTAGTATTTCAATTTTTTTCTCATCTTCCAAAATGTCAAAACGTAAACATTCTTTTTCAAAAATATCAATCCATTGGTTTGGGTTTGTATTTTTACTTGTAAATTTTTCAATCACAAACTTCTCTGCAATATATTTTAGATTCTGTTTTTTTTGATCTTGCGTGTTCTCAATCAATTTTGCAAATAATTTTTCCAATGAATCTGTATTTTTTTCTAATCCTCCAGATGTTTGCTTTTGTTCAATTTCTTCTAGATATTGCTCTCCAAATTGTAAATTACCATCTTCATCTATGTATACTTTTCTTAGTTCATCTGACATTGTCATCCAAACTTTTCTCGTTTGATGTCTTTTCTTTAAACTATTTTTCACTTTATTATACGCAGCTGTCTTTATTAACTCTTTATGAAGACTAACAGACTGTAGTTCTTCCGGTATAACAAACACTTTTTCATCTTTTGTTGTTATTGAGGTTACACAACAGACATTTGATTTCCCATCACTCGCTGGCATTAAAGCAAATTCGAAACGTAGCTGATCCATATTTTGCTTTATTTATTTAGGTATTTCAATAAACAAGATTGTCGTTTTATAAGATTATTCTCTAATTATAGGTTTGAAGAATAAACTTGCGTTGCTCTGTAAATGAAGAATTTTATTTTTACACATTTTATAACAAAAATAACATCTTAAAACTTACATTGATTCATTTACAAGTGCATAACAAAATCAAAATCAACCTGTAAATGAAGAAACGACAATTAAAGTTTATTCTTAGATATCTCTTTCTTCACAATTGTGAGTTACATTTTAAATAAAGAAATATTTAACTAAAATAACATCCATCTTTTCTTTAATAGAAAAATAATCTTGACACCCAATGTCACATTTACCACAAACAAAATAGTTTCATAAAATAAAATAAAATAGGTTTCATTCAAACTAAAAATTAAAGAAAATAGTATAGTATTTTACTTTACACATATATACCAACGATCATATTACACGAACGCGATTTATGACTCACATTTTATGTGCTTCTAAGTATACCTAACTAAATATGTTTATGCGTCCACGGTGCAGGAATATGGAACAAACTCCTCGTTAAAATGTTACTTTGTTGCTGCGCGGCAGACTTTGTTAGCTGCTGATGTTATAATCAATCATTCCTGCACTTTGTCTGCGTACTGATTAAGGAAAGTTGGTTCAGTATATGAGACGGTTTCATGTAAAATTACAGGGAATTTGATGGGAGTTTACACATGAGACAAAGACAAGACTATTCTCTCACTATTTATTCACTGACAGACAGACTGACGGACAATTTAATTTGACGTTTCAAAAGTGTCTAATTTAGGATTACTTTAATATATGCTTTGACTTTTACTTTACTTAAATGAATATTTTTAGCAATAGTAACAGATAGTTCTCATTGATCAAAGGTTAGTTTAGTAGTGGTTTATAATAGTAGAGTTTGCCCATGAATATTGCTCTTTCTATCTTTAGCAAATATAACTTTAGTTAAATGTACTTTTGAGGCCAAAACTTAAATGTTGGCTTTTTCACTTCATCAAGCAACAGAAATCTATTTCAATATTATTATTATCTTCCTCCTCACCACACGAGGTGAGCAATACTTCATCAGCAGACATTCATGGAGCACTATCACACTATCACTGGAATAATTCATAGATTTATATACAGGGGGCGCCACACTCCATAGTATCGTAGAGACGATATGAGCGGTCCGTGCGTGACGCACCATGTATTATTTATATGCTGCCTGTAATTACTGCCAGGCTACATCGCACTCAATAACTACTTATGTACATATATATGTATATATAGTTAGTAAGTAACTGCTTGTGGATCAAGTTATCGCAAACACTATCAAAGGTTTTCTATGTTGTAAGTGATAACTGAAATAACCTAGAGAGACTTATCGTGGCTGTAAATGTGGATGGGAAAAGGCCTAAACAGTATATAATAACCAGTTATATACTGATGTATCTACTGCTTATACTTATATGCATATATATGCATAAGTTAAAACAACAAAACTCCACCTTCCACGCTGCTTAAATAATACTAATGATTGACTTCATAAAGTAAAACGTTTAGCAAAAATACTTGAAACACATTCAACAATAACTGTGTGACATAAACATAACGGTAATATATAATAACAGCACCTAACTAACTGCAAGTGCTATACAATGTAATTAGTTATGCTAATGGCCGCGATATTTCATGGAGAACCTACGAGCCATTCACACGATACACGTGCAACACGTTACACGAACAGTCTGCACACTCAATTGGTACACAGGTAATAAAGTATATATTGAACTAGCTACTTCCGCACGGTTTCTCCTGCTCTGCTAAGCTCCTATTGGTGATAGCTTTATAACCTATAGCATTCCTCGATGAATGCACTATTCAACACAAAAATAAGTATTACGGAGATTAGCGCGTTCAAACAAACAAACTCTTCAGCTTTATATATTAGTAAGTACTAGTATAGATCAGTACAGGGACAGTAGCTATTTCTTATAATAACCATCGTGAGACATACTAAATTAACTAAATACAACGGTTTACTCCAGTAAATATATGAAGCTCTACTAGTTTCAAGTCACATAGGGACTCTTCATCGTGAGCAGCGTGCTCAGACGCGGCGACGTCGTGCAGCCTACTGAAATAGGCCATTCTATTCAGTTAATACATACATAATTATGTTCTTTAATAAATGTCATGAAAACCAACGTGAAACAACGCTTGTGTTTCGCCGAGTGACAGACAGACAATCCGAGAGACATTTTTAATATTCGCTTTGGCTTTCAAAAGTGTCTTCCAGTTCTTTTTGAAACAAATAATTTAGACGTTGATTTTGAAATTTAAATAAATAACAAAAGAAGCTATCAATATTTCTGTGCTGCAGACTGTACAGTGTATAGCACGTACAGTAACGCCAACGTAACACACACGTGACTCGTGTACCGCGGTTAGGATCAACCGCTCACTGGAACTGATTCATTAATTAATATTGTGGCTTAGTTGCTAATTACTCATTACAAACTACATCGCTTACTGTACAGGGTTTTAAACTTTAATAATTATAGAAATGAATATTTTTTACGGTAAACGTCTGCTACGTATCACCTGATGGTAAGTAATCGCCGCCGCCCATGGACACTTGAAACGCCACCCTTTGGGGGTTAGGAATTTAAGGATTGTTGGTGAATCGGGGATTGGGAAGATTGGGAAGGGGGGAATTGGGTTTCCAGTAACCTCACTCACACAACGCAAGCGTTGTTTCACGTCGGTTTTCTGTGAGGCCTTTGTAACAGTCCGGTCGAGCCGCCCCATTCGTGCCGAAGCATGGCTCTCCCACACTATGTTTAGAAAGAATAAAATCTTGGATAACCTATCATGGTAATGAAGATATCCACTATAAATAACTTGTTAATATTGACTTATAAGTAATCCCTAAAAAACTCTTTCTTTGATCTCTGGATGAAATTACGTAGCCCACTCGTAGCGCGTAGCTCGTAGCCGTTTCGTAGCAACCGCGTAGCAATTTCGTAGCTACGTTTAAAAGACAGCTTAACGTTTGTTCGCGAAACTTTTGCTTGAATTTATATCTTGATCTCAATTTACATGAAATATGTAAAAAAGATAAAGGGATAAGAAGCCATTGAAATATTCCCTCGAATCCAAAACCGATTATGTTTGATAAATGAGGCAGGAGATTTAAAAGCTCATATGTATTGAATGGGCGTTGTATGGCTGTTGTATGGGACCATAAATTACGCGCTACACGACCGCCACTGTCACCCGCACGATGTGTACGGGCTGTGCGGGGAATATATTCGGTGATACGGTTTGACTCGCCATTTTTGTCTATACGACGACGTAGATATAATATTGTGTGACGAACATAAATGTTTATTATTCAAGCTTTTCTAAGGATTACCTGAAATTTAATGTTATCAAGCATTTAATAAATGAGTATTTAGACAATAAATAATTATTACAATTTTTAAAACAAGCTACAGAAACATTTTCTGTTTGTTACAATCATGGCGTGTTTTAAAAGACAAAAATTCATTGCCAATCATTATTCAATCAACAATTCTTACAGAAAATATGAAACTAATAAGCCAGAAGTACTCGAAAGCCTTCCAACATGAGTAGTTACATCTCGATGTATCGATGTGAGGGCTGTGTGACCGAGCCGCGATATCCTCGATATTGAATTAGGCCCGAGCCGTACAATCACGCGAGAGCCTCTATTTATTTACAATCCTATTGATTGATCCTTTCTATTCCTTACATGTGTAGCTTTGTGTAATATAATAAATAATAATGAGGGACCATTCAGGCTCCGCTTGTGTCGGCAACTATTGTTCGACTTATTTTATTTGTATGTTTGTGTGTATGTATGTATGTATATGTGAGTAATAAGTAAATATTTATAATACTATATAATAAGTAAATAAGTACAGTAAAGTTATAAACTCGAATCAAAGAAAAAAAACATAAACGTGGAAAAACGCTTTCCATCAACATGAATTTTTCTATTTTACAAAAGCAAAATGTGGACACAAAGTAACAAAAAGAAATCAACGAGAACACATCTTATTCTTTTCACCGCGACGCCGGAAAACGGTGTCCATTTTAAAGTGAAACGCTAATTAAATTACGCTGAACTACGCGGCGACCGGCGACGTGCGGAGTGTTGGAGAATAAAATAAAATGGCCGCTCTCTGCACCGCCTCAATTAGCAACACCTTTGTAAGGGAACTGCAGCCGTTGATACTCGCATTATTGTGTTAGTCGAGGGGAATGGGCGGACACTTTCATAGAGTGAAGTGAAACTAAACTGATTATATTTATTTGAGAAAGTGCCGGCACTTTTGAAGTGATAGTCTACTATTTTATGTTGTCTCTTTTCATTATTATTTTTGTTTAACGTTTAACTTTAGTAGGCGAGGTCCGACCTTTATTAAATGCCACTGAACTCTATTTCGTGTAACGTGGGTACATTAAAAATACATATCATTATACAATAATACGAGTATGTGGAAATACAGCAGTGCTGATGCTGAGCTGGCCACCCAACCATGGCAAAACGTGCACAACTTTTTTTACACATTAAACACAATGCTCCTTACAAAACCATCCCATCCCATCCTCTAGTGATCTTTACCGCACGTGTATTATGACAAGTAGTTATAAATCACCTTCCTTATCCGACCGCAGCATATAATTTCACGCAGCTTACCGTGTGTGAGTGGCAGCACGCACTCTCGCCCAATATTTACGGTGTAACGACTCACTCTTGAGAGGGAGAGGGTCTCGAGGAGGTCTTGTAATTAAGGGCTATGTTGGAAGAGGAAATAATTGTATGATCACACGTAACACCTCTCTCACTTCACAAGTATCGTTTTAGTAGTACTTGACTCTTATTTGCAGATTTTTGGTTTGTAGTGGCGAAGGTTCTTGTGTAAAATCAATTATGTTTATATTATCTTTATGATATGACACGTGTATGCATGATAGCTCAGTGTTTCCAGTGATTCATCCATATTTCCCTCAAGCTATGTTTTCGTAAGTGATTCATTGGAAAAGCAATTCGTCGCTTTTGCTTCTGAGAAATGTGAGTACAGTCATCGTGATGAGACATCGTTTGAATATACGATACAGCAAAATCCCTGACATTGATTGGAGGTTTATAACACAACAGTATGGTAGGTAGGTACGTATAGCATCATACACTAATTAAACCCACGACGTACAATACGTAACAATTACCAAAGCCGGAACAGTTTCCAAGTAGAAGCCACGTCACAACAGAGAGGATCTTCATCCCTCGTCATCTGTCGGTACTTACCTGAACCGCACATTAAGTTAGCAATATTGATATTAAGCACGCTAAGCACCGCCCAACTGTCCCTAAGTCGTGACAAGGGACACAAGTTGTTACTTAATTGCATACTTAAGTTGTGGCAAGTTATTATCACGAGATAACTGCTGGGTTATGGGAGAGTTAAGTTTTAGATTCAATGGATTTGTGATGCCCATGTTAGGTGGAGGTCTGGTTTTGACGTATTGGATATTATTAGTTTTCAGAAGTATGTATGTAGTATAGTATGTACGGTTGGGGCCGCGCAACGTGTAGTGATTTCGATTCCCACACGGAGCAACTCTTTATGTGATCCACAAAATTTTAACATTTGTGTATGTGAACTGTTTTTATATTTTTATCTTGTTTTTATTTAAAATTTTAATGTACGTTTGTTTAATTATAATGTTGTGTATCTTATGGGTTTGAAATGCCTGGAATAAAGAATATTTAATTTTAATTTAATTTAATATTTGTAAGCCCACCGACTATACAGGAGAAAATTCTACTGTTAGGCAACGTTTAAAAACATATAGTATACCAGATATAAGTTTCTGTGCTAAACAAAGCTAGTATAACGAAATGTGACAAAATATAAACAGAAGAGAAACAATATCACTACTGAAATTGGAAAAAAACAACTAATATGGTTCTGTTCCATTACTACGACTAGTTAGTTCTATTTTACAGGTTCCAAACGAGCGGACATATTGCTTGAGGAGTAACATTACAGACCTTTTAAACAGACTCTATATTTGAATGTCATATGTTAACAGTTATATCACTACAGAAATCTGCTTGACTGCTTAATCAACAAGGCAGTGCAATGCTTGGAAACGTTACACATGGTTAGATACAAACAAACGTTGTGTTACAACTACACACACACACACACACATATATATATAGTGACAGTAACACAATACACAATGGTACACAGATGTTTGGCCACGTGTGTAGTGTATTGTCTCACAAGTTTAGCCAGCCACAGCCACAGGGCGCGTGACGTCACGCCACGACTAACATAACTAAGGATGCCCTGCAGGCTCATCTGAGATAAGTACGTGGTTATTGTGAAAGTAGAATTATCATAATTAGCTTTTTGTTTGATCTTCTCTTTTGAAAATCTGTTTCACTTAATAACCGATACAGATAATCGGTCTTGTTTATCATTTTTTTTAAACGTTACAAGTTCACACGCACATGACGCCCAGATCCGAAACAAACATTTGTTGATCACACAAACAGTTGCTCATCGATTTTCATCATCATCCCACAGTCCTCAGCTCTCCTCAACCACACTTCGTTTCACTGTGTCATCAGGTGTATTTCATGCACGCTACAAACTTTACGATTACAGTTAATTGTGCAGTTTTAATTATATACACGTACTGTTAGTTAAATCGTAATGTGTTTTTCATCCGTTCAGTACACATTGTATATGTATGTATGTGACACTACAAATACATAAGATACAAAAACACTGCTAACTTAAGACACTTATTTCCAGTCTTTACCGCGTCTAGATTTTTCTAGACCATTTCGGTAAATAAATAGAATCACATTGAAGCGTGTTTTGGGCAACGCCGGTAACTAGATACGAAAGTCTATATTGGATGTGCTTCGGTTCATTACCGGCCGGGAAGCGAATGTGGGACACGACTATTTTAGTCCACACGAAATAAATAATGTTTCACACCATTTACATTTTATTCAGTACTAGGTTCTGCCCGCGACTTCGCCCTACAGAAATTGTACCGTGGGATAAAAAACTACCCTATCACCTAAATCAGCTTATACCCTGCCTGTATGCCAAATTTCATGAAAATCTGTTCAGCGTGATTGACAAACAAACTTTCACTTTGAAAACATACGAAGAAATCAGCAGCGACAGCGTATTTTTAAGAGCAGTTTATTCTGTGGTGGTATTCAAAGAAGGAAGCACAATAGTTTGAGAAGACCAGTTTTGATTGCAGACACACACATATTTCAATTCATATTCAGCCCAAACTAACAGTGATGAACTAAGTGGTGACGCTCAATGATCCAACAAACAATATCAATTGAAGGAACATTCGAAAGACCGTACAAATACTGAAATTTTCTCAATCTCTATTCATATAATATTGGTACGAGCCTATATACCATGTTGCATGTATTTAAGTGGAGGCAATGTACTGAATAATGTACTTATGTATTTCAGCTGTATACCTGGCATCAGCCTGCAAGTCCCAGGCGGCTGCATGCCTGGCTGCACGACCTGGCCTCACACGGCTGTCTAATCTCTCTACTGAGCAATTTGTATGCTTCGGTATGCAGGTAAATGTATGCTAAACTAGTGAATAACACATACCTAGGTAAGATAAGAAATAGAATAAATATTTAAAAAGGATATCATCGCCTTTAATTTTCTTTATCGCCTCCATTTTTTTAAGTCATGTGATGACCTGTGATGGGATGCCCTAAAATCTTCTCCTAACTCTAAAAATAGTATGAAACTACATCAAAATCGGTTCAGCAAACACGATAATTTCCCACAAACATACATACATACAGGTCAAACTGAGAACCTCCTTTTTTTAAGTCCGTTAATAAAAGGGTTATTTCCACATTCAGTACACGGCTTGTTTGAGGATCATAGTTAGGCACAAAATCCTAGGCACGGCTTGACTAGAAAACACAAGACTACACAAACTATGCACGACAACTTTGACCTCAAAACTTGGCTGTATAACCCACAATCTGTAACACGAGTCAAGTAATGGCATAGCAAATTGATCCCTACAGCATACTGGAGATATGAGGGCCTTCGAACTGTAGTGCAACATGCACAAGTTCATACAAAGTGCAGCAACTTGTACTGGCGGTAACTTGCACGCCGTGCTGTAAGTTACTCGGATACTTAGTTTGTTAGTGTTACGGTATTGACTTGTTGTCTTAGGTAATAAGGTTGTAGTTGTGTTTCGATGTTGTTTTATCAAGTTCAGTAATAGGGGGATTGGTTAAGAAAGTTATTTATGCAATCCATGCTACACTAACAATACAATAAATTTTTAGTTTTTATTCCGCTTGTAGATGTATTTTCAGCATGCGGTGTGCAGCACCACCCTCCCGCCCGCAATTAAATGCTCACGCAGCAGAGATGCAACACAAAACCACACACACGACCAGCAACAAAACTCTCGACATCCCTTCCGCTCCTCCACCGAGCATCTTCAAGAGTTGGTAACTCCCAACGCGAGACCCCCCAAAGCTGACAAGACTCCTTTCCTAATTTCTCTATTCATGACAAACTAAAAATGTAGAGCTTTTAATTGGATACGCGAGTTGATTGATACTGTAGTTATTAAGTAAAGTCTAATATATGATTCACGAAAGTCAGTCTTGTCTGTTTCGTTACACGCCATTTTATACCGAAGACGAAAGCCATATTATGTAGAACACGAACTAAAATGTTACTCAAAGAAAACCTTCAACCAATAACTAAATAGAGCACTTCACGAAGAAATCCTTCCGTCGACATTAGCACTATCACTTATATCGCCCTCGCAACTATTGGATTAACACATTTATATAAGAGTGCTATCAATTAGCGCCCAGCGAGGGCAGAGGGCAGCAACCCTACCTCCCGCGGCACTGCGAGGGCTTCGCACTAAAAGCACTTTATGACATTACTGCGTACAATTCAATCCGATGAGGTCGCGTCCCTCTGACAGCGGGGAATAGAGGCGACAGGCGTGAGGCAGCGCTTTTTACACGTGGTAGCAGTGATTAAATTCTACAAATAGTCTTTTCTACAATTGTTTAATTCTACAAATAGAACAGTAACGCACGTTTGAAGCAAACCCTATGGTTTATCGACAAAGTTAAAGTAAAAGTCATAATTTATATTTCGAATAGACCAGAAAAGCACTTTTAAACCTCAAATCAAATATTATAATATTCAAAAAGTATATCTGTCGGATAGTCCTCAGAGAAGCTACTTGCTCGTTCCAAAGTCTAGATTCCTATGGAGAAGGACGCGCAAGAAACTCCATAGGTTGCACCTTTTCAATCAGGTTCACAATACAATTCTAGTTACATTGTTTTGTTGGTTCAGTGACAAAATGGTTAAGCCAAAATTGTGTTACTATGGTTAATTATTATTCTTAAACTACCAGTTTTCTGCCGACACGAATTTACAGTTTTTTACTCAATAACTATTCATCCATCCACTGCAAACCGCCAGCAAACGTGATATTTAACACTTCTGTTAAACAATACACAAGGACACAATAAGTCACATCCCTCGATTACTAAACATTGTAGTTTAATCGATTTACAAGTCAAAGCTTTACAAACTAAAGTTAGCGAGTTATAACAAATACCAACCAAAGTCCAACTGTTTGTGAAACATTAAACAATCCAATAATATTTGTTTGTCGAGATGAAACACTTCGCAGAATTTTATGAAGTTCAACAAGATTAATCTACTTATAAAATAGGTCAACAACTTTCCTTACTTCCTGATTTACTTAGCATCTTAGGCTAAAAGACTAACAACAGTGTTAAGCCTGGCGTTCACGGGTAGAATAAACAGCATATTTTATGTAGGTAGTAGCGCAGTAGAGTATAGAATATTGTACCAATGTAGATTCTAAAACCTCATACGGAGAAAGTTTAAGCATTAATCACTATGCTCAATACAAGTTGGCGGTCCAGGTTTTCTCACAATGTTTTCCTACACCGTTTATAATCTTAGAAAGTACATGTAATTGGAAAAAGAATCTTTATTACATGCCAAATGCAAGTAAAACAGGGTATTGAACATCAGGGCCATCACGACTTTTCTGCACAAGTCTTCACAACTCACTGCTTCTGTACACTAGTCTTAAAAGTGTGCACAAGTATAAATTATATTATATAAACGACTAGTATCCGCTGTAGTAATGGCCTCATAGTGTCGCCAGTCGCAGTTAAAAGCGTTTTATATTATTACTGCGCGAGGAACCAATCCCTTGCGATATTATAGTGTAGGTACTCGTAGCGCTGTATTGTGAGAGGGCGGCCATTAAACAATCAAAGGGTATCGCTTCAAGACTTGTCCGTCTTACATAATACGTATCATTATGTCTCCTTTTGTTCCCCAAAGCAGTCGATTATAGCCAACTGAGGGCTTAGTACGGGATTGTTTTACGTTTAATGAGATCAAAACGAGAGCGCATTTAACCCCCATCACTTGGTACACATTCCTAATCTTGATGAACATATAATATAAGCACGATTATAATCGTTTAAAATAAAAAAAAAGTTTTATGTATGTTGATCAGTAAGTCCTCACCTCTTCGAAGCCGGGAGAAGTCATTGGATGATATTCGACTCAAATAAAATATGCCACAATCATTGTACAAGGATGTTTCTGTTAGCTTCGCCTGACGGAACAAACATTCGTTCTCACAAAGCCATTTAAGCCATCTTATTTACGTAAAGTAGTACAAAAACGTTACCTTAAATAAATTGTTTTGATATTAAATTGTGAGTCCATTAGCCAGTACGAGTAGGTACAAAAGTTGTGCGAATATTACAAAGTTCGGTTCCGGGCGGTTAACTTTTCGAATTAATTTGACGAGTTGATGGCTTGTTACAGGCTCGGCGGCCATTGAGTGGATGCCGAGTGTTGTTCAATTATTAATTCTATCTCAAAGTAATGTAACTCGGTACAAATATTATTTTCATTGTAACTTACAAGTTACAAGTTTACTTTTGGTAAGTAATGTACTTTGGATTAGACTTTGAAATGTTTGTTCTAAGAAGTCATTACTTCAACAGATGGTAAGGGATTGGTATAATAGTAGTGTAAAGCAAAGCAATACTGTGTTTTGATTTACTTTCGGTATTTAGCAATAGACTAACTCAGACAAAAAGCCTTAATTGATTAAAAGTATTGCCATCAATTTACTTTTTATCGCCATTAGAAATTTGTCAACAGTAACCACCCAGTAATTCAAACCACATACTACTTAATAAATGATTCCAATCTCCCCTCTCCCCACTACGCCATAACGTTTCAACAAACGTTCACTAAAGCTCGCCACTTGAGTGAACAATCACACATCAAAAGCGTTCCTAATACATTAATTACTTCGATTAATATTCAAATGAGACGGCCCACAATGCCGTGACGTCACACACGACCCCCAGACCCCACGCCCCCCACAAACTAAATGAACAATCACGCGGTACATTTAGTTCTGAGCCTTTGTAGCGCCTGATTCTATTGTCATAGCTACAAGTTTGCGTTGCGCGGAATTTAACGTTGCTAGGCGATTTTTTGTAGTTAAGTTGAAGTGAAGTAGATTTTGATAGCCGAGTGGTTGGTTAAAAGTGTGACTACTAAGTAAGGTGCTTGGGTTCAATTCCCGTGTCAAACATAAAGATTTTCGGGTGCATAAAACACTTGATGAAATATGGAAAAAGCTTCGCTTCTAATTACACGAGGCTCATAACTAATGAGTGATGAAAAGTAAATGTTACATTATTTTAATTCGTGCAAGTTTGCTTGATTGTATGTTAAGAATATCACTTTTTATATAATATAAAATATATAGATAATGAATTCGTTCTCAAGAGATAAAATATAAGAGATAAAGACTAACTAAATATTACTATTGCGGACATTATTACCATTCTGTTTTTACTCCATTTTAATTAAAATCGTTAAGATATTTGGAGACAGTTCCGAGTGACTTACAGCGGATTTACTTAATGAATAAGTTTGTTTTCTTGTTCTCTTTAAAACAAACATTCAAGTTATTGTGTATTTAGGTTAGTATTTACATTATCTGCGTTTAGTAAAGCCTTTATATTGAGGAGCACGCGAGCCCGCTATTACCATGAATTGATAAAGAAACATGAATATGTGTCCTATCTCAACGCAATACGGTTCACATTAAGATAGTGGACCGTATTACATTATGTACATTATAGTGGCTGATATTTTATGCCCAGATTTACCTGGACATGATATCTAATCTTTTCTTTACTTTATTCTTCGCTGCGATACTTATGAATTAATGCCGAGTACAGACTTACATAATGTAACAAGTGTGGGACATCCGTGCTTCGGCAGGAATGGCCACACTCGACCGGTGTGATACCATGGCCTCACAGAAAACCGACGTGAAACAACGCTTGTGTTGTGTTTCGTTGTGTCCATGAGGTTACCGGAGGCCTTATTACTCCTGTCCCACTTTTCCAATCCCCGATTTCCTAACAACTTTTAAAATCGCCACTGGTGTGTCGAGTGTCCATGAGCGGCGGCGATTGCTTACCATCAGGTGACCCGTCTGTTCCTTTACCGGCTTATACCATAAAACAACTACTTATACATACTCGAGTACTTGTACAGTTCATTCGATAATTCAAAAAGCTGTGCAATTAAATATGAACCTTAATCACTCAATATGACGCTATAATTTCCAACAACACTTACAGAACTAAAGCCACGCATGGAGCATTGCTAAGACGTTCCAATCAGGCGCCATGCGTTACCACAATATTTGCGACACGACACCGTGTGTTCCTCTAATCGGGGATGGTTTAAAGTATATGTATGCTATATAATATGTACTCGTATGTACGTATTCTCAACCTAAATAGTGCAATGTATAGTGTAGTGGAATTCATGACATCTACTTGGCTTACTATAATCTAACAGGTATTAAGTTGATAGGATCCTTAAATTCCTAACCCCCAATAAGCCGACAACGCACTTGTAAGTACCCCCGATACTTGATTACGGGTGTGTTACCCGTCGGTATAACCTGGGTGTCTTCAAGGCCCGAGTGAATAGGTTGCTTACCCGTCGGTAATCGAGTGATTAACAAAAAGTACGTAATAAACATTAGTTTCTAAATTATTTACGACAAATTATTCTATTTAACATGAAGTTCTTTATGAACATCTCAGAATTGAATTATAAAAGATATAATTTGTTGTACATTTGCTGTGAGTACAAGTATGATAACTTTTAATTAATTACTAAGTAAATACATCTCCGAGTATATATTAACGTTCGTTTGGGAAGTTCCGAATACTTTAGTAATTATCACTGAATACGGGAAATATTATTAAATTCTCATGAATAAATACCGGCGGGAAAATGTTTCATAAAGCACTTTAATTGGCTGTTGAAAAAAATATATGTCTGCTAACTTAATTCACACCTTAGCGTATGTTTTTAAGGTTCAATCTCGCTTGATTTGTGACCAATAATATTTGTCTTCCGGTGAGAGTCCCTGCTTGTTTACAGGAGTTTTCTGAAAAAGCGCGATTTTTTGTATTTACATAAAAATACCTGTAGAGTACACCACGATGGTGAGTAGTGGAGGGAATCAATCCACGTGCAAGTTGTATTGATTGAGCATTTACCTTCTATGTACTAAACCATATTAATCCATAACAAACGTATTATAAATTGAACAATGTTTAATTTTATACAGGACAATACCATGTTTCCACATTATTTAAATATATATTGGTATTTATTTAAGTGTATGTAAGTATATATGGTATTTTCCTGCTTTTCTGTAACTCCGTAATCCATGCGAGCGAAACCGCGGACATAAGCTAGTAGGTAACAATAGTATTCCTTCAGATAAATCCATCAAAATTACAAAAATATCTTCGGTGACTATTTTGTAGCGAATAATTAAACATCTCTACTATAATGTAACTCGCTATAACTTACAAATTAACCAGAACAAAACAACACAACAATACCACAACACGCAACAAAAACCGACACATCTCTGAAACAGAGTCTCTAAACCGACATTATACTAAAACACTATCAAATTGCTAAAATATTCAGCTAATCTTCATACCGTATAATAAATCCCTCGGTTCAAATTATATAGTGTCGACACTCGGCCCGCCCTCGCCGGCGTAATTATGTTACGCATGCAAAGCCTCGCTCTCTGCTCAGTACCCGGTGCATTATACATGGGACTGGCCTGCGAGGACTCGTGAGGCCTCCGCGGCTTAATTAAATTCAGCGACGCACTTATCTGACAGTTTACACCCAAATATACGTAGATATGGAGATAAATCTCCACTCGGTAATCGGGAAGAATTTAATGTGTCTGTGTATACATTGTTCCGTCAATGTGTGTAAACACGAGTTTTTGATGAATTTGAGTTTTTTTTTTTATCGGACTTGAAAATATGTACTTTCTAAAATGATTTAGACACCACTGACAAACGGTGAAGGAAAACATCGTGAGGAAACCTAGGCTTATATTTTTTAATTATAAGTTTGAAATCACCAACCCACATTGAGCAAGCGTGGTGATTAATGCTCAAACGTTCTCCTATTTGGAAATCAAAACCTAGTAACATTACCAATCACAAATTGAACTAGGGATCAACCCCACAGTTACAATTCGAATCAATAAAGAAAAAACACCAAACAAATCCATTGTTACCAATACGCTCACATCACACCCAGTACACTATCATACATTTTCACAGTGAAAAATAATCCTGAAAATTAAATAAACATCAGTTCATCAAAATGTCTCGTGTTGATTTTTAATTACAATTTTATTCAGTAAAGCGTAGCGACGTAGCAACATGGCTACGGCGTAGCAGCGTAGCGCGTAGCATGCGGGACTGCGCATTTCGTTGCTACGTAGGTAGGTATAGTACTCGTGGGTACACATCCAGCTGTGAAACACCAGTATGAACTGACCGTCGAATGTGTGAAAGTATCGTACATTGAGAGACCACAGTATACTGGTTTTTATATCTCGATGTGCCGTGCGTACATTCGATTGATTTCAATTTACAGTTTCATGTTCCGCGCACATAACTCAAGTACATGATTGCAAATATTTTATTCATTCACCATACTGCCGCTGTCGGTAAAAACTCCGACGTTATGTTTGTTTTAAAATTCATTATTCCTGTATTGTATCGTATTGTATTGTGTTACATTGAAATTTTGGCGTACATTTTAATTTGCACGCGATATTTTTACGCTCTCGTTGATATGACGTTTGATTGCCTTTTGTTATTTAAATACCGTTCACAATTATTGCGTGAAAATGCTAAAATAACTGTTGTAGGATGAATTTAAAAAGACAACAATCGAACATTCGAGAATTATTGCTGTTTTTTAACCAGCTATATGTATGTATAAGTAATATATTAATCCAATTTAATGAAACTAAATTACTTTACGTATAATAATAAAAGCAATAAGCAAGCATTCACAACACGACGCGGTGACGGCGGAGTTACTCCACGAGTCATTTACCGCGGGTTTATTAAAAAGGGAACAATATCAATCTCAGTGAAACATCGGGGTCGTTGACCTCTGCAGGCAGAGCCGGCTCATCAGCTTGAGATATTACCGTGACAAAAGTCTTTAAGACGTTATCAACTATATTACAAGAAGATAAGGTTGAAATTCGCTGTGTTATGATGACAGAGTAGAAAGCATTTGTCATCACCTCTACATTTTCTGTAGGTGTCGTAAGAGGCGACTATGAGATTATTATATTTGACAAAAACCAAGCAACAGTAGTCTCTAATAAACCTGAGAGCTTACTCTTAAACAAACTCAATTTCGATGCAATAAAATCTCAATAATTATACAATGTCAAAACTATACAACCCCAATCGTAACTGTTAAAATAGCATTCAGAGTACGGAATATAAAGCCAAACTCAATACTATTTAGTTCATTCAATATCCACGCAATACGGATGCAATGGGCGCTAGTGTTTCAACTAAAGAGTACGAAATTTCACAATATCAGTGTTGATTGATCGGAATTGGACTCAAGAATCAGCAAGCACCCTGATTCTTTTATACTGCGATCTCCAACTCACTTGCCAAGCGTGGAGATTATGGCATAGCCCACTTTTGTAGAAGAAGCTCATAGTCCAGCCATATACTCAAAGCCTAATTATTTATGTACATGAATATGATACAAACAAATATATGTCGGGTAAATCCCACAAAGTATTGTTCAATCCACAGTTTACATAGTTCACTAGAACAAAATATTAACCTACGCAGTTTTCCCTAGCGACTACAGATTGAACGCAATACACAAATCTAAACCGAGAGTTACCTTCCCACACATTACATAGGGATACATTTTATTTCTGTGAATAGTTAGTTATTAAATCACCACTAAATACTAATTGTTTGTTTCAGGTAAATTCCACCAAAAAGGAAAAAGTTGATGCATACATAATTAGCAGGAATCGTTTACTGATGTCATAACGCATAATTATTATAATGGGTAATATCTCATTAGTAATATACTTATTAGGTTACTGACATAAATCATATCATACTAATATTATAAACTTCATGACGATGTATGTATGTTTGTAACTCTTTCATGTAGAAACTACTGAAAATATTTTGATGAAACTTGGTACAGAGATAGATTAGGGTCTAGAATAACACATAGACTATTTTCTATACGAAAATCAACCGATAAAACATTAAAAGACACTGAAAAGTCTCTTTATTTGATTGAAATCACTGCATCCGTTCGGGAGTTATGATGCCACAGACAGACAGACAGACAGACACGTCAAACTTGGATAACACCCCTCTTTTTGCGTCGGGGGTTAAAAATACATTTTGTATTGGATAGTGCATTTATTGAGAAAGGCATAAACGTCAAAAACGAAAGCAATAAACCATTGCCTATGGTAATACTGTGACTAATACGAACTGAAAGGTGAGCGAGTGAAACCCTGCAAGAAAACCCAATTACGTAATAAAAATGCATTTTTGAACCATGAAATAACGCTGCAGCGGGCAATACCTATTGCTCACTCCGGAGCTACGGACTACCTAGCGGGTTTACCGGGGCTCCGGCTCGAAAAGCAGGAGTAGGAACGGGGTGGTTTTTAGTCAGTAAGAGTATGACACTCTCTCTCGCCTCGCCCAAGACGGGAGAAGTCAGTGAATGATTTTCCCCCCTCAAAAAAACCGACATAACTCACTATTTCGTGTCAAACCAATCCCATCGTCACTCCACTTAGCTTCAGGCTTTTTTACATAATCTCTTTACACAAAAATCATATTTGCCTGTCAACATGTCAGTGTGAGAACATTTTACAGGAATATTTACAAGTCAATCTGAAAGGCTTTCAAACCATTACGTTGCATTATCCTTTAAAAATCCGCCGGCATCTCCTCACCATTATACGCCATACAGCAGGGTAGGTACTGTAACACTTGATGATAATGCGCCATATTTATTTACTTTCCATTCTCTCATACAAGCCATCGATGTGTGTGTAAGTGTGTTAGCAATTTATGGGTAAACAAGTAAACAAGCATCTGGTAACGTGTGTCTTGATTTTAATGTAACGTTTGTGATTTCTTGTTGTAGGTTGTGTTCCTTATCTAACATGGTTTTAAAAATAAGTCGTAGTATTGAGTGTTTCTTTTTTTTATTGGGGAAAATCATCCAATGACTTCTCCCGCCTTGAGCGAAATGAGAGGGAGTGTCAGACTTTTCACTGACTAAAACCACCTCGTTGCCACTCCTACTTTTCGAGCCGGAACCCCGGTACACCCGCTAGGTAGTCCGCAGCTCCGGATAGTATTAGGTGTAATAGTCATTTTTGTTCTTGTTCTAATATTTATTCTATATTCTGCAACCATCAATGATTTTGCCAATCCTATCATTTTTCAAACTTCTGTTATGTATAAATAGCGCTAAGAAAATGTCATAAATATAGGCACACGTAGTTAGTAATGTTACTTACTGTAATAGCCACCTTATACTAAACCTCATCAGTTTTAGCTGTCTGTCGTTATTTCAGTGGGTCGTGCACAACGAGGTCGTTGACCTGATTATACGCGGTGATACTCATCTAGCTGACTGGATGAGATCAACCAGTTGATGTTAAACAATACCAGTGTAATACTAGCGAACAATTGGACCCATTAATCTATCCAGTACTTATTGAATTCTACCTGAGTTAGCGCTAAATTCACTAAATTCCCGCACGAGTAGTTTAATGTTCGGGTTTTCCTGCCTATCAAATGCCGCGATTATCTAAAGATACTTTTACAAATAAATCGAATTGATGCCGGACCCAGGAATTTATGCTTTGGAAGATTTAGGTACGCGCAGGTACACGTATATTTTACCTTTACTTCAAATAAATATTGTACGCACGGGGACACATATTAAATCTTAGAACCAACTTTGTGCCAGTTTTGTTATAAGTGTGACGTTACAAGGACAAACATATTGCCATACATCGCTGATTACGAACTCTTTTTGGGAATTTTGTAGTCTCGAGGTCATTAGTGTATTAATTAACTTTAAACATTTTCCTTAGAACTAATTACAGCGTGTTATCGCGGGAAACACATTTGTTGCATGTACCGCAGCTATTAATAAACCAACATTTTTTAATTTGTTCTAGTTTGTTCCAAACTGACGCCAACCCGTCCTCCAGCTAAAAGTTTTCGAAGTAAAAACGTGATAAGCCGACATGGCGGCATAGTTTCCAAATCCCTGAACAAGAAATAACAAATGGCCGCGACCGACTGTTCCACTTTCTTGGACACGACAACGATACCGAGCTATCTCTGCTTCCCATCTTGTGTATATTTTACTTTATTTCCTCCGCCGGACAGGCACGCGAGCTACCAGGAACGCATGACCATAAACATGTCATGATTTATTCAAAACATTTGCATGCGACACCCTGAGCGAGTGCGCGTACTATCGGCACTGCTAGGAATGTCTGCCGCCCTAGTACCGCGGCCGCCACCATGTGTTGTTCGCTACATGTAACGTGTTTTCTTTGAACGATTTGTGTTTGCTTTGTAATGTGGGTGGTTGGCAATGCGCATCGACACACCCACGCCATGCTTGTTCAATAAATACAAATACAAACGTCTTAGAAATACATGTTGTACGTGTATCATATTTGTGAATGGCAAAGCTGTTACTGTTTCATTTCAAAACATCGCATGTTTTCGGCAAAATCGTTCGCGAAAATGTATAATTCACGCAAAATGTTCGTCCGAGCGGCCATAGGTACCGATATAAATATAAACACGATGTCTAAACAGGCCCACGGCCCACACGCCGGACAAAAGGTAACTTTCCTCGCAAATAAATACAAACAATACTTGTGTTGGCCGGCGCTGGGCAAATGTTTGTGGCGCGTGTTGGTTTAGGCAACACGGAGACTGTGTTGTTGTATTAGGCGACAAGAAACACGACAGTATCGGCCGCTGCTGTGTCACTGCTGACTTCTTGGAAGGATTCAAGTGGCCCTTACAAGTGGTACACTACATATTAATGTACAATAATATATTTATGGGGATAACACTTCTATAGCTCTTTGAAAATGTAAGTTACTGCATGTTGTTGTTTGTCCTAAACTTTTATAGCAACAAACTCGACGGACATTACTCTGTCTGTTAGGTAACGCCTCTAATCTGTTTTTGTTTAGATCTGTACCTTAAGTCAAGAACACTATGCCAACAATAAACTCCTTTTTGATCACTATCCACAAATATAATAGTATGTTAGTAAATTCCTTTACATTTTAAATCTCCCAACATACCGACTACAAATAAATAGAACCGAACTTCACAAATCCGTTCGTCTCAAGCGTTGTGGAGCGATATCCACAGGAGTGCTTGTCCCGAGACCGGTCAGACGGCGGGGATGCGATACTGCCTGCCCTTACACACAGACGTCAAATAAAACCTCACTGTTACGATCGTTTACGAGTACTTCCGAAAATACACGAACCTTTGGTCCCCAACGAATTCAATTTATATTATAAGGAGCGGGTTTTGTACAACATTCGCTTACTTATGTGGGATGAATGGAAACTAGATCGTATTGTGTTTACATTCGGACTTTATAGCATGGTTTTCTTACATTTTGGTACCGTATATCTGAAAATCTTCATTTATTAATCCTTTGAAAATTACTTAAGATACGCAAATTATCTTTATACAGATTTGTGTATTAATGAGAGTCGAAACATCAGTCGTTTCAAGAACTTTCCACATTATTTAAATGATCTGAGCGCGGATCACTATCGCCGCGACAAAGTGAATAATTCCGAACACTAAATATAACCCGAAGAAGTCGAGAGATTACAGCAACCAGTGCGGTCTCCCGCCGCTCGTACTAAACGTTCAGAAACCACAACACAGCCGGCTATTTACATATTTCATGCTCCGCAAATCTCTGATATCACAACAAACCTTTATTTTACGATGTTCCCCGAGTGCTCCCGACAAAAGCCGATTACAAAATACCCGCAAAATAAAATTGTTACGTTCAGAAATGGATTTACAGCGAAATAATTCGTTGCCAAAGCTGTTTGGAGATTCCATTTTCAAATACGATTGCGCGATTGGTAGCGAGTAGCGAGCCACCGGGAATCAATTATTGTGTAATTTGATTTTAGAATATGAATGTGGCACAGGGTGCTCTCTGCCGGGAGACCGACTTGTTGGGTTTGGTTAGCTCGGAATATTAGTCTAGAACTTTGGTTTCAATCCTAATTCAAAGCTCCGGCTCTAACCCTGTGTTTATTATAGTTTCTAATTGCTTAGGTATTGGGTATTGGGAAATCAAATAATATAACCAATCTAGATGATAGTCGCTCAAAAACTACACTGGAATTAAACCTCACTCGTCGTCAAAATAAAAAGACTGCGACCTCTCTGTAAACTCAGATTTATTAAATAAACTTCTCTCCAAGTATTTATTTCACATCTGTCGGTTACAGCGTGTGTTGCCAGCCAGCACTCTCGCCGTCTCGAGTGTAATGCGATCCTACATTGGAAAGTGCACCGTCCACTGCACACTGACGGTTTAATTTCCTGAAGCATTCTATAAAAAGGCTTTTGATATCAGACTGGCTCGCTGGAGAGGTGTGAACTAAATTGATACTTTAAAGTTATTATGATATAAAGTTTAAATTCAAGTGTCACTTGGAAATATAGGCGATATATAGACGAATAGTAAATTGTGGGACTAAATAGAATATGTATGCCCTGTATATTTACTAGACCGAAAGCTAAGCAATAATAACCCTAAATACAGTCGACCCGACTGACCGAACGACCGCTTTTTAAAAAAACATTGATTTCAAAGCGATGTAGTGCTTCAATGGACGTCGAGAGTCGAACCTTCAAAGCTATTTTAATTTCATTGCTCTAACTAAAACGTGGTCGAAATAAATTAGTACAACTGATATACAGGCCCGACTCCAACCACCTGAGTACTGTTGAGTACTACTGAGTATTACTGAGTATTACTGAGCACCGGCTGAGTACTGTTGAGTGGTGGCTGTTATTCCTCACAGCATCAGTGAAGTGGTCTCGGTGGTGAAGTGAGCCGCCGTCAGTTTATTAATTTCCAACACTCTGTGTTTGAGTAGGTCGCGGTTCAATTCTCGGGTAAATATTAGTTCAGTACTTGTTGATCGGTAGTTAGTTAGTTGCTGTTCGATAGTTTCAATCTATGATGTGCGTTGTTTATTTGAGTTGTACATTGTTTTCATATGTTCCAGCGGGATTTGATTTCGCTAGTTTTGAGACCTACAATGAAAAATACGCTTTTTGTAAGCAAACTAACATTTATCCATCCTAATTGGCAAAAATTAATGTACCATTTTTATCCATGCGTGTGCTTATTATAGAACCATAGGTACTTTATTTGGTCATGAAATACTATCTACAACGTCTACAGTCAGGGATGTCAACCAAATCAGGAAACACAAACAGTTCCATAAATGGTTGGTCACACTTGTATATCATTAGTACAAGGTACCTCTAATTGAAACCCCATTAGTCCAGGCGTGGACTGTGGCCCTGTGGCTGGAATCCAATATGTTCCATAAACCCATTAGCTGGTGTTCCAGCGCTGGTCACATGACGAGTGATACGGTATCGTTTAAATGTGGAGTCGTGACGTGGCGGGACTCGCGCCAGTACGACGACCATTTAATTGCTTTATGGTTACTGATAATAATTTAATGTTTTGCTCTCTGAGAGAAATGTGCGTGCGCCATTTTTAAAATAGATTTGGAATATTAGTTGTTGTTTCTGTCTTTACTGTTTTTTATTATTCAAAGTTACTTTGGGTTAACAAAATATATAGCCTGACAAACGGTGAAGGAAATCGTGAATGATAATACTAATTATAAGTTTGAAATCGCTAACCCGCATTGAGCAAGCGTGGTGATTAATGCCCAAACCTTTTCCATGTGAGAAGAGGCCTTTGGTCAGCAGTGGCCAATTGTAGGCTATTGATGTGATGTGTAAGAAATTCGGAGTATACTAAGAATAGAGTTAAATTAAGGAATCTAAATTGGCCTCCACAGTCAGCTAGCTAATCACAGAAATATTTCCACTACACACACTCCTGGTCTTAAAACCACAGAAACAAAACGAAATAGAGCAGCCATCGCATCGCGTCGATTGTGAACTGTGCGATAATATGATTCTTTGCGGAGTAGCGGAGCGTGAACCGGCGGTAATCCGGGCCGGCGGCCGCCTGATGCGGTTATCCGGCTCATTGGGCGCGGCTCTGTGGCCGCCTGCAACACTGCCGCCACCACAACTGCTGGGGTCCAAGTTTTACGTGCCTTCCACACTGTGACCTTCGGTTTGACCTCAAGATGTTGTTGCCATGCGAGTTTCTTAGACGTACTCCTGTAGAAACACTGGTGTGTAGCAGCATTCGACAGGAGTAGGAGAAGGAGAGGCAGCTACCAAGCTGTAAAAATGCCTAGAGAAATCTTTAAAATACAAGCTCAATCACTTCTTATTGGATACTATAGGTACATTTATGCAAGTTTATTTATCGATTATTTCTACGTTTGTCAGTGAAGCTCTACAATTAGTCATTACTTATCACAATGACCATAATTGAACGCCATCAAGACAAGACATTGCAATAGTGACTGTCATCCGAAAAACGATAACTGCTAAACAAAGACGTCTCTCTTGTGAAGGAATTACCACAATCCCCACAGTTGGCAGCCGGCTTGTAGATAGCAGTTACGTCGCTGGAAATTTAGAGATATCTGCTGCTGCCCGATGTTATCTATGTTGTTTACACCCCCATAGATCCCCACAAACTATTGGTGGTGTTTAACCCTGGGTATCTTGAGGGTTAAGCTGGGGTTTGAATTTGAAATAAAAGGAGGTAGATAGTGATTACCAAACTCTTTTTAATTCCGAATTACTATACCAACCTAATGATATAGTACTGACAGTTGATGTGATACCTGATACCAACATTCCAATAGATTCTCAGGATACTTATACTATAGCCTGAGAATCTTAACACCGCGATTCAGAAAACGGACTCAAATAAAAAGCTCCATCTATTAGCTAAATTTGGAACTATGTTTTGACTGAATCGCGGGTTTTGACAGATTAGTTGCTATGCGGTTAAACATTCCGCCCATCAAGGACATTATGTGCAACATTATGTCCTTCTAAAGTTAAACACCCAAAATATATAGATAAAAAACTCTTACAATGTGACTTAAATCTAACTTATAATGATAAAAACCGAACTTAACATAGAAATGCTTACAATGATAAAAAACCCGAACTAAACTTAACAATGCTTACAATGATAAAAAACCAAAATTACAATTCTACAATAGTACTTAAAACTATCCTAACTTAAGCATATACCTAGGCAATAGGCAATACACACAGCTTGGATGTTGGCCTTTTAAACATAGAACCATTACTGCGAATTGTAACTACCCATGTAAGATTGTCTAACCCCGAATGCTTTTCAACCACTCTGCCAAGAAGCCATCGACAGGTAGGTAAATTATTCTCTTTAATTACAAGATGAAATGAATGAATAAATAAAGAATGCTGCTGTCTACCGCCCACCCTGACGATATAAACAGAATCAAGGTAAGGTAAGATCCTCTTTTCTTTTAGTTTTAAGTTTTTCCCGCACAGGTAACTGAACAGAATACTGGAAGGTGTCGCAGTCTCTGTTCCAGGTAAGTCCATTTTGCTTTATTTTATTGCTTGCTTGCATATTTATCTCTTTTCCTACACCATCTAGTCCCTTGAACGAGTGTGTTTTCCCGATAATTTTCCCTAGTAATTCACTGCTGTTGCTTAACCCTTTTTGTACAGCGAATCCTCTCTTTGCTAGTAACTCATTCATATGATTATAGACTTGCTTTTCCCTCAAATGTTCTTTTCCTAGTTTCTTCTTCGGTATTTCGTTCTCACTGAGGTGAGTATGCATCACAGTAATATCTGATATATTCTGAGAAGCAGAGGCGACTGTACCCGATATAATCCATCCTAATGAGGTAGCCTGAGCTACTGTGCTGCCATCTGGTGCCTTTTTGAACCCGTTCTTCAAAATCTGGCTGTAAATTTCTGCTCCTAACAACATATCTACCTTATCAGGTTTGTAATATCTAGGATCCGCTAGTTCGATATCACTGACTTGAGCCCAATCTAAATATGACGTTTCTCGACCCGGTAAATAAGATGATATAGATTTGAGAACGTATGCTTTGACTACAAGTTCAAATGACGGATCTATCCTAGATTGAATTTTAACCTCAACAACCAAATTTAATACTAATTTGTTATGCGCATTTATGCCAGTAAATGAACCCTTAACTACTTTTTTCTGTAACCCTAACCTCTGCACAGTGCGCTCAGTAATAAACGACGTTTGTGAGCCTTGATCTAATAGTGTTCTGATCATATACTTACCTCCGTTTTTGGATACAGCCCTCACTTGCGCTGTTGGTAGCAAGACTTGACTACTCACTCCACCTTTTGAGAAATAAGCTACTACATTGTTCTGAGATTCCACTCCGACTGTAGTTGAATATGCTTGCGTTGATAAATCTCCCTTAACACCAGCAGCCTCCTGCTCACCTTTAGGGTGCAGCAAAGAGTGGTGTCTACGCTTACATATTCGACACGATGCTGTACATTTACACAACCTAGCAGAGTGGTTGTATCCCAAACAATTAAAACATAAATTGTGATCTTGCACAAACTTACGCCGTACATCCACATCCTTATTAACAAATTGTTTGCAATTCCTTATTTTGTGCTCGCTACTGTTACACACCGGACATACCTTGGTTGTATTAACCGCTGTGTGGAATACCTTTTCCTTACAAACACTGTTTTTACTTGACTTAGTACCTAAAAATTCAAGTGCCCTATAACGTGATGTTAAAAATTCTTTAAGCTGTTCAAGTGTAGGCAGCTCATCTGAATCTACATTACTAGTGACTTTTAGTTCCCAATCCTTTCTGCTATCAGGATCTAGTTTTGATGTTACAATGTGAATGATTATAATATCCCATGATGTTACATCTATATCCAAGTTAGTTAACGCATTTAAGCAATCTGATGTAGTATCCATTAATTCCTTTAAAGCACTAGCTGACTCTTGTACAATGTTTTTCTGACTAAGTAATCTAACCAAAATGCAATGTGATAAGTATTTCCTATTGTTATACCTGGTCTCCAACTGAGCCCAGCATCTTTCATAATTAGATTCCGAAATTGGTATATGACGGAGGAGCTGCTCGGCTTCCCCAGTCAAATAACTTTTCAAGTAATGCAACTTTTGTACGTTATCAATACTGCTATTATTGTGGATTGCTGACACGAACAAATCGCGAAAGGTAGGCCATTCAGTATATTTCCCGGAAAAAGTTGGAATTGTTATTCTGGGTAACTTAATAGTCATGCTTTTACCCGGTGAACTATTATCTGAAGACCCTATAGCTGGAGAAACATTGCTTGTTTGTAGTCTACATAATGCGGTTTTTAATTCGCATTTAAAATCTAATAGTCCAGTAATTTAGGAATTCACCTCGGAATTCGAGATACTTCTTGTATATACTTGTATATGGACCCCCTAAAACTTGTCTCAAAACCTACATATGGTTACAACCCTTAAAATTCAGGGTCAAAGGGCCCAAAAATCGTTTTTTTGCGGTTTTTTCGTATCTCATTTCCTATGGGTTTTTGGTAGTTGTATTCAATAGCAATATTGAGAATACAAAATTCTCTACAACTTTTGTTAAACTTTTTTTATACGGTGAACCGTTTTCGAGATAGAGGGCGGAGAGCGTGCGGTCACTGCATCTCTTAAAAAAATTGTTTTTTTCCTCTAACCTATCCGTGATGGTTATCTATGGATATTACATTAAAAAATACATCATCATGTCAAAATCAATCGTTTGAAAGATAGACGCTTCCAAAGTGGAAAAATGAGGTCTATAGAATGCCCAACTTTTAAATAAGTGAGTAAGAAAACTTCTGTAATTTTAATGGAAACTTTCAATGAAAATTGGTTTGAATGAGATATCATAATCGATTCTTAAAAACTAATTATGATATCTCGTTCAAACCAATAAAGTTGCATAAATTTTTTAGTTTTCTTTCTCACTTATTTTAAAAGTAATTCCCTCATTTTTCCACTTTGGAAGCGTCTATCTTTCAAACGCGATGGTTTTTGACGTTTTTTTTAATGTCCTATCCATAATCACGGATAGGTTAGACGAAAAAAAATTTTTTGAAGAGATGCAGTGAATCTCGAAAACGGTTCACCGTATAAAAAAAAAGTTTAGACAAAAGTTGTAGAGAATTTTGTATTCTACAATATTGCTATTGAATACAACTACCAAAAACCCATAGGAAATGAGATATTTCGAAAAAACCGCAAAAAAACGATTTTTGGGCCCTTTGACCCTGATTTTAAGGGTTGCTTACACCCTACCATATGTAGGTTTTGAGACAAGTTTTAGGGGGTCGATATACAAATATATACAAAATTACAGCTGGGTATCTCGCATTCTGAGATTCTTACCTAATTTTGCCTTATTTGACTGGACTATAAGTATAATTCTTCTGTGTTAAAATAGACCTCATTTACAATATATGGTGAAGATGTTAACTGCTCATATTCAACATCTCTAATAATCTGTGTATGTGTTACAGTGAATTGTGCCCATAATTCTTCAATCATTTCTAATCTAGTTTCCATTGTATAGAATCCTATCTTTTGGCGATTTTTTAAAATTAAGTTTTGCTCTTGACAATCTGCCATGAATGTCATCTTGAAGTTTGACATGCGATTGCAAAGACATTTTTTAAGAAAAATTCTGTAACTAAAGAGGTTGAAATGTTTCCGAAAAAGTATAGTTAACAAAATTTTCTAAGTGTTTGAGAAGAGATGAAATTTTTACAAGTGTTTGGAATTTTGGGGAATCTACTAAAAATCGGGCATAGGTTCCCCGTCTGAACAGAATTTTGCTTAAAACTAACTAAGTCTACATCTAAAATTACCTAAATTATCCTAAGTCCAAGATTTCTTGAAATTCTACCAAGTCCGAGATTTTTTTCAAAGTGGAATTCTTCTAAGTTTTAAAGTTCACTTTTGCTTGAATAATATCACAAAGTACTCACGTTTGCGCACTATCACTCACTTCCTTTCCTTACGACGTCGTCCGCCGTCTGCAGCTTGCTTGCTGCTGCTGATGAGTAGTAGCGCCGCTTCGATGCTCAGCTCAGCTCCTGGGATACCTCTTCCAATGATGTTCAGCTCCGGGCCTCCGGCTGCAGTACTTGCTTGAACTGCAGTGACGACACTGGGAGCACTTCAGTGGCGACCCACCACTGTTGTCCGTGCTGCTGATACCCCAAAAACTCTAAGAGCATCCGGCTCGAAGGACCATGTTTAACCCTGGGTATCTTGAGGGTTAAGCTGGGGTTTGAATTTGAATAAAAGGAGGTAGGTAGTGGTTACCAAAACTCTTTTTAATTCCGAATTACTATACCAACCTAATGATATTGATATAGTACTGACACTTGATATGATACCTGATACCAACCTTCCAATAGATTCTCAGGATACTTATACTATAGCCTGAGAATCTTAACACCGCGATTCAGAAAACGGACTCAAATAAAAAGCTCCATCTATTAGCTAAATTTGGAACTATGTTTTGACTGAATCGCGGGTTTTGACAGATTAGTTGCCATGCGGTTAAACAGGTGGGACACACACGTACTGATCCCATTGTCCCCTGTAGGCCTCATATATTACAGCGCCGCAATGTCCCACATTCTATTTCCGTGTTGTCACCGTGTCTCAAATAAATCATGTTCACTAAATAAACTTCGCTGATTAGAAAATAACCACATTTTCAGGAACTTTTTATATAATAACAGTTATTCAGTCTTACAGACGTACAATAAGCTACACGCTATATAAGCCCTAGTTATACAACTTCTAAATATTATAATTTTATTCTGTTACATTTCTGGCGCATATTTTACTGCATGTGTCATAAAAATATGACATAATACGTTAAGGATGAAATATTATATGACGTTACAAATTTATTGCACCTGATACAAAATTACGTAAGTAACTATGTGTGGCGAGTTTATTAATAAACTGCTTTAAAGAGAAGAGGGAAAACTGCCCGGTAATGATAATGGTTCCCGCAATATGCCATTGAAGTATGATTCATCATCGTTATCTCTATGCCTATAACTTGCCTCTCCAATGGCACGCCACTGAGTCAAAGTCAAAGCATTTATTTCAATTAATCCTAAATAAGGCACTTTTGAAACTTCAAATAGTCTATCCGTCAGTGAAGCTAGGTGCTCGTTCCAAAGTGTTGGTTCGAATGGAGAAGAACGAGCAAGAAACTCCATCGGTACTCTTTTTAAAAAAATGTTTTTTACAATATCTCTGATACATTATTTGATCATTTACCTATTGTATATATATGTAGGAACAATGTAACGACAATACGGTAGCTCGATCTTCAGCTCTACGCATCCAACCACTACCAGCCACCTTGCGGATATCGTCACTCCACCTAGCTGGAGGGCGCCCTACCCTACGCTTGCCTAGACGCGGTCTCCACTCTAGAACACGTTTACCCCAACGGTCATCGGTTCTTTGACAAATGTGACCCCATTGCCACTTCAGCTTGTTAACCCTTTGAGCTACATCGGTAACTTAATTAAACATACTAGTGGTCGCCTAGTGGTCGAAATTCGACCATATACAATTTAATTTACAATACCACTTAACATACATTCAAGGATAATTTTTATTTAACGAATTGCTGTTAGTTTTGTAAAATTCAAATAAATATATTTCGGCGCATCATGAACAGGAAAACTCTATTCATATAAGACGTGAGAATATCATCGCAATGCCTGTCGATTTTGACGTTTTGTCAAATACGATCAGATACTATGCATGGTAGTGTGTGTAATGTTTTATTTATTGATTTAATGTACTTTATAAGCATTATTTTTAAAAAATATTGGCGTTCTGCACTTCTCCTACACATAAACTATAAGTGTACCAAATTTTATGCTCCTACGTCCGCGCAATTTTCGTAAAAAGGAGTCCAAAGTTTTTGCATCACGTATTAATATAGAGATTGTTATGTCATCATAATATCAGTTCACACTCATGACACACCTGCATAGCTCATGACATGTCTGTATAACTTTTATCACAAACTCAAGTAACCACGAATGACCATGAATTTCGAAAAACACGAGAATGTCTCCTCCTTGCTGACGTCACAAGTATTCAAATAGAATTATCACAGAGTATACAATATTAATTCAACTGTACCTCACCTCCATAAATCATTGAGATGACCCACTGTATTAACTACAAGTACCTACACCTGCCAAGTATGGTACAGACAGCTCATCAAGCTACCCCAAACTATCAAACATGCACAGGAGACTTTCAACTCAATTACGACAGAAATAAAGTTGTAAATGTATGGCAGGGTGGAGTAGCTCAATGTGCGGGGTATTAATTAAGAGCTTTACATAATGTCTTATGGTAGGTTTGGTGTGAAGTGAGTGTCTGGCGGCTTGCGGTCACACACACACACACACACGCACACACACACACCTGTCCCTAATAACCACGTTGTCACCATATTGTATTAGGTGCTTTTAAAGTATGTTGCTGTTTCACCTCCTATGTTCATATTAATAACGTTCTAATTTAAATGTATGTGGTTAGCGCGTTGTCAAACAGACCCTAGATGTCCTAGATAGAATTGTCTTGTAACAGGTGAAATACGGTACCTGGTCCACCTGTTACTATTTCATAATCAGTCGTGTAAAATGTCTCGCCACACTTTATTCCCGAAGGGTAGGCAGTAGGTAGACAGTCCGGTAAAAATCATAGTTTTCAATACATACTTTGTACGCCTTGCTATACTCATTAATTCCGATCACAGGCAATAACATAACAGGTTGTTATTTAAGCTGTGATTTAACCGTGAGATATCTAGTATTTCCACAATACATATTTCTTACTTATAACTGACACGCCTCACGCCTAGTGCCAGACACATTAGCTTCGTATTTCTAGGTGACTAGAGGTTGTCGCCACTCAATTTGAATATGAATCAAATGTATTTTCCACTCAACTACATTTTTATCGCGAAATTAACGAACAAAGAGATCTGGAGTGCGATAACTCGTACGTTAATAACTTTAATCGAATGTAAAGAGTATTTGTTAGTGGCATACGTTTAGTGGAACCTCTGGAGACCTGTACTGGTCACAATGACTTGGAAATATGTATGTAATGTACTAGCTCTATTAACTGTCTTACACTTTTATAGAGAACTAGCAAACCCGGCGAACTCCGTTTTGCCACCAATAATTTTCCCTGATTTCCTATATTTCTCTAAAAAATTTTCGGACGGAGCCCGAGACCTTTCCAACGAATGCAAAACCGTGGAAATCGGTTCGAGCGTTCTGGAGTTATATCGTCAGGAAGGAAAACTTGACTTATTTTTATATTATAGATTAACTAGGTTATTCCCCTTGTCCCGATTTTTTCCAGTTATGTTCCGATTACCTTATGTAGCATAGTTGATAGATTTTTCATACCCCGCCATTATTCCTATTGTTATAATCATATGTGACTATTAAACCAAACATATATGTATAATGCAAGCACCTAAATATCTTCAGTATATACGAAACCACATCGGAAATCCTTTTCCCAAAAATCCTGTCACAAAGGCTTTGTGTTGGAACTAAGTTCGTTAAAACCTAAAACCCAACTACGTAGAATACTGCACGCAGCACACAGCATTGTGTTACTGCAGTAGTACCAATATGGCCGCTACATCTGGTTGGTACGCTAGATTGATAGTTTTCATTGAAACCCATGCACCAATACACAATATTGAAACTAAATAATTGGAAAATGATTTTGTGTCATATGGTTTAGGTAGGTAGGTATAGGCATATGAATGGTAAGAATCGCCGCCGCCCATGGACACCCGAAACGCTAGAAGCGTTTCCAGCCATTTGGGGGTTAGGAATTTAAGGGTAGTTGGGAAGATCGGGAAGGGGGATAATTGGGCCTCCAGTAACCTCACTTACACAACGCAAGCGTTGTTTGACGTCGGTTTTCTCTGAGGCCGAGGTATCACTCCGGTCAATATAAAATTAATTATCAATGTAAAATTAAAATAATAGAAGAATACGTTCCTAGGAGGAATTATTTAATAACAGCATGACAATTATCCTCATGATTATTACAGCTCACTAATACTGCATCATTACAATTGAAACAAAAGAATTTATTATACAGTTGTCCAATTACAATAACGGGTAATGGCAAACAATACCTTATGTGTACCACAATAAGCCCCACTATCGAAAGCTCACGATCAGATTTATGTAATAGATAACTAAGTACAGCTCCTTAGTAATCCTGATAACAACAACTACTGGAGTCTGACTCCGAAGCTAGATTAAGGCGGAGGGACCACTTAAGACAAGGATTACGGCCCGTGCTCCCCCACGTCGCCCAGGGGGGGAGTTGGCACGGGGCCTGTTTGGCACCACTTGCCAGCGCTTTGGCGAGAAACCGCCACACTCACGCCAAATTGCATTTTAACAGTGTGCAACTGTCTGTCTGTATGCGCTATTACCTAGTGAGTCATAGTGACTGGAGTATTATTGCATTCGGGAGGGACTGCCAAAGTTGTGGAAACATGGTTGAATAATACAGAGACTGTTTCTATGTGTCATTCAATGGTAGCATCGAATGATAACTAAAGTATTTCAGTGCTAGAAGCTGGATAACAGATGTGTCCGTTTACATTAACTATATAACAATCAATCACAACTGCTGCAAAGAACCACACGGCCCACCCAATGGTAAGTGCTTATCGTGGCCTATGAACACTTGCAACACTTGGGGCATTACATGAGCCTTGTCGCAAACCCTCAAAAAAAAACCTATTTACTCCCTTCTTGAAATACCCCATATTGTAACCTACTGGGAAAACCTCGGTAGTGGAGTTTATTACACAATCGGAAGGTTCTCTGAAACCAGACTGTATGGGAACATTTGGGTTCCAACGCGTGAGCGTGAACTCTCTTTTGATTATATTATTAGCGATTATTTATACAAAAGTAATCAAATCACACTGATTATGTTATTACTTGTCTAAACCAAAACACATTTCCTTAAAATAGTACAACGAAACTCAATTCTATGGAAATTTTAAGACTTATTTTGTAAAGTTAAAGGCAAATGTAAACAAGATGTTTAGACTAATCAACAACAGGACACATGAGCCGCCGTGATCTCGCAGTATCGAATATTTCAGTTAAAGACAATGTTAATAACATTCCCTAGCAAACAGCTCCCTTGTAAACTTAAACAGTAATTGTAAACGTTAAGAGTTTAGTGTTTCGCTAATGATCGCTAATTAACTCCAGTATAAATAACTCACTGAGGAACGTTTCGCTTGGCAATTGTTTTATATGCTGATATTGTTTTGTGAATGTGTGTGGAGTATAGTCAGTCAACGATATAGAGATATTGTGTTACTTCTATGTATGTTTTGATAAATTATTTGATTTTAATGTTTGCACGGTTGACGTACAGATGATAATATCAATATTGGAAACATTGTCCTTTTTCAAAAAAAAAACGTTGGATCCTTACTAGAACTTACTCAGGTGTCCTGGGAGTGTTTAAAGAGCTCCGTGCGGAGTAAGAGGATGCGCAGTTATTTTTATAATGGATAGAACTTATGTCAGAAATCGATCTAAATTAGGAAATCCAAATTGGTTTCGGTCGATGGTGATTTAGTGATTAACGAATCGGTTGCTATGTCTTTGTGCGTGAATTCTATTCTCGTGTTGAATAAACAATATATCTACAGGTTTTTAAAAGATCGTCGTCGATCGTCAACAGAAAATTTCCATTAAAAATATTGAGAAGGCTCTCAATACAATATCTACGGAATATAATAGAAGCTCGGCTCTCATTACGTAAATACCTACTTACGCAGTCTGCTCACGTTCGCTGAATAAAGTAGAAGATGGAGATCTTCTACACAATGGACATTTTTCACAATCCTGAGTTATTGTAATTGAGTGAGGATCTACTGTGTAAACCGGTGCCGTTCCGGTAATAATGCCGTGCCGGACAGCGGTGCACGTCCGATGTAAAGCCGGATAGCAGCCGTAATGTTACGGAACATTGATAACTGATAACGAATGAACTGACCGTTTTGTTCAACGTTTACAAGCTCCGTGAAATATTTTTCAGTATTTCGTACGTAATTTCGTGTGATAAAGTTTGATATTTACAAAATTTACAAAAGCTTGTTGTCGGGTACAGAAATTATTCGGACATTTTGGTACGGTATTTACTTTCCGATGTTAATATGCAAATGTGTGAAATAATAAGTAACTTAAAAGTCGACTATTTAACTGGGCGAATTATAAATCACACGTTCAACACTATGTATCCTTGTTACTTCTATTGCCTACTTCCGATAAACTAGACAATTGACGCACTAGGTTTTCCAAACATCATCATCACCGGATATGACATCCAATACACTCGCTCCACTGCCACACTGTACGCACTGAGCAAACAGATTTTTTTTTTATGGGACAAGCCCGCCACAACCTCCTATACCGCTGCAACTCCTGTAAGCCAGGATCTACAGTAGATACAACCATGGAAACACCGGAACACTGAAGTCCGGCGCGTCCCAGGGACATGAATGACTGTCTTGGATCCCGCAACAAAATAAATCAGAAGATGTTATTAGAGGAGAAGAAAAAGAAAACGATAGTTTCCACTTCCCTCGGTGAATTTAATGCAGGAGACAGAATGACTTAAGCTTAAAGGCACAAAAGAGACTGCACAATTGGGAGAAGCCCAGTCGCCAAGCACCAGGGAAATTTTACTTAGAACTAAATGGGTCCTATGCGTGAGCAAACAGTTATTAATAAGGAAAGCCAGAAATAGATGTAATGAGGCAATACTTTATGTATCGCATGTGTATCAGGATGTGTTTGCGGTCGGCCGGTGGCAAACACTCGCCGGCAATTACGAGGACAATACAACGCTGTGTGGGACAATTAATTAATGTTATGTAATTGCTGTACAGCGGACTGGTTAAGGTAGGTAAGGAGGTAAATGGTTCGATCTATAATAATTATGTATGTGGGGAAATTACTAAGCTATCTAAAGTCGCGGTTGACTTTCGTCGGATTGTGTTTAGTAGTCGCAGTTGTAAATATTGTTGACGTACTGTTTATATCTCGGTCAAATTTATATTAGATTTGGCTTTTTATGCAATATTATGACATAAGTTTAGGTTTTTGACCAATATTATTACACAATCATTACACAATAGACACCTAGTTATGAAAAATGGTTGGGATTTCGAAATCAACCATTAAATTATAGTTATAGATGTACAGCGGAGGACAGATCCGCCTGATCATTTTAAAATTGTATTGCTTGAATCCAGCAAAAACATTAAGCCATGTCCTATAAATGTCTCATTCTAATAGAAAAGCGATAACGTCGCAGCTTAATGAGACAACTCCTCAGTCAGTGGTGCGATTCATGTTGTTCAGCTGCCTGCACCAGCGGCGGCAGTTCCCACTGCTTCGCTTTATTCGTTAGTTCAAAGCCATGGGGCGGGGCTAGAGAGCAGATATCATCAGGTACAAGCAAATATTAACTTAGTGGTGGTCAGGCGCATGTGACCACCATTGTACACACAGGTCACACTGTGCCTTAATGAGAAGTAGCAATTTTGTGTAAAAATTACATGAAGAACTAAACTAATTTTATAACTTTATGGTTATGGATATAAAGTTGAAAATTCAATGAAAAAAATCTCAGTTTGAGGTAGGTATTGTGCTGGCTGGTACATAATTGCTAAACAATGCGTGTATTGTTCAGCCACTCGCGACAATAATCGTATAATCAGATCTGCACTGCTATTGGTCGGCGAGGGCATCCAATCGGATTCAATCGATTCGAATTTCATTAGCGATGAATTCATCGTAATTATGCTTGTGATTAATTCGCTTGTTTTAGTCGGAATAATTAATATTTGCTAATTAGTTTACAGTGCTGTACTGCATTCCAATTACAGATAAGGCTTTTTTTTTTTTTTTTTTTGAGGGGGAAAATCATCCAATGACTTTTCTCGCCTTGGGCGAGGCGAGAGGGAGTGTCAGACTCTTACTGACTAAAAACCACCCCGTTCCTTCTCCTGCCTTTCGAGCCGGAGCCCCGGTAAACCCGCTAGGTTGTCCGCAGCTCCGGATTAGGCATCAGCCCTACTGGGCCCCATCTGTGGTGGTCTGATGGCTCTTTGAGGCGGAACGCGACGCGCCGCACGCACGGGTCTGGTTCTGGTCGGGCGGCGAGCTACCCTTGCTCGCCGTCCGCAGGCCCGCACTTACGGTGGCCGGAGATCGTCGCGCGATCCCCGACGCCCGGAGTGTCTCTCGCGACGGCTGGGGCGTGAGGAGGTTCGTTCTCTCACGCGCCCCGCCTCCTCCTTAGCTAGCATGACTGCTTCGCAGAAGGAGGAGACGGCATCCCAGTCCCCCTCGCTCCGCACCATGGCTTGTACCAATGCCGGACGCGAGAGGTCGCCGTCGCCGACTACATCCCTGAGGACACGGCGGTGCTCAGCCCATGCAGAGCACAGCGCCACCGTATGTTCCACTGTGTCCTCAGGACGGTCCTCGCAGTGATGACACCCGGGCGTTTCCTCCCGCCCAATCAGAAACAGGAACCTACCGAAACTTCCATGCCCGGTAAGCACCTGCGTCAGGCGGTAGGTGAGGACGCCGTGGCGTCTCTCAAGCCACTCCTCAAAGAGGGGACTTACCGCTGCGATGACAGCGAGCCCAGCCCTCGGTTGCGACAGTCGTTGCTGCCATTCCGCCATGAGATCGCGCCGGAGCTCGTCCCGCCACGCACTAATCTGGCGCGGCAGTGGAGTTTCGCCCCGGTACAGATAAGGCTATGTTTAAGCCACATGATTATTAAAAATATTATATTTGTGGTTAATTGTAAATATTAAAATGTTGGAAAACCCTATAATACGAAATACAATTTATAATACTTTGGGTACCTAACCAAGATTACGTGCACAGCAATCGAACTTGTGACAACAAGGCAATCTCAAGTTTACGATAAACATCGAAGTAATCTGTTCCACGGGGTTACTGGGTAGATGTGTTCTACTGTTCCACAAAGTTACCTCACCCAGTTACACTTCCCAGAGACAATGTCTTCACAAACTAATTTACCTTCTTTTTGTACTTATTACAAGAAATGTAACTTTGTCTCGTACCTGACAAAGTTCGGCACGGGTGGGTAACACCCAGGAGGCGACACGACTCGTTACAAACAAAATTCCTTTGGGACACAAAGTTAAAAGAAGTTATAACTGTCCTGGGTTACACTCAAGTTGTCAAGTTGTATAGACGCAAGTCAATCTACACGTTTCTATCAAATTCTTTTATTCGATTTTGAACGGTATCTTTTTGATATAAAGTCGAAAATCAGTTTGCTGGTCGGTGTAGCATCACCTGCTGGCGTCCGTTCTCCCTAGGGATGGGAACATTCTCGATTGTATGGTGCTGCCCAGATTGCAAGCGTGAATGTTTTAGACTTATAGCTTGTAGTGCAGTGCACGGGGCAAGTTTACTCATTGAAATATTTAACACACGTTGTACTGTGTTTCAGTTCTACACCACCAAGTTATTGTTCGGTCTGAGTTTGTTACATTATAACAGAGATAGACCAGTGATGCATTGTGGGCGTAGAGTTTTGAACAGAATACAAGGAAGGAAGAAAATATGTATATTTGGCAAAACCGAGTCAATCTAGCTTACTACAATGCACTTATGGTTTCTTTTGTAATAACTATCGTGAGACTTAGTAAATTAACTAAAAATAACGATTTGCACACGTTAATATTGGCCTGTGTCGCTTAGGCTGCGCGACGTCGCCGCGTCTGCGCACGCTGCTCATGATGAAGAGCCCCTCTATGACTCGAAACGAGTAGAGCTTTTCTCAGAATATGTACGTGAGTGAACCGTTGTTTTCACTTATTTGTGGTTTATTATATACCATACTTACATCATTTTAATTATTAGCTAATTAGTGTTATTACCTACCTACACTTTTTACGTGTTTACTGACTGTTACTTATATCATTATTTTTCCTTTTATTTCTGACATCATCGATCTCATGTACAATAATGACCATCTCTTCTCCTCCTGGTGACCACCACCATCGATGATGGTGTCTATATGGTGAAGCAGTACTTACGGAGCGGGGCGAGTGGGGTGCGGGGTGCGGGAGCGGGGGCGGGGCGCGGCGCAGGCGGGCCAGGGCGCTCAGCAGCCCGTCCGTGGTCACGCCGCCCGTCCCGACATCTGCAACCAACGCACCACATTAGAAAAAAGACTATAACAAGAAAGCTTATTGTATCATTTACCAAGAAGACTGACATATCAAGTGTGGGAGAGTCATGCTTCGGCACGAATGGGCCGGCTCGACCGGAGTGATACCACGGCCTCGTACAAAACCAACGTGAACCGACGTTTGTTGTATCATTAAGGAACTGAAGGTCCAGTTACCTCCTCCCCAATTTTCCCTGATTACCATCAGGTGATCCGTATCCTCATTTACCGGTTTATGCCATGCCAAAACTTGTCCCCATTTCCTCTGAGAGAGAATTTTCCGAAACTTCTCAAAGCAATTTCAGTATATTTAGTCCCGCGGTTTTGTATTTTTATAATGGTAAAGGTGACAAACGAGCTGATAGATCACCTAATGGTAAGTGATCAACAAAGCCCGTGGACTCTCGCAAAACTAGAGAAGTCTCACGCGAGTTTCAGCCTTTTGAAAGGCCCTTTAGGGGTTGGACAAAGAATATATCATAACCATTTGGTTACCAAAAGGTGTAATACCTATTATGTTATCTTCGACAATACTAAACGTCAACATTTTGAGGTAACAAGGTAAGGCCTTGTTTATACTATAAAAAAATATTTTATAAAGCTGGCAAACTGTGCGCAGGATTGTTTGAGCAAATATAACGAACCGTTCGTCTTGTTCCAATGTAAAGGTAAATATTTATCTACAATATACATGTACACGCGGCTACACTTCTAGCTACACAATCCAGTATAAACTGACCGTCGAATGTGTGGAAAGGTCGTACAAAGCGAGACCAAGATGTACTGGTTTGTATAGGTCGATGTGTGTACATGATATACTGTTTGATCTCGTACAATAATATTTATTAAACCTTGTCATTCCGGTAGCTATGTATGTATGTATGTATGTATGTATATAATGTCTTTGTATTGGTAAGCACCTATAGTTCGATTACCTGGTTATACCACCAGGTAATTTTATGTACATGTCTCAAAATATTTAGTGTAGGCTTTTCTATGATTGTTTTAAGAATTACTTAGCTTATTTAAATACTTGTCATGATTGCCTTGAGTTCAAAATGTGATTCCATTTCCAGTGATTCCCAAAAGACAAACGCAACACCTCTGTTCAATATATAGCATGAATAAAGCTAGAATGAAAATTTTGTCAGTGGAGACAACTGAGAAGAGTTTTATGAGAACGAACCCCATGACTCTGGACAAAATCATATTGAGGGACCAGTCATAAAAAATATAGTAATAGTGGTCCCTAGCCAAACAAGAATGGTATACATATGAGTAGTCCTTGAGCATGAAAAGGTTGGGAGCCCCTGATTTAATGAATAGGTATAATCTATAATATAAAAATAAGTCGGATTTTCCTTCCTGACGCTATAACTCCAGAACGCACGAACCGATTTCCACGATTTTGCATTTGTTGGAAAGGTCTCGGGCTCCGAGAGGCAAAGAAAAATCAGGAAAAATTCAAGAAAAAAGGGAAATTTATTGGTGGTGAAACGGAGTTCGCCGGGTTTGCTAATATAAAACATAAAAAGCAAATCATATGTTATCTTTAGGCACACATACACGTAACTTTTATCAAGCACTACATTATAATCAGAAATGTGTCCAAACTTGTCCCACTACACGTCATTGCACAGTTTCAGCAAACTACATGAAATTAACTACGAGTACTAGTTTGCAGCAGGCAGCACGTCGCGCCGACGTGTTGGCAAACTGTTGCAACTCCTGCACTGGAGCGCTGCGAGCACTTCTCCTAATGAACTTTACAGCTTCGAGTTGCAATTGTTGGGTACTCAATCAATCGTAACTGTTAAGTAGAGATTTGGAGACATTTAAACTATTACTGACTAACTATTTAACTTGTAGAACATAAACAGGACAAAATGGAACATTTATTTGTGTGATCCAAAATTTGTTGTTCTTGGCCTAGTAGAGATGTGTTATAATATAAATATAGACACAGTACAATGATTAGTACTTCTACCATGTGTTAGTGTATGACAAATTTTAGTTCCGTAAGTGACCGCTAGAGGCGCTATAAAATTTGTCATTAAGTACATGAGTATGAACAAGTAGTATTATAGTAGAGGTACATTATGTATACAATGCGTAAAGATGTAAGATCCTAAAACATTAACAAAGCCCGCAAAATGCCAGTATAAGAAACCCGCAGTGACGTCACAGCCAACGTTCGCTGACAGGAGTCGACCACCGTACATTGCGTACAAGCGGGAACACAACAAGCTACACAGTACCAGTGTATCATGGTCTTGCTTTGTATGAGATTTCCGCATAGTCAACGGTCAGGTTATACTGGCCTTTTAGTTTGATGTGTCGCCGCGTCTACAAACCGCTTCACCATCAATATGCAAATTGTCACCAAACCTCACAACCTAAACTTAACCTTAACTCTTTACAGATACAGTTCAAAACCCTTTGCAAAAGCTTGGAGAATTATTTAAGTTTGGGAAAAGGCTTTATTAGACCGTTTCACTGACATTAGGGAAGGTCCACATAATGGTCTTTTGAGGAGAACCGATATCGATATCGTCATATTAATGGTTTTGTCGAGGAAATGCCTGTCCTCATCAATTTTTGGCATTAGTCAGTGTAGCCCGGGGTTTATCTGATTAGGATGCTCAATTCTGACATGACTGCACGGTTGGTGCGGTGGCTGGGCAACCGGCTGCCACGCAAGGTGTAGCGTGTTCGAATCCCGCACGGGGGAATACTTTGTGTGATCCACACATTGTTGTTTCTGGGTGTATGTGAACATGTATGTTTGTAAACGCACCCACGACACAGGAGAAAATCCTAGAGAGGGGCAACGTTTCTTTTAAAAAAAAATCCTATTGGCTGTGGACACGGTGTTCGAATTTTAAATCAAAATTTTAGGCTAATCTACTGTTATACGAATTTGCGTAGATGAAAGATGACATGTAGTGAATGTTCTCAGAAATGTTCGATAATAAATAAAATAAATCAAACCAACGTCATCAGTCATTTTCCTCTGATTAATTTACTTGAATTAGTACATTAGGTGAATCATACATAATTACTGATAATTAATTGTGGGGTAACCTGCATAATTACATCACGCCCAGTGCCCACCCATCACGTTCGCGGCCCCATCGCATTGTTTAACCACACTACAATAGCAACAGTTGCACAGATGCTTTATAGTAAAAGTTGCAAAATTAGTGACATTCCCTACTCTTGCTCACTGACAGACAGACTGACGGACAATTCAATTTGACGTTTCAAAAGTGCCTAATTTAGGATTAATTGAAATAAATGCTTTGACTTTGACTTTGACTTCTTGAGTAAACAATGTTTCTTGTCTTGATCTGTGGTAGCTTATTTTCTTTAAAACGATCCGCCAATTTATCTTGTAAGGCTTGATTGACACACAACACAAACTAATACTTGGACAAGAGAATTAAAGGAATTATAAAAAACTGCGATGTTTTATGGGACTGCTTAGGCAACATCACAAACGAGTTGATGGCCAAACGCAGACTTATCAACGTTAAAAAAAACACCTACAAAATATTCAAGACATTATTAAATATCATTTATATTTATAGTTTATAGCCTTCCTCGATAATTGCACTATCCAACACAAAAAATAATTATTCAAAGCAGACCAGTAGTTTCAAATTCTACAGCTTTATATCTTCTCTATATATAAAAATAAATTGCTGTTCGTTAGTCTCGCTAAAACTCGAGAACCGCTGGACCGATTTGGCAAATTTTGGTCTTGAATTAGTTGTGGAAGTCCAGGGAAGGTTTAAAAGGTGTGATTAAAATGTTTGAGGCGGTACGAAGTTTGCCAGGTCGGCTAGTATTAGTACCTATAGATTTCATAGCTTTATCGACATTTTCCACGCAAGTAAAGACACGTGCTAATCAGTAGGTACTAGGCACCATATCAACCTGTTTCATTTAACTTGAAAGAGCAACGAGCTGTAATGTAGAACGGTTTGTAGAACCAGTTTGCGGAGCGGTTACTATCAGCCGTAGCCTCGCGACACCGCGTCACCGCGCCGCGACCCTGACCCGACGCTTTGTTTACTAAACAACATTCATTTACTAAAACTAAATATTTTGCAACTCATTACTCACTGCTACGTCGCACCAATTATACTGAAGGGAGTTTTATTTAACAATCAAGAAGAAGTCTACTCCAGGATCTATAAATCATTGTCGACTAGGGTTAAAAAAGGCCACTATACATTGCTCAGAAAACGTCTACTCTTTGCCAAATGTGAAGTTCTTTATCGATGAAATTAATACCCGAGCTTAACCCGAAATCTTTGGATGGATCTAAATTTTCAAATGTCAAAACTTGATCTTAATACACAATCATATTTTGGATTGAAATCGGTTATTAATTTGCCTAAAGATGACCACAATCAAAGTCAAAGTCAAAATTATTTATTTCGAATAGACCGAAGGCACTTTTGAACATCAAAGCTAATAATAAAAAAGTCTGTATGTAGGTCTATTTGCTCATTCTAAAGTATAGATATTCCTATGGAGAATAACGAGCAAGAAACTCCATAGGTTACTCTTTTCCAATCCAGTTGACACATTTATTGTTTACATTGTTTCGTTGGTTCAATTTTATTATACGAGAACAATGTAACAGCACGTGTCGTCGCGTGTCGCTGAGTTTAGCCATAAACAACAAGTTCATTAGATCATGTACCATATTAGGAATCTTCTCGATTTTACTGCAATAACTACTGCAAAGGTTTTCCTAGTAATAGTAAACTGATAATAAAGTAATGACGAACGCCAGTGGAACAAATATTAGGTCTCCGGGAGTTTTTTTTTATAAGTTACGGTAATTTACACCGTTGCGAATACCAATTAAGTGCACAATGGTAGGAAGTGGAGCGGACAGAGCAGAATTAGATGATACTGGGAACTGGTAGGTAGGTGTAGCATGACCTGCGTGATTGGGCGATACATGCGGAACGATGGTATGGGAAAACCCAGGTATTACAATTAGAGCGGTGTTTTGGGAATGCCCCAGTAGTAGACCAATTGTCTATACAATTGGTCTATACAAGTAAGACTTGTGATTCAGAAAGTATACTGCTAACTGTTGCAGGTGGAAGCTATGTTATTAACATCATTTATTTAACTGTACGATAAAATGTAGCGGCTAGGCGTAATGACAGGCCGCAAAACCAAAGTTTTTCTTTTCGTTACAATTTTGAAGTTCGCGTTCTGCTTTTAAACAATTTAAGAATTTCAAAGGAAAGTCCAAGGAACCTTGACTGCACGGTTGGTGCGGTGGCTGGGCAACTGGCTGCCGCACAACGGGTAGCGGGTTCGATTCCCGCACGGAGCAACTCTTTGTGTGATCCACAAATTGTTGTTTCGGGTCTGGGTGTCATGTGCATGTGAATTTGTATGTTTGTAACCGCACCCACGACACAGAGAAACTCCTAATGTGGGGCAACGTTTTTTAAAAAAAAACCTGAATTCATAATTTCCAATAACTTTTTATTAGGTTATCATTAAGGACAAATTACACAATTATCAGCACCGCTCCAATCCAGCGATGACAGTTACCCAATTTCAGAGAAACACTCCTGCCACAATACCCACGTGTAGCACGACGTCACACTCTCGCCGTGTGAAGGTAAATGACTAAATGTCTACGTAATTATGTTTCCCTGTAAGTTCATTAGCCCAGAATGTCTGTCTGTGTGTTGCTCCACTCCGGAATGCGCACACAACTCCATAGAATTCCTCAGATTTGAAACCACACTCACCGTGTGACACACCTCTGCGGATGAGGAAAACGGCGCGTGATACATATTCTCGTATATTTTATTATTTTATGAACTTTAATTGAGACGTTACCTTCCTGTAGTCACACCTTCTTATCTCTTACTAATAGTGTGATGCAGTTGACATGCGGAACTTATGGTATGTCTAACTGAATCTAATGAATCTAATTACATATATGCAGACATTGTATCATCATCATCATCAGCCGAGAGACGCCCACTGCTAAACAAAGGCAGACATTGTTTAATCTTCTAATATTTGTCTGCAAATAAGCATTTTCCAGTAATTCCGATAAATCCACACTTAGTACCAAACACATTTTTTTAATGGGACAAGTCCGCCACTATCTCCCTAAACCGGTGCAATATAGGAGTTGCACCAACCATGAAAACACCGGCGCGTCCCAGAGACTCTAAAGACTGTCTTAGATCCCGCAACGAAATATATCAGAAAACATTATTAGAGGGAAAGAAAAGAAAAAAAGAAATAAATCGATACTATGCGTTATCTAATGAATGCCTTTCAGATTCAATTCAAACTCTGTTTTATTTTTACCGGTCAGTCAATCTCTAAACCACCAGTAACTTTGAAAGAAATAACTTAATACAATATTTTCATTCGAATTCCTTCGCGGTTCTTATGTTGTGGTCTGGATGAAGTAAAAACCCAAATAGCACAAAGTTACCGAGTGAAAATCCTAGTTCACACAATAGTTAAACTGGAAACCCCAGAAACCCTTGACCTTAATCCAGTATCATCAGCTATGGGGAAGTCGGACACACGTCATAGGAATAGCGCTCTAATCGTGTAAGAAATATGTTCTAGTGTCCATTGTCCTGTTACTGACACTGGGGCGAAGTCCAGGACACTCGGGGAAGTGTCGTGACGCCATCGCCATTATCTTACAGTACAGTACCTACAAGTTAGTGCGTTCGTCAGGCCGCCTCGTGCCCGCGAGGGAAGACCACAATGTTGACTATAGCACGTGCCAATAACTGTTTAAGGAAATGTAAACAATTAATACTCACTCTATAGCAACGACTAATAATCTAGAACTTAACAAACATAGTTCAATTTTATTATTATTATAAATCTTTCAGGAAAATAATACTAGAATTTATTAGAAACTTAAACACCATTTACGTCAGCCGGCCTCATCTAGAACTAACTTCTATCAGCGGCGTCGCCCGTATTCCCGCAGTATAAAAATTGGCCTATGATAAAATTTCATCTCGATTCCTTCAGCCGTTTCAACGTGAACAGTTCATTTTTTTCTTGGTGGAAAATCATGAAATGGCTCCCTAGCTAGGCGAGGCGGGAAGGAGTATCTGACTCTTCCTCTCTACACACCACCCCGTCAAACGCCTTCTTGGTACCCCCTTTAGGACCCTAGTACTCTTGGCACCCAAGGTTGTCCATCAACGCTCAGTACCCATCCGTGATACCGACATTAGAATAGTAGCCATAATTTCTACACTTAGCAAACCGCTCGGGAACACAGTTAGGATACCGAGATTTCCTTAGACGCTGGGACCCATCCCTCGGTGGCTAGTCTCAGTTTAAGACGTATTATGCGGTAAATAATTTCCTTAATTGTTATTTTTAATTAGTTATTGCGCAATAAAATATTATAATATGAATAAACAGGAACTGCGTCAGAGGTTATATTTTTAAATTACCCATCTATGTCACTGTTTGTAACTACGACTAGAGTTTAAGCTAAGCACTAGCATTTGCGGTAAATATGTCAATGTCATCATAATAGGGGAAATACTGAAATTGTACCTAATGACGCTGTATCGGCCGTGTTTACAAATAGGATTATTTTTCATAGATACACTTCAAATTCCCAGCATGCACCAACATATAATAATATCAGTATAATTATATAGGTACTTCAAAATGTCTTCCGCCCCGACCATCAAACGAGTAGTTCATAGAGATCTTAGTGAAGGTTGAAAATATTGCGAGTGATAACGCGGTTGATAACTGTAGAGCGTGTGGACTACGCCTTATCCCGATCGAATGCAGTCGGCTTTGATATGAGCCGAGTGACCGCGCGGTGTGTCTGCGAGCCACTGCACAATGAGGGGAGAGGCAGCAACGACACATTATATATTTATTATGTAGGCTATCTACCCCCCATGCCGATAAAACTGGGTGAGTCAAGTATATGGAATAGACCGATTATTAAATCCCACCCTTAAAATAAAAGTGACTTAACTCAAAATTTATATAACATTCGATTTTATCATAAACTGGCGTTATAAAATATACTCTACAACCAAAGAACTATTCCATAAATCTAGTAAAAATATATGTCATGGAATACGGAAGAGATACTGAAATGTATTCAATACTATAATTTTCTGAGACTTTCTGGCTCATTTCCCACAACTTGCAGTTTTTGGATTCGGTCACTTTCATTCTAAGGGTGCGTAAATGTAGCTTGTTACCTTAGCCGAGTCCTAGCATTTGAGTAGGTATACTCAAAGAGCTCTCATACCACCACAGGTAGAGCTCGTACGGTGCTGCGGATTACCTAACTGGTTACCAGAGTTCTGGATCAAACCAGTAGTAGGAAAGGGGTTGTTTAGTCAGTAGGAGTCTAACATTCCGCTCATAAAAGGTACCTATTGTGAATACTAGTCGTATAAATATAGTAACAATATATGTTGTAGGAAAATTACAATGGTGGGAGAACCCACCAGATAATTACATTGTTGTTTATTGTTTATTTCTAGGCTCATTACCTAAAATGGCAGTAACTACACCGTTGCAAGAGAATCATAACGTCATGTGGTCGGCAGCGGCCCTGGCCATGATAAGGTCTCGTGTTCAATGTCAATGTCAAACAAAGTAGGCAATGTTGGGGTTTTCATTATGGATTTCATCATCATTCTTGAGGCTGGGTCACCCTCGTCCGTAGGAGAGCACCCATAAATTTAAATCCCTACACGTGGCGTCTAGGTGGTGTTAAACAGGTGGTGGAACGAATGGGGGTAGGCAGAGACCATGTAAAAACTAAAAATTAAAAAAAAACTATTATTATAGAACCCACCCACTAATGACTTAGAAGTAGGTGCCATAAGTTGTAAACAAAATTATTAATTAAAACCTTAATAGAATAGGTTACTATTAAAGTTTTAATTATAACCTAATATTAAGCTGTTTACAATTTTGTGAGCATTTAGATAGTATTCAAATACAAATGAATATACCTATAGAGAAACATACAGGTTGCGGATAATTATATGTGTCAGTAGGTGAGTCTGTATGTCATGTTATCTATCCTCTACAATAGGGAAATAACATATCGGGCAACACTCTACCTCTGTACTGATACCCAGAATATTCTAGACAACCTGTTAATCGAACCCGGGATCTTGTGACTTCTCGGACAGTTAAATAATATGAAATCATCTAAATATATAACTCAAAGATGACTGACTAACTGACTGACATAGTGGTCCATCAACGCACAGCACAAACCACTGGACGGATCGGGCTGAAATTTGGCATGCATACATGTTATGACGTAGGCATCCGCTAAGAAAGGATGTTGATCAATGCTACCCCCAAGGGGTGAAACTTGGTATGAAATTTTGTACATTTTAACTGTGCTGAGACTTGCATCCGCAAAGCTTCTACGACGTAGGCATTCCCTAAGAAAGGATTTTGATTAATTCCATTATCTAATAATAATACTTCTCAACGCAGGCGAAGTCACGGGCATAACGGGTGTTATATAAAATGTTTAAATTAAGAAAGTACGTATACTATACAATATACATACATATTTAAATAAGCGGCACACAAACAAACACATAATTATTTGTTTGTTAAAATAGTTATATTAAAATAGGTATCTATATTAGGTAAATTGCAGTTGTGATCACATTAGTCTAAAATAGGACAATAGTCACATAAATACCTGGAACCAATATAGGCACATGTACATGCGTAGTGCGTGTGTACATACCTTCAGGTTCAGCGGCCCAAACATCACGTACTCATTATATCATCCCTATAAACGCATTCAGATAATGGTGGAATGTTCCAAGGGAAAAATGCTAATGCGTCAACCATTATATCATAATTTATTTAACCATAATGATGCAATTTTCCAACTAAAATTACATAGTATGCAGTACATAGTATTATATGCACCTGAAATGTTATTTAATGTAAGCGCATCATGTTTAGATAATTTCATGTTTAGGTATGAGAGGGCCAGGCTTCGGCACGAATGGGCGGACTCCGCCGGAGTAATACGGTCAGAAAACTGGCGTCAAACAACCCTGGAATGTATATCTTTTTTATGGTATAAGCCGGTAAACGAGCCGACGGATCACCTGATGGTAAGCAATCGCCGCCGCCCATGGACAATTGAAACACTAGAGGCGTTACAAGTGCGTTGCCGGCTTTTTGGGAGTTAGGAATTTAAAGGTTGTTGGGGAATCGGGGATTGGGAAGGGGTATTTAGGCCTCCGGTAACCTCATACAAACAGTTGCTACCGCTACCCGTCTCACGGCAGCCAGTTGCCCGACCACCGCGCCAACCGTGCGTCGAGCAAAATTAGATAAATCAGTCAATATCTCAAAGCAAAGTTCGAATGTACAAGCAAGTCTATACGCTAACCCTTTTACTGGTGCAGGCAATATTCATGCCACCAACTTTTTTATATTTTTTCTCATACGTCATTTTATATATTTCTCATTTTATTTCTTTGACATAAAAAATGCATCTACCAGTAAAAGGGCTAATACAAGTACGTAACAATACAATGTGCAACAAGAACATGATTTCGTGTCATTGAATAAAATGTACGGCTCACAGAGTTCCAATTATTGGAGATATACCACTAAACTCAAGTAAATAAGTATTAACATTGCTTACCTCAGTCAGTACTGATATACAAATATATATACTAACCGCCGTACTCAGAGTCGTTTAATGATTACTTACGTTTCTGAGTGCGGCAGTAAGAAAACATTGTCTAATAATTATCTACTTGAGTACATAACAATGAATGTAATAATGTTTGAGTAATAATATAAAATAAACACTGTTGGTCTGTTTGTAAACAATTCATTTCCTTCTTCTTCATATTAAAATGAGAACGTAGCTTTACCAACAGGCAGACTCACAGCAAACAACATAATAATTATTCATTTATTTATTTAAACGCGCTAACCTCCGAAACTGCTGGATCGAATTTTATTTCATCTCCGAGTTTCCTTGTTTATATATCTACAGGATGTAAAAGAAACGATGGTAAAAAACTTTTTTTTATTAAGGAATTCAATGTTTATTTTATGTAATAATAGTTGTAATCAACGATGTTGCATGAAGAACATGAAATCAAAAAGGCAAAAAATATACAAGCCAAAAAAGTTGTAGCGATTTTCGGGAACAGTCAGATATTTTAAATCGGAAGAGAAATAAATTCACAGATTTTTGTGGACCCTTACATTCTGAAATTGGAGCGAAATATTATGAGCCCGGTGTCGATACTGTGTACGGCCGGTCTTGTACGCAGTAGACATGGCCACTCTTAGACTCCTAAACACTGACTGCACTGCACACTTGGTGGTATAGTTCTGCAGGAAAAACGTTAAGAATTAAACTATTGCGTCACTTTCAACATTATTACGTCAAAAATCTATAGATGCCTACACAGCAACATTTTGTTATAAATACGGATTCACTTTCAGGTCAGATATACATAAGTCGGCCGAGAGAGGAACGCTGCACTGTCGTAGCCTTCTGTTTTACAATTGAGTTTACTCGTACCCAGCTCTATAACAATGGAAGCCATCACTGTAACAATCCTGACAGTGCTGAGCCTCGCGACAGCCAGGAACATCCCCATCCACCAGCACGAAGCTGTACCGCAGCTACTGCTGGCTACTGACCAGCCACTCAGCCACATGGACACTCCGCTCACCGGGACATTGCCTGCACGGGAACTACTAGAGGAGGACTCTTCACTCGGAGGAGCGCTCGCCCCTCTGTTGCCCTCAATCGACGACAAAGAAGTGGGAGAACAACCAGACAATGTGGGGGAACTGGGCGACGCCGCGGGTGCTGGCGACGGGGACGGACACACTGCTGCCACAGCCGCCGAGGAAGCGGGGGACGGTGGAGCTAAACTAAACGCTACGGTACTACAAGATAGAGAATTCATTTCAGGGAATGCATGTTTTCCCGGAACAGTGAGATTTGATGGTGAATGTTATAAAATTCATAAAAAAGTTTCTCCAAAAAAAAAGGCCTAAAGTGCTAAATAAGTGGTTGTACAGCTACAGTGTAATATAGATTCACCTAATGCAACTATTACAATATCGTTTTCGATTTCGTATTAAAGCCTAACTATCACATTGAGAAAACTCGGTAATGGCAAATTTGAAGTAAGATTTTATAAATAAATATTGACCGAGATTACACTCCCAAAATGTGATGATGGACAGACTGCTACTCATTGACCAGAGTTACAAATTCGTACTCCGACCCACCGTACTACCCGCAAGACAGAACACGCTGCCCTCAGAAATCAAACGGCTGAGAAAGCTACAGTACGCGCTCCGCGGTACATTTCAAACCCCGGTATGGCGAATGGCTGCAAAGGTACAAAAGGTAAATGTGAGAATTGTGGCTTTGATAACAGTTAGTCGCTCACATTACGTCAGTTACGCAAACGGGATGTGTTGCACCAATATGTGTACCTAGAGTCAGGAGCACGCTGTATAAATACGGCACACATTCGCTTTGAGGTAAACAGTCCCAGTCGGCAGGGAGTGGAGTGCAGTCGTATCCTTTCATTATAGTTATTGAGACTATAAATTGAGTTCGCTCATACCCAGTCCAATAACAATGGAAGCGATCGCTGTAATAATCCTGACGATGCTGAGCCTCGCGGCGGCCAGGAACCTCCCCATCCACCAGCACGAAGCTGTACCGCAGCTACTGGTGTCTACTGACCAGCCACTCAGCCACATGGACACTCCGCTCACCGGGACATTGCCTGCACGGGAACTACTAGAGGAGGACGCTTCACTCGGAGGAGCGCTCGCTCCTCTGTTGCCCTCAATCGACGACAAAGAAGTGGGAGAACAACCAGACAATGTGGGGGAACTGGGCGACGCCGCGGGTGCTGGCGACGAGGACGGACACACTGCTGCCACAGCCGCCGAGGAAGCGGGGGAAGGTGAAACAGAACAGAACGCTACGGTACTACAAGATAGAGACGCTCTCGGAGCGTCTATATGTCTTCCTGGAACAGTGAGAGTGGGCACTGAGTGTTATAAAATTCATAAAAAAAGGAGCTAAAAGTGCTCGTTAAGTATTTATTTATTTATTTTATGAAAGTAGTGCCGACATGCATCATGCAGCCTTCCAAAGAACTGTTGGTGTTTGTAGTTAGTTCGTTAGTTGTTCATCTTCTCGCGCAGTTAGCCGTTGTTGTTGTTGTTGTTGTTGCTTGATAAGCGACACGTTGTTATCTATTGTGTAACTACGTAGTGCTCCGTGTGTAATTGTCCAATTTCCCACATTGTACCAGTCTGTAGCAGTAGTACAAGTATGTACACTACTGTAATCGCAACATTTTCAGTTTGCTTTCTTATTTGAAATATCTGTGTTTCTGTAATGGAATACAATACTGGTTTGTAATTCTGGTGAATAAATAATCATTATGACACAATGTATCTGTATTTTATTATTTTCCACCTCTCCGCCCTCTGCCTAATCCCAGGCGTGACAGGGACGATCAATTACAAAAAAAATACGTTTGAAAGTGTAACTTTGATAAGTGAATAAAATTAAACTTCTACTGCCTTCAAACATAACGCCATATTTTTGAATATCAATTGACTGATTGAATGTCATATCGTAGCTTGCGATGAAATTGTCACAGCGGTATTAGATATAGGCTGACGCGCGAATTTGGAAGCGTAAAACTTACTTCTAACCAGGTATGTTAAGAGTCACATATGAGATGACAAAACAGAGAATTCCACTGTTCTGCGTGTGAGATAGATGAACTATTTCCATTGCCAGACACATCTCCAGACTCTAGGAAAAACTAACCAAACAATGGCTAGGCGTTCTTTATACGGGCTTCTACCCAATAGCCGGTGTGGGTAGGCAGTGGCCATAATAAGCCACGAGGAACACATCTCGAACTATACACAAGTTCGTAATAATAGTTCCTATTAACACAATCAATAAGGTCACGTAATTTTCCGTGTGCGGAGTACTCGATTAGTGAATTATAATTAATTATAACAACACGACTCGGTCAATGCCGGCGGGTCATACGAGCGTTGTGTGGGATCGTGTTTACTTGGCCCGAGACATCAGCCAGTGGGCTGTAGTGTAGTAGTGTAGGGCCGGCCTCGCCACGTGCTGCTGTCGATACTATTGTGTTTTGTGCATTCAATGATGCTTAGCGGCTGGTATTGACTTTTGTAATACCGACTATTGTCCATAAGAGTAATAAAATGGCGTGTAGACTTAGTTCACATCATATACTCTTATAATAGTATCGTAGTCTCTATCATATTAGAGACAAGTATTTTCGTATAACAATTAATTTGTTATGAACTAACTCGTTAATTGAATGTACGTGTGGGAGGACTTAGGCGACGCATTGGGTATTTTTTGTGACTTATCCAAGGCGTTCGATTGTGTCCCTCATGAAACACTGATCAGGAAGCTATCCCATTAGGGAATGCGGGGCAACTCTCTGGACCTACTTATCTCTTACTTGAATAATAAAAAACAGCGACCCGAGAATAAGGTAAATGATATCTAAACGAACCGTCGTTTAGATATCATTTACCATTTATGTGTATGTATATTTCCTTCATAGTAAACTCGGAAATGTGATTCATTCAAAAACTAAATCGAACTAAACTAAAATTTCAATACATGAGTCACAATCGTATTGTTGTACATGAATGAATACACGAGCCGACATCCTCCGCCCCTACCACTGGTTCCCCGGACCTGCAGTGTGTCCCCCACACGCAGCACTACGTCACCAGCGTCTTACAGTACTGCGCGGGGACGCGGCGCGGCCGCACGTCTACACACCAATCACACAGTTACGGACATCGAGTCGAGTGAAACCAGTGACAATGATACAAGTGGTAGTGCTCACTCTCGTCGCCACGAGCTCCGCTTTCACGACACACAGATACGACGCCTACGACAACTACCGCCCCATCACCACTCTGTTCAGTGACATCTTCACGTACGGAGCAGGCGACGCAAGGAGATTGATGCAAGCGTACGACAACCCGAGGCGACACAACGATGTCAGGGTGGAGCACAACCAGCGACCCGGCGGAGGACGAATGGATACACAATACAACTATTGGAATCCTCACGAGTGGAGCAACAGGGAGGTCCCGTGGAGTGCAGTAGTCACTGAACCTGCGAGCATCGTGCACAGGTTCAAGCCTGTGAACAGAGACGATGCCACCATGGTCCCAAGTACTGAACGAGAGCCAGCAGAGCAAGAGGATACAGGTGCAGACACCAACCAAACGGACGGAATGGGTGATATAAATAGAACACAAGTAGTCATAAATGACCCGCAACTTAGCATACAATCAGGTGACGCAAACCGCACCGTAATTAATGAACAACAAATTACTTGGAATAATGAACACAACAGGCCGCTTCAAGACAATGCTAATATTACTACGAGGAGCATTAATTCCAACAGTAATTATAGTAATTCGTTGCACTTCAATGATGTACCTTCTAAGCCGAGCCTCGATAATCAGAACAACTCGACAAAAACAAATGACGAAGTAGCTAGCAGAAGTGGAGCTGCTCAGCATAACGTTACTGACGAGGAGAGGAGTAACAACACACAGCGCAGTGACGTGTCCACCACGAACGATGTGGACGACGACAGGTGGATCTGGAGCAACGGCGAGGATCCGAAGGTGGAGACCGTGACCGTGGGGCTGGACGACAGGGCCGCGTTCGATGGAGTGGCCTGTCCCGTGGGCAAGGTGAAGGTGGGCACCATGTGCATCACGCCGGACTGACAGCAGGCGCGGCGGCCAGGGAACATTAACTACTGGTGCAGCTCGTAGAGGGCTCAGTGGAGCCAGTGCAGTCGGTGATGTCCTGTATACTCGGTAGTGTGGGGCGGCACGTAGCTCGCAGTATTATGAAAGTGATCGGATTGGCGAGCGAGGTCAACGTCCCCGCGGACTTTCGTACAGAGGTTGTAACATTACTGTCGGTGACACTGTTAGCTTCGGGTGTTGACTGCGTGCGTCTATTGGTAGTGGGACATGGAACATTGTGGTGGAAGGTGAACTCTTGTAGGGTACTACTACTGTTAAGTTATGATTGACAAGTTCGTAACATTGTAATGTCTACTGTAAGCCCAACAAGCGAGATATTTGTTGTTTAACAAAAAGTAGTACATAAACACACGAGGCGAGTTATCTGAGGTCACGCTGTGGCGACAACACATTTATTACAATTTGAGGTCATGATGTTTTTTGTTCACAAAATGAAAGTCAGTAATAAGTAATATTGATGTATTTGTCGAAGAAGTAAGCAAAGGTGATGTTGAGAGGTTTAATCAATTTTCAGTTAGAAAAAAAAATGTTTCGAACTCCAACCACGTGTCAGCCGGCGTGCTCTAGCCAAAGAGATAGATAAGTTCTTAGTAGTTAGTAATAAATAAGATAAATTGTAATAATGATAATCTTTGAACTCATAGAGCACAGAGAATTGGTATATAACTCACACATCGGTAGCTTGTATTATTTACGTGGTACCTACATGTGTGTGAAATTCGTATAATTACAACCAAAAAATATATCGATGCCTTCCGGTCGAAAGAAATTATGCGGAATCAGCTAATTGTACCCAATCGAATGATGTGTATAACACAATATCGCAAAAATTGTCGCCTGACCATCTTTTGGCCGGAAGGTATCGATATGTAGGTATGTAAAAAAATCAGGTTCAGGCATGAATAGTGCAAAATTGTATATCAATCCATTAAAAAACACAATAATATTGATTCTCCCCAATCCAATTTCTGCACTTAAATAGCTATGATACGACTGTACATAGAAGCTGTGAGCTACTTGTCAACGCTCACACGTACAAACAATGGAGTTTGGTGGAAATATCTCAACGTAGTGTTCAAGGCCAGTTCCATATAATATACCTATGTAATGTAAACACACCAGCACAAGCTACACATTAATGACCAAAATCTGTGATACATGTTCAACCTTATTGTTATGTAGATAAAGTTTATTAAAGTTTGACTGTGTGGGATAACTTGATGTGCTTCTGTCTGTGATGTGAGTGTGATGATACTGATTGTCAACATCATGGTCGGAAATACTTAAGTAGGTAGGTAGGTATGTGTAATTATGTACATAATATATTTTTTTTTACTGATGAATCTATTAGTCCATGTATGGCTAGTTTGCTGTTGGTTAAGTAAACTCTAATAATGAAAACGTGGCTTTAAAAGTCGACAAAAAAACCATTATTGTTGTATTTTTAACAGTCAGGGTCAAGGGAGAGAAAAAAATCTTGACTTTAGGTTTTGGTTTTGTTATAAAAAATAAGTACTTCTTTCAAGTAAAACATGGAAACGTAACATATTGTAATTGTAAAACATTTCTAAGAAAATCCTTGTTTATAATACAACTTTCGTGTATACTAAATTAATTATTATGTTTTTCGGCTTACTCATATAAGTATTTGATGAGGAACCGGTAAAAAGTTACCAGTAATTATGCATGCAGCCTGAAAGCCTGGGATCGAGGCAGGTGTTTGGGTGTTTGGAAATCGAGTCACGCCCAATTTTCTGTAACTTTTAATATTTATAAATTAATAACCGATCCATAGATTACGATCGATGTTTGATACTAGTTGTATTCAGTCAAAAACAGATCTACTGATTTTGGATTAAGATCGAATATTGAATGCGACTATTAGCTTTTATTGCCTTGTTAACGTGGAACGTATAAATGTACAAAGTTCAAGCTTTAATATTACGTACAAATTGTGAGGTTCAAGTAATAAAATATTGTGGAAACAAACGTACCCGGTGTGCTTCTTAATTACCGCAAAAAACCCTACAATAGTTACCAACCGCGGCCGCGAGTCAATCCCATGGTTTGAGTAATAATAGTTAGAAGAAAAACCCAAGGCATTAGTGGTCACCTATTCAAAGTATTTATGTAGACATTTACCCAGCATTTATTTGGTTTCATAGGCTAACTGACGAATAATTTGATGTGTTTTCCATATTATAAAGCACGGAAGCATGCGGCCCGCGCGCGGACGCCTCGCTTACAACTCAAGAGGACCGCGCGCTGGCCACTCGCCGTCGGCTTTTTGTAGTGACATTACGAAATAATTATATCATACGACATACGATTTAGAGTTTTAATTTAAATGACAAAATAATTGCTGGGTTGGACGGGCGCCCGTTTAATGTGATACGACCTTTAGTGGAATGGTCGCAAGCTGGCAAGTACGACTGCTAAGGAAAGGAATTTCGAGTTCGATTCCTGTGTGGAAATAACTTTTATTAAAATTTTTGGTTTATAAAAACTTACTTATAACGTAACTGGTGAATAGCAGGTGTAACATTACATAACTAGTCTCCGGCATTTTATAACATAACCGGTGACAACCAGAATATTGATGTTATTATGTCATGTGATTATGTAAATCACAAGTTCCCATAATCGTTTCCTTTCTTAGATTTCTAAAGTTACGATTAATAAATAAAAACCACGCTGGAATCGAACTAGCGACACGTGAAGTAATTGTCAATCGCCAACCATGATAGTAAAAAAATGGGCATTAAATGACGTCATTACAGCATTCATTACGTGAGACACGTGTCTGCAGTAACTTGTAGGATTGGACTTTAATACTATCGAGTACAGTACAGGTGGCAGCGAGGACAGACGGACAGACGGATCATCTGGTAAGCGATCACCAAAAACTGCGGACACCCGTCACACCAGACGAGTAATAAGTACGTTGGCTGCCTTTAATGGAGAACTCTTTTAGGGTCTCTTCTTAAAGGTTTTTTCATCCCAAAAAGTTGGAGGTTCGTTCTTAAAGGTTAACCTAATAGTAATTAAGTCATCTCATTACTGTATATCTCCGTAAAGTAGCTGACATCATATATTTTTATATCACTTAATTAGTTGTAATACGATTCTAATTAAACATAAATTAACATAATTTGACGCGCGATGGAATTTCTTTGATAAACGATAACGTACTAATTAGATACTGATATAATTTAAAACGTCTATCTGTGTAATACATAATTATTACTTCAATATAATAATAATGTATTATTTCAGATAATTTATTTGAACACAATGAACAGGTAAACGTTAGGAAAATCTCGCTGGTTAATTAGCAACATCAATAATTGAGCTGTATTTAAAGTAAAACAATACAGATCGATACCATCCAAATGTGGAATCAGTTACAAACTATAATTAGACATTATAAGCCCAGGTTTCCTCACGATGTTTTCCTTTCCGTTTGTTAGTGGTTTCTAAATACTTCATCTTAGAAAGTACATATAACTTAAAAAGTCACATTGGTATTTGCCGTTGTTAGGTTTCAAACCAGCGCCCTCATGCAAGAGAAGCAGGCCTTGTTAAAACTCCGGCCACCACGACATGTTTAAGGATACACACACACACATGTGAAAGTTCCAAAACACAGAGCTATGAATGCACACGAAACATTCTCCGGTAGGTAAACAGAGTGGACTAAACGCTACTACCTTCATGGTAGGTTGTTTGCTCTTTATGTGAGGTGAACAATCGCAAAATAAATAAACAAATAAATACTGCCCAACATAAAGATAAGGTCACTAGCCGACTTCTACAACTGGTTTTATAGTAGGTATAATATGTCGCAGCGATATGATAAAACAGGGATTTTGCCAAATCTTTAAGGGATTTGATCAAACCACGGAGGATGTCTAAATAACAACACGATTTTATCATTTCCACTAATTATCATTTCAGAATCAATTTAGGTGATTTGTCAAATCACCAGATCTGTTTAAAATGAAAAATCGTAGTTCTTATTTGAGACAAATCCCTAAATTGGTTCAGATCAAATGCAAATGGCAAAATCCCTGTTTTTATCATATCGCTGCGACATATATATAACCACAAAATAATATATAAACACAATTCCCGATGAACATAAGTATTGAATATTAGCGCATGTGAATAAACAAGTATATAGACAAATTATTTAGCAACAAATAACATTAGTGTTGTGGTTTCCTCACAAATTACCTGTTAAATAGTTTCCCTCACGCGCGGCGCCCGCTCATACCTCCCAAATGGTTCCTAAAAGGAATGCATATGTTATGTATGTTCTATATTCGGAGATGAGTGAACAATACCATTCCGTGTGTAAACTGTCAGTCACGTGTACTGGTCATTAATTCTACTGCGAAGTACGGGGCCATTGCGATTCTTGAGTAGAGATTTATGTTATAAGACAGTAAACGAGCAGACGGATCACCTGATGGTAAGCAATCGCCGCCGCCCATGGACACCCGAAAAACCAGAGGCGTTACAAGTGCGTTTCCGGCCGTTTGAGGGTTAGGAATTTAAGGGTTGTTGGGAAGATTGAGAAAGGCAGTAATTCGGCCTCCGGTAAACTCACTCAATAACGAAACACAATGCAACCGTTGTTTCACGCCACTTTCCTGTGAGGCCATCGTATTACTCCGGCCGAGTCGGCCCATTCGTGCTGAAGCACGGCTCTCCCACACAGAGTAGGGCATATCGTGTATCATTATAATTATTTTATTTTGGTGTTGTACCGCTGAGGTAATCTCCAAACCGTCTGCCATCTACCAAACACTGGCAAATTAAGACAAGGTGATGGGGGATGTAATAAAAATCAATAAACTTATGTTTGTATGTAAATGTTTATTTCTTGTATTGTTTCAAAATAAATCCTCTTAAACAAATGCAACAAACACATAAAAAACCTTTTCGCTGTTAGTACAACTTGGTGGTTTGGTAACAAATAACAACGTGACAGATGTTCCAGTACCTTAGTAATTGTACCTGCAACTCGTACGCATTCTACAGAACTACCTGCCACTAGGAACTCTCCGTACATGTATGAAGTATAACATTATATTGAGTGTAACAAAAATCAGCTGCTCCTCACAATACCTACTTATATCAACAAATAAATTAATGTCCGACAAACTATGCGGCGACTCATTCACCCGGTTTGTTTGTGGTGGTTTGTATGACGTAACACTCAATGCCCACTCTCACTTTCCCCGGAGGACAGGCGTCGCCTCCAATAAAGACTCTATGTTCCAACACATTAGAGTTTAGTTTAGCTCCACCGTCACCCGCTTCCTCGGCGGCTGTGGCAGCAGTGTGTCCGTCCTCGTCGCCAGCACCCGCGGCGTCGCCCAGTTCCCCCACATTGTCTGGTTGTTCTCCCACTTCTTTGTCGTCGATTGAGGGCAACAGAGGAGCGAGCGCTCCTCCGAGTGAAGAGTCCTCCTCCAGTAGTTCCCGTGCAGGCAATGTCCCGGTGAGCGGAGTGTCCATGTGGCTGAGTGGCTGGTCAGTAGACACCAGTAGCTGCGGTACAGCTTCGTGCTGGTGGATGGGGATGTTCCTGGCCGCCGCGAGGCTCAGCACCGTCAGGATTGTAACAGCGATGGCTTCCATTGTTATAGTATTACTTTTATATATGAGTGAACCCAAATTTTTGTAAAAAGTAATTGAATGAGCGGCGAATTGTCTGCCAACGCCACACGCGACTGTACTTCAGTTACAGTTTGCTAGGACTATTTACCTCAAAGCAGATGTGTAATATTTATACTGAGAGTGAATATAATTGCCCATTACCTGTTAAACGTTGTGTTGTATTTGGGTATTGTTTTGTAATTTAGTTAAGGAAACACTAATAACACAATCAATATTGCTGAAATTTATACCAAAATTGTGTACAATGGTGGGAGTTAGTTACATATTATTATGTTCATTTAAAATTTTAATATGGAACTGTTAGTTGTCCCTAATTAATACAATAACATTTTAAAAAGTAAACAAGTAACCAATCGAGTTCCTACCTGTATTATTCCAACACCATACCTAGGTACAACTACAACTAAAGACATGTGCTGCTGTTGTGGTACGTGTGTCCAAAATATTCAACATGTCACTCACATATAATTCAAAGGTCGGTTCTAGTTGTTTTTGTTTAAAGGCCGGCGATGTGGCTGACAGCATTTATTAAAGCCGCGCAGTCGTCCGGCGACCGCAGCGTCCCCGCACCGTCCCCGCAGCGGTACCGCGCCGGCTGCGCGTTCAACAAACCACGTGAATGATTGATGGACGCCGCCGCAACTCTGCATCGCTGCGGAGCGCGGCTCACAACGACGCGGGACATTTTCTACCAAACATTTTGTTCTACACATGTGTAATCTAAAGACCGTTGAGTAGATATGTATCATGTGCAGTAGATTGACGAAAATTACTGTGTAGGAGAAGCCTCTCCAATGGCAGACGCCACGAAGATGATTTCAAACAGCAACCGAAGTGAATATTTAGTAGGAGAGCGTAATTTAGTGTCAGTAAATGAGCTCTGGCCTGGCCCGGGGTAGAATTTATTACGAAAAAATTAAGGCAGAGTTTTATTTTTAATTGAAAAGCTGGCAAGTCGCGGGGAAAATCTCGCGATAATTAATGTTTAATAAGTTCGGCTGCCGGAGCGAGTAATCGCAGCACTCTGTGTAAGCCGCCGCTGAAATATTACCGGAGCCTTCACGCTTCATGTGTACCGACAATTATTTCATAAAGTAAAGCTGCCTGAGTAATTAACTAAATAAATAATACCTACTTACAATTCATTTGACTCCTCGATTGGCGCAGTGGCTGCGTGCAATAGTGTCTAGGTTCGATTACAAATATTATGTACCTAACTTGATGTTGATGTTGTAGGAACTTTGTATTCTTTGCTAAACCCAGTGGGATGGCTGCGACTGTCTCGTTGGTCGAGTGGTTGTAATTGCGACTGTCGGGTATGGGGTAAACCCAGTGCGATGTATATGTTATATCATGTGTAAACACACGAATACAATGGATAAAGCATTTGATAGTAAAACAAAAATATCAAAAGCGCCGTGAGGAGTCCATTCTCTTGAATCCGTCATCCATCATACAGAGACAAGAAGAAAATCCGCAGCAGAAGTAGTCGATGTGAGAGATCGAGTGTTGCAGAAGATCATCTAATTTTCTCTGATAAATTAAATGTGTGTCTGTTTGTAGTATTGAAAGAACCGCTTATTACTACATGCATGAATAAGTACGATATACCAAAATAATGTTTTTATACTTTCTACCCGTTTGTTTGTTCTGGCTAATCTCTGAAATCGCTGGACTGATTTTGACGAGACTTTTATTGACAGGTAGCTGATGTACTAAAGAGTAACTTAGGCTACTTTAATTTTAGAAAAAAAATTAATACCCAAAATCTGTAAAAAGCATTCTAAGACGGACAAAGTCGCGGGCAAAAGCCAGTATAACCTATATCCCAAAGCGTACTTTCCGCTTCCAGTATTAGATAATTAATTTCCAACAATATGTGAATAATCATTATCCTCTTTGAACAATAAAGTAACGTAACTATGACATATGTAGAGTTTGTCGAGTTACAGGTAACTATACACGTGCGTTGCATATCGGTGTAGTGCGTGTGTCGTTACGTAGAATCAAATAATGCGTACGTGTACACAAATCCAATACTTTTCCTTCCCTGGGAATATTTTACAGGAAACTCGACCTCCGTGGCCGGAGCTACTAATTTAATAATTGGTCATTGGCCTGAAATAGTTACACTATCAACAATTCCTTATTAGTCTTATTCAGACACGTGGATGTGCAAAACGATGGATGCGTCACATGCTTTAGTACACAATACATACATGGTTATATATGTCCCATATATGTCACACCTATCTCCCATGGGGGTAGCCAGAAACTATGGAGCGCCAATCAGTACGATTCTTACATACCTATTTAGCTTCATCAATATTCATTAATTCAAAGTTCAAAAAACAAATATCAATCTTCTACAATATAAAAAATAAGTCGGGTTTCCCTTCCTGACGCTATAACTCCAGAACACGAACCGATTTCTACGTTTTTACATTAGTTGGAAAGGTCTCAGGCTCCGTGAGGTTTATAGCAAAGAAAATTCAATAGAAATGCAGGAAAACACGGAAAATCATTGATGGCGAAACGGAGTTCGCCGGGTTTGCTAATTTGTTATAATTCTTATATTAATGGTTCTTACATTGTTATTAAGTTTTATGACATAAAACATTCGCATTTCAAAAAACCTCATTATTTCTTTGCCTAACCCAGAAATCGAACAGCTTATAGAAATGAAACCAACGAGGATGTCAGCGAGTAACTATATGAGTCACCATGCAAAGTTATTTATTTCTACGAGTATAAATATGAAACAATATCTATTGTTTACAAACCAATTATGTAATAAACATTGATACTGCCGTTACCGGGCGGAAAACTAAAATTAAATTAACTGCCTATTGACCTTGATATACCTAATATTCCTTAGAAGTTACGAGTGACGCAGTAACCATCATAACTGCAGTTTCCTCGAACAAAAGTAAACGTTTTCTACACAATATGTCTTCTACAATTCCACTGCACAGTTGGCGCAGTGGCTGGGCAACCGGCTGTCGAGCAGAGTGTAGTGGATTCGATTCCCGCGCGATGACGTTATCCAAGGCATGATGTCCACAGTAGCAGACGTCTTCTACGACATTAAATGGAAGCGGCTGGACAAACAGTTCCTGTGCAACGTGTCGCGGGTGAGTTACATATTAAAGGCTCAAAGTAAGTTGGTACAGGGCAAGTGGCTGCCGTGCAACGTGTAGCGGGTTCGATTCCCGCACGGGGCAACTCTTTGTGTGATCCACAAATGGTTGTTCCGAGTCTGGGTGTCATGTGTATGTGAGCTTGTATGTTTGTAAACGCACCCACGACACAGGAGAAAATCCTAATCTGGGGCAACGTGTTTAAAAAAAGCAGGTACAGTTTATATAGCTGTTCCCCTCCTACAGAGAATAAATAATGTGACGTTATGTTTGTTTAATTATAATTACTGCTAGTACATAAATATAGTAATGACGAAACGTTCACAATCCTCTTTCAGTAACGAACAACAGTTAATCCCGTGGACTAAGCTCCCGCCCCCGCCCGGCGCCTGTACAACTTGTCTAAATATTTGACTCGAAATTATTATCAAAGAGAAATTAAGAACGAAGAAACAATTATTTCATTAAGAGACCAAGCGTAGGATATATTGTAGCAGTACTACATGAATCATACAATGGTGTATGTATGTGAAGTGGTGCATGTAATGCATACTAACTAGAACCTAATGCTCACCCCGCTCTATCGTGAATTGACTGGCACCTCTATACTATGGAATAGTGGACACTGCTAGTCACAAACGTATGTCTTGCTGTTAAAACTTTCGACCCTTGACACAATTTAAGACTATGTGATAGAATACTTAACAATTTAATTTAATCATAACAATATTTTATTCAAAGTGGGAATTAATCTCAAAATGCTTTCGAAAATTACAATTACCAGTCGACTAATTAAAATAATTTAATTTATCATATTTTTTTTAATACCATTCGTGCAAGTTGATTCGATTGTGGTCTTTCTTTTTTTCTTTCTTTCTTAAAAAAACGTTATTTAGAGAAAAGAACCACAACAGTATGAGCGGACCTGTTCAGATGGCAGTACGCATGTGTCAGTTTACATTCAGCTCAGCTACGGCTGTTGCTGAATGATCCGACGAACAATATCAACCAAAAGAACATTGGGGTAGGTCTCGTAAGTATAAGTGTTCCTCCCGCAGTAGGTGCTCAAGTAATAATGCATGGCATACTATGTACACGTATACCTGTGTGACACAGATCTGTGCAAGTTGGCAGGTCACCAAGCTCATCACGACGCTGATGCAGACTACGTGCAATGAATACAAACACTAGCTCCCACCCGCGATGTCGCCTGCCTTAGTCTGCTAATATTGTGCATAATTGTATAATATCAATTTCACAATTACAGATTTTGTCTAATCTACAATTATGAAATGAATGGTGTTATAAAATTATGTCACACGATCGTAATACATAAATACATTAACCCATGCCTTGTCCCACGGGGGTAGACAGCAACTATAGGCTCCCAACTGGTGCTAAAACTATACCATGTACCTGGTATACTTTTTTATAAACTTATATTTGAAACAAATGTTTCATCAAAGCAAAGTCAAAGTAAATACTTTGTATGACCATAAATGTTTAGCTTAAAGCTTGTCGTTAGATTTAGGTATACCTAAGTGTTATTGCCATACCTATGTGCGTTTTTGCCATACCTATTATTGGAAGCAAGTATAACAGCTCACGCATAGGACCCATTTAGTATTTTAGTTTTAAGTAAAAAATTCCGTGGTGCCTGCGACTGGGCTTCTCCCAGTTGTACAGTCTCATCTGTGCCTTTAGCCTTAAGTCATCCTGTCTTCTGCATTAAATTCACCGAGGGAAGTGGAAACTATCGTTTTCTTTTTTCTTCTCCTCTAATAATATCTTCTGATTTATTTCGTTGCGGGATCCAAGACAGTCATTCATGTCCCTGGGACGCGCCGGACTTCAGTGTTCCGGTGTTTTCATGTTTGTATCTACTGTAGATCCTGGCTTACAGGAGTTGCAGCGGTATGGGAGGATGCGGCGGGCTTGTCCCATTAAAAAAAATTTCTAAGTGTGTCTATATTTTAGTTTCCACCCCATTCGTGTAGCTGGTCGCGGTTTCACGCCGACATAGAGAGCTTCACAACTGTTTTTTTTTTTCGAGGATTTGTGTTTGTAGTTTCGTGGGAGGAAATGTTGTCAGACATTACCTTACCTACTTAGGTCCATAACACATTTTGACTTTAACTGAACCGAAATGACTGACGAACAAATATTTACAAATATTTCTGACATTAGACGAATCTGATTCACAATTAGGTTCGTTTACCTAGCATTTAATAGGGGCATGGCAAATGATGCACTCACTAGAAGATGCGATCTCTCAGATGCTGATAACCCCAGCATCACGAGTGCAGCGCGTGCCCACCATGCACAAGTAGAACATGTACCTAATTGGATCCGGGATGTAACGAGTACCTACTTACTGATAATTCTACTTTGACAAACTTCTATCAAACCACATTTTATAAAAGTGCCACAGGTTCGATTCGTTATGATTCACATATTTTTTTTTTATACATGTAGTCACTAGAATTGTCTCCTGTATCGTGCGTTTACAAACATACAAGTTCACATACACCGTATGACACCCAGACCCGGTAAATGCATTAACAAATCAGGAAACATTTTAAAAAAACCGGCCAAGTGCGAGTCGGACTCGCTCATGAAGGGTTCCGTAACAGCAAGTAGATGACATAATATAAAAGTTGTAAAATAACTTGGTTTTACATAGTGTTTGTATGAACGACAAAGTTATATTTGCGGTTTTTGAAAATGTTTTATTTCTCAAAAACTAATAATGATATCTCGTTCAAACTAATTTTCGTTGTTGGTTTCCATTAAAATCTACAGCATACATTTTTTTCAGTTTTCTCACTCTCTTATTTTAAAAGTTAGAGGGGGGGGACACTCATTTTTCCACTTTGGAAGCGTCTAACTTTCAAACGATTGATTTTGATGAAAAGTGGTTTTAGAAATCTTAATGTCTTTTTTAAAGACCTATACATAGACACCCATCACGAATATGTTAGCTGAAAAAAATTTTTTTTTAATCAGTTCCATGTATGAAGTGCCCCTTTAATTTTTAAATTTATTGATTTTTATTCAAAATTCGAATAGCGGTTACCAAAATACATCATCTTACAAAGTTTCAACTATAAAGGCCCAACAGTTTCGGAAATAAATGGCTGTGACATACGAACGGACGGACGGACGGACAGACGGACAGACAGACAGAAAGACATGACGAATCTATAAGGATTCCGTTTTTTGCCATTTGGCTACGGAACCTTAAAAAGGAAACAAATACATTAAACATTGGGTACCTTATTCCAGGAAATCAAATACTCAATATCAAATACTAAGAAAGGACTAGATGATGTCACATGACGTCAATTTTCATAATTTCTACCTACTGCCGAGAAAAGTGCATCACATTTTGTTTTCGTAAAAAAAATGTGTTTACGTACATTTTGTGGTTATAATAATATTAATTAACCAAACCATGAGTCAAGATGGTTTCAGATGACGCAGTGACAGTGCAGTGAGTCAGCACAACTTTGATGGCTTTTGTGATCCAATTCCATTGAGCATGTGGCTGGTCTATACATTTTGCAATAACCTTACAATCTGGTGTTGCAGGTGTCCATGGGCGGCGCTGATCGCTTACCATCAGGTGACTCGTTTTGCTCGGTTGCCTCCTATTCCATAAAAAAATTACAGTTTAACACTGGGAGCCGTCCAGCCTCTGTGTAATGTGTGTGTGTGTGTGTGTGTGTGTGTGTGTGTGTGTGTGTGTGTGTGTGTGTGTGTGTGTCATCACATCATCAGCCTGTTAGTGGCCACTGCTGGCCAAAGGCCTCTTTTCGGAGAAGGTTTAAGCATTAAAACACCACGCTTGCTCAATGCGGGTTGGCGATTTCAAACTTATAATTACAAATTATAAGCCCAAGTTTCCTCACGATATTTTTCTTCGCTGTTTGTCAGTGGTGTATAAATCATTTTACAAAGTACATAGTTATAACTCGGAAATAGTCACATTGGTACTTGCCATAGGTAGGTTTCAAACCCGCACTATCATGCATAAGAAGCGGGCTTCTTAAACGTCCGAGCCACCGCGACAATGTGTACCAATAATAAATGATGTAGGTAGACCTAGGTTGGGAAATGTAATACCTAGTCTTGCATTAGGTAGTTATGTAGACATGTACTGTGACGTTATATTTACAGTAGATGCTGGATATCATAGATTACAGGGCGACCAAGTACGTATTAGAATCCCATGTGGTTAACTAACTAAATCTCTTCTTAAAATATTTAGTCATTGTATACGTAACTAAGCTAAGCCTGCCATAAACTTAAATGAATAGAATAGAAATATTAAAATAATTCTATATTTCTCATTAATGTCACTCGGGAGATTTAATTATAAGCGAAAATATTGTGATTTATGTCGAAACCTCAGTCCCTCGCAAAACATTGGATATACATATACCTATAGACGTGATGCAAGAAATAAGTTTATTATAAACCTAAGACGGCGGGCGGAGGTAAACAGTCGAGGCGCGACCGTGACCGCGCGCGCTACTCCCGCGGCACTAGCTCCGACACGACCAGCTCCGACATGGAGCTCCTGCTCGTGCTGCTCACTCTGCTCGCCAGCGCCACCTGCCGGAGCATGCCCGCCGACTACGTGCCCACCGAGGAACAACTGCTGGAGATCTTCGGGGACCTCTCGTCAAACACGACCACGACACCAGTCGGAGACTTTTTGAAGAACAAAAAAGGCAGCAATGTAATACATGCCGACACGCCAGCCACAGTGGATATTGGCTCCAGGATCAATACCAAGATCTGTGTGAATATCAATAATTCTACCGAAGGTGGTGCAGCTAGCAATGGGACCACAAGCAGGGATGGGCAGGAGTGTGTGGACGACAGGGTCTTGATAGATGCCAGCGTTTGCTTGGAACCTGCAGTGAGGGTCGGGGACGTGTGCGTAAAGAAGGACTGAGTCACAGCGACCACGAGGAGTGCCACAGTGTACGGAACCACACGAGCAGTGTGTTGTGTAGTGGCGGTAGTGGCGGTAGTGGCGGTAGTGGCGGTAGTGGCGGTAGTGCTGCTCCTCCGAGCCGCGGGCGTGACGTCACGATGTTACCTTGGTCCACAACACAGGTACTCACGAATACAACTAAACTTGTTTACGTGCACATCAAAACATTCGCGTTACATAGCGAGTAGGTGCGAACCTACTCTCCGGCTGAGTTAGTCACAGTCAAGTGGTGCTCACAGATTGAATAGGAACAGGAAAGTTCACACGCTACCCGCACATGGAACGGTTACACACAATTCACTAAATAGTTAATACAAATGTAACCTTGGATCATTTCTTTGCATCATTCCATTTTTTATTCAATGTTATAGATTTAAGTAGCTAAGTAAAGTACACGATGGACCTGTTGATAGCCAAGTAAACAATCAGGTTATTGTAATTATGTCAATAATTTCCTACAACTTAGTATTTCTGTAGCTTGTATTCATCCTTGAGTGGCCACTGACTACTATACTAATAATACGAGTAGGTTCCTCCACTGACATTCTAATTTATACAAATCATTCACATATACGTACCATCGAGAGGAATACAAGCACTTTCTGCCAATATTATTATATAAAGTGATAAATGATACTATCGAGTCTCGACAAAGGAAAGCAGAAATCTCTCGAGTAATATTATAATTGTGTGCTACACCTACTTACTAACTGTTACCTAACTTAGTACATAACATTAGTGCCATAAACTTTACATTACAATAACCCACGTGTACCTAACACTAAGTATAAGCTAGTAATCTGCAAGAGTTTGTTGTCAGTATTATTAAATTAGTTTAGTAAATCAATTCACTCGTTTCATTTATATCTGCCACCTACTAGATTATAATGCCTGTGTTTACAACATCGCTGAAATTTTACTATTTACTTTTGAATGTAAACATGACTTAAGAAGAAAGTTTCCTAAGTTTAACCAAACGTTTATTAAGCCACGCAAGCTGAGCTTATCTATAACACAGGCATTTGAAGCACCGAAATATCCTCTTTATATAATTGTTTCCCCGTCTCCTCCATTTCGCATTACTATGTACATACGTTACGGTGCTGCAACATATTGGTGACTGTTCATATATAGGGTTGCCATCCGTCCGGGTTTCCCCGGATTTGTCCTAGTTTAGAAGGCAACCGGGGAGCGTCCGAGGAAGGTTTCATTTGTAGACCGGGTTTTAAAAAAATCATTAATAAAAAAAATTGGTCCGCCCGCAAGACACGCACTATGCTCGCACATCACTATCAACAGACGATCCAAGTATATATTCAGATTCTGTGTTGTTAAAATAATGAATAAATAAATAAAAAAGGTAATTTAAAAAATTAAAAAACCCGACTGCGTTTCTTTATCATATGAAAATGAAAAAACCCGAAAACAAGAAAGTCATCGAAAAATTGAAGCGGTCGGGACCCATTCTAAATATGAAGACTAAGTGAGGGCACATACGGCTGGCTTTCTAGAATAAATAAAATAAAATTTATTAAAAACATAGATCACATGTATAAGTAAAATGACTCAGATGTTGAGGTAAAAACAAAAAATGGTCTTAAGAATAACAATCGGAAAAACTAAGTTAATCTAGGCTAATACATATAGGCAATAATAAAAATAAAAAACAGTTCTAATTTTAAATATAGGGACTACCCGAACTAGGTTCTTTTAAACCTGTGTTTCAGGCTATCAAGGCTTAGAATATTTGTCGGATATCATTTTAATATCATTACCACATTACATAATTATTGAAGACTAGAATGGGTCCCGGTTGCATTGTATATGTTTAAAAGATCTTGTTGACATGTCCGGCTTTCGGACTCTAAAATCCGGGGTTTTCACACGTTTTATCCGGTTTTCCAAAGTTTAGAGATAGTAACCCTATTCATATACCACGTATACCGGTGTACACAGGTGAGTCGCGGTGCTCTCAGCGCGCCGCTAAGTCTGCAGTCTGCCGGTGTGTCTCCGACCGATGCATTATGCAGAAAATACTTTCATTGTGCGCGAAGTGCTGAGGGAAGTCAATTTTCGTCGCCATTTGCACGCGGCTCCCCTCAGCACAGAGTGAATGGCGTGTCACGTGACGGTGCGGTTTTATTTCACCGCCTTTTACTCTTTCATCTAAATGAAAATGTGTGGAATACAGTGTGGTGGAAATAAGCGACAGTGGCGCCGTCGCGGCGTAACTAATTGCATTTAGAATTTTATAGAGTTTAGATTCTTTACTGTTTATTTTATAAACTTGAAGCTTGAAAGTTTAGCTCAGTCCCGAGTATGATAGCATATTTACAGACAAACTGACTGACAGACAAATATACTTATACATAGTTATTTATATCTAAGTATGTACTGGTTGTGCGGATCATCACAACATTAATATCAATCTCACGTTGAAATCTACAAACGTATCGCAATAATAACAGATACACAAAAAGCAACCTTATTAACACGAGAGATAAGGATTATACTAGTCTGTACAACAATAGTTATAATAAATAGGTAGTTATGTAAAGTGATTAGATTGATTTTCCTTAATCAGCTGGCAATTGAGTCGCTTCGTGACTGATTGTAAGATCGTGTTGTCGATGAGGTCAGTGGCTGTAGGTATCAGGTTCACACTCCGAGTCGTACACAGCTGGCATTGAGAAATACTGGTTATATCGTATTATAGGTAGGTAATACTAGTCGATAGGTATTTGAACTGAACTAAGGCGATATAGTAGATACTTATTTCGTACTAGAAAAAAAATATAATTTTATTGTAACTTTTGTGAGACATACTAAATTAATTGTTATGTTATCGGCTTACTCAGGAGTTCTTCGTCAAACAATTACGTAAGCCGATAACATAATAATTAATAAAGAAAGTAAATAAATAAAATTCTCCTCATATTTTAACATTTTTCCATGACACATCAAAATTTCATCAAAACAAAATTTATTGCAGTTATGTGAATCAGCAGAACAAACATTCATAAATGAGACACACTCAACTACAAAGTATAAATAATTGTCAGAGAAATGTTTCCTTCCTTATCCTTAAAGATCTCTCGTATCTTAATAATAGCCAATTTCTCCTGCTTTAATATATTCCAATAGTAATTATACCTTATGAAAATGACTAACTTCTACTAAGAGCTTTGTCCACGTTCCCGAGGGATAAAAAGTATCCTATCACCCAAGTCAACTAATACCCTGTTTGTATCACAAATTTCATTAACATCCGTTCAGTAGTTTCAGCATTATTGACAGGCAAACAGCCAAACAAATAAACTTTCGCATTTACAATATTAAATGTGATTAAAATTCATCATCATACCGTATGAATGAATAGTTTGAACCGTTATATTTGGACCTAACACAACAGATACCACCTTGTATCCATGTGTAGTCATCTCCCCCCCCCCCCCAATATTTTCCCAGCACGTGGCGCTGGTGTTTCCCCGAGGACTCATTGACCACACTTGACCATAGCTGAGGTCGCCCGGCCCCGCGTACCTCACTGTTTGACACCAATATTAGTTACTGGTAAATAAACAATAACATATGTACCTGCTACTCCCCGGAGGACACAAACGTGGGCCGTTGGCTCTGAGTTTACTCACACAGTTATGTCATTAGTTACCAACTGCAACTGAATTGCATATATCAGGAACCTTAGTACGAGTTTGTTTTACGTTTCACGAGATCGAAACGAGAACGCGCCTAATAAACCAATGAATCACAGCGCCGAATGTGCTCTCTCGTTTCATACCTAGGATACATGGACTGACTGAATATTTCGGATTTGAAGCCAAGAAGTACTGTTTGCTGAAGTTATGTCACCACCTCGATATGTGCATTGTGCATGTGTAGGGTAGCGCAACTAATGGTTCAAACATTTTATGTATCTGATGAAGCAAGACAAAGTAATTACGGTACATGTTTAAGAATTAATTCAGAGCCATAATGTTTAATCTGTGTGTGAGTATAACTACAACAAGTGTCCGAAACGCAATGAATATGAATATGAAAGTTTCACGGATACACTACAAGCGAGGAACTGTTGTTAAAGCAGATGTATGAATTATCTGATGCCTAATATTATATGTTTTGTCTTATCACTACCATCATCTCACTACCATAATTTTTATATCACAAGTAAATAAACAAGTAGTATATTAAAATATTTATACATATTTACATGATTAATATACTTACTAGTATCCTAGTAGTGACTGCGTCGGTCGGGTATATTCATCTTATAAATATTTTCCCGTGACGCAGTTTTCTGCAATAAAATGTAATAATTATTGTGAATGATTAAGTTTGAAACAAAGCGGTAGGTAATCCACGGTTGCCAGGCAGCGCGCCGCCTGCCGCGCGGATATTACAACTAGTCACTGAGCTCGTGGGAAGCCAATATCCTTGTGAAATAATTGTTAAGCAGCTTTTACCGCACCAATGTGGTCGGCCGCACAATTACTTGTTATAATGATAACCAAACGATGGAGCAGATTCCTCGCGTGACGCACACCAGCGCCTCTGCTGTGCAGTTTGTGAACTAAACTAATCCTTTATTACGCGGTGAATGTCAAGGAAGCTGTGACGTCACTGGCAGTCGCCTGTAGTCGATGACGCGATATGTATGTGTGTTGAATGCTAACTCTCCATATAATGACACCAATGGACTGTGTTCAGCAAAACGGTCTCGAGAAAAGCTACAACAAGCACGTTTACACATCAATATTTGTGGATGTTGAGCGAGCTCCAGTCAGTAGAGTCGTGCCCACCGCTCGTCCGACATGCGGCAGACGTGACCAGCCCAGTTCCACTTCAAGCTGGCGGCTTTATGACCAACGTCGATGATTTCAGTCGTGGAGCGCAGCGTGGTGTTTCTCATTCTGTCCGACAGTCGAACTCCTAAGATACTGCGCTCCATGGCCCGCTGGCAAACCTTGAGTTTGGACTTCTGATGTTGTGTCAAAGACCAAGTTTGAGCGCCATAGGTGAGGATGACACATATATAAGTACATATACACACATATAATGAGTATTGTGTTAATACTGCGGTAAAACTGCGACGTAATTTCGAGCAAAAGTAAGTAATCACATAATTTATCCTTAATTATATGAATGTAACGTTTATCCCGTCACGTAGCTACCTGCATACAGGTACAGCTTCAATTAATTGTGTATAGGTATAGGCCATAAGTGTAATTATGTAATATACATTTCATTTATTTGTTCATTATAACGCGGTATATAAGTACATAGTAAGCATACAATAACACTACTTCCACTGCATTTAGAAATAATAAAATAAATCTGTCAAATAACTCGGAACACATTGTCCTCTCTCTGCTATAGAAATGCTACGTTAGTTAGATATAAAACAAAAGTTGTGCAGACTCGCCGTCCTGGCCAATAAATATCGTCCAATCGTAGAGCTTACTCGAGTCGGACAACAAACCCGCGACTAGTCGCACGAGATGCACGTATATGACAAGTAATAGACAAATAAGTAGAAGACTATTTAATCCGTACGACAATAAAATATAAAATGTTTATTTCAATATATAAGTATCAGGCTGGACAGAGGAACATATTGTACAATGCAACACCCAGTTCCCACCAGCTGTGTTACGAGTCCCATGTGTAATGGTGGACAGTGAGCTTATTGCCATACACCGGCCACAGTTCTAGAGATTGTGCAAATATCCAGGAATTTTATCCAAAACCGCTTACTTTACATTTACACTCTACTTATCATAAGTAACATCAGACGACACTTCACTATCAACGCAAATGTAATGTTGTCTTAACGAGTCGCCGATCACTAGAGTCGCTCAAAGTGTTATCACTATCACGCGACCTGCCCCACACAATCTTCCTCCGAAAGAGTACAGCACACCTCGCGCATACACTCTGTGTGAACATGGACAGTCTATTACTTCTTATATTTTTGAGACATTTTTTTCTGATAATAATAGTTTTAAAATTATAAATAGTAACTAAGAAAGACGTTGTATTTCTATCATTATTTCAGTTGTCAAGTATATTCACATTTCCATAGAAAATGTATTGTAGCAAAGCTTTACATTGGAGCCAGCAGTGAATAAAGGTAGCAGTTGGAGTTTGGAGTGTTCCATTGAGTGTGTCAATAACAACGAATCGCTACAAAACGATAGTTTATTGTTAAATTCCTTACAATTATACGTGAACACAGGTTGACATAAAGCGTTCGCCTTGAACTCTGCTCCAGGAAGTGAAAGTCTTTGTGCGGCTCTTGTAACGAGCCGACGAAGTGGAGCCACTTCCGTGTCGCATTCACCTCCGGCAGGCACTCACTTACTCAGCACGTGTCATGAGTGACCGCTGGTAGACTAGACAGTAGACATGTGCTGTGTCCTCACAGGGGGACATCAGTAACAAACTTAATCTCATTGTATTCATTTTCAAGGGATTATTCCTGCAATAATTTCACATTCAGTCATAATATGAATAACTTCTAATAACAATGGATTCAGAACTGATGCTATACATAATGTAGCCTCTATTGTCACTAGTTATGTTAGAGGTTTAAGTAAAAGTTACCATACATCAAGCAAATTCCAGACTCTACACGTAATTTGAATTTGAAAAAACCCAAATAGATAGTAAGACTATATTTATAATGTCCTCAACCTATTGTACGTGCCTACGTGTATAGGCTGTATAAGATCGCACACAGTACACTATACCTATCCTCGCCAGTCACCTGCAAACACTGCCCTCTGTATACATTTTGGGTAACAATATAATTTCCTTCCAGTTATCCGCGTCTATTTTATGGAACTAATTACAAAACTAATTGGTGAATTTCATTGAAACGAACGGAAAGCAGTGGTCACCGTTATATGGTCTTATGGTAAATGTTCCTCCCACTCGCACGAGTTTTCTCACTTCACCTGGTCATCTCCCCTGGTTTACTTATGTGAAACGCTAAGGAGTGGAACTCCTTTCCAGTTCGGCATTTCTACAATGGTACAACCAGGATATGTTCAAGTCTTTATCATAGGTAGACTACATCATCGCACAGCCATCAGGCAAGATAGTTGTCAAACAATGACACCTACTAAGTATAAAAAACCTACATAAAATATTCACTAACAAGTTTGCTTATTTCAATGTGTGAAAAAGCCAATGAATGAATAATACATCAACAAGATAGCTATAAGACTGAATTGAAGTAAGCTATATTAATTTAACTATAGGGAAAACCAGGCGAGCACGTGTTCGGCAGGCAGTCAGAGGTGGACCAGTTGTTGGAATCCCACAACACTTATAACATTAACAATACAAGTGGTACTTATGACATTATTCTGTAAGATATGCGTTTGTTTCTCAAATAAAATATCTTTCAGTCATTAAGGTGAAAGTGGAGTTGTGAACAACACAGTAAGTAGTAGGTACATATATCGGTATTTACATAAACAAAGGTACATATGTTTACATAAATACGAATAAATTGATAATCTTCCTCCGCATAGTGTGAAGAGGAAATACCAGGTAAATATACCAAAATATATCGTACACAAATACTCAACAATTTACAGTAAACATGTTTGGTATAACTAACCTATAATTAGCCAAATATGCGCACGAGTGTTTCCCTTCGATAAGTTTTGTATAATTACCGCGCACTTACAATGTCCATCTACCACGTGACCGACCACAATCCTAATATATTTGTGTTACTGTTTGTACATAATACAAGGTGTTATAATAATGTATTATTACGAGTTACATAATTGTAATAACATTAGCTGATAGCACTGACTGTTTAGTGATAAGTTTATTGTCTTTCGTGGGAATTTTCCTGAAACTTGTGAAATTAATTGATAGCCCGGCATTATAGAAATTAGGCAGAATATGACAAAGACTCAATACCAACCAATGTAGTAGAGACAAGGATAGAAGAAAGTAACATAGAAGTTATAATATTTTAGTTGTGACAAAAGAATTTGACCTTACTGTAACGATCCAACATGGAAGCTGTAAAACTATTTATTTGAAGTGATCCTTTGATCCACCTCCACACTGACTAAACAATACTATGGGAATGAATAGTATTCATAATTTAAATTCACACAGATTACTGTGTAAATATACAGCGATGCTGATGCATCGCTGTATATTTTTTAATTCATTACATACATACATATCGTCACGCCTTTAATCCCCGAAGGGGTAGGCAGAGGTGCACATTATGGCGCGTAATGCCACTAAACAATGTACATCCACTTTTCACAATAAGGTACAATAACAATCATGGGGTATATTAGATTAACTAAAAATATCGGTTTACTAACGCAAACATACTGAGAAAAGCTCTACTAGTAGGGCTGCGCGACGCCGTGGCGACGTGCGAATCGTCCCCCTATGAATTGAGATACATTTTCAAGACTTTGTGCAATATTGTCCCGACCCATACATCTGTTTAACCGTGGTTGAGTAACAGACATACATCTAAATGAGGTGATATAGAAACAGGACAACATACAGACAACATTGTCCCTACATGTTGTAATAGTTTGGTAGTCGTGGTGGCGATGGACTCGAGTTGCCGAAACTTGTATTGATTTGTCCCGCGGCTCCTCTCGCGGAACTAATCATGACGGACTCCTCGACCAATTATCTGAGTCGGCCGCTCAGCGTTCATTTGTTTGTTGACGTCCACGCCTCGGCCGCTGCCGATGTGGTTTTAATTGACTTATTACATCGAAAGGTATATCATTATGTGTCATTATTTTTCTTCCTATTTCTTTTTTAAATACATGGCCGTGGCTGCAGGTTACCTACTAGCTACATAGTATCATTCACTCACGTCTTTTAATCTCCGAATGAATGCAATATAATAGTAACTATTACTATCTACCAAGGATAACAGCATTCTCCGTGCTCTGACTGAGAATTCCGGAAATTCGAAGTACTTTGTATGACTTCAGATTAAAACACGAGACCGGACTCGCGATCTCGCTGACGACTTCTCGATTTCTACGATCTTGATTCGAAAACTCGACAAAGACTTAGTTATAGGATTGCATAGGACATCATGATGTCCTTGAAAATACGTGTGTTCGTGGCATATATCAAACGTAATTCGATTAGATACCATCTTCACATATCGTTTTAATTAAAAACAAGGTAAACTCATAAAACAGGTAATTTCCAAAACCATGTGTCGGACACGGAAGTGACGTGACACACGAAAGGTGTCGCCACATCCGCAATTATTAAACAATTTGACGACAAAATGTAGTGTGATAACAATCTGACGACACTTCACATGATTGAACCCCGCTCTTATACAAATTGAAACTGATATTACGAAGATATGTAAAGATATATGTTTTAACAGGTAATGAATGTAATAATCGAGTGATACTTCGATTGATATGTTTTATAAACGTTTTGTTACCATTTTCATGTTTGTTTACCTTTTATCTAGATGAGTATGTAAACACCAATGTGCTGTACAAGTCATAACTGGAAACTCGAAGAGGTAATTAATATACATAGTTGCAATATTATCGACAGTCACACACGACTCGCACAAATGAGAGTATAACTGAATCAAAGAATGAATTATTATAACTGTAAGTAAATAATGCAAGTTCTACAACTTCTTTTATCGAAACAAAACGTTATTAAAGTTAACACGAACGCGAGCGTCCAAACCTGAGTGGATCGCAGCGGGGCCGACATCCATCTCGCTATCAACGCTAAATAGTTGGAGCCCTAAGCCACTGAGCCGCTGCGAGCGCCGGGCGCCGGGCGCCGACACAAACTCACATTTATTTAATTAAATCATCCAACTTATATCCAAGTTACAGCCAAGTTACACGTGAGTTACGCGCTGATGTCGCGGGAGATCCAACTCCTGGCTAATGACTTGACGAAGTTATTGCTAATCGCGATAAAGTTATCAAACAAAGTCGACAACTAACTGCGATTACATTATTCAGCGAAATGATGCGAGACGCTTCAATCATATTACTCAATGAAAATATTATGTTCTACGAGACAAGCTTAACTTACTCAGTAATATTGTTACCGCTCAGGATAGAAAGCCTTGATGGTCGGGGTTTATATTTGCGAGGTTCTATAACGCCTCACTCTCTGGTCTAATGTTCAATGACCTTAATAACATAGAAAACTTGCGACAAGACTACCTGCTCAACTCACGGTTCCCATCTCTTGAATAGCTCGGTGGTTTCAGTCGTTCGATGAAAAGAGAACGCCAACTACTACTACTACTACTAGTCAGCAAAGAGCTAAGAGGCTTTCAAGGTTTCGTTGTCATCAAGAAATGATGTATTTTAATTTGTAAATTCATACTTAGAAAGTTCTTAGGTATGTAATACTGAATCTGTACGTCCGCGTCTAAACTATTGATTACTGTAGTGAGGTATTGGAAGCCAACGGTTCCGTTATTCCAGTCGTCTGTACAATTTCTATTATTACGAGCGTGGGGTCGGCAGCGGCCTGTCCTCCTGTCCTCCTGTCCTCCTGTCCTCCTGTCCGCCTGTCCGTCCGCATGGCTGCTCTCTGCCAACATTTACTCCATATTATTTGATCTCGAGCTCGATGCGATAGCTTTGTCCGAGTTCAACCTTCCATTCATTCCTTGTCTTTGACTTCTCGCCATAAAACAATCGTTTTAGTTATTACCTGTTACAAGACGGTACATGGGTTGCAGTTTCATAGATCCTATATGTTAATTATGAGCTACTGTATATAGCCAGGAGAGAGTCTAACTCTGAAGTTTTCGTAACTACCGACGTGAGTGACGTGCCACCAATCGGACTCGCTTAGCGGCTGTCATTTTTAGTGTAGGTAGTTAAGTTTTTTTTAAACCATTTTCAATAGAAATTAATATTTTTTTTAAAGTATGGACCCTATCAGAGACTACTAAATTGCGTTGCGTATACACTAAAATATCTTCCATGTTGCAGTACATACGCTCCAATATGGCAATATGTAACAGTGTCCCAGTACCACCTGCCCGCACAGAATTACTACAAACGTGAATGAAGCGCGGTTACAATAAGTACCTCCGTGCCGCATGAATGGTTCTCTACACGTAACGTATGTCTCTATATACATACATATGTACGTGTCTGGCAGGGTGTATATGAACTCAGTCATAGTTTGAAGTTGTCTGTAGCTAGCTATGTATCTGTACTGGCTTTCTTCAGAAACTGTGACTGAATCAATTTGTGTTATCTCAAATCTCAACTCTAAGCTCCGAGGTCCGTGCTCTCTAAATACGATCGGTTTGTGTAGCAATGAGCCAATTTGTTGTAATGTTTTCACATTACTATGATTTTGTACTATTGTAAAATATGAAATAGAAATCATGATCTTCCATCTATTTAGGTAGAACAGCAGATAAATGGGTAAGTGATTCGACGGACGGAGGGACGATGCCCTCCTGGAAACCTTATAACATAAATATGGTAATTGATAATAATAAATGTGCAGCGTGATGCAGCAGATGTATGCACGACAGCGAAGTATTTGGGCGTAGAGATGCTAACTGAAGGTATCAATCTAGACATACGTGGTGGTAAGTAGGTGAGCAGAATGTTGACAAAATACATAAACAAGTTTATTATTTCCAAGACAAAATATCCAAATGCATTACCTACCTACTATATAAGCTGGTTGTAATGAGCAATCAACGCAACTTCGAATCGAATCCAAGATTCAATGATGGAACTACAGCTATTTACTTATTACCTACCCACCTAATTTCTGGATAGAAACAACAACACAAAGTAACACTTAATTATTTAGTCCCATAGTCTTTATAAACATAAAGTGGAATATTCGAATATGTGTCGCATATCCATGAAGAACATTATGTATTAAAAAGCCTTAACCCTTTGTTCACGTTGCGAAAATAAACCGTGTAGCCATGGTGCCGCACTGCCGGCACGCGCCGTCCTCGGTCGCTGCCGAACCTATTGTTACGTAAATCTAAATAAATCCACCTTCGGCTGGCGGTCAGACGCACTGGAAGGGTCCAGGCTGCACGTCGACTCCCCTCTCACGTGGCGAGGCAAAAAAATGGAAATTTATTTTTATTTCAAAAACCGGGTCACAACCTCATACTGGCGACGCGCGACGCAACGATCCAGTTTCTATTGAAATATTCTACTGCTACTCACCGTACAAATCACTCCCAAGTTCTTTCCTTATTTGTGCACAAACGTCTTAATAAATGCGATTGAAACAATTCACCACAACACACGCGTCGCGTCTTTCACTATTTATAAAGGCGCGCAACGTCCGCGCGCGCCGGCAACAGCCGTACGACTGATGACACGACAGTGTTTACGCCGTCTCGCGCATGCGTTTTTAAACTACCCTCTTATGTCGAAGATTGCTTAAAAACGTAACACAATCGATTTTCAGCCTTATTCCTTTGTGATAAAGGTGAGTAGCTAAGTAAGTGAGTGTTGTAGTGTGGTTGCGTTGAGTGTCCCTAGTATCTCGTTCACTTTTTTAACGTTGTTCGTTTTCAGTGCGTCGCTGTGTGAGGCTTCCCGTTGCGTTTGGACTCATCAATCAGATGACTTGGCTGATACCAACCTATTATAACTTGCTAACAGTTGGATTACAAATGTTAAGTTCATTGTTTCTACAAGGTGGAGATACGTACCAACCCACGTTATATAGTAGGTAGGTACTTCTACACATACCCACTACATTGTGACCACAGTTTACACCATCAAAGTGTCCAGTTACAAATTGCTAGCTACCGCAGTAATCATCCAAACAAGTCGATGTTACTAAAGGTCGTACTGTAAAATACTGATTTCAGTCACATTACATCTGTATATTGACAACTCGGGCATATTGTATGAATGTAGAATTTACGAAAAGTGAGTTTAGGTAGACTAAACTGTGTAAAAAAGACATGAATAACGATTATCCTTGGTAGAGCTGCATACACCCACCGGCCACAGTCAGGTAACGTTACATCGACAACGACTGCAACACACTCGCGTTAAGTGAATGAACGCGGTGGATGCTGACTACGAGACTTCGAGATCCATCCTTCTCGGGTCAATCAATTATCAAAGTAAATATTATCTAACATTGGATATTTTGTTTGGCACAAGGCCCCCATACTTTTACCCAACCACTGAAACTCCTGTAATCCCGGATGTGTAGCAAAGACCATCAATTATGAAAACACCGAAACAATGAAGTCCAGCGCGTCCCAGTGACCTGCACCACTTGGTCTTTGAACCCGCAACGAACGAAATAGAGCAGAACATAATAAATACTCAGTTGCCATTCCTTCACTTCTATTTTTAAGCTTATCTATTAAAATTCTTACATTATACAGGACGCGCCTCCGACCTCCGAGCGAGTGCGAGAGGGTGGCTGAACTTATGACCCGCGCCCGGCGACCGCCCGCTCTTGGCTTGTCTTATTGTTGTCCACACGTCTCTTTATATTGTATAGTTAATTTGATACAATCTGTAAGTGTGGGCGAGCCATACTTACCGGAGTGATACCTTTAGTAAAACCTTCACGATGAGATACAGCGCATTTTGTTTCTAGAAATATTGAATCGTGATAGAACCTGAAATGAGAACAACGATGTCCCGTTTACGTGATAAATTAGTTTTGTTTTTATTAAACTTTCAAATTAACTACACTTTCCGCCCACAACAATGTAGTTGTATGTGTAGTAGATTCCTGATTCGGCTGGCTACGGCTACGGCGCGCGGTGCGGCGTAGACAATAAGGAGACGCTACGCGGCGTAGCGCTGCTACGAGTACGGGGGCGTCACAATGTGTAGCACGCTGCCGCAGTCTTACAGCAAAGCATTTTGTTAGGCCAGTGCCGATCGCCCAATAAATATTTACATACACACTGGAGTGGTACAGGATACCCTGGATTACCTGCTAGAGACTAATTAAATTATTAACTACCGATGTAAATATTTCACGTCGACTATTGTACGATGACACCACTGCTGCCTCGTTGGCCGAGTGGTTGCAAGTGCAACTGCTGGGCAAGGGGTATCGAGTTCGATTCCCGGGTCGGGCGAACTATTAATACTGGGCTTTTTTCCGTTTTTCGGTATGGTAGCACGGAGTCTGGATATGTGCCCGGTATAATATATGGCAATAGGCTCACCACCTATTATATGGGACTTTCAACATAAATTGCGTTTGTTTGTCCGTCAGTCACGCTGAAATTACTGAACGGATTTTGATAAAATTTGGTATACAGACAGGGTATGAGCTACTTGGGTGACAGATTTTTTATCCCACGGGAACGCGGACGAAGCCGCTGGCAGAAGCTAGTCTATAATAATTATAGTCAATTCTGCTAACGATTCCCACCACCATATTGTAGAGAGCAGTTGTTTTAAATCCGCGGCACTTCATGGTACAGCCAATTACCTAGCCACTGCAGCACCCGTACAGGGGACTTACTCTTGAATCCAATTCCGGTCCATCGACATTGATTTTGTTTCGTACTCTTGGGTTGCAAAACTAGCGCCCATTGCAGGCGCATTGCGTGGATATTGAGTGAACTAAATTGTATCTGAATGTTTTTTATAACACCTACGACTGGGGTTATATAGTTTAGATATTGAATAAATTATTGAGAATTTATTGGACTGAAACTGAATTGATATTGAGATTGGTTTGAAGAGTAAACACCCAGGTACCCACCCACCCACCAATACTTTCCAAGTCAAGTCACTCGTTGCTTCAGACTCAAGCAAAATGTATAAAAGTTCATTGGCGTCCTAATGTAGGTAGGCACATACAAGTACATACTTCCGCTTCGTGCAAGCTCGTAGTTCAGAAATTGTCCTTTGGACAGGCTGAAAGTAGATAAGTGAAAGGTTCTTACTAATTACTGAGGGGACAGTAAATAAAAGACAAAATCGCTTTTTCCACTTCATACTCACTGTATGTCTTTATTTATTTTTTTGTGTTTTTTATTAATTTATTTTTAAAACGTTCTTTAAATCAAATTTATATTAATATTAAATATATATCTCGAGTGTATTTACATGGTATATACAGGCGTGTATGTACATGTGTGTCGTCCGCGACGCTATGTACAATGGATTACACTAACATTATGCTACGTACTTACATACACAGATATACAAACAAGTCTACGCTACAGCCGCGGCCAGTCGCTCGCACCAGCCACCGCGGCCTGCTCCATAAATGCATACTTGCGTAGCCACGCGACCGTCAACCTTACTACTCATACAAATACGAGCGACTGGTCGCACCGGACATATATTATTTTAACCTAATTTCGTACATCGTTTAGTTCACTCGTTATGTAATATATTTTTTTATTTATTCTTATTTTATTTATTTTAACTTTTTTATCAAAACATTGGCGTTATCGTTATGTTATATACTTGTATACAAGATGGCGGCCGAACTCGATCGTCTAATTAAATAATTGCAATATAAATAATACAAAATGTATCAAGTTTCAACAAGTAGTGCACACACACAAAGAGTAATATGCGAACCAACCATGTGGCAACAAAACTAGCTAGTATCAAGGTCGCACGTTACTCTCCGGAGCTGCAGTACACGTTGCTGTAACATGTCGCTGCACGTATTGCAAGGCGCGGCCGAGCGGGCGAGCGTCCCGCGGAGACATATAGTGAGCATGACGATCTAGTGCTGGGACATCGCTCGAGCGCTCGGACAGTCACCACTCCTACTTGCTACTACAGTCAGCAACAATTACATAGAACACAATTAGAACAAGCCACATACGACCCGCGGCTCGCACGGCACTATCGCCGCGGGTCTACCCACCTAACATAAACAAACTACGATATGTCGTGGCCGGTGCATTAAACTAACGTTAACAAATTATTGCTAGGTAAAGCACTCGATTACACTAGAGTCAACAACACGGTACCGTAGTAATAGTGGCCAGGGAGTCGAACGCGGAGTGAGACTGCGACAGGCACACGTAGTCGCGACAAACTTAACGACAAACGAAACAATAACATACTGTATAGGAACACATTGTATAATTAACTAAACGTGCGAGACACGCCCACACAATGCTGCAGAAGTATCAACAAAATGTACTAAACATTAATTAAATCTGACAATAATAAAACCATACGGCCTTACTTCATAATTTAAAGTATTCATAAACAAAAACAAAGGTGTAAGGAATTAATTGCGAATTACTTTTTATAAATGATACCAATCTAGTGTACTGGAGTCGTAGCAGGCAAATACCGCGCGCTGCACAGATTGTAACAATACGTTTACATTGCTTGTTACACATTACATATCAGCATATATTATAATAGTTATTGCTACTCCGTTTCGGCAGTACACTATTGTAAGAAATACAGTCGTCAGAATATCACAAAAAGCCGTGTCACTGGGCAGCTCTTGTCACCGGTATATAAATAATAGTTCAACGCGTATTGTGATCTGATGTGCACAGTACCTTGCGGCCTCTACGCCGAGCTGATAATTTCACATATTAATAACATCTGTAAGTACTACAATTTAATCACAGAAACTAAACGGTAGGAAAATATATCAGCTATCTATGTATTTATTATCTACGAGTACGAGTTAATCACAGTCGATGCGCTCCCGACACCGCCCGCGCTACGCGAGCCTGTAACCTACCTTATACTAACTCGACATACGTTTGTACTGCACAATGTAACAAGTTAACCATACCTCTCACATGATTCTACGAGTTTGACTAACAAATGAAAACATAACAGTCAATAGATCAATAAATATAATAAATATGATCGCGTCACTAGGAGGCGAGGCTCACACACGTGTCGACGCACGTGTCGGCTTATACAAGCCAACTCTTGATTCATGAACAACAGTCCTCGTCAACTGGCACGTCAATACCTTAGTCCGCGCCGTCTCGGCCTGTCGTCCGACTACAATACATACATAAATATACCTCAGAGTTCATTAAACAGTTTGTGATCTCGACCCGGAGTGCCGCGGCAACTCGCGAGCGGAGAGTCGTCAATAAATATATCATTCCTTCTGGAATACATTAACTCACTATGTTACAAATATATTCACTTTGTAGCTACTTTTCATTTTCTATAGCAATAGTTTGTTTCCCACGCTTGCTGCCTGTCATGTCGGCGGATGTCTGGCCATGGAGCCACGCCACCAGCTTACATACCTGGCGAACTCTATCCATGATACTGTGGCACTGGCACTGGGTGACGGCGAGCCAGCGCTCGGCCTGTCTGCCGGACAATGGAGAAACTCATCGTCGTGGACATGATCCTAGTATATTTGTACAGGACTCGGTATAATATTATTAGTACAAGCCGCCGCCAGAGCTGCAATACAGCCACACGCCACTGTCCCGCTGTACTGCACTCACGGACATATTGTATTTACATTTTTTTGGTTTTTTTCCTTTAATGTATATTCACTAAAATATGATAGATAAGGCAGGCTTCCATACTTCAATCTCTAGCTACTTTTCAAACGATATTGCGTAGGTAATGCGTACTAGTAATATTATAGATGCTGGAACTTGAAGTACAATACATGAGGAGGCCGCGGCCTACGTATTCTAAACTAGACGGTTGTACTCGTCTCAGCGACAGCGCTGCGGAGTGTATGCCGACGTTACATTACGCGGATATTCATAAGATATCACGAGTCACGAGACGCTACAGGGACGTCCGACTGGGCGCTCGCTAGCTACCGCAGCGTGTAGTCCACGCCCACACTCGGGCCACACTAGGCCCACACTATAGCCACACTAGGGCCACACAGTCCTGTCCACTCTCCACCACACTGTACCACTCGCCCACACACGCACTGACTCCACCACGGACGCACTGGGGGACTACTGCCTGACTACAGCAGTAACTGTTCTGAGATCAACTAGCTGTCGGAAGGTGGACGGTTTGGTTACTTTGCTTGTAACAATAACATGAGCCACACGATGCAATAATGTCATTCATGTTACTGCTCACTCGCATCAACAATATTGCAGTCTCTTGGAAACTGAACATAAATGAGGCACTACGATTTGATAAGGATAAACAATGGCGCGTGAAGTAGTTCAGAATTCTGTAAATAGTGCAAATGTAGAGTAGGGTCCCCGGTGTGCGGTGGCGTAGTAGTCGCGGGGGCGCGGCGCCGGCCAGGGCCGCGGGGGGCGCGGGGCGCGCTGTGCCGGGGCGGGGCGCGGGGGCGCGGCCGCCACTGGCGCTATGAGCGCGGGTGCGCGTGGTGCGCGTGCGAGCCGCGGCGCTTCTTGTGGCGGTCGGGGGGCGCGCGGTAGCGGGGCGCGGCGGCGCACGCGCCGGGCGGGGACGAGTAGCGGCGCTGCTTCATGGAGAAGGAGCGCTGGTTGCGGCCCTTGGCGCCGCCGTCGCCGTAGCGCTGCGCGGCGCCCGCGGGGAACTCCTCGGGCTCGGCGCGCGTGGCGCGGCGCGAGCGGGCGAGGCTCGGAATGTTGTTGAAGTCCGAGTTGCTGGTGATGTGGTGGATGATCAGGCTCTGGTGCGCCGACACGCGCCGCGGCGTGGGCGACGAGCACTGCAGCGCCGACAGGGGCGGCGGCGAAGTCCTGCCGCCCGCCGCGGGGGGCGCGGGCGCGCCGGGGGGTGCGGGGCCCGCCACTGCCGCGATAATGGGGGGGCTGCCGGCCGCACGCGACCCACTGTCCGACCACTCCTGTAACAGACGCACAACATGTTATTAAACTGTTGTACACGACTAGATAGAAGATGAAAATTCAATAACAAATTTTGACGATGACTAAAAAGTAATAGGTAAGCAACGGCTATGTGCCATTGGAGTAGGTACCGGCTCGCTGTCGGAGGGCTCGGGCGAGGGCTCCCTGGAGGAGAGGTGCGCGCGGCGCAGCGGGAAGAAGTAGGACTCGAAGGTGTCGCGCACCCAGCGCCGGTACTGCAGCACGTGGTCCGTGACGCGCACGATGCGGCCCAGCACGCTGTGCCGCGCCAGCAGCGCGCTGTGGGCGCCCACGGCCTGCTGCAGGATGATGTAGCCGTAGTCGAAGGCCTGCAACCGACCATCACGCTATACATCTGTCGCCCCTGTACGTACATCACGCACGGCTCGGCCACGTGGCCGGGCGCGCTCACCTGCTTCACTTGTATCGCTCCGTAGCTGGAGCGGCCGATGTCGTTGCCCGGCGTCAGCGGGTCCTCGATACACAGCAGCGACGGCCGGTGCCCGTCGTTCATCTCCTGCGGACAGACAACACGTTACAACACCGGCTCCGGCGGCCGCAGCCAGCACTCGTTGGGTTATGGCACGGAGACGAGCTGACCTTCTGTATCTCGTCCTTGGAGACGTAGGAGCCTCCGTTCTTGACTCGTATGGCAGTCTTGACGTAGTTGAACTTGCGGCCGTACAGCTCGAAGAACTCTATGAGCAGCACGCCGAGGTTGTGCGGCTGGCGCAGGCGCTCGGGCCGCGGGTGTAGCTGCAGGAAGCTGATGCACATGAGGATGAGGGAGTACGAGGAGATGCCTCCCGTGAACACCTCGTTCAGGTCGCGCTGCAGCAGGAACTGCTTCAGCACCATCACCAGCCGCGTCAGTACCGGGTACTTCTCCTGCAACACGTCACCTCGCTATGTAGCACCGTGTATATGCTATAGCACTCCTACATTGCCTCCCTACTGTCCGCAGACTCACCTTGAACTGCTTGATGAGTTCTGCGCTCTTGACTCCACTGCTCATGTTGAAGGATATATCCACCTGGCGAACAAAGCACAAGAACTTGAAATACATTCCTTTGTTAATTAAATCACCAGCAGTAAGTACCGGTGCAGTCTGTTTGCTAAACTAACACAAGTATCGGCGAACTTACCTTGACGTCTGAATACTTGTCTGTCATCTTAACGATAGGCACGGTGGCCTTCTCCAGCACCTTGATGCTCTCCTTCTCCGCGATGTCTTGTACCACCAGCTCGCGCTCCAGTGTCCACAGCGGCAGCTTCTCCCACTGACCTGCAACAGTTACCGCCTGCGTCACCACCACTGCGCTTCATTCGTCCACAGTAAATTAGATGTAACGCCTCGCACCATCGCAACAAGTCCACCAAAAGTACGAGTATCTCGACAAAAAGCCGGACCGTTACACTTGTAACGGTGGCACACTGCGCCACACAAACTACACAAAAACTGCGCGAGTCAGTGACACGCCGCCGCACTGGCGCCCTCTGCCGGACGCCGCGGGGTAATGAAGTCTTATTGATATTTCTACGTGCTCGATATTCATACTGGTACCAATAACATAGCAGTCGGGCACATTTGGCGACACGTCACGTCAGTTATGTCATCATTGTATCAACATATTTCGGAACCTAGTCTTAACGATACCAGTCACATACCACAAATGGTACGTAATGAAACACATTTGCCTAAGTTAGGGATTCCTCATGAAACACCTACAACGTTATGAATGGCATACTTAATAATATAATTATATGTATTGTGACTTTTCACTGTCCTTTGAGAAACAAGTCTAGTGAAAAGTGCGAAAGTTGGTCCATCACGTAGGCTAGTCGGCAGATCGTGTGTGTCGTGTGTAGGCAGTGGTGTGTAGTACAGGGGCAGATATTGCATTACATTGCGCGAGGCCGCGCTGCAAGTGGCCGCCCCGAAATAGCCGCGCCGCGCCCACTGTCCGTAGTACACACTGCCACACACTGCCCAGCGACACAGTACGCGACCACACAGGCCCGAGCCCAACTCTACGTATATATCAGATGGACATTGGCATGCGACAAATTGCCTTTACTATTTTCAATTAACTACATTCCGATAGCGTTTCTGCCATTTGTCTAGTGGTGTATTCCTGCTGGGAAAGACCCGAGATATCCTCATACAGTATGGATGTACTTTAGATATCGTCAATAAATTTTGAAAAATGAGTTAATGGCACAGTTGGTATTGCAAATTGATAAAATCTAATTAGTTTAATACAATAAAATATAATTTTAAATCATTTTATTGTAAAAAATAAGGAGATAAGTCAATTTAAATTGACTTATCTCCTTTTTACCGTAATTTAAATTGACTTATCTCCTCTTTACCGTAAAACTAATTCATTTTTTTTTATCCAACTGTGTCATTAACTCATTTTTCAAAATTTATGACTTATCCCCTTTTACCTTGACACCACAGATATCAGATGGACATTGACATGCGACAAATTGCCTTTACTATTTTCAATTAACTACATTCCGTTAGCATTTCTACCATTTGTCTAGTGGTGTATTCCCGCTGGGAAAGACCTGAGATATCCTCATACAGCATGGATGTACTTTAGATATCGTCAATAAGTCGTCAATCTCATTATAATAGAGCTATACTGAACGTATATCGAATTAATTAGTATCGTTAGAGAGACATTTGTCTACAACTGTCAGCGTATGAATGTGGTAATGTGGTACATGCATAATATCATTAATGGAGTAGTACATGTGCAGCGTGCAGTGTGCACGTATAGTATCAGGTTAATATTATCGCGAGCCGCCGGAGGTCGGGCGCACGTGGGCGGGGTTCAACAAACGCGCCCACTTCCACCGCCGCGGCCGCTCGCCCGCCAGTCTGCAGCGCGCCGTCTTACTTAACACAGCCGTTAATTAGGATAACATTACGACACTGTTTTGCTAAATACCATACAATGATTACGAAGAATGTAGATCTTCGGATTACACTTCTACGTATTTATTAAAACCGGTACCTATCAGGTGATTACGATATTATGTCAGCGGCTTTGTTAAAAAGTAAGAGATAAGCTCAGTAAGTATGTAGATATTGTAACCGTGTGATATAAACCCGGCTGCCGGCACGTTACACCGCCCGGCCGGGGCGTCGCTCGGCGGCGGCCTTGCGCCAGCTTTACGAGCGCGCCGTCTAGCCGGGCCTAATGGCTCGCTGAACACCAGTTGATCGTAAGGAAGGCAGACAGTCAGCAAATCTGTGCCACCTCACGCCTGGCCGTAATATCTGACCCCCGGATTACGGTTTAACTCGACGCGACACGGGGAATACTAACACACATTAATTACAATATTCACAATAACAGCTTAACGTGTAAATCTTATTATAATCTGGAGTGATTAGATAGTACGGCAGATTGGGACCATACACATTACACAATCGATTAGCGCGTTCTCTTTTACATTTTGTTTTTCATCGATATACAAATGAATCGCGACTATCGTGCAACACTGCAGCTGCTACAGCAACTGTCCTTCAGGGCACCTCTTGGCGCCCGAGTTAATAATAATTAAAATCATTAAGGAACACATAATTTAGGCGGCGACAGCAGCGGGGATGGTGAAAAGACTTGGTATATTATCTGTGCAGCAACTCACTGAACTCACCGATGACAACTAGATCAATGTCGCTGGTGGGCAGGTACAGGCCGGTGCGGAACGAGCCGAACACCTCGACCCGTGCCTGCGGCCACAGCGCCATGATGGCGCCGCGGATGCGGTTCACCACCGTCGACCGCACCAGGTGCTCCGTCTCCGTCGGAGACATGTACAGGTAGAAGTGCTCGATCTCCTCGTGCAACCTGCAACAAGCAACACATCATCAGCTACAACATGCCACTGCAGGAGGAGGGCCTTACGCGAAGCTTGTACCGTGCCTTTGGGATCGCAGAATTATAAGCGAGGATTGTTAACGAATGCTGCCGAGAGCAATATAAATAGATAGGTTTTAAGTTATAATACATTAAAAATCCCCTTTGATGGTGATAAGAAGAGCTTTTTATCTTTACTTTTTTTGTTTTGCCCTACACTAGCAATTTGTACTGTGTGGGGCTGTTTACGAACACATCATTTTGGCATTTGTTACTCAGCCGGGCGCCCAGTCACTGCGGCAATGAATGCCATGATGACATAAGAAGACGCCACTCCGACTGCGGTGAACATACGTGATAGTTCACTAATAACGTGAGTAAAATATTTCCGTCCGCTGAGGCCGCCCGGCTGGGACAGTGTGACAGTGACCACAGCCGACCTTCACACACTCCTTTCACCTGACTGCACTTACTCTGATTCTTTGAATCAAGTTTCTGAAAGCAACCTCCATTGAGATATGAACAAGGTGGATTACTTTTTTTATTAATAACTATGTGACACTGGCATAGCGCAACTGATAATAAGGTGTCAAATTCTTACGTATAAGAAAGCTTTGCGTCTGTCTGTCTTTATGAACGTGATAAAGTCAAAAACTGGATGGATTTTCGTACGCCTTTCAAATTTTCGGCTGGTAAACAGCATCATTTCTGAGGAAAGTTTAGGTGTATAATCTTTTATGGTTTTGATCCCACCGGCGGTAGGTAATGTTAAATACGGACAGTAATATGAAGACTGTGAGGTATAACAGTGTGAACTATCACACCTAAACATCGTACTACATGGAACAAACGTGCTGTCTAGGCGGCACGTGTAGCCGGTGTAGTTCCGAGCTCGGCCCGCGCCGCTCCCACTCGGCCCACACCTGAACAGGTAGGTAACCTATATTCACCGTCATATTTCGTCTGCATATTACCGAATATGCCAAGGTCGGTAAGTAGACGAAAGGCGCGCGGAATATGAAATGTATATTTACCTAGTATTGATGTAGTATGCACACATTACACATATGGTATTATACATACAGTTAAATTTGACGTATCAACAATTATTTTCTTAAATAAATAAAAACATACATTTTTCGCATTATGTACCCAAACACTACTAGTTATTTTACTGCACGTTCGCTTTGTGTGCGGTACAAGTGCAATCGGTGCAGTGTTACTACCGATTTGTAACTGTTATTGAAGAGTAAGCAAGGGTTGTGCTGCCCGGTAACAGCAGCGTGAGTCAGTGGCGGATCACCGGCCATTGCTGATACCACATATCTAATGAGTACAGGCCAAAGATATGTATATCTTTATCAAAAAACCCAAATGTATTTTCTAAATAAATGTGTTCATATGTTCTGTATGCATAATTTTAATTTTATAACAATAACACACAAATACTCAAAACATTGCAGGTGCTATTAAAGCTATGTAGACAAGAAGGGCTTTCTTGGTGGCAGGCACCACTGCTGACACTGCCAGGTGTCAGCGGCATGCATGGCTATGACGACGAGGTCTACTTGTGGTATTTTCTTTAGTACAGGAGCCGATGCAAAATGTAATAACATTCGCTAACTAATGTGAAAAATAAACAGTTGATCATAGTGAGTTGAAAAAATTGTATCCTTAGTAACTTATTGAGGAAAAAAACGAGTCTGCACCCTTCGCCCTTTTGTGAAGGAACAAAAAATCACGTAGATGCTGCGTGATTTTATTGTTTTGTTACTGCTTCATGTATACAAAGAGAGACATTGCTTGTGTAAATACTCTACAACTAGCTGCCGATATCAAAATATGTTTAATCATTAGAGAACTTATTCTCTGCTTCCTACGGACGTCCTTACAGGTTTACGTCGCTAATGCTAATTTCAATGAACTGCAGCAAAAATAATAAACGCTTGCGATGTTTTTGTTGCTATTTGTTTATAATTTTAAACACAAGTCCCTTTTTTATTCCCAAATTTCAGTGACATGAAAGCTTTTTGAAGACGCGCAGTTTGTCCTATGGAGGCATCAGCCATAGTGGCTGCTACCTGCAGTGACAGATGTCGCCATCCGTGTTTGTGTTGCATTGATGGCGCGTGTAGTGTCCGCCATTTTGTCAATAGATTGCAAATAAGGCGGGAGTGCGCATACGTCACGCGTCCAGGAGCTCCCGTGACGTTTGTGCTGCGCATGAATAGTGCAGCGGCTGGGCGGCCGGTACTGCGCAACGTGCAACGCATGGATTCTTTGATTTGTAAATTGCTTGGTGGGATATGTGCGTCAATTGGACGTACTTATGCAACAAGGAACCAATCCACACCATTGTCAAAATCAAGATAAGGATACAGAAAGTTTCAAAAATAACTCTTCTATCGACCCTGTAAAGATCAAAATGATCTGACAACTTTGACAGAACAAAACAATTCTATGACAAAGATACCAACCAACAATTTGGTAATTAACCGCAATTATTCAATAAACTAACAAGATCCATATCCCATAGTCACCCAACAATCCTGAAAAATTTTGTATACAGTAAAATTGAATGTAATTTTGGATTAAGTTTATTTACAATATTGTACCAAATAGTTTATTCTGTGTATACAAAGCTAATATTGATGAAAATAATTAGTATTTTAAATAATATCTAATCGAAGAAAACTTCGATGGTTCCTAATTGAAAAACTATCTGTGTGTGTGTTGGTTCAATGGTTAAAATGGTTTTATGTTAAAATAATAAATGAATACATTGAAAAAAATGGGGTTTTTCATTTTTTATTATAAATTTATACCATGATAATAAATTAACAAAGAACCAACCCACACACAGATAGTTTTTCATATTTTTTCAATAAGGAACCATCGAAGTTTTCTTTGATTATTATTTAAAATACTAATTATTTTTATCAATATTAGCTTTGTATACATAGTATAAACTATTTGGTACAATATTGTATATAAACTTTATCCAAAATTACATACAATTTTAATGTATACAAAATTTAGACAAAAATTGCTTTTTCTCAAAACTGTCATCGTGTGGGTTGGTTCTGTGTTGCATAAGTACGTCCAATTATGTTTTGATCTTGACAACATTTGGTAAATAAATTAATAAAGACTGCACGGTTGGCGCGGTGGCTGGGCAACTGGCTGCCGTGCAACGTGTAGCGCGTTCGATTCCCGCACGGAGCAATTCTTTGTGTGATCCACAAATTGTTGTTCCGGGTCTGGGTGTCATGTGCATGTGAAATTTTATGTTTCAAAACGCACCCATGACACAGGAGAAAATTCTAATGTGGGGCAATGTTTTAAAAAAAGAATAAAGGATAAAAAGAAAAGAAAAAGAATAAAAAGAACCCAACACTTCATAAGAAAAAGAGGGACAAGGCTAAGGGATTCTTTAAAAAAATGTAGGAAGAAATTAATCATAGCAATCTGTATAAGCTACTAACTTTACTATGGAGTTTCTTGCTTATTCTTCTCCATTAGAAGTTACAATTTGGAACGAGCACCTAGCTTCACTGACAGACTGACAGACAATTCAATTTGACGTTTCAAAAGTGCCTAATTTAGGATTAATTGAAATAAATACTTTTACTTTGCCTTACTGAAATTTGTTTAATGGGTTACTTAACCCAGTCCATAGTAATTATTTTCAGAAAAAAATATTACTAAGCAATTGTTTCTAGTAGGTACTTATTAAAAATTGGAAAATAAACCAATTAAAATATTTATGAATATATATTATGTTAGAAAATGAAATAAGTACCTAATTACTTTTTGCTTGAGAAACCACCCAATACAACAAGTGAACATCTTTTTACAAACTACCTACATAAGTAAACAGTCTGCTGTTACAAAACATCTGCCCCTTTGTTAGTTAAGATTTTAGTTTTAGCTTTGGGGATCCACCGACAAACAAGCCCTTGTTTTAAGTATATTGGAAAGTTTTCTACATATCTTTGTTAAATTTTTCTTACATAGGAACCTTCTCTTAATGATCACAAACCTAACAACACATTCTACAAGTAATTATTATATTATAGATTAAGGTATGGTTTTGTCACCACTAAGTTTGTTTCGGAATTTCCTTTTAGAGTCTGATAGGAAATGCTGCCCTCAACTAGTTATTTAAGAGATTGACTGTAACCTATTTGCAAGGTGGTACAAACCATTTCCATTTTGTAGAAATAAGGGATAGTCAGAAATTAAGTTTTGTTAAATAGTTTCTAACTTATTCAGTGTTAATTTTAAATACACCTATGTGGTAAATCAAAAGTTCCTTCACACAAGGAGCGAGCATCTTCTTCTTTATGTCTTTGACTGTCAATAGAAAACTGTACAAGGCAAATCCTCTGCTAGTGTCAGTCACTAATGACTTCCATGGGACTCAATATGTTCATATCTTACTTTTTTAATTTATTTACTAGTTCAAATTAAATGTTAAATAATAGCAATCCAAAATTAATAGGTAAAGTCCACAGGCAAAATAGGTATTTATCTAATACAAATAATTTAGGAAAACCTTTTAGTATTTGTCTACATAACTTACAGACTCAATTACTACTGACATAACATTTTCCTAACTTATGAGATAAGTATACTAAGTTGGCAATACCAACATTCAACATGGGACAGTAGTCTACAAGATTTGTTTGTAGATATTTTGTTAATACAGAAATACCTGGTACCTGGTTTTAACCTTTTGACTGCCACGGTCGGCTATAACTGACAAACAAAATGTACTTAAACTTTTATATTTTTTTGTCAGCTGTAGCCGACCGAGGCAGTTCAAGCCATAGTTTATTTGTCGGCTAAGCTATGCTTGCCGACTGTGGTGGTCAATAGGTTAATATTTAGATGCTTTAAATTTTTTGTTTATAATAAACTTCACAACATTACACATTCTTTACACTACTTTAATCTTCCAAATTCACATGATTATAACTAAATGATGGCAATAACCAAACAACTATGATAAGTATTAAAAGGGACCCCTTTGTAGTTACTATAACACAAACATACACCCAACACGACCTTGCATGTTACATGTAGTACGGCTACTTTTTGTTTCTAGTTTACTCTAGACAAATCCTAGCTTCTTATATACTATATTATTAATTTATTAAAAACATTTTGCTCGGCTTGTGACTCAAGTCCACTGTCAGTTCAACAATGACATTAGAACTGAAAGTTTCACAAGTTATTTTCTAAACTAAGTATTGACTCAGTTTGTATTTCTTTCTTGTTTCATTCATTTTTCCACTTGGCACCTCACATCTATATGGAGCTAAAATAAGTATACCTGTTACTACTATGATAAAAAAACTATACAACCTATGTTTACAAATAAATGATTTCATTTCAAACAAATTCCTTCATCCTTCTTTTTAATTTTTCTACTAATATAAAAAATAACTTAATATAAAGTCCAAATATGTATGTAATGTAATTAAAGTGATATTAAATTATTAAAATTTTCCTCAAATATTCTACTTGGATAAAAAATCCAATTTATTATCACTAATTTGGTGAGTGGGTATTTTTAGTTTAGTCTGACCCTTGTATAGATAAACATTTCTTTTCCTATCATAAGAATATAAATATTTTTTTGAAAACACCTTTTTGGCAGTTATGTTATATGGCATGTCTATGTAATAATACAAACGTTATGTATAACAGGAAAGCAATCAATTATCAAAACTGTAAGTTTAGCTGCAAGTTCGGGCTCGGTGGCCAGTGCGGCGACGGCGGCCCTGTCAGCGAGTGACGAGTGTCACGCCGTGCGACTCGCTCATCATAACCAACACGTCAAACACGTTGACATTGATAACCTACACCAGAGTAATTTATAAAAACTGTACTCACCCTAAAATCCCTGGCTTATAGTTATAGTTGGGTATCCGCCACGGACAACCCCCGTATTCACCGATGAGAGCATCGTGGTTTTTGTTCAGGTTAAACGTCGATGCGCGGTTATCGTTCATTTTCCTCCGCGCGGGGTTGAAATAATTATTATTCCTACTTTCACCGTTCACATCATTTATTGGTATAAAGTCCTGTGCTTTATTCACATTAGGGTTAGCGTTTTCTAAGTTTTTCAAGTTCATTTTGTCTATATCACTTTGAGATTCCCAGATACGAAGCCACAGGCGCTTCGCGGGTCCTTCCTGCTCGGGCTGATACCACGCCACGGCGGGATCCATTCAGCCGGAGCAAGGTTCCACTATATGGAATGACACATACTGTTGCATTTCACATTTATTTTAACGTAATGAAAATTAACACAAAACAAAAATAAGTCACACCACATTCGGAACATGGACGACACGCGTATAGTTGACACTTCAGCAACTAGAGGGAGCCATCTTAGCAAAATAAGTTCTAGATATAAACTCAAATTAGACACTTAAAAATATTGGACTCCATAAAACACTGAATGATATTTTAGTAATTGCATATAAAAATAAAATACAAGTATTCAGTGAGAATTGTTATGCTTCAGACTAATAATTCCGCTTGTAGAATATTTCCATGCCTATTTTGACAATAGCAGACAATAGTACGAGAGAGAGATATGAAAAAAATGTGTTTGGATACACTATCAAATGAATTTAATAATTAACCAATCATGTATTTTCCTATCATAACAATTCAGTGACTCTAAAAATATATGTTTTTGGAATAATAAGAAGTTATTATTTTTGTTTTACATCAAAATATTAGCTAATAATGGTTTTATAAGTGTAATCGTATCCAAACAATAATGCTCATACATACATAACTAGATTTTCTATTTTGGCAATATTCATGTTAGATTTTAATAATGAATAAGATTTAAATTTTGATTTGATATAGTAATTTATCATTCTTCAAAGAAATAAGAAACTAATAAATTTAATATTTATTTCTAAATTAAAACAAAAAACAAGTTGTACACAGAGAGCAACTATTAATTTCCAAACGAAATAGAGTAATGACCGTTCACTGAGAATTGGGCCTAGATAGGTATTGAGTTAGGAATCTTTGTCAATGGGCCTACCGTATTTTTGTACACCAGATGGCGCTAGTGTGAACATCCTAAATTCCTAATCTTCGTCCTAGAAGATACCTTCTGTACTACTATGAAGCGAATTGAATGAAATGGGAAGGAGTAAGGGAAGGAGTAGAGATAGAGAACAATTTTATTCATGATATATAGGATATATTTTCTTACAAAAACAAAACCTAGATGGTTGGAGACCCAAAAGTGGAAATTAGTCCGGAAAAAAGATGTAATAGCTACGTCATCTTGTTTCGATCTCACATTTAAGAAAGCTTAATCGATTCTGATGAAATTTGATACAGGCGTAAAATCTTGAAGAAGACTATAACTAAAAAATCCCAAGTTCTGCCATTGTAGATGTCCATATTCCACGTTGATGAAGTCGCGGGCAAAAGCTAGTAAACTTGAGGGTAAATTTTGATGAGGTAATACTGTCCTACTCCTAATGTCAAAGTCAAACTTGTATAATTTCGCGCGTTTTTTTTTATAAGCGCTCCTGCGTGTTATAATTGTAATGATACGTAAAAACATGAATTATAAATGTGTTAAGATTTATCAATTTGAGCAGGTAACTAGCTAATTAGTGAATAAGAAATGTCCAACAAGTAGAAATTACCAATCTTCCTTCATTGTCATGTAAAAACATTGGTAAGATTGATATTGGAATTACAATTTCGTGCTCTGTGATTCTGATTTAAATATTGTCAAGTGGTGATTACTATCACTACGTACTTACAAGGTAATTAATTAATTATTTGTCAATTTTTCGTCGATTAATGACAGTGTCAACAATACAACGAATCTTCAGTATCAGCATGAGGTTTGAAGAAACAGTGCTTCCATTTCCGCATGAGTACAAAAGTTATTTCAACCTAAGAGAATGTGTCCTCTGTTTCAGCTGTAACAGATGGAGCCTTGGATTACGTGCAGCAGTCGTGGTTCATGAACACTATACTGAAACTACTCGTCCCCTGTAGATTAGCATTACAAGTACAGCAGCGTGCTACCAGACTCCTTCCTGGACTGCTCCACCGCGTTCCCCCAAACCTTACATATGTTGGTACCAGAACTATGGCACAGCGCAGTATCACATCGTTTTTCAAAGCAACACCCCCCAAGCCAGTGGTGAAAGAAGAAAAATCAGATCAAGATAATGGAATAGTGAATGGTGATAATTCCCCAGGCAGCCCAGAGAATGGCAAGGTAAGCAATCATTCACAGTGCATTTACAATAGTGTTGTGTTGTTGTAAAGCAGGATTAAGGACATCTGTTTCTGTAAATAAATCAAAGCATTGTTCTTATTGCAGACTAAGAGACCTCGTCTAGAGAGCAGTGATAGTGACTTGTCACCAAAGAAACAGCAGAGCCCTGCAGATAGCAAGCACAAGGTATGCACTCTCAGCCACACACACACACACAGTAACAGTGACAGATACTTTTACTGGTATTTTATACACATCTAATTAGTTTCTACTTGTGTCTATTAGCCTATTATTTCAGATAAAAGTAAAGCATTTATTTCAAGTAATCCACATCCAGACACTTTTATTGTCCAAATATTTCTTCTACATTAGAAAGCTTATAAAGGAGATGGCTAAATGACTGACCCAGACATAATAACAAGAATACGAATTTCACGCTAACCCGTATCATTTAAATATTCACTTAGCTATTATTTTGTGTTTAACTAATTCTTATAACTTGGTGTACAAAAATTAACAAAAAATAAGTTTCATATTTGATTTTTCTGTTGTGGTTTGACATGACAACACGGAAGTAGGTACTGCAAGCTATTATTAGGACATTAGTTTCCCCGAAAATCAAATCGAAATAATTAAACGAACATCAATTTTTAATAACGGTAATATAATGACTTTTTTCTGAAACCAAATAATTGTAAATGTTTTGATCGACACAAAATATATATTTTGTATGAGATTGCACTATCTTACTATATATTTTGTGTCTGTCTTTGGTTACTTTGTGTTCATTATCTAGTATAAGCAGAATTGTTTACCTATTTACCTCATAATATAAATAACTTTCGGTTCAGGTACATCAAAACGCCTTGGTAAAAGTTCAGAGCAATGTTATAGTTTGAAGTTTTTGTAACGTTGTTTGACGTAGGAACGCTACTTTATTTTCAGGATTGCGCAGATATGCCAAGTTTCTGGACCTTCTTGATTACAAAATATCAAGTTTTAATTATGCGGCTTTATTTATTGCTAGGTACCATATTTATACAATATTTATTTGTACGGGTTACGACGTCCATACTTTGGTTTAGCCATGTCCTTTAACTAGTTTACATAAGACTATTCATTACTCAACAAATTTTGCTAGGTTTAAAAATATCTGATATCTATTATAAATATTGAAATATCTGATATTTATGATATATATCAAGTTTAATATATTATAGCCATGTATGAACATCATGTTGATATTTTATAGCATTATTTAGGTACACAGATTTTGTGTGATGTGAACAAATCAATTATTTATAAAAACCGAAATGTTTAAAACCCTGAAATTTTATATGCATCTTTTTGGATCACAGAAGAAGAGAGTAAAGCGTCAGCGCATTGAAAGCTCAGGGAGTGAAGCAGAGGTGTCACTTGAAAAGGATGTATTAGTAGCAAACATTATGCCAGACACCAGCCCCTCACCAGACAAGCCACAGATCAAGGTGGAAAAGCAATCACCAAAAACATATCAATCACCTAAAAGTAAGAAGAAGAAAATACTTACAGAACTCAATAATATCAAGAAGAGTCCCTCACCTAAGAAAATTAAGAAAGAGACTTCCAAAGAGGAGGCCAAACGTAAGAGTACAGGGAAGGAAGACAAGAGTGACGAGAAGAGCAATGAAGAAACTCTCAGTCCGGAGCAGTTGGTGCCAGGTGAGTACTGCGCCGGGGGAATGGGCGGCGCTAGTGGAGCCGCGGCCTTACTGGGCACTGGCACTGTTACAGAGGCGGAGTACGAGCCCAGCAAGGCGCGCTACCACCCGGTGCGCGACGCGTGCTGGGCGCGCGGCCGGCCCGTGCCGTACCTGGCCCTGGCGCGCACGCTGGAGCTGGTGGAGGCCACGTCCGCGCGCCTCAAGATCGTGGACACGCTCGCCAACTACCTGCGCTCCGTGCTGGCGCTGACGCCGGAGGACCTGCTGGCCAGCGTGTACCTGTGCCTCAACCAGCTGGCGCCGGCCTACGAGGGCCTGGAGCTGGGCGTGGCGGAGTCCTACCTCATGAAGGCGGTGGCGGGCAGCACGGGGCGCACGCTGGCGCAGGTGCGCGCGGGCGTGGCGCGGGAGGGCGACCTGGGACGGGTGGCCGAGGCGGCGCGCGCCGCGCAGCGCACCATGTTCCCCGCGCCGCCGCTCACGCTGCGCGGGGTCTTCGCCGCGCTGCAGGACATCGCGCGCACCACCGGTACTGACACTACACGCCGCTCTCATCCAACACGAACTTGTAGTCAGACTGTTCATTCAGTGTTTATTCCCAGGTCAGGCTTCCATGAGCAAGAAGATCAGCAAGATACAGACACTGTATGTCGCTTGCAGACACTCTGAGGCCAGATACCTAATAAGGTAAACTATAATAGTTTACCTTTTTTTAACTAAAAGTATTGTTTGTGTTTATTTAATAATAAATATTTGTAGGTCACTAGAAGGCAAGCTGCGCATCGGTCTGGCGGAGCAGTCAGTGCTGCAGGCGCTGGCGGTGGCGGTGACGCTGACCCCGCCCGGGCCCGGCGGCGTCACGCAGCTCGACGCCTCGAAGGGCATGTCGCCTGAACAGTTCAAGGTCAGTTCGCTTATATATTCGACCACTAATCATCATAGCAAGCATTAGGCAGTAGGATCCATTCATTGACATGTAATCTGGGACATTTTGCATTCTTCAATGTTACACAATAGGTGTGTGTGTTTCGTCCCCAACAAAATGGGTGACTGGACTGATTGACTCAAACTCGCCCATCATGTTAGAGCCGCTTTAGCAGTGGTGATGATAATTGTATAAATATAACTGTATTAGTTTAGTACCTAATGTAGCATGAATAATATTGATTAAGGGCTTATATTTCACCGACCCACTGACAGTGCAACCAGTCGCGTCACCGTGGTGTCCGAAAGCTACCAAACAAGACACCAGATTCGCAATACCAAACTGCAACAGTATCAAAATGTAGTTCGAAGAGATAGCACTGACACACCATACAGCGCTATAGTAATTAGTGGTGGCGCGATTTTGTGCTGCAGTCAGTTGGTCGCGCCGCCAGTTTGTTTGCGCAACCGAGGGGATACCAGGTGAGGAACTCTCTATAAAGCTGCATACATTCTGTTGGCATCGGCGACTGGTTGTGCCGCCATGATGTCCTTGTAAAATATAGCCCACCTAAGAAAATTAAGAAAAAGACTTCCAAAGCGGAGGCCAAACGTAAGAGTATAGGGAAGGAAGACAAGAGTGGCGAAATGAGTAATGAATTAAAGCTGAGCAGTCCGAAGGAGCTGGTGCCAGGTGAGTCCTGGGCCGGGACACATACATGATGTACAAATGCTGCGTGTGTACAGGCGCGGGTGGACGCCAACGCGCTGACGATAAAGTCGACGTACTGCCAGTGCCCGCACTACGGCCGCCTGCTGGGCGCGCTGCTGGACCACGGCGTGGCCGGCCTGCCCCAACATGTCCGCCTGCAGCCCGGGATACCGCTCAAACCCATGCTGGCGCACCCCAGCAAGAACGTCTCGCATATATTCGACAGGTACGTCACACGTACACTAAGAGCGCTCAGTGCGAGTATAAGTTAACGCGATCGACATGTTTGACGTTCGGCGCTCTGATTGGCTGCTCCAAGTGAGACGACCAATTAAGCCAACAATCTCGCACCAGGCACTCGGCACGTCCAGTGGCCACAAGGTGCAGTAGTGTACAACAATGTACTTGTCTAGGTTCGAGCACGAGCAGTTCACGTGCGAGTGGAAGTACGACGGGGAGCGCGCGCAGATCCACGTGCCGGCCGGGCCGGGCGCCGCGCCCGACTTACTGCGCGCCGCCGTCTTCAGCAGGAACCAGGAAAACAACACTAGGTGAGCATAGCTTTGGGGGCGCGGGGCGTACAGTGGGGACTCTGTGTGCCCACCTAGCGACCTGCATTGCACCACAGGGGCTCCGGAGCGGTTCCCCCATCGCTTCTTTTAATGTGCTGAAGGTGGCCACCAGGGTGGCTTTAGTAAAAAAAAAAAAGGGTGGCTTTAGTGAGGATTCCCTGTCCCCGCCAAAAGAAACCTAATCTACTTCCACACGGTTTCACCCGCTGCACCACTCTTATTGGTCATAGCGTGATGTTTTGTAGCCTTCCTCGATAAATGCAACACAAAATAATTATTCAAATGTTTCATATTTTTGGATGGCCGTTATAATATTTACGTTCAGAAAAGGCCCACTATAATTATTTTCTACAGTTTTGAATTATCCTTTGTTTGTTTTGAACATCCCACCATACCGGCAACTATGGGAAACTTTCAGTGGGAGTCGTGGGTAGGTACTGAGTAAAATTATCTTAAGGAACTATGCACTCTGTTCCATGATCACATCTCATTCAAACTAGATTAACTCATGTCATGAACGTGTGGCAGTGAGTGTGCGTGTACAGTGAGTACAGTAGGCCCCGTTGCCCGCAGCAAGTACCCGGACATCCTGCGGCGCCTGCCCGCGCTGCTGAAGGGCTCCGTGACCAGCTGCGTGCTGGACTGCGAGGCCGTCGCCTACGACACCGAGAACAAGCAGATCCTGCCCTTCCAGGTCAGTGACGAGAGCATTCTCATAGCCCACTTACAGCAAACACCTGTCACACGGAGCAGGTGTAGGAATTAATCGCCACGCTTGCTCAAGGCGGGCTGGCCATTTCAATGTTATAATTTAAAATTATAGGTTTAGGTTTACTCGATGTTTTCCTTCACCGCGTGTGAATGATATCTAAGAATCTTACAAAGTACATATGTTACATGGCAAGTTTCGAGTCCGCACGAGGCATCGATTCTCATGCTCTAGGAGCGGGCACGCACATGTACAAATAACAATACCATGTGTCCAGGTACTGTCGACCCGCAAGCGCAAGGAGGCGCGCGAGGAGGACATCCGCGTGCAGGTGTGTGTGTACGTGTTCGACCTGCTCTACCTCAACGGGGACTCCACCGTGCACAGGCCGCTCGCCGAGAGGAGGGAACTGCTCAGGGAACACTTCCAGGAGACGCCAGGTCATTGCACGCTTCATATATTATGTGAAACTGATAATGAGCTGGAAACTTGTACATATTTTAGTTTTAATATGTTGTGGATATAAGAGCTGACAGGATACCAAACAGAAAGACGCTACAAAACGAAGAATTCTTAAATGACAATGTCAGAAAACTCCTTTTTTCTGTTTCAGTACTTGATTTTTAGACGTTTGACAGTGTTTAGGATATTTAATTAAAGTACATATTTATCCCATCAAAAACATCCTGTAAAAAACCCAAGTCTCGCAGCTCAGTCTTTCTACCGTCAAAAGTTGTGAGATCCATGTAAGTAATACCAAGTCGGTTAATCTATTTAGTGTCTACTTGAAGGACCTTCTGTCTTAAGTTATTACATAAGTTATTATCATGCCAATATTAAAAATATTTAACGTTTTAAACAAATAGATCGACTTGGACATCGCATGAAAACAAAATGAATATTACAATATTATATTAGATTCTTTAGTCTCTCGCGCCTCACGCGATTGAATCTCTCGTTCCTGTTGGTCGCTGGCCCGTCGTGCTGTGTAGTGTGATACATACTAATAATCAAATCAAGCGATGTCCAAGTCGATCTATTTGTTTAAAACGTTAAATATTTTTAATATTGGCATGATAATAACTTATGTAATAACTTAAGACAGAAGGTCCTTCAAGTAGACACTAAATAGATTAACCGACTTGGTATTACATACATGGATCTCACAACTTTTGACGGTAGAAAGACTGAGCTGCGAGACTTGGGTTTTTTACAGGATGTTTTTGATGGGATCTCACTTCTTTTTGTAGAGCCTTTCTTTTTGATACCATCTACTTCTAACGAATTTTGTTAAAGGTCTTATGATATTTTCTTATTTTTATATGTAGTCTTCCTCTTTTTCTTTTCCGGTACTACTTCTTGAGCTTCAGCCACAGTTTTTCTCAAAGCCCACTCCCTGTCTCTAAATTGGGAAGCAAATAATATCAGTAAACTAATGAGCAAGCCTTTTAGTCGTAAATGTAATTAATAAAGTCGTAAATGCCTCGAAACCTAACCTATAAGTTTGCGATTTTCATTTATCAATCGAAATTATAAATGAAAATCGCAAACTTATAGGTTAGGTTTCGAGGCACATCCGAACAGCATGAGGGCGCTCGCACGTATGCGTGCTGCCGCTCGCTCGAAGGCATTCACATTTCATTGTTCTGTCATTTTGGCGTATATTTTGCTTGTCAGTCATAGAGTAAAATAGAGGCCAGTCTGTCTGTAAGGAGGCTAGTCGCGCTAACAATTTATATATAACAGATTTAAATTATAATATATTGTTTTATTAGATTTTCGTACTTCAAGACATGTCCAATCATGTGTTTTTCATTACGTCGACCATTTTACAAGTAATAATGTTGTTCAGTTTCATGGGCTAAACACACCCTTACCCACCCTATACCCCCTCCCTTGCCTCATATTATAGGTACCTATCTACACCTATTAAATTTATAACCACCACCAACCACCAACTGCATAAATAACTTTGTAATCCCATATATTTATATGGGATCGTAAAGTTATTGATGCAGTTGGTGTATTTGGAAAACTGGACCGAAATTACAAAATATTTAAGTTTTCCCATGATTAAGACACTAAACTCTATATGTATTCCAAATATGAAGCTTCTAAGTCTGCTAGAAGTGCCTTGGACTTTTGATGATCGGTGAGTCAGTGAGTGACAAAATTTAGAAACTTTAACAAGTTGTCATTCTTAAACTACTGGTTCAAATTGACTGAAATTTTAAATATTCCGTGTTTATACAATGCCGGATTAGTTACTGAAGATTCAGGTTTCTTGCTTTATCCACAACCGAATTATAGGGGGTCGAAAAAGGCCCGAATTGCTTCGAGAAAAGGATGGTACGGCCGTGCCGCTTTTTTTATTTTCGACTTTTCAATGCCGTGCCCCCAGATCTACATAGTATTTAGATTTTTTATAGTTAGATACCACTTTTGTTTGCCATAACTGTAGACCATAACGCAAGTACAAAGAGGAGAGGTCACAATGTGATTGTGCACTGTGACTAAAAAAAGAATGGCCCTGAAGTAAAAAGGTGTAGATACAATGTGGACAGTTGGCAACATTTTTGTAATAAGGAATAGCATTATAAAAAATAGAGAATGGCGTAGTTTGTAACGTCTCGCGCTCCCCGTAAAGACATAATGTTAAAGGGAAATCCAGTTCTAACATCTCGTCTTTGTATTTGCTTCATGCTATAGACTGTTCTGAATGAAGTATGTAATAATACAGGCGAATGGCAGTTTGCGACCAGTCGAGACTGTACCTCAGTGGAGGAGGTGCAGCAGTTCATGGAGGAGGCTGTGAAGAACTCGTGCGAGGGACTCATGGTGAAGGCGCTCAGCGGGGACCAGGCGCGGTACGACATCGCGCGGCGGTCACACAACTGGCTCAAGGTACGTGCTGTCCTCGGTCTGCTCTCTGGCCGCGTCGGCCGCGTCCGCTACAACGGTGCGTGACATTACCCGCAGCTGAAGAAGGACTACCTGGAGGGCGTGGGCGACACGCTGGACCTGGTGGTGATCGGGGCCTACCTCGGGCGGGGCAAGCGGGCCGGGCTGTACGGCGGCTTCCTGCTGGCCTGCCGCGACGCCGACAGCGAGCAGTTCCAGGCGCTCTGCAAGATCGGCACCGGCTTCTCCGACGACGCGCTGCGCTCGCTCACCGACGAGCTGCGGCCGCTGGCGCTGGACGCCCCGCGGCCGTACTACGTGAGCGGCGCCGCGCCCGACGTGTGGCTGGACGCCGCCGCCGTGTGGGAGGTGCGCGCCGCCGACCTGTCGCTGTCGCCCGCGCACCGCGCCGCCATCGGACGCGTCGCGCCCGACAAGGGCATCTCACTGCGCTTCCCCAGGTACGGACCGCGCACACCGACCTACCACCAACCTCGGTTGAGACGGTGACTTTAACATTTTGCTGTTCACCGACCTGTGTAAATGACACCTCCACCGAGGAAGCAACAATCGTTCGGGTACGATTGTTGCTTCCTCGCGCTAGGTAACTGTTCGCTAAAAGACGTTTTGGAAGCGGTCGATGAAAACGGCCATAACACTCACCGTTCTAATCTTTCTCCGCTGATTGGATAAATTCAATATCCATTTTATCAAACAAATTCCCAGCATTGTACAATCGAATGTATTATTTAGTCATCAGTTCGTGTCACTCGGCTAAGATAAGATTACCCCGAAGACGCTAAAGCAATCCATATGTGCAGGTTTGTCCGCGCCCGGCCCGACAAGAAGCCGGAGCAGGCGACGACGGCGGCGCAGGTGGCGGACATGTACCTGGCACAGGACCAGGTGCGGAACTCCGCCGTGGCCGTCAACAACTACGACGACTTCTACTGAACGCGCAAACTCGAATGTTCTTAATACATAATGTCTAATATTGTAAATAAAAAGAATGATCCGAGTAGTTTCCTATACATACGATATTTCTTAGCTGTTTAAATAAATAAATAATCAGATGCCATTGTGTTTTATTTCTACATTCAGTCTAGTAATCCTGCATACACATAGTTTAAATCTTGTCTATAAACATGTTTGTTCATTCAGAAACTGTTTAAGATATGTACACTGCGTCAGTGGACAATTTTAATTCGAGTCTTTCTTGGACACATCTCTGTAGACGGTGAAATTCAAGATAAAAAAGCATGTGATCTACTCCAGCAACTGCTAACTAGGAAATAAAATGTAAGTAATAATAATAATTCATCATCAGTGGAAGCCGCATCAGTTCACTGGATCTTCTTATCTCATATTTGAGTGATAGGATTCAGAGAGTCGACATTAACGGAAAAGTTTCCTCCGGGTCTATTGTTAGAATGGGTGTTCCGCAGGGGTCAATTCTCGGCCCGTTTCTCTTTCTTATTTATATTAATGATTTACCTTACCTTGTGAAGGATAACCATGGGATAGTACTGTTTGCTGATGGTATCATCAGCATCTTTATTGTTTAAACTCAAACGTGGACAATTAGACTATGACCTCTGAGTTTGTTTCGGCATTTCTTCTCAGAGTAGTCGGATAGGAAATGCCGGCCTCATCTAGCGATTTGAAATATTGAGGTGTAAAAGTGATATTTTATAACCTATTTACAGAAATAAATATCATTTATCACTATGTATTTCGAAAGTTCTCAGTATCTCAATTAAATTCTCAGCGACGAATCTGAAATCTGTCATGATTACTCTCTATTACATAGAAATATTAAAACGACGACTGTACCTTGCCTTCTTCGGGGAAGGAAAGTGGGAGTGCAATGAGGTTCGATTCATGAAATGAAATACTCGAATTCAATTCATATTTTTATTTTCAAGTCATTATTCTTACATAATATTAGAATTGCTATTTCTACATAATTAATACGAAGACTTAGACAATATTATTGTGATCATTTAATTAAATTTGTAAAAAACCTAAAACTTAAAATTGTACTCAACAGATAATCTCAATTTGATATGTTCGAAAACATTGGTACAAACACAAGTGTTGCTTCGTGATAAATACTAATTAGATTTGAGCAAACCATTACAAACATTAGTTGGCAACGTACAGCGGGCGGGGCGCGGCGCCGGCAGTGGCTGCGGTCATCTCTACAATTTGGCACGATACTTCATATTGCACTGTTACAGGTACAGCTGCCGCGCCCCGCTACACTACCTACTTACTTACAACTACTTACAAAACGTAAAAAATACAAAACAATCACAATTACACGACGCGAGGTCATGGAGCTGCCATCTTGTTGCATTACTTAGGTCGTTCGACAAACTACTAACTAAACTGGCCTATGTAAGTACTTACACTGTGCTAATGTTACACAATTATATAAAATAACAAGACGAGTGTCGTGGGTATATTATGCGTTCATGTAACAACGGTAAGGAACTTAAAGTGGTGTGGAAGTAGTCTCGCCTCGTCAGTGCAGCGTATGGCACAAGTTGTTTGGAGACAGCCACTCTATATACTTTCAGTCAACATACTTTATAAATACTTAAAATATACAAAATGTACTTATTTCGAGGTCAGTGTGAATTACTCGGCAAGACTGATTATTTACAAAAGCACAAATGTCCGCAGTGTCGGCGCTGTGTGAGCGCCGCTGCGTGTATCACATCATGAGATTCTGATTACATAGGGCTCGCACAATCTTTTCACCACAAAAGTTCATACGTCTAGCGAGCATGGCTTACATAACAATATAAACACTTTTTGGAAACTATTTGAGTATCGACTGAGTAGATCGCGACTTAGATATAGGATAATGAATAAATATAATAATGTATAACGTCACGCCTGTGTCGCGGAGTGCAGCGCCGCGGTGACGTAATGTGGCGGAGTATGACACCACCCGGAACGCTAACAACCACTCAATGTCGAATGTTGTACTCACTACCTGCTACTCTAATGTACAAACTCAACAAATGTATGTACACAGCATACACGTACATACATTTGTTGAATGAATATTAGAATCCCCCAAACAGCCCTGTTTACTATTTGTGATCTGCATTCGAACATGTAAACAAAACGTAGTAGGTACAGTTCAGTGTACCATTAAGAAATACGAGTTATTAACTTTTATAGTCATACAGTACGTACGACTATAAACAAGACGTGGTACAGTCACTGCATGTACCTACTGCAGGTTACCTTCATGCAGTCGTCACGCTCAATGCAATACTAATGAGTAATGAGCGTGCACAAATACAGCGGAGTAATGAGCATGCACTAATTATTAAATTTAGATAAGATGCTTGCGTTCGCGGGCTCGAGCGCCATACGAGTCGCCACGAGTACCGCGGCGCCGCACTACGGGACGTACTGACGTACGCCACTGGCACACTGGCCACAATGTGTAGTACAACGTGTAGTGCAGCGTGTGCCGGGGCTGGCGGCGCGGTGTCTACAGCAGCGCGGCCCGCTCCTGCTCGCGCGCCCCGTCCCCCGCCCCCGCCCCCGCCCCCGCCTGCAGCAGGTTGGCCTGCTCCTGTACACACACACACACTCACACACACGCACACACTGCCCGCCGTACTCTCCGCGACATACAACGCAATGACACGCGCGCACCGCTGACTCACGCACGTGACGTCGCTGGGAAGAACCTATTTCAGATTGTGTGAGAGATCCGTGCTGAGATTTCGTTTCATACTAGATTGACATTGGTCGTAATAAGCAAACACAGAATCCCAGCGCGGCCGGCCTTCCCTCGTCCGTGCAGGTGCGTTAGTGTCAGAGCGTTGAATGATATTTGTTTATGTAGCCCGCGCAGTGTCTGCTGGAGGCCGCCAGTGCCTCCCCGCAGCGTACGACGCGGGCATCCTACAATACAGTGCCACGAGTGGCGGGGAGTGCTAGTGCGGGCGCGTTACCTCGGCGGGCGCGGCGTGCGGCGCGGCGTACATGGTGTCGTACACCGGGTTCGCGAAGTGGTTGCCGCCGTTCTGCACAATACATACATACCGTATACTTCTACACTTCCGCTAGTTAGCTCTACACATTACATGCATATAATAAAAATAACGGACGTAACGAGTCAGTCGTTATTTTTATTGAATCGTGTGTAGCTCACGTTGTGCATGTGGTTGTGGTGCGGCGGGTCGAGCTCGTCCTCGCCCGCCAGGTACATGGGGTTGTTGATCTCCACGTTGTCCGCCAGGCGCGCGTGCACGAAGGCCCCGTGCCGGCGCCGGCGCAGCGCGTACAGCGCGCCCAGCACCGCCACCACCAGGCACAGCAGCGCCACCACGCCGCCCGCCCACGCGCCGCCCGAGCCCGGCCGCGGGGCCGGCGCGCCGGCGTCTGCGGGCGCCGGGGTCAGGGCGTGCGGCGCCGTGCAGCTGGCGCCCTCGAGACAGGCGCAGTAGGTGGCGCCGGGCGTGGCGGGCCCCAGGTCGGGCCCCCACACGCAGAGCGCGGGCGGCGGGCAGGCGCGCGCGGCGCAGGCGTGGTCGTGGCCCACGTACAGCGTGCAGCGCGCGCCGCCCCAGGGCCCGGCGCAGACACACGCGCGGCGCCCGCCGGCCCACACGCAGTGCCCGCCCTGCTCGCAGCCCCCGCCGCACTCCGCGTCCGCTGCGACACGACAGGCGATGGTTACACATCGTTACACTACACGTTACACAACATTCTACCGCAGAGATGGGAACGTTCGGAAGGTCGCGACTACCTGTTTCCTGACCTCTCGCAATAATGTAACAAATATCATGTATGATAACATTCACGTGGACTAATTGACGCGTAGCACTGATTCGGTCAATACAGAACTACCAATACATACAGATGACATATCACTCGTTTAGCCCGGTATCCCTGTGGAATGAGCAGACTGTGATTGTTATTGCTACTGCACTCGATAGAACCATGGCGACGCGCACGTGTGTGCCGACACGGCCGATGAAAACGACTCACTGAAGTAATCATTGTCATTGCATCTAAAGGATTTATTTTTATAATATAATATAAAATATAAATAAATAAAATAGAACTTGTTTTTACATTTTCATACAAATATGTACCTATACCAACTTTAAAATAGATTCTTTGCATTTACACAAATTAGAGATGTATCGTTTCTGCGCTGAAGCTTGTCTTCCGACGTGGGCCTCCTCGAAAGGTTTCCACTCCATCCTATCTTTCGCTATACGGGTCGGGGGTCCTGAACCTGCTATTTGTCTAATGTCGTCTCCCCGTAAAATAATATATAGAATTAAAAAAAAAATCGTGTACCGATTTATTACAGTACCTAATACTACATCAAGGAAATTTAAACTTGTAACTTAGGTAGTCATAGTAGGTAACTAAATGAATGAATTAAACAGGTATTCGAATATGTTTGCCAAATTTTTCCTACGGAATATCCCACTTTTTTAGCAAAATGGTGAGTTGATCATAAAGAATAATGTCCCAAAATGTATGGGGCAAAAACCCAGAATCGATAAAAATCTATATCTATTCTATACTTATACATATATATATACTATACAATCAATCATCAATATCGATACTTCTAAAGCTGAGGAGTTTATTTGTTTGAACGCGCTAATCTCCGAAACTACTGGTCCGATTTACTAATTCTTTTTTTGTGTTGGATAGGCTATTAAACATCACGCTATGACCAATAGGAGTCGAGTAGTGGGGGATAAATTATATAAATAGGTACTCAAGTAAATCACGTCTCTGTCTTTTCTTTACGCCTACACCACTGTACCGACTTGAATAACTATTTGTGTTGGGTAGGCCATTTATTGAGAAAGGTTACAAAGGCTACAACATATCACGCTACGATCAATAGGAGCCGAGCAGAGCGGGTGACACCGCGTGGAAGTAGCTAGTTTTATGTAGCAAGGTGGAGTATACATAGTATATCCTAAATGAAATAATTGTTTTCAATAAAACTATCTCGAAGTAACAAAAGTGACCAGTTTATCGTGGTCTCGCTTCGTATGATCCTTCCGTAGAGTTAACTATCAGTTTATACTGTTTCTTTAACAACGTCACATCGTACTATGATGATGTATGTACAATCTCGAAAATCTTATATGTTTGGCTTGCTCGTAATTATCTGAAATGTAATTCCTAATTTGTATTGTCACAAACGAAATAACAGAACAACAAGTCAGCCCCGCGCCCAGCTGTACAACATTGTAATCAACTGCAGGCTCCTGCTGGCTCGTTCGCTAGTTTTTGGCCAAAACTTACAGCTTATTAGCGACCTCTTGCTTATGGTCTATTACACAGTATAATGAATGATTTTAATGACTGTGGGCGGATTTGGGCATTCTCCTTTCACAACGTTACTTTAGAAACATACAAGTTATAGATATTATGTAAGGGAAATCTCGTACACCTCGCACTGGACAAACAGTCTGACAGCGGCGCAACAGTGGCGGCCGGCGGCGGCCCGGTAACCTTGACCTATGGCACGCGACCGGCCCCGCCGCTACACACACACACACACACACACACACACAACTAGTCCCGCACCAGGCGAGAGTCCCGCGACCCCAGGGAGTGTGGTACTGACCTTGCCGGGCGCGCCTCCTGCGGCCAGCCATGAGTCGCTCGCTGCCTGCGACGTGACCGACGCGCGCGACCTCGCTCGCGCCACTAGCGCGGCCCGTACTGCAGTCTACACGCGCGGCACTGGCGCTGCCCGTCTACTTAACGTCACAATGTTACGAAACTCGCGGCGCTGCGCTAATCGCTGCCCATTTGCATATAGAGAGGCACAAACCGGCTATATATAATGACACGCGCCGGCGCCGGTACTTGAGCGCGGTTAAATTGATTTATGTACAGCGGCGGATCTGCGCGCGCGCGTCGATATCTTTCGTTTACACGTTCACCAAACAATTTCCCGAAATAACTGCAGGAGCCGGTTGTAGCGAGCGGCGAGGTGATTCCGCTCTGAATGCTGACTGAGTAATGTTTACCTGCCCGGCGACACGGCGGTGTGTGGGAAGTACCGACACCAGATTACGTATCTTAATTTTCGTAGAATTACGTTTTCCTGATCGGCCTTCACACCGTGTCGGTGAGACTAAGGTCAGCACGCGGATGTGCACGCCGCGCGCAGCCTCCGCGAGCTATCGAGTGGCTGTGTTGTGTCAAATAAATATTGCTACAGTACTACTCGATACCATACCGCGACATGCAGGCTGGATGCGGGATATGCACACCTCTGACAACCCGCGGGCCTACCTCCCACTAGTCGCTAGTGGTAGCCTTGCTGAATGACAGGGAATTGACTGTGGACGCATGCAGGGGACACAGGACATTGGGTCGAGTGAGTCACATCAAACACAGGACGAACACTCGACTACTTTGAGCCTTCGAAATGATCCGACACACAGTCGGCGGAGCCCCGCTCTGCATGAAGGAGATCGGAAAATCGTGGCGTCGCCCGACAAAAATGAAACACTGTGGTTTTCACGGACTGATATAGTATTCAACTCCGTGTTGGTAATTCGTTTCTTCACCAACTCGGGAGATGCCGAATGTTTCAGTCCGTAGTCAAGGAATCCTGCGAACGTTTGTTCCCGCTCTCATGACATTCAGTTTCATTGTGAGTCTCAGTGACTTTATAACGAGGTGAAACTTACAGAGCCCCCTACCGGCGGGAGTTCCTAATTCGGTGGACTACGGAAGATATGTGTCCGTGGCGCTGTCAGCCCATGCGATTCATAAATAAACAGGGCAGCCGCCGTAAACGTAAAAACGTAAAGACAAAATATGAACCTAGTTATTTTGTCTGAGTCTAGATTAATAGAGTATGGTGTTCCCCAGGGCAGCGTCCTTGGGCCACTACTATTTTTGATCTATATAAATGATTTGCCAAAGGTCAGTAAACACCAAATGGTTATGTTTGCTGACGACAGCGCCGCTGTAATAAAATGAAGTGACCGTAATTTTATCAGAATGATATAAATAACACACTGTCTGATATAATAACCTGGTTAAAAAATAATAATTTATATATAAATCTAAAAAAAAAACAAAAGTCATGCATTTTGACCAAACAACTAAAGCACCGAAGGTTGATGTCAGATATAATAGCTGTGACATTGAAGAAGGTAATGTGGCCAAGTTCTTATGTGTTGATAGCCAACTTAACTGGAAGGCACACACACATGATCTAAGTAAACGAATAAATAAATCGGCGTATGCACTTTTTCAAATAGCTGGGAATATTCATTCGGAGGCGCTACAAATTGCATATAATGGTGTTGTAGCATCAGTTGAAGTACAGTATTATAGTTTGGGTAACTCGACAAACAATGACGTCATATTTAAGGCACAACAGAGTTGCACGGGGTCGATGTGTGGCCTGGTGTAGAGAACCTGAAGGTAGCTGTGTATCATTCTTTAAATCACTGAACGTACTTACTTTGGCATCACTTTACATTTTCGAAATTTGTATCTTTGTCAAAACTAACTTAAAGCTTTTCGAAAAAATGGCAACACTACGAGATGTCCCCTTTCGTAGTCAATATGCAAACTCCTTGTGTAATCAACGCTGTGAGGCTGCCCTAGTTACAGATAGTGTCTTGGGCACCGCGCATTTATAATAAACTAATGGTCGCCTAGTGGTCGAAATTCGACCATATATGATTTAATTTACAATACCATTTAACATACGTTCAAGAATAATTTTTATTTAACGAATTGCGTTTTGTAAAATTCAAATTAATATATTCCGGCGCATCATGAACAGGAAAACTCTATTTATATGAGACGTGAGAATATCATCGCAATGTCTGTCGATTTTGACGTTTTGTCAAATACGATCAGATACTATGCATGGTAGTGTGTGTAATGTTTTATTTATTGATTTAATGTACTTTATAAGCATTATTTTTGAAAAATATTAGTGTTTTGCACTTATCCTACACATAAACTATAAGTGTACCAAATTTTATGCCCCTGCGTCCGCGTAATTTTCATAAAAAAGGGTCCAAATTTTTAGCATCACGTATTAATATATAGATTACCGAACGACATAAAGGATCTGAATATTATATACAATTCAAGAAAAATAATCAAAATACTCCTAATTAAAAATGTTCAATTCAATTGACGAATTTTTGAATGACAAATTATATTTGATGGAACCCCGAGATAAAAAAATCTGGTGTTATCTGATTTCTTAAAAAGGTAATGTCCGAATACTCAAACGCTACTCAATTTTAAGACGCTCTCAAAACTAATTCTGTCCCTATCAATTTTTTATAAAATGACAGAGATAGCACGATATTTAAGTACAACTTAAAATTGAGTAGCTTTTCAGTATTCAGGCGTAAGATCCTCCCGGCTCGGTGGTCAGAGCTGGCGCGCCACTATCGTACAGTAGTGCGGTGGTGAGTCGTTGTTATATCCGCGAGAGTTCGCGTGCGCTTTGCTCGAGCACTAAACGCCATCTGTCGGCCATTTAGTCAACTTAGTATCGTCACAGTTTTCCATGCGAAAGTTATAACTTCTACTTTTTAATACTTAGTATTCGCTGGTACAATGGTAATGTACGGTAACATAATAAAAATACACACCGCAACACGTCCAAATTGTTTCATATAAAGATCATTACATAAATATCGTCATATGTTGCAGTCCAACGTGCGGCGACGTAGCGCACGGGAGCGCCTGCGCCGTGCTCTTACATTGATGTCGCCGTACAACACGCAAAAATTTAATTCACTTATAATATAATAATCAATAAGGAGAACTAGTTGCACCAGTAACTACCACTGACCTGGTCCACTGCCACCTCGCTGCGAACAACTGCAGCCGTGTCGCCGGCGTCACCAATACTTGTCCACGCTTGTATGTGACACTGCACATTGCTTACTCTTGGTTTCTTTTACGATAAGCCGGCGAGCGGCCGGACGGATCACTTGATGGTAAGCAATCAACACTGCCCATGGATACCCGCAACACCAGAGGAGTTACAAGTGCGTTGCCAGAGGGTTAGGAATTTGAGGTTTGGGAGATTGTGTTGGGAGTAATTGGGCTATAGTTAGTAACGTCACTCACACGAGGAAACACAACGTACGTTTTTTCACGTCGGTTTTGTACGAGGCCGTGGTGTCACTCCGGTCGAGCAGAATATTCGTGTCGGGGCATGACTCCTCCGCACTCAACAAACTTGAATTCTTTTTTACATAATGTTGCTTTTTCAATGAGGTACTCACACACACTCACACAGTTTATAATTAATTACAGTAAGCACCTCGTACCTCGTACATGTAGTGTATTGATTACTTCACTAGGGGACTGCGTTACTGTGATTTGTTAAATACGACGAGTTGACTAGCGAGTGTAGAGACTTGCAGTGTTAGTGCGATGGTCGCGAGTACTTACTGTCGTTGTGTGCGTGCCCCTCCGTGTCCCCCGTGGCCGGGTGCGGTGGCTGGGTGTGCCCCCCCGTGTCGTTGTCGGTCGGGCTGCAGGCGGCGTCCACGCAGGCGGGCCGCTGGCAGCGCTCGCCGGCCCACGCCGCCGGACACACGCACGACACCGCGCCCACCGCCGACACGCTGCACGTGCCCTGTACACACACACACATACACACGCTGCACGTGCCCTGTACACACACACACATACACACGCTGCACGTGCCCTGTACACACACACACATACACACGTATATACAAATTAACCTGAAAGATATTATATGTACGAGATTTTTTGAAAACAACTGAAATGTTATTCAATGCTACAATGTACTCGCTCTGAGCGCCTTTACTTTAGCTCTTTTTCTTATCTGTCCACTGTTTCTTGTTCTACTATAATTGTACCTGTGGAAACTTGTAATTGGCCTTCTTTCAACATTTCTCAACTATCTGTATCCTAGCTGTAGGCTTTCTGAACAAAATAAAATAAAAACACATATATTATGTGCACATACACACGCTGTACGTGCCCTGTATACACACACATACCTGGTTGAGGCAGAAGAACCGGCAGATGTCGGCGCGGCAGTGCGCGCCCCCCGCGCCCCCCGCGCCCCGCACGCACACCCCGGCGGGGCCGCAGTCGGGGCCCGCCACGCAGCGCTCGCAGCGCGCGCCCGTGTACTCCGCCGCGCACGCGCACCACTCGCGCCCGTCGCGCGCCACGCACGTGCCTTGGTTCTCGCACGTCAACGTCGTGCACGCGTCTTGGAGCGCGCCTCCCGCGCCCCCTGCGCCCCCGCCGCCCACCTGCAGCTCGCAGCGCGCGCCTCCGTAGCCCGGCTGGCACACACACTGCAACGAGCACGCGTTACTTCAATGGCTTGTGTATCAGGTACACAACCGCACTCACAGTTACAGCACAGCAATGGAACATGATCCATGCAAGTACTGCTGCCGTTGAACAGAACTCAGAGGGTCGGCTTCAGAGGGATATAAACACAAACACAAACACCACTGTTACTGCACTCACTTATTTATTAATACCACTTTTTCCCGCTAGGGGGTTTGTTCGTACTCGACCGACGTCAAAATGACGCCGGACCTAACCAAATTGATGTAACGAAACCATAGCACGATCTATTTCGATTTTAACCCCATCTATCGAGCGCCATGACAACTCGAATAATTAATAATATTTTTAATACATATTTTGATCGCGCTATGATTCCGTTACTGCTCCGAACAACCGTACTCGGTACTGTATATTGTACCTTGAGCGGCGGCGGCTGGTCTTTCGGCGCGGGCTGCGCGGTGTCGAGCAGGCAGCGGCCGCGGCGGTGGCAGTGCGCGGCGCAGCGGTAGTGCTGGCAGCGCGCGCCCGCGTACAGCGCCCCGCAGCGGCAGCGCGGCCCACTCTCCGTCATCTCGCACTGCCCCGCGCCGCACGCCAGCCCGCACGCGCCCTCCGCGCCCTCACCCCCCTCGCCCCCCTCGCCCGCGCCCGCGGCCACAGTGCCGCGCGGGATCACACACTTGCGCTGCTCCTGTCGACACACGTACAATATTACACACTTACAGCTATTGTTCACATCCCACTACACGAGTAGGGCTGTGTGTACTAGTTGAACATTATTTATTTTTTAATTGTGATGCTTACGAACATACAATGTCCAAAACTAAGATACAAGTATTCGTATATCACACTAGTAGTTGGTCTGAGAATCGAACCTGCCAAATAAAAGGCACTCACGTTGTCAGCGGTGTCGTCTGCGGGAACTAGTCCGTCCGGGCAGATGCAGGCCGTGCCGGGCGCGGCCGCGCTGCGCACGCACAGCGCCGTGGCGTGGCATGCGCCGGCGCAGGGGTCGTTGCCCGCTGTGTGCAGCGCCGCCTGCAGCAGCGCCAGCGCCGTGAGCGCGGCGCCGGGCGGGCCGCGCGCCGGCCGCGGGGCGCCGCGCCCCCGCTTGTGCAGGCGCAGCAGGGCGCGGGGCGTGCCGCACCACAGCCAGTCCTCCCACACCTGCGCCCCCACGCAGGCGCGCCCCCACACCACGCGCGGCCCCGCGCCCGCGTCCCCCTCCGCCGCCAGCCGCATCTCTGTCGACACCGTGTCTCGTCGTCAGTGTATTTATTTATTAATTTCACTATTTATTTAATAAAAGATGAATCAACAGTTGCCCCCCATTAGGATTTTCTCCTGTGTCGTGGGTGCGTTTACAAATATACAAGTTCATTATGCACATGACACACAGACCCGAAACAACAATTTGTGGATCACACAAAGAGTTGCTCCACTACTACTACGATTACAGATCCACACGAATATCGACTAAACAGTTAACAGCGGAGGTAACAATACAATGAATACACATTAAAAACTGAGTAAAAAAAGATACATTTTCGTTACATTCAAATCCCAAAACCCAGATCTTCTATCAATATACGAGGAAAACCATTAAGTAAATGACCTCTAATACCGATGTACGTTATAACAGGTGTAGTAGTGTACTACTTATTTATTCATGGTGTAATAATGAAATAGTGTCGCACGCAGCACGTACCTCCGTCGACGTAGTAGGTGGGCGCGCGCGGCGCCGGGTCGGGGCGCTGCGAGAAGCGCGCCAGCGTGACCCGCGCCGAGCCGTCCAGGCGCACGCTGTCCAGCGTGTCGTAGTACTCGTCCACGAAGTACAGGCGCGCGGCCGCCGCGTCCAGCGCCAGCGCCGCCGGGCGCCGCACGCGCCGCGCCACCAGCCAGCGCAGCCCCGCGCCGTCCGCGCCCGCCGCGCGCACGCCCGCCCAGCGCCCGCGCTCCGCCCAGTACAGCGCCGCGCCGTGCGCACCACGCCGCCCGGCTCCGCGCCCGCGCGCCGGTACAGCGTGGCGCGCCGCCGCCCGTCCAGCGCCGCCACGCGCAGCGCGCCCTCCTCCCCCCGCGCCCGCCACGGTCCAGTACACGCGCCGCGCCGCCGCGTCCAGCGCCACGCCGCGCACCTCGGCGCCCGCGTCGCGCGCCAGCTCGCGGCCGCGCAGCCCGCGCAGCACGGCGGCGCGCGCCGGGCCGGCCGCCGCCTGCATGAGCGGCGTGACGTCGGCGGCGTGCAGCGCGCCGGCCGCGTCCCCCACAGCAGCCACCAGGCGCCGTCCAGCAGCGCGCCGGCGATGCACGTGATGTCGGGCGGGGGCGCGGCGGCGGGGGCGCGCGCAGTGGAGGGCGCGCCGGCCACGGCCTGTTTGTGCGGCTCCCACACGTGCAGCGCGCCCCCGGCCGCCACCAGCACCACCGGCTTGTCGCCTACAACGCACAAAATACAAATTCTAATTCAAATATATTTATTTGTAAGCCTAGGTCTACAGGAAGGTCTTAAAATTAAACATTAAACATGTCAGAGCTCTATGTTCTACCAAATGGAATTGGTGTACAAATAATTTTAAACCTATTGAGTTTATACACTAGAAATAAAAAGTAAAAAGAATTTATTAAAAGAAAATATCATGTAACAATCCGAGTGTTTCTATTTTATCATTTTGGAAGCGTCTAACTTTCAAACGATTGATTTTTACGAAAAATAATTATAGGAACCTTATTGTCTTTTTTAAAGTCATATCCATAGACATCCATCACGGATAGGTTAGCTCATTAACTGGAAAAAAAATTGTTTTTAATCAGTTCCATGTATGGAGGGCACTCCATTTTCCTTTGATTTATTAATTTTTATTCGAAATTTGTTTATCAGAATACATCAACCTACAAAGTTCAACTATGTAGGCCCAACAGTTTCGGAACTAAATGGCTGTGACATACGGACGGACGGACAGACAGACAAACATAACGAATCTATAAGGGTTCCGTTTATTGCCACTTGGCTACGGAACCTTAAAAAACGCGCTAAGTACAAAAAAAATACCTCAGGCGTGGAAACGTGTGCATATTATGACGCTTGCAAATTTTGCATCGTTATATCTCGGAAACGGTGACTTTTAAGAAAAAAATATTTTTACCTTTTTATAGTACATATTATATTTTCCTGATCTACAAATTATATCTGAGGTAATTTTGCGATAAAACTTACTGTTTTCAAGAAAATCGTCGCATCCTTAAACAGGATCAATTGGGACTTTAGACACAATGTTTATAATTGTGATTTGAACATTTGTACCAATTTTCAGCGAGGTGTGAATTTGTCGTGGGTCAAATGGTGGAAATTTGATCGAACTATTATACTTTTTGGTAGTTTATTATTTTTTGGAGCAGTTGCAAAAATACTGTTTTTATAAAATGTAGTCTTAGATCTTATAACATGTAACTGATCACAACGACGCTGCCTGGTTACTTGGTCAAATTTATTTAAATTATGTTTTACAAACACGCTTGTTTCGTAAATGTATAGTGAGGGCATTGTTAATATTTTTTAAATTTTAAATATCAGATAGCTCTAATGCACCTTAGCTCGGCACTGGAACACCATTTCTTTGCCCGTTGCGTTTCCCCAATTCCGTACCTCCTCCACGTTGACGCTACTAACCTATGATACGCCATCAATACTGCACTGTATATGCAGAGCATAAGAGTATTGGTTTAGTTTTCTCTACTCTGTCTGTTTTGTTTACATTGATTCATTTCTATTATTATTGCACATGTTTTTTAGGGTTCCGTAGCCAAATGGCAAAAAACGGAACCCTTATAGATTCGTCATGTCTGTCTGTCTGTCTGTCCGTCCGTCCGTCCGTCCGTATGTCACAGCCATTTATTTCCGAAACTGTTTGGCCTACATAGTTGAAACTTTGTAGGTTGATGTATTTTGGTAACCGCTATTCGAATAAAAATTAATAAATTTAAAAATTAAAGGGGGCACTCCATACATGGAACTGATTCAAAAAATTTTTTTTTCAGCTAACATATCCGTGATGGGTGTCTATGGATAGGTCTTTAAAAAAGACATTGAGGTTCCTAAAACCATTTTTCGTCAAAATCAGCCGTTTGAAAGTTAGACGCTTCCAAAGTGGAAAAATGAGTCTCCCCCCCCCTCTAACTTTTAAAATAAGAGAGTGAGAAAACTAAAAAAATATATGCTGTAGATTTCAATAGAAACTAACAACGAAAATTGGTTTGAACCAGATATCATTATTAGTTTTTAAGAAATAAAACATTTTCAAAAACCGCAAATATAACTTTGTCGTTCATACAAACACTATGTAAAACCAAGTTATTTTATAACTTTAATATTATGTCATCTACTTGCTGTTACGAAACCCTTCATGGGCGAGTCCGACTCGCACTTGGCCGGTTTTTATGTTTGTTCTATCAGTTGATTTGACTTGATCAACAAAGTAATTATTGAAAGCTTGTGCCATTCCGTGAGGTTTAGTCAATACTGTTTCATTAAATTTTAGTATAGTTTCATTAGGTATATGGTTTTTGTTTATTCTGCTTTTAATAACTGACCAATGTCCATGTTGCCTTACACAGATTTTGTGCCGAATTAATAAATCGACCGTTATGAGCTCTTTGCGTGACATCGATAACTTTCTTTAGACGGCTAGAGAGATTTTTGAGATTAGCTTTATTTTGTTTATTATGCGTTTTCCGATATTTCCATAACAGTTCTCTTTTCTTATGCTACATATCTTAATGCCGCGACTAATCCACTTTGGTTTTACTCTGGTCGATATTTTTATTCTTATATTTGGAAAGCATAGATCACACAGTAATTGAAACCAATCATAGAAGAGTTTGACCGCTTTGTTTGGATCTGTTTCTTTATACACATCGGAAAAAGAAATGCTGGCGTGATATGTTTTAAATGTTTTGCACATTTTCTATACAATACTCCCGTTTTGTAGTGAACCAGTGATCTAACACACGTTTGTGAAACTGGACACCGTGGAGGCCGGTGTGATCAGATACTGCTAGTTGTAATACTTCGCCGTTAGATCCTCGTATATTATGAGCAATATCATCAATACAGGTCCCGCCGCGTAACCTAGTTGGTACTTTTGTTTCGAATTTAAGATTGAATCCTGTGTAAATGAGGTGCCTATTGTTCCGAGCATTAGGTATTTTTGAGGAGGTCAATATTGAAATCACCGCAGAGACATACAGAGACAATATGACGATGTTGGGATCTGCCAATTGTACTGCGCAACATTGGATTACATTTGACACTGTATTTTTCAATCGACTCCCAAAACTTTATCCGTTCCTGGAGGTTTCGGCTGCCGGTTACACGGCACTTATTGTATCATACGTAACATACATGGCATGTCTACAAATGTGAAATAAGAATGCAAACTGATGTACTCACCCACGGCCTCGCAGGTCAGCGTGCCGTCCGCCAGCTGGCGCTGCTTGTACCCCGCCACGCACCTGGCGACAAACACAACAGTCACCCCTGGCTGCACAGTATTGCACAACATTGCACAGTATTGCACAACATTGCACAGTATTGCACAACATTGCACAGTATTGCACAAAATTGCACAGTATTGCACAACATTGCACAGTATTGCACAACATTATACAGTATTGCACAAAATTGCACAGTATTGCACAACATTGCACAGTATTGCACAACATTATACAGTATTGCACAGTATTGCACAGTATTGCAGTGCGCGGCACTCACTTGCAGGTGTGGTTGTCATGTTTGGGCAGACACAGCTGGGCGCAGCTGTCCCAGCGACACGCGCGCGAGCTCTCTGCAACAACACAAGCAGGGTCACGGACTGTCAGCATGGAGGGGCGCATCCAGGTGGAGTACGTACCGTCGCAGGTGGAGTTGGCGGCGACGCAGCGGCCGTCGTCACAGAGCGTCTCGTGGCGCAGGCACGGGGACTCCTCGCCCAGCCAGCGCCGCCGCGCGCCTGGACACGCAGGCTCGGGTTATACTACTCAACGGTTTCATTTCACTCGACACATCTTAAATTACAATGCGGTCAGCGTAACTTGACGAGTCTGAACATACGCTTTGCGAAGTTTCGTGCAGGTACATTCGTGAAAAAAACTATAAGGCAGTTGTCCCACCGGCAACGATGAACGAGTAACGAGTAAGTAGAGCTAGAACTAGAAACGAGTGAAACGAGTGAAAACAAAAACAAACAAGTGAAGCGAGCACTCGCCGGCAGTGTGAACAGTCAGCGATCAACTATTTGTATATGCATCTCTTTTGTTTACACGGAAAGTATATCTATTGTACGTTTCTTGAGCGAGAAAATAGCCGATAGTTAGTCGTTCACTCGCCGTTGGTGGGACAACTGCCTTACGCCAATTTTTTTATAAATCTAATGTACTAATAAAATTTCCCTGATACAATAACGAAATACAAATAAAACAAAACAACAAAATAATACAAACTTAAACACTAAACAAAAAACACAAATGGTGAAAAGTGGGTGTACATTGTATAGCGGCATTAAGTGCCGTAATGTGCATGTGCACCTCTGCCTACCCCTTCGGGGATAAAAGGCGTGACGTTGTGTGTAAATCTTATTTTGTTTAATATATTATATAAAAATAACTCTAAATAAAAATATCGAATAAAAGAGTAAAATAAAAATATCGTTCTAAAATAGACTTACTGCGCAGCCTTCTGCACGAAGTTCAGACAAAATTTAGCGCCAAGTTACGTTGACGGTACTGTACGGTGGCCAATTTTTTTTTTTGTATGGCGTTAGACAACAATAATTTTGTGCAGTAATCGGTTGAACAAAACCTAATCGGATATAGTAGCAGAATAGATATATAGAATAACAGAACATAATGGAGTGCACGCACAGAGCGCGGCGTCCTCGTCCCCCGCGCAGTCCGCCACCCCGTCGCACAGCAGGTTGGGCGGCACGCACACACCGTCCGCGCAGCGGAACATGGGCGGCGGACACGCGCGCGCCGCGCACACTGCCGGCGCCTCGTCGCGCCCGTCCGCGCAGTCGCGCCGCCCGTCGCAGCGCCACGCGTCCGCCGCGCAGCGCGCCGCGCCGCCGCAGTCCAGCCGCGCGCCGCAGCGGTCCGCGCCCGCGCCGCAGTCCGCCTCGTCCGAACCGTCGGCGCAGTCGGTCGTGCCGTCGCACCACCAGTCGGCGCGCACGCACGTGTTGCCGCCGCGGCAGGCGCGCGCGCCGGGCCCGCAGTGCGGCGCGCAGTCCGCCTCGTCGCTGCCGTCGGCGCAGTCCGGCGCGCCCGAGCAGCGCAGCGAGGCGCGCACGCACTCGCCCGAGCCGCAGCGGAACTCGGACTCGGAGCACGGGCGCGGCTCGCAGCCCAGCTCGTCGGCGCCGTCCCCGCAGTCGTCGTCCGCGTCGCAGCGCCAGCGGCCCGGCACGCAGCGGCCGTCGGGGCAGCGGAAGTAGGTGGGGTCGCAGGCGGGGGCGCGCGCGCCGCGCCGCACGCCGCCTCGTCCTCGCGGCCGGGGCAGTCGGGCTCGGCGTCGCACAGCCACTCGCGCGGGATGCAGCGCCCCGAGCCGCAGCGGAACTCGGCGGGGGCGCAGGTCCGCGCGGCGCACTGCGCGCCCTCGTCGGAGCCGTCGCCGCAGTCCGAGTCGGCGTCGCACACCCACACCAGCGGCACGCACGCTCCGTTGCGGCACGTGAACTGCGCACGCCGTGTCATTACACAAGTATCACAAAATGCTGCTTCACAGCCGAATGCATGCTTTAAGCTAAATAAAAAATCGACTGATCGGAGTAGTAACGGAATCATAGCGCCATCAAAATATGTATTAAAATAATATTATTATTTAAAGTTGTCAGGGGGCTCGATAGATGGAGTTTGGATCGAGATAGATCGCGCTATGGTTTGTGGTTCGACGTCGATTTGACATTCGGCGAATACAAGCAACGCCCCTAGTGGGAATAAGTGATAATAATAATAAAGTGAAGTGCAGTAACAGAGGTGTTTGTGTTTGTGTTTATATCCCTCTGAAGCCGACCCTCTGAGTTCCTGTTCATCGACCAAGTGCGAGTCGAACCCCCACGGTTCCGTAGCAGCAAGTAAGTAGATGACATAATATAGAAGTTATAAAATAACTTGGTTTTACAAAGTGTTTGTATGAATGACAAAGTTATATTTCCGTTTTTTGATAAACTAAAAATGATATTTCGTTCAAACCAATTTTCATTGAAAGTTTCCATTGAAATCTAATATTGTAAAGTATTGTGTAGTTCTTACAGCTCTTAAACGGACACAAATCATTCAGCCTTAAGTACATGTAGCGGGGAGCTGTGTAGTATAGATGTAGTATAGATGAACAAGGAGTAGTGTACTGACGTGGTGCGGCGGACAGGTGCGCGGCGGGCAGTCGGCCTCGTCGTCCGCGTCGTGGCAGTCGGCGCGGCCGTCGCAGCGCGCCGCCGCCGCCACGCAGCGCGCCGACACCGCCGCCGTCGCGTTGCCGCGGCACTTCCACTGCGACGCCAGGCACGTGAACTGCAACCGCACAACCGCACTCGTCAGTCTCCGCACTACCGCACTACTACAGTACAGTACTACACTACTACAGTACCTTGTCGCAGTCGCGCTCGTCGGAGCCGTCGGCGCAGTGCGGCGTGCCGTCGCAGATGTGCGAGGGGTGCAGGCAGCGGCCGCTGTCGCACTGGAACTGGCCGGGCTCGCAGCGGAACGGCGGGCACGACGCCGGCTCGTCGCTGCCGTCGCCGCAGTCGTCCTGCGTGTCGCAGCGCCACCAGAACGGGATGCACTTCAGCGCGGACGCGCACACGAAGTGCGCCGACGTGCAGTTGGGCGTGCACGAGCGCCCGTCCGCCGCCAGCAGCCAGTGCTCGGGGCAGGCGCAGCGCGCCCCCGCCTGCGCCCCCGCCCCCGCGTCGTCGTCCGCCGGCGTCAGCAGGCACAGGCCCGAGCAGTTCAGCTCCGCGCACCGCGCCGACAGCTCTGCGCCCGCAACATACCGACATTACCGACCACTGCACGATACAACTCTCCGATGGTGCACCACGGCGAAGCACAATTTTTTTTATTAATTTGTATTAATTCAAAAGCTATTTTATTAAAATATACACTGCACTGCAATGCTTCGACATAAGGAAAGAGTAGATGTAGCCAGTTACCGGGCGCGGGCGGCTGGCGCGCGGGGTGGTACACGCGCAGGTCCATGGGCTTGTGCACCGTGTGCACCAGCGTACGGCAGTCGTACGCGCCGCCCGTACTGTTGCTGGCCGGTAGCGCGCCGGACGTACTGTTGGCGGCCGGTAGCGCGCCGGTAGTATTGCTGGCGGCCGGCAGCGCGCCGGGCGGCAGCGGGCGGCGGCGGCACGACTCGATGGCGCGCGTCTCCCAGTCCGACCAGTACACGCGGCCGTCCCACACGGCCAGCGCGAACACGTGGTGCAGCCGCAGCCACGGCATGCGCTCTGACACACACACACACTGGCTATTACATCCGAGTACACGTGTGACCTGGCACTGTAACATCCCGGTAGTGGAGCAGTGGGCGCGTACCTCGCGAGAACAGCACGCGCACGTTGCGGCCGTCCAGGTCGGCGACGGCGATGTAGTCCTGGCGCGCGTCCGCGAAGTACAGCTCCTGCGAGGCGGGGCTCAGCGTGAGCGCGTTGGGCCAGTACAGGCCGGCGCTCAGCAGCACGCGGCGGCGCGAGCCGTCCATGCCGGCGCGGCCGATGTGCGGCGCCGCGCCCCAGTCCGACCAGTACAGCCAGCCGCGCGCCGGCAGCAGCGCCAGCGCGCGCGGCTCGCTGAGTCCCCCGCGCAGCAGCACGCGGCGGTGGCGGCCGTCGGCGCGCGACACCTCCACGGTGTCGGTGCCCTTGTCGCACCAGTACACGTTGCCGCCCACCCAGTCCACGGCTAGCCCGTCGGGGTTCTGCAGCGTGGCGCCGTGCAGCAGCTGGTGCGGCGCCGCGCCCGGCCCGCAGGCGCGCCGGATGGCCGAGCCCAGCCGCGTCACGTCGCTCCAGTACAGGCAGCGCTCCGCCCACTGCATGTCCAGCGCCACCGCGTTGCTGAGCTCGTGCACCAGCAGCGAGCTGGCGCCCGCCGCGCCGTCCGCGCCCAGCGCCGCGCGCCGGATGTAGTACCGGTTGGTGAAGATCAGGCTGCCGCGCACCGCTGCACACCACGCCACGTTAGCGACACGACACGACCGGCCACTGCGGCTGGCTACTGACGGTACTCACGCGAGTCGGGCGTGCACGAGACTCCGTCCTCCATGAGCTTGTACCCGGCCACGCACGAGCACTCGAAGCTGCCGACCGTGTTCCTGCAGGAGTGGTCGCAGGGATCGTCCTCGGCGCACTCGTCGACGTCGGCGCAGGCGCGCGCGTCGGCCGCCAGGCGCCAGCCCGCGCGGCACCAGCAGGCGCGGCCCACGGCCAGCTCCGTGCAGTTGTGCGCGCACTCGCCGTTCACGAACGAGCACTCGTCCACGTCTGCGGCAGGCTCAGCGTCACGCCGCGCCGCGCACGGCCCGCGGCACGGACACGGCGCGTACACGGCGCGGTATACTCACTGCAGTGGCTCTCGTCCGTGTAGTCGCCGCAGTCGTCGGCGCCGTCACACAGCGCGCCGCGCGCCACGCACGCGCCGTTGCCGCACTGCCACTCGCCGCGCGCACACACGCCGCGCGCTGTTGCCAGCTCGCCCGCGCCCAGCGACCGCTCGTACGACGCTGTACACACACACACACACACCGTGTTATACAGTTTTATTTTTAGAAATCGGTATTCATCACCTATTTTTACCCCCTCTCCCCTATATTTGTGCAATAAAAAGTAGCCTATGTCCTTTGGTCCCCATCAAGTTTCTAAATACAAAGTTTCACTGTTATAGTTTTAAAAATGACGAATTTCCATATGACCATTCATCCCCGATTTTTACCCCCTCTCCTCTATTTTTTTGCAATAAAAAGTAGCATATGTCCTTTCTCAAGTTCCAAACTATGTCTGTACCAAATTTCACACAAATCGGTTCAGTAGTTTAGGCGTGAAGAAAAGACAGACAGACAGACTAGAGTTACTTTCGCATTTATAATATTAGTTTGGATGAATAAAATAAAAACTGCACACGTGTCCGTGCAGTTTGTACAGTCGTTGACTCGTGTGTCGTGCGGACGTTGAGAAAAGACAGTGTAGTGTATATACAAGTAGATGGCTAGTTGGCACGCACCGCACAGGTCGGGGTCCTCGTCGGAGCCGGCGCCGGCGCCGCCGCCGTCCCCGCAGTGGTCGCGGCCGTCGCACTGCAGCTCGCGCGCCACGCAGCGCCCCGCGCACTGCAGCGCGTCCGCGCCGCACAGCGCCCCGCCCGCCGCCCCGCCCCCGCGGGACCCGCGCAGCCCGCCGGCTCGTCCGACCCGTCGCCGCAGTCCGCGTCCCCGTCGCAGTACAGGCTCTGCCACACATCGTTACCACACAATATCTTCTAGTTTGGGACACAGTTTGCGTTCCATCCGTCGACTACATCTGTTACCTAGTGTTTTATACTTTGTATCGCTACTGGACTATAATGTTGGAACCACTGAATACGTTGCTAAAGTATTACAGTGAGTCGATATTATCCAAACACAGCGCCTACAAGCGTAGGTCGAACAGTTTACAAGTGGTCGACACGTAAACACATTCTCTGATGCGACTTCACACATTGTCATCTCTGTGAACATTTGTTGGAATAAATATTAACAATGACTATAGTTTCACGTCGAATACTTTTTTTTTTTTTTTTTTACATTTAATGGGTCGACGTTTGACCGCTATCTCACCTGATGGTAAGTGATGATGCGGCCTACGGTGGAGCACGTCTGCCCATAAGCAACCTATTCACTCGGGCCTTGAAGACACCCAGGTTATACCCATCAGGAAACACAGACTCCGGCAAGGAGTTCCACTCCCTAGCAGTTCGCACAAGGAAGCTTGAAGCGAAGCGCTTCGTGCGAGTTGGTGGGATATCTACCATGAAGCGGTGACGCCTCGCCGATTGTCTTGTGGTTCGATGATGAAAAGGACTAGGGGGAATCAAGTTGTGCAATTCCCCCGCACACTCTCCGAAATGTATCCGGTAAAAAACGGAAAGGCTTGCGACCTTGCGCCTGTGTTCAAGGCTTTGAAGCCGGGCCTCCACAAGCGCATCATCGTTGATGAGCTTCTTGGCACGCCTTTCAATGTGTTCGAGCGCATCTAGCTGGCATTTAGCCGAGCCGTCCCAAAGGTGAGAACAGTACTCCATACATGACCGAACCTGCGCTTGGTACAGGCTCAGCAGTTGTTTCGGTGTGAAGTACCGTCTCACCTTCGAGAGGATACCCAACTTCCTACCAGCCAGATGCGCCTTCGACTCTATATAAGAGCCGAAGTTTAGCGTTGGCGATAGAGTTACGCCAAGAAGCTCTAGATGATCCGATATTGGAACGGATACATTTCGGAAAGTAGGAGCCAGCGGAAATTGACTCCGTTTGGCAGAGAATAGACACGCCTGGGTTTTGGTAGCGTTGAACTTGACCAAGTTGGCGTCACCCCAATCGGAGACCGCCTTCAAGGACGAGTTCAACCGTTCGACCATGGATTCTCTTAGAGACTGGATCTGTGTTCCGCTAGTCCGCGCATCGGACACATACCTTTCAACAACTGTGCTGTCATCTGCATACCCAAAGATACCGGGCTTAAGCAGGTCGTTGATGTGCAGCAAAAAGAGCGTTGCTGAAAGTACTGACCCCTGAGGGACTCCGGCGTTGATACCAAATTGGTCAGACGAGCAGCCATCGATGACTACTCGAATTGACCGATCCCTCAGGAAGTCTGCAATCCATCTGCACAGATCAGCGGGAAGTCCATATGCAGGAAGCTTGCCGATAAGGCTGTCGTGCCAAACCCTGTCAAAGGCCTTCGATATATCGAGAGAGACCGCTATTGCCTCCCCGTGCTTCTCGATGGCCTCGCTCCAAATGTGGGTGGCATACGCAAGAAGGTCCCCAGTGGATCGGTTGCGGCGAAACCCATACTTTCTTTATATTATCTATATCTATAATTATATTATAAAGAGCGAAAGACACGAAGGAGCGTGGCGGTCGTTCTTTCTTTCTTTCATTGGTAGAAGTGTATCATTCCAAATGGAACAGATATTTTGAAGGTGATAAAATAAGTTTTGGTGAATAACTAAGATTTTATATACCGGGTGCAGGCACAGGCCCGAGTCGGCGCAGCGCATGGCGCCGGGCGGGCACACGCAGTCGCGCTCGTCGTCCCCTCGCGCGCAGTCCGGCACGCCGTCGCAGCGCGCGCGCGCCGCCACGCAGCGCCCGTCGCCGCACGAGAACTGCGCCGCCGTGCACGCGCCCGTCGCGTTGGCGTGCCCTGCACAGTCACTCGTCAGTGGCGCCGGCCGCGCGCCGGGCTAACCTAACCTAGCCGGTACGGGGCGGTACGTACGGCAGGGCGCGGCCTCGTCGGAGCCGTCGGGGCAGTCGGCGCGGCCGTCGCAGCGCCACGCCAGCGGCACGCACTCCCCGCCGCCGCAGCGGAAGTGCGCGCCCTCGCAGCCGTCCTCCTCGTCCTCGCCGCCGGCCGCGCTGCTCGCCTCCGTCGTGCTCGTCTGGATCGCGTTGGAATCTGGTTCAAGCACAACAGTACGACAGGAATTAGTGTTTGCATGTCTATGGACTGCAGCCGGTGGCGTACACATACAGACAATAAGACTATGCCGACCACTTTTATTAATAAAGCTAAATGAGGCGCTATACTCGCTATATAAGACCTACACAACCTACTCGACATTCCCCACATAAACGCACTTAGGGGGGAGACTAAGCTCAGCTGCTTGTGCAGTCAGACAAATTAGGCAGCTAACGGACGTAAACACAGCAAGGCTTGTTTATTTTAGTTATTCTTACAGCATTATGTCTTACGGCATTCTGCTGTGGGTCGCCGCGGATGTAGAACCAATTTTTTTTTTGCAATAGCGAGGTATTCGAGTAATATATTTTAATACGGCAAACACAATTTTAATACGAGAGGTAAAAAAAAGGTAATTTAAAAAACTAAAAAACCCGACTGCGTTTCTTTATTTATAATATTAAAATGAAAAAACCCTAAAACAAGATAGTCATCGTAAAATTGAAGCAGTCGGGACCCATTCTAAATATAAAGACTTTGTGAGGGCACATACGGCTGGCTTTCTAGAATGGGTCCCGACTGCTTCAATTTTACGATGACTATCTTGTTTTAGGGTTTTTTCATTTTAATATTATAAATAAAGAAACGCAGTCGGGTTTTTTAGTTTTTTAAATTACCTTTTTTTATTTTATTTTTTTAGTTTTATACTTTTTTTATTTGGATATATCTAGTGTCACTCTCACAGTAAATACGAATCAAACGACCCCTATCAAGCGGAAATCCATCAAGTCGTTCAGGCTAGAGAGTGAGAAATATTCGAATTTGGCGCCAAAAATCCGCCATTTTGTTTTTTTATTATTTTGATATATTCAGTGTCATTCTCACAGTAAATACGAATCTAACGACACCTCTCAAGTCAAAATCCATCAAGCCGTTTAGGCTAGAGAATGAGAAATATTCGAATTTGGCGCCAAAAATCCGCCATTTTGTTTTTTTATTATTTTGATATATCCAGTGTCACTCTCACAGTAAATACGAATCTAACGACACCTCTCAAGTCAAAATCCATCAAGCCGTTTAGGCTGCAGAGCGTGCCAAACAATTATACATACATACATACATACATACATACATACATACATACACTCGAAAAACATAACTCTCCTTCTGGCGCAGTCGGGTAAAAATAAGTTAGCTATACCGCAATTCCGATTGTCCAAAGTGCAGAAATCCTTCAAGGGATTTTGTGATAAATGCTACAAAAAAAAATTTTTTTTTCATCTAACATATCCGTGATGGATATCTATGAATAGGTCTTTAAAAAAGACATTAAGGAATTTGAAAATTTTTTTACTAATATTCCTATTAAAATAACTAGAGATTTAAATTCTTCAGCCGCACTCTCAACTAGTTTGCTTAAAAAAAATGTAAAAACATGTCAAGATGATTTCAGTTTTCAATATACGAATCCTCTAGAGATCGTTAAAGTTTTTAAAGAAATTAAGATAAAATCAACTGAGGATCTTTGGGGACTATCGGTGAAAGTCTGCAAAACAATTATTCATACTATAGCGCCATATCTGGCTATGCTTATTAATAAAAGTATAGATATAGACCTTATGAAATATAGCAAAGTTATCCCACTATTTAAAAGCGGTGAAACCACAGAACCTAATAATTATAGGCCTGTATCTATTCTGCCAGTCCTCAGCAAGGTGTTTGAAAAGTTGATATTGTCTCAGATGCTTCATCATTTTAATAAAAACTCTATCTTCCACCATCAGCAATATGGTTTCACTAAAGGTCGTTGTACAACTGACGCCGGTGTTACTTTAATGAAAGAAATATTTGGTGCCTGGGAGGAAGCACAAGATGCCATAGGTGTTTTTTGCGACCTCTCAAAAGCATTTGATTGCGTTGATCATGAGACACTTTTGCTGAAATTAAATCATTACGGGATTAGAAACACTGCGCTCCGTCTATTGAAATCATATTTAGAGGATAGGCAGCTGAAAGTTCATATAAACGGGGTTAATTCACAAGGGTCTGAGATAAAAATGGGCGTTCCTCAGGGTTCAATATTGGGTCCTTTTCTTTTTTTAGTCTACATTAACGATTTGCCACTCATATTCGAAAATGAACCAAAAATGGTGCTGTTTGCAGATGATACATCATTGATTTTTAAGATAGGTCGACGTATGAATAATTTTGACGACGTAAACAGCTCCATTCTTCAAGTCTATAATTGGTTTACTATTAATAACTTAGCGCTTAATGAGAAAAAAACCAAATGTATTAAATTTTGCTTGCCAAACGTACAAAATAACGAATGTTATGTTGCTTTGAACGGACAAAAGTTGGAATTTGTTAAGGAGACTATATTTTTGGGTATCACACTAGATGACAGATTACAATGGGGGCCCCACATAAAAGCACTTTCGGGGAGACTAAGCTCCGCTGCTTATGCAGTCAGACAAATTAGGCAGCTAACGGATGTAAATACAGCAAGGCTTGTTTATTTTAGCTATTTCCACAGCATAATGTCTTACGGCATTTTGCTGTGGGGTCGGGCCGCGGATGTAGAATCAATTTTTATTTTGCAAAAGCGAGCTATTCGAGCAATATATAACTTGCCCCGTCGTGAATCTTTGAGAGAACTTTTCAAAACTATAAATATTCTTACAGTGCCTTCTCAATTCATTTACGAAAATATTATGTACGTAAGAAAAAATCAACAATTGTTTGAAAAAAGAAGCGACAGACACAATCTTAATACGAGAGGTAAAAGTAAGTCCAAAGTGCAGAAATCCTTCATGGGTTTTTGTGTTAAATGTTATAATAAACTACCAACTACCATACTGAATCTGAACGAGAAAAAATTTAAATCTTGTATAAAGCGTGAACTGTGTAAACAGGCATATTATAAACTGTCAGATTATATTGAGGATAAAAATGCGTGGCAGCATGTTGGTCCGGCTCCACTGGACACTCGCTCACACTAGACAATGCTCAAATACGATCACTAGTTACACGTTAACTTAAAGTATTAATTTATTCCAATGCAGTCTAGGGATCCTGTGGCATCAAGCAGATATTTTTTTTTATGTGAAAGATTAAATTATATATTATTATTATTTGTATAGAAGCATTATTTCAAAATTGTAAGTGTACATATGTGGGCACTATGTTTGAAATAACCCGCTATTTTATTTTCTTTACAAATTGGTTTTATTGTCCCGTTAGTTTTGACGTATTGTAGTTACATTGTTCCTACATATATATACAATAGATAAATAGTGTATCAGAGAAATTGTAAAAAACTTCTTTTTTAAAAGAGTAACGATGGAGTTTCTTGCTCGTTCTTCTCCATTCGAAGCTACACTTTGGAACGAGCGCCTAGCTTCACTGACAGACAGACTGACGGACAATTCAATTTGACGTTTCAAAAGTGCCTTATTTAGGATTAATTGAAATAAATGCTTTGACTTTGACTTTGAAGGTTCCTAAAACCACTTTTCGTCAAAATCAACCGTTTGAAAGTTAGACGCTTCCAAAGTCTAAAGACTTTAGAGGTTTTAGAGAAGAGACTTTAGAGGTAGAGTAAGAGGGGGGGCCTCTAACTTTTAAAATAAGAAAGTGAGAAAACTAAAAAAATATATGTTGTAGATTTCAATAGAAACTAACAACGAAAATTGGTTTGAACCAGATATCATTATTAGTTTTTAAGAAATAAAACATTTTCAACATCTGCAAATATAACTTTGTCGTTCATACAAACACTATGTAAAACCAAGTTATTTTATAACTTTTATATTATGTCATCTACTTGCTGTTACGGAACCCTTCATGGGCGAGTCCGACTCGCACTTGGCCGGTTTTTTTTATATAATATTAAACGAAATAAGATGATTTATTTGAATATCAGTTATCATTGACGACTATTTGAGTAACGACTGTTTAAAAACTTAAAACATCAATATAACATTGAAAATAAATATATTTTTGTGTGACAAGTAATTTGTCTCGTAGTAAACAACACCCTCACGCACGCCACTTGGACATCCCTTTTTGGTTACTTCGTGAATCTTCGTGCTTTTTCGGCAATACTCTGTCACACGTTAGGATCGGCGTTGTGTTAGTGTCACTATCTCTGTCTTGAGTGCAGTCGGTTACAAAACTTTTCGTATATTTCGTTATTACTGTTGTTAATTTTTATTGATAAGTTTTTAAATATTTTGTTAGTTTTTGTTTAGTGTTTAAGTTTGTTTAGTTTAATATTTGGTTTATTTGTACTTCGTCACTGATTAGGGAATTTTTATTAGTACATTAGGTTTATAAAAAATAATATTGTAGTAATACTTTTCTTCACGAATGTAACTGCGCGAAAGTTCGCAAAGCCTATCTAAAGACGCGCCAAGTTACGTTGACGGTACTGTACAATAGGTAAATGATCTAATTATGTATCAGAGATATTGTAAAAATCATTTTATAAAAAAAGAGTAACGATGGAGTTTCTTTCTCGTTCTTCTCCATTCGAAACAAAACTTTGGACGTACTGACGGAAAATTCTATTTGAGGTTTCAAAAGTGCCTAATTTAGGATTAATTGAAATAAATGCTTTGACTTTGACTTTTCCCCGGAGATCATCAGTCGACATTAATATCTGAAAATGCTTTGATGACTGCTTGTGTATTGAAATCTTAAAGTAGAAGTGCATTCCTTAACATTAAATAGTAAGAGATGGAGACGATTTCAACGCATTCGTAGTTTTTCCTTAAAGAAACTCGAAGTCTTGAGAAATCAATAGAGCATCTTAAGTATTTAAATTAAATTCAACTTGTCAATTCAAAATACAATTGTCTGTCTTGTTATCTATATATATAAAACTCTTCCGTTACTGAGTGACTGACTGACTGACAGACAACGCACAGTCGAAACTACTGGTCGTAGACAGCTGAAATTTGGAATGTAGGTTCCTTGGGATATGTAGGGGAGCACTAAGAAAGGATTTTTGGAAATTCAACCCCCAAGGGGGGAAAAGGGGTAAAAACGTTTCTATGAAAAATCTTATTCCTTGGGTTTATAAACTTGAAACTTGGCATGAACACGTACATAGGCAAGTAAATATGTTTGACATTATAAGTTTTTTCAAACTACCCTCCAATCGTGATTTAGGGGTGCGATTGGATGACTGATTTATTAACGCACAGCCGAAACCGCTCGGTATAGGAGTCTGAGATTTTGAACAGAGGTTCCTTTAGTAACATAAGTGAGCACTAAGAAGGGATTTTTGAAATGTCAACCCCCAAGGGGGGGAAACGGGATAAACTGAGCCGGGGCTGCGGGAAAGTTCTAACGAGATACCGTGGCCCCGGAACGCAAAGGGCAACTGAAGGAACGAGGTGGGGTTTAGTCAGTAAAAGTCTGACACTCCCTTCCGTTCCACCCAGAGCGGGAGAGGTCATTTGATGATATCCCATCCTTAAAAAAAAGGCTTTGTATGACAACTTTCAGTCGTCTCTTTAACATACATAATAACATACATAATTATGTACATACATGCATAACATTAATAACATCACGCCTTTAACACTACCCATACAAACAGCTAAAAGGAAACAAGTGAAGAGACGAAATTTTATATGTTTGTTTGTTTACACATGTAATCGATAAACTCCGAAACTACTGAATCGATTTCAAACATTCACCATTAGAAAGCTACATCATCCCTGAGTAACACAGGCTATATTTAATTCCAGTTGTAACAAGATTTCAGCCTGTGGAAGAAAAAGCCCTGTCGAGATCATTAAAAAACGCTATATATAACCGAATTACACGTGGGCGAAGCCGCGGGCGGAAAGCTAGTTAATTATATTCCAGATAGATTTTGTTTTCCGCGGTCTTAATTTTACTGCGAATATAAAGTGCTTTAACATGCTTACAAACCGATTGACAGACAGACTGACGGACAATTTAATTTGACGTTTCAAAAGTGCCTTATTTAGGATTAATTGAAATAAATGCTCTGACTTTGACTTTAAATACTTTTGAGTAGTTTGTTGTATGTTGTATTGTGTATGTTTTAATATTTTGACCTTGTGGAGTCAAAAGACTGGGCTTCTCCCAGTTGTGCAGTCTCTTTTGTGCCTTAAGGCTTAAGTCATTCTGTCTCCCGCATTAAATTCACCGAGGGAAGTGGACTATCGTTTTCTTTTCTTCAATACTAATACATCATTTAGTTGTTTGACAATAAGTAAAATAAGGCCAATTACGAGTTTCCACTTATGAAAACTCACACTTATGATTGTATCTACTGTAGATCTTACAGGAGTTCCAGCGGTATGGGAGGTTGTGGCGGGCTTGTCTCATTAAAACAAATACATATCGATACCGCCAAGGACGTGTTACGTTGTCATCGGGGATATGGCATGGTGGGCGGTACAAGGTTTTAAGGACATTTAATAAATATGTCCTTGGTGGGCGGTATGTTCGCAGCAGTAACGGAATCATAGCGCGATCAAAACTTATAATAAAAATAATATTATTATTTAAAATTGTCAGGGCGCTCGATAGATGGAGTTGGGATAATTACCAGTCACTCTATGTAGTACAGATTTGGCATTTAAACCATCTTATGCTAAATTAATACTATTTGCCTTATCCTTGAAGAAGCAGTTTACCAAGAACAGCCCCCCCCCCTCCTTCTCCAGGAAGTTGATGTATCACTTCATGGTAAGCAATCGCCAGAGATACCCAAAACGCCAGAGGCGTTACAAGTGCTTTGCCGGCCTTTCGGGGGTTAGGAATTTAAGGGTTGTTATGGAATCAGGGTTTGGGAAGATTAGGGAGGGGGGTAATTGGACATCCGCTATAATATAACCTTTTGACATGAAAGTGGCGAAAGCAGTTTGTGACATCAATATTACATACCGGTGGTGGGGGGCTCGGCCGGCACGCAGTCGGGGCCCAGGCACGCCGGGCAGTCGCGCTCGTCCGAGCCGTCCGCGCAGTTTGCTACGCGGTCGCAGCGCGCCGCCAGCGGCACGCAGGCGCCGTCGTCGCAGCGGTAGCGCGCCGCGCCGCAGTCGCAGTCCGCCTCGTCCGCGCCGTCGTCGCAGTCGGCGCGGCCGTCGCACTGCCGCGCCGCCGCCACGCAGCGCCCGCCCGCGCCGCACGCCACGCTGCCCGCGCCGCACGCGCGCGACGCTGCGACAGGACGCACTCAGTACCGGGCCGCACGCACCCCGCCCCGCCCCCTGCCGGGTACTCACTGCAGTAGTAGAGGTCCTCGTCGCTGGCGGCGGGCGAGTCGCTGCAGTGCGGCACGCCGTCGCACACCAGGCCTTCGGGGATGCAGGCGCCCTCGGCGCAGGCCCAGGTGCCCGCGGGGCAGGCGGCGGCGGCGGGGCGGCAGGCGCGGCCGTCGGGCGCCAGCTCGCGGCCCGCGCCGCAGCGGCAGGCGGCGGCGCCGCCCGCGTCCAGGTGGCACAGCTCGGCGCAGCCCCCGTTGAGCGTGGCGCACGGGTCCGCCGAGCCTGCGGGCGGACTGACACTATGTACCTAGCACTGAACTATACTTCTGTTAAATCTATAGTGTCGTGCGTGCGTTTACAAACATAAACACACATGAATTTAGAGGTCACACAAAGAACTACTCTGTGCGGAAATCGAACCCCTCTACACGTTTTGCGGCACCCAGCCATCGCACCAACCGTACAGCCAAGTCAAAACTTGAAACTTAACTAATTTTAATTTTGATTAGAACTTTTTATCAGAAAATTCATTTCCACCCTTGTAGAGCTAGAGTCAGCAGCGTCCTCTGGAGGATGCACATGTCATTGTGAACGCACTGAAACTGAGCGTGTATGTTTCTTAGGGAGCGTAGAGGAGCACTAAGAGACCCCCTCTTAAAAAGATAAGTGAATACTGTCTGAGAAGATGTTAGAGAAGCACGTCGCGGCGCGGTACTGACAGGTCTGATGCTGCGGCAGCACGGCGAGGATGGCCATGGGGCGCGGCACGTCGCGGCGCAGCGCCGTGGCGCCGCCGGCGCGCTTGTCGGCGCGGAACACGCCGTGCGCCAGCCAGTCCGTCCAGTACAGCCAGGGCCCGGCCACGGCCAGGTCGAAGGGGTGCTCCGTGCTGGCGCGCGTCACCACGTGGCGCTGCGAGCCGTCGTACTGCATGCGCTCGATCTTGTCCAGGCGCGCGTCCGCCCAGTACACCTTCTTGGCGGCGTGGTCCAGCGCCAGCCCGTTGGGCATGAGGATGTGCGTGGCCACCACGGTCTGCAGGCCGCGGCCGCTGGCGTAGGCGCGCTGGATGCTGGGCTGCGACTCGTTCCAGTTGGTCCAGTACAGGCGCCGCTCGCACGGCTCGTAGTCGATGCCGCGCGGCCGCGCGCCCGCGCCCAGCCGCAGCACGGTGCGCACGCGCGCGGCGCGGCGCGGGCCCGGCGTGCCGCGCAGCTCGGCGGGGCGCGCGCTGCGCACGGCGGCGCCGCTGCTGCTGGTCCAGTACAGCGCGCCGCTGTCGGCCGCGAACACCATGCCCTCCACGGCGCCCACCTCTGCAACACGAGCCCAGCTACAGGCGCCGCCGGCCGCGGCCGCGGGGGGCGCCAGCAGCGCGCATACTCACGTTCCAGCAGCACCTCGTGTCCGGAGCCGTTGAAGTGCACGGTGTTGATGGAGCCGCGCTGGATGTCCGAGTAGAAGAGCCGCGAGCCGTCGTACTCGTACGCCAGGCTGATCGCGTTCCGCATCAGTTCCCTGCACGGCACACGGTCAGTACCCGCTCGGCCACACGGCGCCGCCGCGAGCGGGTACTGACGCGACCACTTACTTGTCTTGGATGGGCTTGTAAGGGGAGTTCAGGTCCTTCTCGTCCAGCAGGTGGATGGTGTCGATCTCAGTGACGCGCGAGTACACGAGGAACGAGTCGTACGCTGCGGACAAAAGGGGCGGTGAGGTGGTGGTGGGGGCGCGGGGCGGGGCGTGCAGGTGCGGTACTCACGCGTACAGTTGCGGGCGTCGGGCGCCAGGCGGCCGTGCGGGCACACGCAGCGCGGCGCGGGCGCGGCCAGGCACAGCGCCGCGCAGCGCGCCGCCGCGCATGCGCCGCCCGCCGGCTGGGACGACCGCGCCCACACCTGGGTGACAATAGTATTTTGCAGCTTTGAACAACGACACTTGCGTCTACAATTTTACAAAAGTTAAGCATGTACGGCATTAGAGAGCACTAGATCTCATTTTGTCATACCTACACAATACCGGAGAACTAAACCGATAAACATAAATGTTGGTTACCAAGGCAAAGTTGTACATCCAAATGTGAACAGAATTTCTGTATATAGCGGCAGAAATGTATTGTCACTGTATGCCAACAAATGGTTTGATTTGAGTTTTGCTTGGAATCAAATTGTCTGTATTGTGTGTTAAGTCGTTATATTTCATGTCTTTAAAAAAATGATTTTTTTAGCTTATATTTTTAGTACATACTACTGCTGTTGGACGTGTGTACATAAACAGTAAATAAATAAACTTATTGTATGTAAGTCAGCCGCCACTGTATGACCACCATCTAATGAAAATATTATGTTAACTATAAATTAATGAGTTTTCCTAACACAAGAAGGTAAAAGCAAAGAGTCGACGTACCGCGATGTCTTTGAGGCTGTCTCCGAGGTTGTCCCGCAGCACCCGCTGCTGCGTCAGGTTGGCCAGCGGCGCCGCCAGCACGCTGCCGCGGCTCGCAGACCTGCGGACAGGCTCGGTCAGTACTGGGGGGGGGGCACTCACGTGTCCAGCCAGTACAGTACTGGGGGGGGGGCACTCACGTGTCCAGCCAGTACAGTACTGGGGGGGTTTACTCACGTGTCCAGCCAGTACAGTACTGGGGGGGTTTACTCACGTGTCCAGCCAGTACAGCGTGGCGTTGTAGACGGCCAGCGCCACGGGGTGGTGTCGCTGCGGCGCCAGCTGCGCCAGCAGGGCGCGGCGCGCGCCGTCGTAGTCGGCCGCCCACAGGCGCGCCGCGGCCGGCTCCAGCCAGTACACGCGGCCGCCGTCCGCCGCCACGTCGCCCACGGCCGACCCGTTGTACAGCAGCCCGCGCGCCGACCCGTCCAGCCGCGCGCGCTCGATCCAGCCGCCGCCCGCCAGGAACAGCCAGCCCGCCACCGGGTCGATGGCCATCGCTGCAAGCCCGACCAGAGCACGAATGAAAGGCTTCCTGTAATGGACGATGCAGCCGACAGGAGCGCGCACGTACCGGTGACGGCGAGCGGGTCGGTGTCCAGCAGCACGTAGCGGTGCGAGCCGTCGTAGCGCGCCACCAGCAGCAGCGCGCGGCGCGGGTCCGACCAGTACACGTTGCGCGCGCGCCAGTCCACCGCCAGCGCGGCCGGCCAGTCCGCCGCGCCCCCGCGCCCCGGGCTCGCCCGCGTCCGCCAGCAGCGCGCGGCCCGAGCCGTCGCGGCGCACGCGCCACACGCGCGCCGCCTCGGCGTCGGCCCAGAACAGCAGCTCGGCGGCCGCGTCGTACGCCAGCGCCGACGCCAGCGACAGCTGCGGCACGGGCGGCAGCAGGCCGCGCTCGCGCCGCGCGGTCCCCGCCCCGTCGTCTGCGCCGGCATCCAGCGCCGCGCCGCGCAGCTCCCAGCTCACCGAGTACACCACCACCTCGTCCACGGCTGCGGACGTCGAACGAGTACAAGCCGAGTACTTCTAACTTTACGTAAATACGAACAAGTTTATTTAAAAACTAGCGGACCCGACAAACGTTGTCCTGTCTACACGTCTTTAGTTTGAAAATTTGTCGGATCCAATGTAAAACATTCCAAAATAAAAAAAAACATGTCCAGCGGACAAAATTGTGAATCTAAACCATTCTCAGATCCCCTTGAACACACACATAAAATTTCATCAAAATCGGTCCAGTCGTTTAAGAGAAGTTCAGTGACATACACACTTACAGAAGAATTATAACAATGTGATAGGGGTGAGACTTCTAACCCGTTAAGACTGAGTACTACATCTAATTTTATCGACAAAAGTCGGGGGTCGAAGGGGTCGAATCCTCTCCCCTAAAAATTATGGATATTTTAATATTTTTTTTACTTTTTTGATGTCAAAGGTTGTATGCGTCGTAGAAACAAAAAAAACGACAAACGGTAACTAATAACCTTGGCTGACTAATGCATTACTTTATTCATATGTTTGATAATGTTTTGGTGAGAAAAAAATCATTTGTGAATTATTTTTACCGAAAAAATCGCTATTTTTCAATATTTTCAATTGGGGGTTCAACCCCCCATATTATTGTTTTTGTTGATAAAATTAGATGAAGTACTCAGCCTTAACGGGTTAGAAGTCTCACCCCTATCACATTGTATATAAAGATAATAAGGCAATTTTGCCAATCAACAAATCAAATCATTTATTTGCATAATGTATGTTTACATGTAAAGGGAATTGTTGAAGTGGCGAGTCTCAATACATTTTACCTCTTGGAGTGCAAATTATTTTGTTTCTCAGTAAAATTGTAAAAAAAGACACGAATTAAATAAAAACATTATGTGTATATTGAAAGAGAAGTAATGAAAAGTATCATTTCACAGCATATAACTAAAAATAAACAATCTTTAATGTCAAAATCAATAGGGACTCACTAGTAATACCGTCAACAGTACAATATATCAGTGTTATGTGTATAATTTACCCGCGTCCACCAAGGCCGGAAAAACAAGAGTTCGCGTGAGATGGAGTACAGAAGTTAACCTATTCATCATGCGAACCTACGTACACATCACTGAGAGACCGACGTGGCACATGCAGACAACAACGGCAGCCCGACCAAAACTACCCAAGCTTAGGTACTCACCAAAACTACAGCAACTTGTCAATGTACTTAATAAAAATATCCTCACCCAATACACCAACCTTACATGTACACACTCTGATTGACTGCACAGCACTTATAGAATTATACCATTACTAATTACTAATCACAAGAGCGTAAGAATCATAATTTCACATTTGCTATGAACGAAAAGATTTTTTACAGAAATCTACGAACAAAAGCACAAACAAGAGAAACATAGCATGATACTTACTACATAGAATTACCGACAACAGAACAACGCGAGGCATTTTGGTCGGGTATATGGGAAGATGAAGTGCAACACAACGAAACATCTGATTGGATATCAGACGAAGCAGCCAGATACTGTTACTGAGTCTGATATAGCTAATACCACAGCAAACTCCATAACTGGAAGTGCCCCGGTATCCGGAGCCGAAAACAATATACAGCACGACCTTACATAATTATAACGTCAATCACTACAAAAATCAACAAACACATAGAACAACAGCACATAGTAGCAGAGGAACAAAAACGGTGTAGACCGGGCCACATGGGCTGCAAGGAACACCTAGTTATAGACTCCGTGATACACAAATACGCTAATAGATATTACTTCAAAATTCAGTAGAGATATCAACATGCAGTTTGGGTTGGATAAATGTAAAACCATACACATTGTTCGGGGCAAAATTAAGCCAGGCGACTACGATATTAACAGTATTGACGTTATCACCGCCATGGAACCGGATGACTTTTATAAATATTTAGGTTACAAATAACTGAAGGGTTTGGATCACACACACCAATAATTAAGAATACACTAAAGAATGAATATAAAATAGAGTAAACAACAAAATGGATGGAGAGGCATTTCAACAGATAGAACTGTCCACTACAATAGACCAGATATTACCCTCTGAGATAAAATAAAAAATATTTATTAATTAATTTGAATAGAACGAACGGTACAAACCAATGACACTATTCAATACCTTACAAAAATTAAAAATATACAAAATTTAGAAAATTAATATAAATATTAAATAATCGTTCATTCATCTCTTTCGCAAAACTTCAAACATTCCGACAAAAATAATCTTCTTTCACTCGAAAACACGTCACACTCTGGCTTTGAATCCAGGAATCGGTTTAAAAGTATCATAGTGCGCGGTAACGGAGACTTAGCCCTACTGACTGTTCTGCAAGATGGGTCTGCGGTCTGCGGTCACATGTATTCTTTGTTCCTCATGTTCAATAGTAATGTTATCTGGCAGCTGGCTGTACTCGCTGGTGATAATGCATGACTTTTGTTTTTTGTACATTTATGACAAGATTATTTTTATTAAGCCAATCTATAATTGCTTAGAGTGTGTTGTTTATGTCATCTTTATTTTTATATCAAGACATTCAATAATAGCGGTGCTGTTGTCCGTGAATAAAGTCATTGGATAATGGATGTAGTGAGGCAGGTCGTTAATAATAACTAAAAATTGCAGTAATAACAAGGGCCCAAGGACTCTACCTTGCGGTACTCCGAATGTAGTAATTCTACAAGAAGATAGATATCGGTTTGCGATCTGTAAGGTATGATTCTATTAGATTATATACATTTCCTCTTATACGATAAGCTTTTTAAGAGTACGAGTATTTTTGTTTTTACACAATCGAATGCTTTGGTCATGTCTGTGAATATTGCACAAACAGAGAAGGTCTAGAAACTTGGCATATCTGCGCAATCCTGAAAATAAAGTAGCGCTCCTACGTCAAACAACGTTACAAAAACTTCAAACTGTAACTAAAAACTTTATTGCTGTGAACTTTTACCAAGGCGTTTTGATGTACCTGAGCCGAAAGTTATTTATATATGAGGTAGATAGGTAAACAATTCTGCTTATACTAGATAATGAACACAAAGTAACCAAGGACAGACACAAAATATATAGTAAGATTGTGCAATCTTATACAAAATATATATTTTGTGTCGATCAAAACATTTACAATTATTTGGTTTCAGAAAAAAGTAATTATATTACCGTTATTAAAAATTGGTGTTCGTTTAATTATTTCGATTTGATTTTCGGGGAAACTAATGTCCTAATAATAGCTTGCAGTACCTACTTCCGTGTTGTCATGTCAAACCACAACAGAAAAAAATCAATTATGAAACTTATTTTTTGTTAATTTTTGTTCACCAAGTTATAAGAATTAGTTAAACACAAAATAATTCATAAGTGAATATTTAAATGATACGGGTTAGCGTCAAATTCGTATTCTTGTTATTATGCCTGGGTCAGTCATTTAGCCATCTCCTTTATAACAACTGTAGAAATGCCGTCGTAACCAACACTTTTTTTGTTTTTAAGCTATTAATATTACTTACTAATATATAAATAATTTAAGCTTGATCGTTTACAAGTAGTGTATTCGTCTAAAAAGTGCTTAAGTTTTAAACTATTGAAGCAGCGATAGATATTGATAGTTTATTTTTTTGTTTTTGTAATACTTCTAGTTCCACCACATCTAATCTCGTGGTCTGTAGTGATTTTCTGTCAGAGCATATGTCCAGGAGGTCTCAGGTCGACGTAATATACACCGACTACAGCAAGTGTTTTGATCGTATAGACCATGGGCTTCTTATGAACAAACTTTTGCGGATTGGTGTGAGAGGTAGCTTATACAGATGGTTCTCATCTTATGTGGATAATAGATGTCAGACTGTTGTTCTCGGTGGGTACACCTCTCGACCGATGTACATTCCATCGGGGGTTCCACAAGGATCCTTATTGGGACCTCTTTTGTTTAACATCTTTGTCAATGATATTGTTTCTTGCTTCCAAAACTGTAAAATCGTATTGTATGCAGATGACATGAAAATTTTAACCCCCGTGTCAACCATTGAAGATGCACGTCTGCTACAGGATGATCTAAACCGGTTTCATAATTATTGCGTCAAAAATAGGTTGGATCTCAATGTATCGAAATGTTATGTGTGCACCTTTACCCGCAAGCCAAACCCTATTAAGTATGACTACAAGCTGGTTGATACTTGGGCGTAACTTTTGATACTAAACTACTATTTGACATACACATTGACAACATAATTAAAAAAGTTTCTAAAGCACTAGGTTTCGTTATGAGAATCTCTTTTTTTACATTTAATGGGTTGACGTTTGGCCGCTATCTCGTCTGATGGTAAGTGATGATGCGGCCTACGGTGGAGCACGTCTGCCCATAAGCAACCTATTCACTCGGGCCTTGAAGACACCCAGGTTATACCCATCAGGAAACACAGACTCCGGCAAAGAATTCCACGCACAAAGACGCTTGAAGCAAAGCGCTTCATGCAAGTGGGTGGGATATTTACTCTGAAGCGGTGACGCCTCGCCGATTGTCTTGTGGTTCGTTGATGAAAAGGACTAGGGGAATCAAGTTGTGTAATTCCCCCACACCACGCACACTCTCCGAAATGTATCGGATACGGAAAGGCTTGCAACTTTGCGCCTGTGTTCACGGCTTTGAAGCCGGGCCTAAACAAGCGCTTCATCATGGATGAGATTCTTGGCACGCCTTTCGATGTGTTCTAGCGCATCGAGCTGGCATTTAGCCGAGCCGTCCCAAAGTTGAGAACAGTACTCCATACAAGACCGAACCTGCGCTTGGTACATGTTCAGTAGTTGTTCCGGTGTGTGTCAAGAATGAAGAATGCTGCACTTACGGGTGCAGGCGTCGCCGTGGCGCCGGTAGCCCGTCGCGCAGCGGCACTGGCTGGCCGTGGCCGACACCGCCACGCACACGTGCGCGCACGGCGCGGCGCGCGCGGCGCACGGCCCGCGCACGGCGCGCTGCACCGCCGCGTCGTACACGCGCAGCGCCAGCACGCCGGGCGCGGCGGCGCGCAGCGTGCGCTGCGTGCGCGCGGCGCAGCGCTCCTTGTCGCACGCGCGCAGCTGCTGCGCCTCGCTGTCGGCCCACAGCAGCTCGCCGCCGTACACCTCCAGCGCCGCCGGCCGCGCGCCCGCGCCCGCCTCCAGCTGCGGACAGGGCTCGTACACTGCGCTGCAGCGCCGCCGCGGCGCGGGCAGCTGCACTACTTACCGTGCTCACTCTACCGGTGGCGATGTCGATGTACTGCATGCTCGACGACCCGGTGTTCACCCAGTACAGCCGGTCCGCGTCCAGGTCCACACACAAACCTACAACACGAGCGCAGCGTCAGCGAGCGTACACCAGTGCGGCGGGGGGGAGGGGGAGAGGCACTCACTGGTGACACCGGAGAGGAGCGGCTCGGTGAGCGAGTCCAGCAGGGGCCGCGCGTGCTCGGCGGCGCCGTCGGCCTGCGTGATGCGCTCGGCGTCGGGCTCCTGCGCGGCCCAGTACAGGCGGCCGCGGCGCGGGTCCACGGCCAGCGCCGACACGTTGGCGAGCTCGCGCAGCAGCAGCGTGTGCTCGCCGGCCAGGCTGGCGGCCAGCAGCGCGGCGCCCGACGAGTAGTACAGCACGCCGGCCGCCCAGTCCAGCGCGAAGCCGCGCGGCTGGCGCACGCCGCTGTCGGCCAGCACGCGCACGGCGCCGCCGGTCAGCGCGGCGCTCTTGATCTCGCTGGTCTCGGTGTCGGCCCAGTAGATGCGGCGCGCGCCCGCCTCGTACTGCAGCGCGGCCGGCGCCGTCACGTGCGCGCCCGACACGGTGGGGATCATGTGCACCTGCGGCGCCTCCAGGTCCACGCCGCGGATCTCGCCGGCGCGCGCGATCAGCAGCACCTTCTCGTGCGCTGCACACACAGGACCCTCGGTCACACTCACCCCGCGCCGGCGGGCCGCGGCGACGCATGGGACACGTACGCTCGCAGGTGACGTTGTCGCGCGCCAGGCGCATGACGTGCGGGCAGGCGCAGTCGCGCTCTCTGGGCGAGTGGATGAGGCACAGGTGCGAGCAGCCCCCGTTGGCGGCGCAGGGGTTGGCGGCGGCGGGCGGCTGGCGGCGGGCGTGCAGCACCTTGACGTCGAAGGGCTGCGTGAGCGTGCGCTGCACCACGGTGACGTCCCCGCCGCGCCACTTGTCGGCGCGCACCACGCTGTTGGAGCGCCAGTCCGTCCAGTACACGTGCGCCTCGAACACGACCACGGCGAAGGGGTGCGACAGCGCGGGGTGCGCGCGCAGCACCACGCGGTGGTCGGCGCCCTCGTAGTCCGCGCAGTGGATGGAGTCGGAGCGCGCGTCCACCCAGTACAGGCGGCGCGCGCGGTAGTCCAGCGTGATGCCGTTGGGCCAGGCGCCGTCGCCCAGCACGTCCACGCGCACGAGCACGCGGCGCGCGCGCCCGGCCAGCGACGCGCGCTCGATGCGCGGCGCCGCCTGCTCCCAGTCGCTCCAGAACAGGTACCCGTCGCGCGGGTCCACGGCGATGGCGCGCGGGCTGTCCATGTCGCCCGCCACCAGCGTGCGCCGGTACTGCCCGTCCAGCCGCGCCACCTGCAACACTGCCCTCTGTCGGCCACTGCGCACGCAATACAACGCTGCCTATGTTAATGGAGCGTACGTTACCTCGATCTGGTGCAGACTGCTCTCCACCCAGTAGAGGTTGCCGGCCACCCAGTCCACCGCCAGCCCCTCGGCCGTGGACAGTCCCTGCCGCACCACCGCCTCGATGCCGCTCAGCGCTGCACACACACATACAACGTCACGCCCGCCGGCCAGTACGCGGACAGTACGCGGCGTGTACGCGCACGCACTCACCGTTCCCGACGATGGAGCCGCGGTAGATGTTGTCGTCGACGACGTCGGTCCAGTAGAGCTGCAGGGCGCCAGTGGCGGGGTCGCGGCGCCAGTCCAGCGCGATGGTGTTCTTGAGCGAGGAGATGAGCGGCCGCGCCGTCAGCGCCGGCAGCTCCACGCCGCGCACCTCGTGCCGGTTGCTGAACACCAGCAGCGGGGTGCTGCCGTCTGGGGGGAACTCTTGTTATAAAGTAAATCGCATTTTAGGAACCGCGAGGTATAGGACTAGGCATTACGCGTACTAGCTGCTGCTTCACCGTTAAATAAATAAAAATGATGGAGACCGTATCGTCTCGTACTGTTAGCAGAGGAGTCTCACCCGTGCTCTTGCAGCTGAAGCCGTCGTCGGCGAGGCGGTAGCCGGGGTCGCAGGTGCACTTGTGGCCCGCCTTGGTGGGCACGCAGCCGTGCGCGCACACGCCCCAGGCGGCGCACGGGCGGCGCGGCGCGCACGACGCGCCGTCCGCGGCCAGCGCCAGGCCGGCCGGGCACGTGCACACGGGGCCGCCCGGCGCCGGCCGGCAGCCGTGCGAGCACGCCGCCAGCGCGCACATGGGCTCGCCGCAGCGGTCCGCCTCGTCCGCGCCGTCCGCGCAGTCCGCCGCGCCGTCGCACTGCTGCGCCAGCGGCACGCAGCGCGACCCGTTGTCGCAGCGCAGCGCCGGCGCCGCGCACTCCAGCGCCGGCGCCGGGCTGCTGGCGCTGCCCGCAACCGGCCCGGGACTGGCGCTGCTGGCGTTGCTGGCCGCGCAGCCCGCCTCGTCCGACCCGTCCAGGCAGTCCACGTGCGCGTCGCACCGGAACTCCTGTAACACACGCCGCGGCTCAGCATGCGGGCGGGGGCGCGGGGAGGGGCGGGGGCGCGGGGAGGGGCGGGGACGCGCTTACCTTTCTGATGCACTCGGTGTTGTTGCACTGGAACTCGTGCTCCTCGCATGCGCTTACATCCACATTTTTACTGAAACCAGGCACGGCATTGTACATATTCAGAACAGACTCTAACATGAAACCAATCATTTCGACTTTAAATTAAATTAGTCATTATTTATATTAGTTTATAGCAGATCGGCTAAATGTGTCTTACTTGGAGACATGTTTACAAAATTTAGAACAGTAGTGGCATTTATGTTTTATAATACTTTGGATTTATTTGTTGGATTCATTCATAGTAATAACAAATTAGATGATGCACAAAAATGTACAACTAATAAGTTACATGCGAGTACTGTTGCGCGGGCCATAGGATTTCTTCATGCACTAAGTTTTGCCGAGAGTCAGTAGAAGGTCGTAGAAATATCGTAAGAGAAAAGAATTTATGTTATATTTGTCCCAGTAGTAGTCACTCAGTTAAGTTTTGCAAAATTACTCTCAGGTGTAAGGTGTGTAGACGCGCCGTCATTGATTGATACACCCGTCGGGTGTTTCAGGGTCGAGATAGATCGCGCTATGGTACCTCAATTTAGTTGGGTTCGGCGTCAATCTGAGGTCGACTGAGAATTCAAGCCACTAGTGGGAACGTGAGTAAACAATACACAGTGAGGGAGAGTATCCAGTGGGGATTGTGTATTGTTCAGATCCCTCTGAGTTGAGTTCGGTTTACTCGCAGCAGTAGTACAACGCACTCACCGGCGGGAGTCGGGCGCGCGGCGCGGCGGCGCGGTGGACACGTCTGCGCAGGCGCGCTCGTCGCTGGCGTCGGCGCAGTCGGCGTGGCCGTCGCAGTAGTAGTCCCACGGCAGGCAGGCGCCGTTGTCGCACGGGAACATGGCGGCGCTGCAGCGCTGCGCGGCGCACGCCTGCTCGTCGCTGGCGTCGCCGCGGCCGCAGTCGGGCGCGCCGTCGCAGCGCCACCACAGCGGGATGCAGCGCCGCGAGCGCGCGCACTGGAACTGCGCCGCGCGGCAGCCGCGCAGCGCGCACGCCGCCGCCGCCTCGTCCGCGCCGTCGTTGCAGTCTGCGGCAGACACCTCGGTCACTGGCGCCCCCCCACCACTCTCTCTACCTTACACACTTACCTTTCTGTCCGTCGCAGACCCACGAGTTGGGGATGCAGCGGTTGGAGTCGCAGCGCAGGAACTGCTCGTCGGCGCACGTGACGTTGGCTGCACACAGAGCGAGGGTGAGCACGGGCCGCGTGTATAGGTACACATATATAATTACAATGCAAGTACAGGCAGTACTGCACCCACCGCAGGGTCCGCTGGGCGAGGCGTCCTCGTCGGAGCCGTCGCTGCAGTCGAGGTCGCCGTCACACACGTACTGCTCCTCGATGCAGCGCCTGCGCACACACTCTATTTATCATGTAGCCATGTTGACACCATTTGTTCGCAGCAGTAACGGAATCATAGTCATCAAATAATATTATTATTTAAAGTTGTCACGGCGCTCGATAGATGGAGTTTAGATCGAGATAGATCGCGCTATGGTTTCGTAATCTCAATTTTTAGTTAATTTCAGCGTCAATCTGAAGTCAGTTGAGTTCAAGCAACGCCTCTAGCGGGAAGAGTGTTAATAATATAAACTGAGTGAAAATATCTGGTATTGTTTGTGTTTCTTCAAAATCCCTCTGAAGCCCATCCTCTGAGTTTTGTTCACCATTAATTAGGACGGACCTTTTGCTATTCGTCATAATATGGGCTTGAGCTTAAAAGTCTATTCAATCTTTTAAACTCTTTCCGTGCGGCCGACTCGCTAGTCGTCCACGGTTTGCACGCCTACGAGATTATAGCGGGAAATCTCTGCTACGCACTACGAACTACGCAGTACGAGCTATGGCTGTAGTATTCCCCGTAACTTGAGTATAAAATTGGGGCTTATCGATTTAGGGCTGGGCATGTAGTGTTACAAACTATGGTCTCGTCTCGGCAACATTTAGCATGAAACGTTTTTGTGGGATTTCATTTCTTTTTGTAGGTTACTTATGATAGAAAGAAAAAACGAGCGACAAATATGGATACAATCTAACGGGCATACTATACTTACGATGCTTACATTCAAAAGTAAAGATTGATTAATAAAAACTTATCGAAGTGAAGTGTAGTAATAATATTATTCATACCTAAGTACTTACGGGTAGGTAATACAAATATAATAATAATAATGTTTAGCCCCTAAACAACCACACGTCCGGATCGACCATCTGATCACGTGGGGGGCGGACACACGACTACGAAATTACTGGCGTGGCTAACGTGGCTCTGGATACCCATTCAAAATGGAGACTCGTTCAAAGAGGAAACGTATAGGACCGCTGCCCGGGGGCGATCGCCGGGGCACACCTGGAGCTGACGCTGGGTGTTTCAGCATGCGAACCGTCAGTGGTGCGGAGTTGAGCAGGCGGGCTCCCACCAACAAAGATACTACAGCCGATATCAGTGACGACGGTGACACACAATCAAATAGATCAAACACACCACTGGAGCCATATAGCCCCAGTACCATATCATACACACCATCTAGATCCTCATCACCATCCATACCGTCGTCACCAGTTTCTCACACCGTTTCACTTACTCCGGCCTTGGATGTTGCGCGGGGGGCAAATGCCTTTCTACCCGCGTCCACCAAGGCTGGAAAACCTAGAGTTCGCATGAAGTGGAGTAAAGAAGTAAACATATTCATCATGCGAACTTACTTCTACATCACGAAATTAGAAACTGACATGACCATTTACAGAAAAGTCTTGCATGAACTCTTCTGCCGACAATATCCTGATGTTAATGTATCCGAACAGCGAATTTCAGACCAAAGAAGAACAATAGTTAGAAATAATCTCTTATCCCCACAAATTATAGACCAAATAAAAGAAGAAATACGGCAACAACTAGAAGCAGAATCAGAAAATAGTCAAGTCACAACATCGAGTCCGCAAAACATACAAACAAACGATCAACAAACACACCCGTTCACTCAAACACAACCTCTTAACACGCAATCACAACCATATAACTACACACAAACAACACACTCATCTACACAAACAGACTCTATCACATTAACCCTAGAAAATGATATCGACACCTTAACCCCAGTAGAACAAGCGACAGTCACAGAAGAATACACACAACAAATATACGACAAGTTCAAAACGACACTCACACAATACTCAGGTATGGATCCCACATCACGACCAAAATTACCAAAGCTCCCGTATAATCGTAACCTTTTTCGGTTAGTCAATTTGTTTAATGAAAGTATTATCGCACATTTTATCTCAGAAGAAGCCCAACTTACAGACTTACACACTATTATATACTGTACAGCTTTAGTCATATCGGAAGAACTAAATTTTAAAATAACAGGAGAAACAGGAAACAGAAGGCCAAGGACCAGCATTAAGCCACCATGGCAACAAAGATTAGAAAAAGGTATAGAAAAATTAAGAGCAGATTGTGGTAGACTTACACAATACATTAATAACAATAGATCACATAAAGTAGTCAGAAAAGTAGAGGCAATTTTTAAAAACACACGCATACACACCAGACACGAAAATGACAACCGTACACCCGAGGAATTCTTAGATACACTGAAACAAAAGCTAGCACTAAAAGTACACAGACTTAGAAGATACAAAAAAGCACAACAACGCAGAAATGATAACACCATATTTACAACAAACGAAAAAATATTCTACAGAAAACTAAATACATCACACACCAACATAACAGACGACCAGAACACGACACCATCAAAAGAACAACTAGAAGCATTTTGGGCGGGAATTTGGGAAGAATCAGTTAATCATAATGATAGAGCTGCTTGGGTAACAGAGGAAGAAACAAAGTGGATAGGTATAGATGAAATGGAATTTATAGAAATCACAGAATCTGATATTGCAAACGTAACAGCTAGACTACATAACTGGAAATCCCCTGGAATAGACAAAGTACATAATTTTTGGTATAAGAAATTAACTATCCTACATAAACACATAGCTAAAAATTTAACTGAAATAGTCTTAGGTAAGCAAAGAATACCGGAATTCATAGCGACAGGAATAACGTACATGTTACCCAAAGCTAAACATTCACCACAGCCTTCACAGTACAGACCTATCACCTGTTTACCCACAATTTACAAAATACTCACATCAGCTATTACAATCAAAATTAATTCACACATAGAACGACATAAAATAATGGCAGAGGAACAGAAGGGATGCAGGCGAGGCCACATGGGGTGCAAAGAACAATTAATCATCGATTCCACTATACACAAACACGCCACATCCAAAAATAGAAATCTTCATTGTACTTACATTGACTATAAAAAAGCCTTTGATAGTGTCCCACATTCTTGGTTGATACAAATATTAGAGATATATAAAATAAATAATAAAATTATAGATTTTCTTCGTAACATAATGCCTCATTGGAAAACTACACTACTGATTAATACTACCAACAATAACATCATTACACGACAGATAAATATCAAGAAAGGTATCTACCAAGGAGACTCCCTAAGCCCCTTGTGGTTCTGCCTCGCCCTGAATCCTCTCTCTCATTTGCTGCAGCGTTGCCATGCCGGATATTGCCTCAAACATAACTCTGAAGAAACAATAGTCTCACATCTAGTATATATGGATGACATTAAACTGTACGCTAAATCAGAAAAAGAAATGAAAAATCTAATAGACATAACAGCAACTTTTAGCAAGGACATTAATATGGAATTTGGTTTAGACAAATGTAAGACTTTACACATTATACGAGGCAAAATACGGCCTGGCGACTATGTAGTTAATGACAGAGACACTATAACAGCAATGGAACAGACCGACTTATATAAGTATTTAGGCTACACACAACTTAAAGGATTAGACCACGTAAAAATAAAAAATACACTCACTGCCGAATACAGAAGACGATTAAACGCAATATGTAAAACACAACTTTCGGGAAAACATCTTATTAAAGCCATTAACACTTTCGCTGTTCCGGTGTTAACCTATTCTTTCGGTGTCATTAAATGGACGAAAACCGACGCAGAACAACTAGAACGCACAACACGCACTACACTCACCAAACATAATAATTTACATCCAAAATCGGCAATAGAGAGGCTCACCATTAAAAGACAAAATGGTGGGAGAGGCTTAATAGACATCTATCAGCTCTGGCAAAAGCAAATCCGCAAATTAAAATCATTTTTCCACTTGAAATCTCAAACTAGTGATATCCATAAAGCTGTAGTCAACAACGATTTCAATTACACACCCCTTAACCTAAATGAACCAATAGATGTAGAAAACTCCAACGAAATTGATCCGCAGAAAGAAAAGATAGAAGCCTGGAAAAGAAAAGTCCTCCATGGCCGACATCCGCATGACTTAGAACAAGCCCACGTAAACACCATCGCCTCGAATAAGTGGCTAAAAATAGGAAATTTATTCCCAGAAACCGAAGGATTTATTATAGCTATTCAGGACCAAATTATTAACACTAAAAACTACAGGAAATTCATTATTAAAGACCCTACAGTAACTAACGATAAATGTCGCAAATGTCACCTACAGCCAGAAACTATACAACATATAACAGGAGCCTGCACAACACTCACACAAACCGATTACACACACAGACACAACCAGATAGTAAACGTCATTCACCAAAAACTTGCACTCAAATACACACTCATACAAAACACAAACACACCATACTACAAATACACGCCAGAAACCGTTCTAGAAAACAGCACACACAAACTCTACTACGACCGCGCCATACTTACCGACAGGACAATACATTACAATAGACCGGACATAACACTACAGGACAAAATCAATAAAATAACTTACTTAATAGATATCGCAGTACCAAACACCCACAACATACAAAAAACAATTACCGAAAAAATTACAAAATATGCAGAACTCAAAGATGAGGTCACAAGAATTTGGAAGCAAAATAAAGTTTATGTAGTCCCCATAGTTCTCTCCACCACAGGTGTAATTCCAAATCATCTTCTCCATAGCCTCAAATTATTAGACCTAAAAGAAACATTGTATATAACCCTCCAAAAAGCAGCAATCCTAAATACCTGTAGAATAGTCAGAAAGTTCATGCAGATAGAAGACAACGAGATTAATCACCAAACGACACCCACAAACACCTAACCCTACTCACCACACCTGTATTTACTTGGCCTCGGCCCGTAAATATGGATGACACTAGCTTCACAGCTAAGAAAAGAGATACTTTCTCAAAAATAATTATGTTTTGATTTGATGAAATGTCTGTGTTCTCTGTACTTGTGTATAATTTTCAGATCTCAAGCAGGAAATTATGTTTCCCTATTTCAGATTCTACTTTTTTAGCCCCCTCAACTCAACATGATCCCGTATCCCGATCCCGTGACGCACCCGTTCCGGCAGGCGAAGGTGTCGGGCGGGCAGGGCGCCGGGCGGCGGGGCGCCGGCGCCGCGCGGCACTCGTGCGGCGCCAGCGGGGCCGGCTCGCGGCCGTCGGCGCAGGCGCAGGCGCGGCCGGCGGGCGTGGCCAGGCACAGCTCGGCGCAGCCCCGCCGCGCGCGCAGGCGTTGCGTCCGCCGCGCGCCGAGCCGGCCACGAGCCGCAGCCCGTACAGCGGCGGCGGCAGCCGGTACAGCTCCGTGACGTTGCCGTCCGCGTCGCGCCGCCGCACCGCGCCCGTGCCGTGCTCGCTCCAGTACACGGCGCCTGCCACACACACACACACACACTCTGTCGTCTCGTCCTATACACTACGGCAGTAGACCGCGATATGTCACAAATTTTATATATACGGGGTGACTGGTGAGATACCTTCAATATTTGAGGACGTGATAGTATGCGAACATATATGATGAAATAAAATAACATAAAAATGAAATATTAAATAACTTCTTAGTAAACTTCGTACACAGTACACCGAAAGTCCAGTATTTATTTATTTAACTGCGGAATACTTAGACACCGCGCGGACGCACGGGTCGCGCAGCGCGCTATCAACACAGAATACATAGGTACCTACACTGTGCAGCTGTTGCTACCTACATCGAGACCTATCCCAATTTCACTTATTTTTAGAGACTTTTGTTTTAATGTTTTACCAAGTTAATGAGAATCGAGTACCGAGTACTCTCCATAAGTATTGAAGGTATCTCACCAGCCATACGGTTTAATATACATAATATATTTTTTGACATATTACGGTCAACTGCCGTATTGTATTGTACACGCTGCGCGGCAGTCGGTTGCCCAGCCATCACGCCAACCGTGCAGTCATGTCATGACATATTTTGGCGTTAAATAGTACACTTATTTCTGTAAAAAATTATAGAATGCATCGAAGATGTAGCATATGATCAAATGTATGAATGAAATCATTGGAAATACTGAATGATAATGAAAGTATAATATGTTGGTTCCGGCACCGACCCTCATACAGCGCCAGGCCGTACGGTTTGACCGCGTCCGCCGTCACCAGCTGGCGGCGCCCCGAGCGCAGCTCCAGGCGCTCCACGCGGTTCAGGAACGTGTCGCACCTGCACACACACACAGTACAGTACTCGGTGCATGTAGCGGGGACTGTACCATGTGACCATGTACTCACCAGTACAGGTAGCCGTCGTCGGACAGCGCGAGCCCGGCCGGCCAGTGCAGGCCGTCGGCCAGCAGCGTGCGGCGCGCGCCGCCGTCCATGTGCGCCGTCTCCAGGCGCGCCGCGCCGCCGCCCGCGCCCGCCCACACCGACCAGAACATGGTGCTGCAACACGGCCGAGTGAGTCTATGTATGTACCTATGTACCGGCTGTGTGCCGGCTGTGTGCCGGCTACGTACCCGTTGGCGGGCTGCAGCGCGATGGCGCGCGGGTGGTAGTGCTGGTAGTCGCGCTCGCGCACCAGCACGCGCCGCACGTCGGGCGCGTCCAGCCGCGCCACGCTCACCGTGCCCAGCGCGTCGTCCGTCCAGTACAGGTTGCGCCCTGCGAGCAAACGAGGTATTTATTCAATCACTGTACAATACCGTCAACGTAACTTGGCGCGTCTGAACTTCGTGCAGAAGGCTGCGCAGTAAGTCTATTTTAGAACCAAATGGTGGCATGAGGCGGGGTGCGGGGGGCGGCGATCTAGGCTAGAGATTGACCATGTCTAAATACAATTGACCTTTTATCGATCAAATATCGCAATCGATATTTTTATTTAGAGTTTATTGTTTTTTTTTTTATATATAATATTAAACGAAATAAGATGATTTATTTGAATATCAGTTATCATTGACGACTATTTGAGTAACGACTGTTTAAAAATTTAAAACATCAATATAACATTGAAAATAAATATATTTTTGTCACTTGGACATCCCTTTTTGGTTACTTCGTGAATCTTCGTGCTTTTTCGGCAATACTCGGTACCCGGTAATATGTCTTGTCTCTGTCACACATTAGCATCGGTGTCGTGTTAGTGTCGCTATCTCTGCCTTGAGTGCAGTCGGTTGCAAAACTTTTCGTATTTCGTTATTACTGTGTGTTAGTTTAGTATGTTTCGTTAGTTTTTGTTTAGTGTTTAAGTTTAATATTTGGTTTATTTGTACTTCGTCACTGATTAGGGAATTTTTATTAGTACATAGTACATACATAGTAGGTTTATAAAAAATAATTCTTCACGAATGTACCTGCGCGAAGTTCGCAAAGCCTAACTTCAGACGCGCCAAGTTACATTGACACTATTATATAATGTATCATTGTGCAGATAGACATAATTATACCATCGCGGAGTTTCCTGTAGATCTTTTCAATGTGTACAAATAATTTGTACATGAATATGATAAATGTCGTGGCGCTCACCCATCCAGTCGACGGCGAGTCCCTCGCAGTTGTCGACGTCGCGGCCGGCGAAGAGCTCGCGGCCGCTGCCGTCGAGGCGCTGGCGCACGATCTGGTAGCGGTGCACGTCGCAGTAGTACAGCAGCCCGTCGCGCGTGTCCACGTCGGCCGCCGTGGGCCGCGCCGCGTCCGTGGCCGGCGCCGCCGCCTCCCCGCCGCGCGGCCGCAGCGCCAGCGCCACCACCAGCGGCGGCGCGCCGCGCGCCAGCACCAGGTACGCGTCCTCGTGCGCGCGCTCGCAGCCCCGCGCCCCGCCAGGCGCCAGCCGTGCCGGCAGGCGCAGTGCGCGCGCGCCGCGTGTCCGTCGTAGGCCGTGATGCACAGGTGCGCGCAGCCGCCGTTGTGCAGGCTGCACGGGTGCACGCTGCGCGGCTGGCGCGCGCGGTGGAACACCAGCGCGGCGGTGGGGCGCGCGTCCAGCGCCACGCTGCGCGCGCCCCCGCGCCCCGCCAGCAGCAGGCTGGAGTTCCTCCAGCTGGGCAGGTACAGCACGCCGCCCAGCGCCGCGATGTGATGTAGCTCCTGACTCTGCACACGGCAAACTTTGTTTTACAAAACAAACATCATAAACATTGTTTATGTATTATATTCATTACAAAACATGTAATTAACACAAGCGCGGCAAGTATTGGCTCGTTACGGACCGCGTATCCGCGGCGCAGCGTGCGTCGGTTGGCGCCGCTGTAGTCGGCGCGCTCCACGCAGTCGAGGTAGGCGTCGGCCCAGTACAGCGTGCGCGCCGCCGGCTCCAGCGTCAGCGCCGACGGGTACACCAGCTTCAGCGCCGCCACGGGGGCGCGGTCCGCGCCCGCCAGCGAGGCGCGCTCCACGGCCGGGGGCGCGGCGCCCCACACCGTCCAGAACATGAGGCCGGCGGCGGGGTCCAGCGCGAAGCCGTGCACCTTGCCCAGCGCGCCCTCCACCAGCAGGCGGCAGTGCTGCAGGTCGCGCGTGCAGGCGTACAGCGCCTCGCGCGCGCCGTCCACCAGGTACCAGTTGCCGGCCACCCAGTCGGCGGCCAGGTGGCTGACGCCGGCCACGTCGGGGAACAGCGCGGGCCGCGCCAGCACGCGCCGCCGCGCCAGGTCGTCCGCCGCCGCGCACACGATGTCGGCCGAGCTCAGGTTGTGGTGCACGTAGCACACGCTCCTGCACACCCCCACCGTTACACGGCTACACTACGCTACAAACATTTATAATGTAAGCGCCCATACCGGTTGGAGTAGAGGATGTCGATGGCGCGCACGTTGAGCGCGGCCAGGCGCGTGCGCGTGCGCGGCCACTGCGGCGCGTCGTCGCCCGGCCACACGCGCCGCACGTCGCTCGCCGTCACCACCAGCAGCGACAGCGGCTCGCCCTCCGGCTCTGCACAGGGCGCGTCCTCTCGGTCACTCACTCACCCCGCACTCAGCCGCCGGCCGAAGCGGCACTCACCGTTGACGGGCACGCAGTCGCGGCCGTCCTGCAGCCGGTAGCCGGGCGCGCAGCTGCACGTGTAGGAGCCGACCGTGTTGTGGCACAGCTGCGCGCACGTGTCGTCGCGCGCGCACTCGTCCGCGTCCCGGCAGCGGCCGCCGGCGTCCGGCTCGTACCCGGCGCGGCAGTAGCAGGCCGGCCCGCCGTGCGTGGCCCGGCACCCCTCCTCGCACTGCAGCGCCGCGCACGTCTCCGTCACTGCGCATAACGTACCGTTACGTACGTACCGTACTACGTACCGTACCGTGTTAGTAGAGGATCCCACATAAGAACGACCTTCACCGATCTGTCAACCAGGTGAAAATTATATTTTAAAGATTAAAATATGTTTGTGAATGTATATTAATAAGGTTGCCATTATAAAAATGGTCATGGCTATGATTAATTAAAATTATAAAAAAGTATTTTTTTTTCAAAATTGACTGTCTTGTCGGCCAAACGACTCATAGTCTAATTGAAAGTATACTACATCTGCTATATGCAGTCGATCGGTTGCCTACCTTTTTCTGGTCCCTTTAATCTGGTAGCCAGGTACAAACAGGTAAATTGATATCAGTGATTGCGCTCATCTGTTTACCAACATATGTTTATATAAAAATGTAGGTAAAAATATAGCGAGTAGAGTAGTTTAAGGTTGCCTAAGAAAATCTGATCATAAATAACGGTAGCTAGGCTTTGAAGTTTTAATTAATCATAGCCATGACCATTTTTATAATGGCAACCTTATTAATATACATTCACAAACATATTTTAATCTTTAAAATATAATTTTCACCTGGTTGACAGATCGGTGAAGGTCGTTCTTATGTGGGATCTTAGACTGTGTAACCACCGCCACATACAATGCTGCCACCGGTTCTGTGATCTTCGACTCAGTATTCATGAGTCTATTTACATTTACTTTATAAGGTTGTTTTGAACAATTCCCTACTCCGGAAAGATGTAACCTGTCACTCCTACATTTTGATGTGATTTGAGCGGACTATTGCAACAGACACGGCTTCAGTTCGCCAGACAGAGCGAGCGTATACCAGGCTACGTACTGTTGTCGCAGATGTCCCACTCGTCGCTGGCGTCGGGGCAGTGTCGCTCGCCGTCACAGAAGTGTTGCACGGGCACGCACGTGAACTGCCCGTCCACCGGCGTCTCGCAGCGCGCGCTGATGCCGGGACACTTGAAGTCTTTCTGACCTGCCACACACACACACACAGTTCAGCATCGAGCAGTGACCCACAGTGGCCGCTGCACAGCGCGTGGTACGTACACATGTAGGGGTCCTCGTCCGAGGCGTCGATATGTATGTAAAGTAAAATACTATACTATTTTCTTTAATTTTTAGTTTGAATGAAACCTATTTTATTTTATTTTATGAAACTATTTTGTTTGTGGTAAATGTGACATTGGGTGTCAAGATTATTTTTCTATTAAAGAAAAGATGGATGTTATTTTAGTTAAATATTTCTTTATTTAAAATGTAACTCACAATTGTGAAGAAAGAGATATCTAAGAATAAACTTTAATTGTCGTTTCTTCATTTACAGGTTGATTTTGATTTTGTTATGCACTTGTAAATGAATCAATGTAAGTTTTAAGATGTTATTTTTGTTATAAAATGTGTAAAAATAAAATTCTTCATTTACAGAGCAACGCAAGTTTATTCTTCAAACCTATAATTAGAGAATAATCTTATAAAACGACAATCTTGTTTATTGAAATACCTAAATAAATAAAGCAAAATATGGATCAGCTACGTTTCGAATTTGCTTTAATGCCAGCGAGTGATGGGAAATCAAATGTCTGTTGTGTAACCTCAATAACAACAAAAGATGAAAAAGTGTTTGTTATACCGGAAGAACTACAGTCTGTTAGTCTTCATAAAGAGTTAATAAAGACAGCTGCGTATAATAAAGTGAAAAATAGTTTAAAGAAAAGACATCAAACGAGAAAAGTTTGGATGACAATGTCAGATGAACTAAGAAAAGTATACATAGATGAAGATGGTAATTTACAATTTGGAGAGCAATATCTAGAAGAAATTGAACAAAAGCAAACATCTGGAGGATTAGAAAAAAATACAGATTCATTGGAAAAATTATTTGCAAAATTGATTGAGAACACGCAAGATCAAAAAAAACAGAATCTAAAATATATTGCAGAGAAGTTTGTGATTGAAAAATTTACAAGTAAAAATACAAACCCAAACCAATGGATTGATATTTTTGAAAAAGAATGTTTACGTTTTGACATTTTGGAAGATGAGAAAAAAATTGAAATACTAAGACTATTCATGGACAAAAGTTGTGTTGATTGGTACAGTTCTATGATTATAAAGTTAACACTAAACTCTGACTGGCAGATATGGAAAAATAAGTTCTGTGAATCATTTGCGAATCAAGGCTGGAACCAAGTGACTTATGCCCTTTTTTTTAAATACAAGGATGGTTCATTGGTGGACTATGCTATTAAAAAGGAAAAACTTATTCTGGACATGAGAAGATCAATAGATACAGGTACGCTGGTGGATTTAATTGCTGCAGGTTTACCTGGATTTGTGCGGGAGAAGATAAATAGAGAAGCAATGAAGGATACAGTAGACCTATTCAATGAAGTGAGAAAGTATGAACATTTGGTAAATAAAAATAGGAATGGGGTCTATAGAAAATTCGAAAATCAAAAGATAAATAACAAAATTGAGGAACGTACTCCATGCAAAACATGCGAAAAGCTTAATAAAGGTACTCGTTACCACCCCGAAGCTGCATGCTGGTTTAAGGTTAAAGATGACAATACATTTGATAGAAAATCTATAAGGCATGTGAATAATTCAGTGATTGAAGCAGAGTTAAATGAAAACGAACAAAAAAACTAATAGTAACACCATTAATAAGAGTCAAACTACTAATAAATGATAAATTGGAAATATATGGAGTATATGATTCAGGTTCGAATGTTTCTCTCATTAATTCCAAATTATTAAAATTAAAAACCAAGAAAAATAATGCAAATGAAGAAAATTTAGTTACAATTAATGGTGTGAAGAAGACCAGTGGTTTGACAAATCTAAAAATAAAAATTTTCGAAAAAGAAGAAAATGTAAATGTTTACGTCATTGATGAACCAAATTTCAAATATGATTTTTTAATAGGATTAGACATGATAAAGGCATACGAGTTGATACAAAATGAGGAGTTAAAAATAACTCAAAAACAATACTTACGTCAAGAAAACATAAAACAAGAGGAAGAGATATACAAGAAAAAAATGAAAGTAAAGAATATGTAAAGGAATATAAGATTAATTTTAATGAACATATTAAAGAAAAGGAATTTGAAATAAAAGTAAATCATTTAGAAGAAGATAAAAGGGAAAAAATTTATAAATTAATACAAAAATATAAATCGGTTTTTGCCAAGGATAAATACGATATAGGAACTGTGAATGGGTATGAAGCCAGAATAGACTTATTAGTAGATAAATACTGCTGTAAGAGGCCTTACAAATGCACTATAGAAGACAAAAAAGAAATAGAAAAACAAATAGCTAACCTACTAGACAATAAACTTATAGAAGAATCATACAGTCCATTTGCGGCACCGGTGACATTAGCCTTTAAAAGAGAAGAAAATAAGAAGTCAAGATTGTGTATTGACTTCAGAGAACTAAATAAAATAGTGGTACCTCAAGCCCAACCATTCCCTTTAATTGAAGATCTAATGGAAAAAACTAGAAATTGTATGTATTTTACAGCTTTAGACATAAATTCTGCATTTTGGGCTATTCCTTTACGAATTGAAGATAGAAGAAAGACAGGATTTATAACACAAGAAGGACATTTCCAATGGACTTGTTTGCCATTTGGATTGAAGACCTCACCAGCAATTTTTCAAAGAATACTCAGTAGTATACTAAGAAAATACAATCTTACAAGCTTTACAGTAAACTATATTGATGACATATTAGTTTTTTCTCGGAATTTTGAAGAACATGTAAACCATTTAGAACAACTGTTAGAAGCAATACAATTAGAAGGATTTAGATTGAAATTTACCAAATGCAATTTCGCATCAGACACCGTAAAATACTTGGGTCATATAATACAAAATAATACTGTAAAACCGATTAAGGATAATCTAATATCAATAAAGGATTTTCCAACTCCGAAGACTCAGAAAAATGTTAGACAATTTTTGGGAAAAATAAACTTCTACCACAAATATATACCAAATAGTGCAACTATACTAGATCCACTACATAATTTGTTAAGGAAAAATCAACAATTCATTTGGTCCCATGAATGTGAAAAAGCATTTAATACGATAAAGGCTTTACTTTGTTCACAACCAGTTTTAGAAATATACGATCCAAACTTGCCAATAAATATTTACACTGATGCATCAATAGAAGGAGTTGGAGCTATATTGAAACAGATACAACCTGATGGAAGAGAAAAACCAGTGGCATACTTTTCAAAGAAGTTAAATGGAACCCAAAAAAGAAAAAAGCCATTTACTTAGAGTGTTTGGCAATTAAAGAAGCAGTACGATACTGGCAATACTGGCTGATAGGTAAGTCATTTACAGTTTATTCAGACCACAAGCCACTGGAAAACATGAATTTGAAATCAAGGACCGACGAAGAATTAGGTGATTTGATGTATTACCTGTCACAATATGATTTTAATATTAAATATGCTCCGGGAAAAGACAATTTAGAAGCAGACTGTCTTAGTAGAAACCCTGTATTGGGATCAGATGAGAACAAAGATGAACAACTGAGGATTGTAAATGTAATTAACCTGCAGGATATTTTAATAGATCAAAATAAAAATGAAGAAATACAAAAGAATAAAGACAGAATGATAAAAAAACAAAATATATACTATAAAAAAGTCAGGAACAAGGAAAAAATAATGCTATCAGAGAAATTCAGCATAGAACTTATAAATAAAGTACATAAGAACCTTTGTCATATTGGAATCAAACAGATGCAGAAAACACTTAGTCCACTATACATAGCTAGAAATTTGACGGAAAATATCAAAAAAATAAGTAAGAATTGTGAGATTTGTATAAAAAATAAATCAAGAGGACAAGGGAAAATTGGATTTATGTCACACTTAGGTCCGGCCACGAAGCCATTTGAAATAGTCTCTATAGACACAATTGGAGGTTTTGGAGGATCAAGGTCTACAAAGAAATATTTACATCTACTGGTAGATCATTTTACAAGATACGCATTTGTCCTGACTTCAAAAACCCAAGGAGCAAATGATTTTATAAAACTGGTTACAAACATATCAGAAACAGATAATATCGGAATGATTCTCACCGATCAGTACCCTGGAATAAATTCAAAAGAATTTAAGAGATTCTTAGCGGAAAAACAGATTCCAATGATATTCACAGCAGTAAATGCGCCATTCTCCAATGGTCTTAATGAGAGGTTAAACCAAACATTGGTAAACAAAATTCGATGTAAAATTAATGAAGAGGAAAATACACGAGCTTGGACAAAAATAGCTCATGAATGTGTAGAAAAATATAATAAAACTATTCACTCAGTTACTGGTTTTTCACCAAGTTATCTTTTATATGGTACAGATGCTACGATTTTACCTAAAGAGTTGAAGGAAGAAAAAACACAACAAGACTGGATAAGAGATAGAACAACAGCTCTAGAAAATACAATAAAATCTCACAATTACAACAAAATATTATTTGATAAGAATAGAGAATACCATGAATTTAATGTTGGTGATATGGTGTATGTGGAAAATGGCAATAAGCTGAACAGAAAAAAATTAGATCATTTGAGAATTGGTCCTTTTCAGATTATAGAAAAAATATCCAAATCAATATATAGAATTGATACTGGGCACAAGAAAACTGAGTCAAATTTATTTCATGTCACGAAGCTTGTTCCAGTATCCGTATATTTATAGATTTTCTTTTCCACTTTTATAGATTTTCTTTTCCAAGGGGGAGATGTAAAGTAAAATACTATACTATTTTCTTTAATTTTTAGTTTGAATGAAACCTATTTTATTTTATTTTATGAAACTATTTTGTTTGTGGTAAATGTGACATTGGGTGTCAAGATTATTTTTCTATTAAAGAAAAGATGGATGTTATTTTAGTTAAATATTTCTTTATTTAAAATGTAACTCACAATTGTGAAGAAAGAGATATCTAAGAATAAACTTTAATTGTCGTTTCTTCATTTACAGGTTGATTTTGATTTTGTTATGCACTTGTAAATGAATCAATGTAAGTTTTAAGATGTTATTTTTGTTATAAAATGTGTAAAAATAAAATTCTTCATTTACAGAGCAACGCAAGTTTATTCTTCAAACCTATAATTAGAGAATAATCTTATATGTACTGACAGCGCCGCTCACACAAACAACAAGAGGTGAGGTTATCACAGAGGGCGCGCCTCGCCAGTCGCCACTCCCCACCGCCTGACTTGGCATGCATAGGGTTGGCAGACGTCCGGAACCAAAGGTTTTTGACCGGAAGGCGGGAGGAATGTTAAGCTGTCGGGAATTTATAGTAATATGCGAGGATTGGAAACTAAAAAGACTATTAAGCGGGTACAAATGTGCGGTGAGCCTATCCAATCGGTGCTACTCCACGTGCGATTTAAAGTTGGAAAGATTTGGCTTTTGTAATACAATCACTTGCACTTAAACATTTATCAAAATGCAGGAATCAAAACCTATATTTGATCGGGACGGCCACACTGTCTTCTCGCTTCTCAGCGTGCAATCTGTGTGCTTATCTATTATCAAGTAGTTATTTGTACGCAGCATACCTATGTATGCTAAGATCTAACAATGAAGGTGCCAACCCAATCTTGTCCTTGTCTTCATCACAGGTCTTAATAACTAACTAGTCTGCATCTACGTTTATTATTGTTATAAAAGTTTATTCAATCTAACCTTTGAGCAAGGCCAGTAGCCAGCCTTCTGGTCACCTGCAGCGTCAGTCATCCTCTTTACAATATGTTTGTAAAGGAGATGTATGTATGTCGGATCCCGAAAGTATAATTGTCAATCAGACTATTATACTTTCGCCGTTTGAGCTCGGCTCGGCACCGGCTCGACACGCTGAGCCTGGAAGATGGGATGACGCAAGTGGCGTCCCATACTAAAGGCCTAACCATCTTCCAAGGGAATAATTACAAATAATTACAAGGGAATAGTTACTAGCGTGTCGAGCAAAACGGCCCGCACTACGGCTACACGACAGGCCGCGGTGTCCGAGGCTGTCGACAACTACGCCACAACTACCGCGATGAGGCTAGCGTAAGGGAGCACCAATTCTAAGTAAAATATTTCGTATTTCGATAGAAGAGATAGTTCTATTGGAACATAATATAATAAACTGCTTTAATGTCCAGCTTGCTTCCACCGTCACAAGTTAACGCTTGTTTTTTTTTTAACGATTTTATTTAACTTGACCTGTTTGTTTGTTTGGGTCAAATTTAGAATTTCTCCCCTTTTCTGACGAAAGATCAATCAGATTTTTGATACCTACTCACTCCTACTCATTCTTGATTTCTCGATAACAATACACATTTCAATCGTTTATTACTTGTGTTTACCTACTTGTAGGTAAAACCTTATCCTCTGGATCACACCATAGAATAGGATGGATTACACAGACGGTACCAGATTGAATTGTAAATCATATGCGCTTTAACGGCGTAAAAATCTAGTACGCAAATGAAGTGTTTAACTTGAAGCATTTCATTTTGTCGGCGCCCGCACCGGATGCCGCCGCAATGAGTGTGTGCACGCACAACGCTCGTGTCAGCGGCACTGTGGCATACATTGACACATGGTTCATCTGAGCCGCAGCCAATTATAAGTACCTACTACTTGACGGCAGTTTACTGTTGAATACATTCTAAACGATACAATACAGTCCGGTGTGAAAACAAGGAGCTCGGAGCCAGAGACGTAGAGACGCAACGCGTCCCTTGAATGAAGAGTGACAGGCGCAGACAAGCGGGAGCAGCGCCACTACGACTGCCGCCATAATTTAGCGACCACGTCACACACACCAGCGCATGTGATACCAACATACCCATTGAGTTAAACCTAAATATTTTAGGAGCAGCTGTTTTATACAACTATTATTATTGATACTTGTGGCGTGCACGAGTTTTGTTAACAACATATAATAACGTAATTAATTCTTAGAAGTATTTGGTAAGTACCTACGACATGAGGGTTTGTACATAAAACTGCGATGCGAATTCGCAACGCAGAACGTTGCGACACGAATTGTTGCGATGCGAATTCTTGCGGCAAGTGGCTCCCTAGCGTGACCATTCCTTCAACGACCGTCAACCGTACCAACTGGACGTAAAATTTAAAGCTTTGAAATTAGAAGAAAAATTGTTTCTTGATATTTTAGAATGAATATATCTTCATTCGCATTCTTGTCCACACACTTTCGCGAACGAACTAAAAAAAATGTCAAAAGTGTGACGTACATCGCAGAAATGCGCGACACGCATAAATTCGTAAGTTCTTGCGATGCGTAGTGCGAGCTCGCAGGTTTTTGCGTTGCGACGTCGTACCGCAGTTTTGTGTACAAGCCCTTAGGGCGAATCCACAACACTGCGTTGCGGCGTCGCATCGCAAAAACGACGTCGAATCGCAATTCGATGCGAAACGACATCGTAGGACAAGACGCTAACCATCGGTTCAGTTTCTAGTGAGACATGGACCGCACTACGCGTGTTTTACTTCTGCTTGCGTTAAGACGTATTAAGAAAAAGAAACAGAAAAGAAAGTACTGGGTGTAATAATGTCAACTAGTGGTCGCCTAGTGGTCGAAATTCGACCATATACGATTTAATTTACAATACCACTTAACATACGTTCAAGGATAATTTTTATTTAACGAATTGCTATTAGTTTTGTAAAATTCTAATTAATATATTCCGACGCATCATGAATAACCAAACCAAACCTCCTTCAATGTGAAACCTCTTTTCATATGAGACGTGAGAATATCATCGCAATGTCTGTTAATTTTGACGTTTTGTCAAATACGATACTATGCATGGTAGTGTGTGTAATGTTTTATTTATTGATTTAATGTACTTGATAAGCATTATTTTTGAAAAATATTAGCGTTCTGCACTTCTCCTACACATAAACTATAGGTGTACCAAATTTTATGCTCCTACGTCCGCGCAATTTTCGTAAAAAGCGGTCCAAAGTTTTTGCATCACGTATTAATATATAGATAATGACATGCTCTCATGCATACTCTTACGACGCGCCGTGGCATCGGAAATTTCCACAATATTTCTGCGGCGTCGTAGATATTTGCGATGTGTCGCCGCAACGCAGTGTTGTGAACGACTATTCTGACACAATTGTAATAGCAGACTAAGGCCCCTGTATTCCTTTCTTTCTTCAAGCTCGTAATTCAATTCCTGGAGGACGGACAATAATGGATGGATTGGCTGATTGTATTTTCTATTTCGAATTGTAAGTAGGTACTTATCAAAAACGATGTATGGAATTTCGTGAGCAATGTCTATTTATTTATTTTTAAAGAAAAGGCTCATCCCTAAAACATGGAACTCGTAACATAACTGTTATGGGAACGTATTTTATGCAGTTTTAATGTTTGATTCTTAACTCTTGTCTTGGGTTTGGAAGGTTCAAACGTTTGTCAGTACAAATATATAGGTAACAAGTCCATGTAGCGAGGCAACTGAAGCAGGTATGTAATTAACAAGTCTTGGTATGGAAGGCGGCGGCGCGGGGGCGCTAGGCCCGGCCACTACTATATCGACCGGTTAGCCATTTTTTATCATGTCCGTAAGGATTGAGGAGCCACATCAGATTTTTAAAATCTGATTTTACCATTATTTAGCAGCAAGGAAGCTGATTTTGCAGCACGAATTCTAGATTTAGCAGCAAGATATATAACTAGATATATTAAAGCAAAAGTGGCTCCTCAATCTAAACGTTTAAATTGAGGAGCCACCTATAACTCGTTAAGTAATAGATGAATATTTTTGAAAATTTTGTAACATTTAGCAGCAATTTTGCATATTACCGTCTACAAATTTCGCTTCTGTGGCGCTAAAATGTAAGAAAATACAATACTTTTAGTATGGCTCCTCTATCTAAATTTAACAGGTGAATTTCTACTGGATATGAGCCATCAATTATTATATTCGACATAATGATCATTTAGTAGGTGTTGTGTTTGTTTTTGCAGTATAGGAATAAAATAGTAAAACAGAGTAAATTTTGTAGATGAACGCATTTTCTTTGGCTCCTCAATCCTGACGTTCTAATTATATATGTTTGACTGTACCCACCTGAGATGACAACGGAATCTAAAGCCAGAGATACTAGCATTTAGCAGAAATGTCTGCTAAATATATCTGCACAGTTCAGCAATGTATTTAATTTAGATTCTGAAAAAACAATACTTAACTATTTTCTTGTAAATTCAGCGTGTAGGGTGACCATATAACTCGTAAATGAAACCAAGATAAGTAATTTGTTAAATTTATATTTTCATAACTGGTTATATCTATTGTACCTACAATTTAATTATTTAGCAATCAATGTGGCTATATCGAGTCGCGCGCGCACCGTCAACCGTGTTGTGTGTCTCTCAGTGGCGGTAGAAAATAATATTCCGCGATGTCGTCTACACTTAAGTGTAATAATTGTAATTTAGTTGTTGATGAAATGTTATCGTACATTCAGAATAAATTATCGTTGATTGATGAAGAAAGTTTAACTAAAATTTGTTTGTCAACATTTACGAGTGTGCAAATTGAAAAATCGAAGTCGTTGTTATTTGAATCTTTGCCTGCGGATCAACGAAAAAAAGCAAGAAAGGGACAAGGCAAAGATAATCGAGTTTTGAACGATATTATCAGTGTGTTCAAAGTGACCGAGCCTGATGTGATGCCTGTGTTTGTGGCTCGTGACTTGGAAAAGCTGCCACCCATAACTTTTGATCATCTTGACGTGTCGAAGTTGCTTAAAGATCTTATGGTTGTTCAGGCCGAAATCAAAAATATCAAGGCATCTTACGTTACCACGGATCAGCTAGAGGAGCTTAAAAAAGACATAAAAAACATTTCCGTGTCTGTTTCACCCCACAATATAAACCGGAAGAGAGGAGCTTGTCGAGATAATGAATCAATATTATTGTCACAACATAGTAGCTCGACGGCGGAGTGTTTAAACAGTCATAATAATAATCAATCGTTAGCGCTAAATAAAAACGAAAGTGAAAGCATAAATAAGGTGGAGGGTATTCAATGCAAAATTATAACAGCTGAGAATATACCCCCGTTGTCAGCGCTTAACTCGTCGCCGCGACCGGCAAACGTTGCGGCGAATGAGTCACTGCAGTTAACTGATAACGGTACATTAGTCGATCAGCTGGGCGACTCGATGGAAGTACAATATAAACAATCGTTTGCGAACTTTGTTACACTGAATCGGCACATGGAAAATGCGGATAATAATAATGAATGGATTGTTGTACGAAATAGAAAACAAAGAATAAAGGAACGTTTTATGGGTAAAATGGGTAATAGTGTTATTGATGCTGGCGAAAAATTCAAACCGGCGGACCGAAAAGTACCTATTTTTATTACGAATGTGCATAAAGATACTGCAGATTTCGACATAGAGAATTATATCTTTAGAAAATCAGCAATCAGCGTTAAGTTGGAGAAAATTAACTTAAGAAAACAAACGGACTATAACGCGTACAAGTTTTTTGTATCGCAATCTGACGTGCATATGTTTTTGAACTCTGAAATGTGGCCAAAGGGGATTATTTTCAGACGTTTCGTGCATTTTCGACCAAGAATTACGAATGTAACTGCTAGCTGCGGTCAGGACGGTCAGATTACATCTAATTAATGGATAGTAACATACACAGATTTGCAACCTTTAACTGTAAGAACATAAAACGATCTGTGAATAATGTTCGAGATATGTGTAAAAGTGTAGACATTATAGCACTACAAGAAACCTGGCTTTTCTCACACGAGTTAACTTACTTAAATTCAATAAGTGATGAATTTAACTGTACGGGAACAACAGCGATGGATACTTCGACTGGTATGTTACAAGGAAGGCCTTATGGTGGCGTAGCTTTACTGTGGAGGCGCAGTATGTATCCCAACGTCACAGTGATACCGTGTGACAACCCGCGTATTAGTGCAATTAAAATAGTGTTGCAAGATAAGAGTTTTTTAGTGTTTAGTGTTTATATGCCTAATGATAAGGCAGTGAATATAGTGGATTTCACGGATGTTCTCAGCTCGGTGAGTGCTATTATAGATATGTACAGTATAGAATGTGTTTATATATTGGGAGATTTTAATGCTCACCCAACAAAACGGTTTTACAGTGAACTGTTAGGTTTTTGTAATGAACAAGAATGGACTTGTATTGACACTGAACTTTTAAGTGTATCATCTAGCACCTATACATTTACCTGTCCAGCTTCTGGTTCAAAAACTTGGCTTGACCACTGTGTGGTCACCAAAGTGGCGGCACAAACTGTTAGTAGGATATATGTTCAATATGATGTGCTATGGTCTGATCACTTCCCTTTGATAATAGAGTGTAAGCTAGATGTAGTTGTACCAAAAAGATGTGTCTCTAGTTTACCTATAAAAACCAAGGTAATGTGGGGGGACCGAGACGCGGCTCAAATTGAATTATATCATAAGGAATGTAACGAACGATTGAAACTCATAGATTTTCCAAATGAGTTCCAAGATTGTTGTGATAGTATGTGTACAGATCTTAATCATAGACATATTATAGATCGATTGTATGTACAAATAGTTAATGCTTTGTGTGAGTCTTCAGTTGTCGGACAAGAGGGTAGTAAGCACACTCGAAAGAAAAAAGTTGTTGGATGGAATAAATACGTAGCCGAGGCGCACAGACAGGCCAGAAGTCACTTTGATATTTGGACGTGGTACGGTAGGCCTTCGAGTGGCTATTATTATGACGAAATGTGTAGAACGAGGAGAATTTTCAAATCTCGCTTAAAATGGTGCCAAGATAGACAAGACCAGATAAAAATGGATATTTTGGCATCAAATCACTCGAAAAAGGATTTTCGTGCATTTTGGAAAAACACCAACAATATCAACCACAAATCTGGCCTGCCTGTGTGCATCGAAGGTGTGAGTGATGTTCAGGCGATAGCGGAAATTTTTAAATCTAGATTTGAAGTAAAGTCACCGTTAGGTCCCTCGCGGATGGTGATCAATATTGAGCCTAAAAGTGCTCTGGGAACTAGAATCGTTGCTAAAGACATCAAACAAATCATACAATCTATGTCAAGAGGAAAGTCTCCGGGTCACGATGGGCTTAGTATTGAGCATCTAAGGTTTGCGGGTCCTCACTTGCCGCGTGTGCTTGCTTTATTCTATAACGTGTGTATGAGTCATGCGTATCTACCCCATGACATGTTAAAAACAATAGTTGTGCCAGTAGTTAAGAACAAGACCGGTGACTTAACGGACAAGAATAACTACAGGCCTATTTCTCTGGCCACGGTCGTCTCGAAGGTGCTTGACAGCGTGCTTAATGTACAATTAAATAAGCATATAAAACTGCATGACAATCAGTTCGGATTTAGACCAGGCCTGTCTACAGAAAGTGCTATAATGGGAGTTAAGCACGCTGTGAAGTACTACACAGACCGCAGAACAGCTGTTTACGCATGTTTCCTTGACCTTTCGGGTGCTTTTGATCTGGTTTCCTACGATATTCTCTGGAAAAAACTTAATGACACCCAGTTGCCAACAGAAGTCATTAATATTATTAAATACTGGTATGGAAACCAGATCAACTGCGTCAGATGGGCGGGGTCATATTCTAGTCCTTATGGACTGGAGTGTGGAGTCAGACAGGGGGGACTGAGTTCTCCTACACTGTTCAATTTATATGTTGATCAGCTGATTGTGGAGCTGAGCAGCACCAGAGTTGGATGCTATATAGATGGAATATGTGTAAACAACCTAAGTTATGCTGATGACATGGTGCTGCTCAGTGCTTCAATATGTGGTCTAAGGAGGCTGGTTAGCATTTGTGAGGCCTTTGCCGAGGCACACGGTCTTTTATATAATGTCAAAAAGAGTGTCGTTATGGTGTTTGTGGGTAGAGGAAAAATCTTAGAAACGATACCTCCAGTCAGACTAAGGGGTGTGTGCTTAACTAGGGTACACCAATTTAAGTACCTTGGGCATATATTGACATCTAACATGGCAGATGATGACGATATTGAACGGGAGCGAAGGGCGCTGTCGGTGAGGGCTAATATGATAGTCCGCAGGTTCGCGAGGGCCTCTAAGGATGTCAAAATTACACTTTTTAGAGCCTACTGCACCTCATTTTACACCTGTAGCCTGTGGGTACATTTTACCCAAAAGTCGTACGGCGCCCTTCGCGTCCAGTATAATAATGCGTTCAGGTTGTTGTTGGGGCTGCCTCGCTACTGTAGCGCATCGGGGATGTTCGCTGAAATGAGGGTGGATTGTTTCTATACCATAATGAGAAAAAGATGTGCATCCCTGGTGCGCCGGGTGCGGGCCAGCTCCAATAGCATCCTGGGTATGATTGCTGATAGGCTGGATAGCCATGTACTGAATCGTTGCTCCAGAATCTCATCAGGAATTATTAAGTAATGATTCAGTAATAAAAACTGTCATTATATTATTACCTTTAAACTGTGCTTTACTAACATAGATTTAAGTAAATATTGTTACTAACCCATTGAGTCTTGTTACTTTAAATAAAGATTTATTATTATTATTATAAGTTATAGAATGAATGAATATTGGTTGATCAGTGCTTATACGAATTTTAGAATTGTAATCATCGTAACAGAATATCTCATCTTTCGGTGTAAGATAGTGACATTTATAGTGGCCTGTGCCAGTTTCGATAATTGGTGGAATAAATTCTACAGCACCTATTAATTTATTCTGAATCTGATTCTGAAAACATTATAAATTATAAATTCTATTTTCTACGTGAATATACAAACGAGAATACTTCACTGCTAATGAACACGTTGTTAAATAAATATTATTGTCGGTTGGTAAGAGAAATAATAATTTGTAGATACCCTCAAACTGTGGTCACCCTACACGCTGAATTTACAAGAAAATAGTTAAGTATTGTTTTTTCAGAATCTAAATTAAATACATTGCTGAACTGTGCAGATATATTTAGCAGACATTTCTGCTAAATGCTAGTATCTCTGGCTTTAGATTCCGTTGTCATCTCAGGTGGGTACAGTCAAACATATATAATTAGAACGTCAGGATTGAGGTGCCAAAGAAAATGCGTTCATCTACAAAATTTACTCTGTTTTACTATTTTATTCCTATACTGCAAAAACAAACACAACACCTACTAAATGATCATTATGTCGAATATAATAATTGATCGCTCATATCCAGTAGAAATTCACCTGTTAAATTTAGATAGAGGAGCCATACTAAAAGTATTGTATTTTCTTACATTTTAGCGCCACAGAAGCGAAATTTGTAGACGGTAATATGCAAAATTGCTGCTAAATGATACAAAATTTTCAAAAATATTCATCTATTACTTAACGAGTTATAGGTGGCTCCTCAATTTAAACGTTTAGATTGAGGAGCCACTTTTGCTTTAATATATCTAGTTATATATCTTGCTGCTAAATCTAGAATTCGTGCTGCAAAATCAGCTTCCTTGCTGCTAAATAATGGTAAAATCAGATTTTAAAAATCTGATGTGGCTCCTCAATCCTTACGGACATTTTTTATCTGCTGCTCGCGCGGCTCAGTGCTGATCTCTTGGTACCATTCACGCGCTGCAACAATAACTACTTTCAGCATATTCCGCACTAGTAGTTATTTGCAATCATCAGTTCCTTCCTACATACTAATATACGCTGCTTCTGTATACGGGTATAGTTAATTATTCGGATATCATACCTAGCAACCAGGTGTATACCAACACTACCGACAGTGACTGGGCAGAATATTATGTCCAGCTTCTAAAACATAATAAGTACCTACATAAACATTTTCATTTAGTTCCGAAGATTAGCGTGTTAAAGAGGCAAAATATACAAACTGATTTTGTTTTAAATATTCCATTTATTAACAGGCAGCTTTATTTAATACATGTACAGATAACTACTATAGGCAAAGTCGCTGGCAGAAGAGGAAAGTCGAAGGAAAATAATAAGCAATCGGAAGAATACCTACTTGGAAGGAAACATTATTTTTATTACTTAGAAAACTTTAGTGTTTGTTACATCATTAACAAACACTAAAGTGTGCCCTAAAAAAAGATTCTGAATTCGATATGTTCAGATGATAGCATTCTGTGAAGTTATTGTGTGCGACTTGTCTGAAGCTTCGGTAGCTAATAATAATACGAAATAACTATGTCCGCCAGACAGAGGCGAGCTGTTCAGCAGGCGACCCCATGGACCTGATTCCCGGGAGAGGCGCTATTCTTCAACTCCGGTTAGTACCCGAGACTATCCGGAGATACCTTTCCTGCCTCATTCTTGCCTTAATTGACTGGTTTCAGTGGAGATTCGCAAGAGTGGGGCCTTCAACTCCTTGTTGCCCCCTTGTCGTTTCATTCTAGCCCATTAATTGAGTTTGCTAATCAACCCCTGCCTGTTTATCCGTATGTATCAATATTGGTCAGGGGCAGGGACCATAGTTAACCGGTTAACTATTCCATAGCCACCCACACACATAACTCTATCGGGGATTGTCCTTGGGTGCGCTCCCATAGTGCATACAGGGTAATTGTCGGCTGATGCCACATTTCATTAGATTAAAATTGTTCAACGGGCCTGGGCGAGTTAGCCGCTTGTACAGGCGTCCAATGGTTAAGAACGAACAAAAAATACGAAACAATAAATATTTGCATAAGGAAAACCAAAGGAAATACATATATGGATATTATTTACAATCAATTATTTATAAATTATATACATTCAGTGGTTAGAGGTCAATAATCTTTGATTAATTATGTAGTTACTAAGAGTGGTTGTTTCTGTACTGTACCTACAATAGATAGTATTTACAAGAGTAAGTGGTATGTGGCATGCCAATACAATCACGGCTAACATTTCAATATCAGTATTTTTTATGGGATAAGCCGGCAAACAAGTAGACTAATGATGAACTTAATGAAGAAGTAGACTAACTGATGGTAAGCGATCGGCGCCACCCATGTTCACCCGAAACACCTGTGGCGTGCGCCGTCGGCCTTTTGGCGGTTATGTATATCAGGATTGGCAGGCCTTCGGTAACCTCACACGACGAAACACAAGGCAAGCGTGTTTCACGTCGGTTTTCTATGAGGCCGTGGTATCACTCTGATCAAGTCGGTCCATACTTACAGAAGCATGGCGCTCCCACACTAATGTGTGCTAATCTTTTCGTTTAATATCCAACACGATTAAAGCGATCACTATACATATAGATGTTTCTATTGGATCGAGCTCCCTAAGCCGTAGTTATATGCAACGTAGTTTGAGATGGTCAAAACATATATTATTATGTATGATATGACCGACGCCCAATTCTGAGGTAGGTACAGGATGCCACAGGCCTACGTAAAATGTACTAACTTACTCTTTTTTTATGGGGCAAATCATCCAATAACTTCTCCCACCTTGGGTGAGGCGAGAGGGAGTGTCAGACTTTTACTGAAAAAAACACTCTGTTCTTATTACTACTCTTCGAGCCGAAGCCCCGGCAACTCGCCAGGGCGCTTAATCTTGAAACAGTTGAAACCAATCTTAATGTCAATGCAATTTCAATCCAATAATTATACAAAACTGTACAACCCCCATCCGTTGCTGAGTTCTGAATATAAAACCAAACCAAATACGATTTAATTCATTCAATATAGTTACTCGCAATACGGACGCAAAGGGCGTTAGTGTTGCAACTAAAGAGTACGAAATTTCACGATATCAATGTCGATCGATCGGACACAGGTCTTCCGCGTACAAAATTTTAGTATGAGGCCTAACTTTTCCATAATTATTGTAGGGAATATTGTAAACAGTTACAGATGTGTACTGTCAGACACCTTTTGTTGGCAGTAAGTCTGACATTTCTCTGACTAACTCGAAAAAAAACCTAGTTCTCTGTAGAGTACGCGGCTGTAGTTACCATCATCTCCGCCGACCAGAGCTTTGCTCTGCTTTTAAGCAATTCAGGCCTTTTTTGACCCTCTACAACTTTGTTGGGGATACTTACCTATCAATCAACGACGCGCGACTTTATACACACGGTGCTGGAACTCCTACACAGGACAGCGCCCATTGAAGCCGGTTCGTCGCGTTCCACGTGTGAAAGAGCCATCAACCCGCATCAGATGGGGTCAATTAGGAGCGATAACCGACCGGAGCTGCGGAAGACCTAGCGGGTCGCCGGCTCGGAGGAGTAGGAATAGGGAGGTTTTTATCATATAGCTGACACTCCTCGCCTCATCCAAGACGGAAGAAGTTAATTGATGATTTTCCCCTAAAAAAAAGCGCGCGCGCGCTACCCTGTTTTACGCACGGAAAATAGATAGTTAGAAACACGGTAGAGTGCTTACTACACGCAAAGTAGAGTACTGTAAAACTAGTTTTCTACAATAATATAGGTACCTACCTATCTTAACGAGCGACGTACCTGCGTGAAGTTTTACTCTACTTTGGTACAATATTCTATACTCTACTGCGCTACTACCTACATACTGTTTACATGCTGTTTATTCTACCCGTAAACGCCAGGCTTTTGGTAGACCTCGTCCAAATATAATTATTTGCTAGTAACGTGCCGGCACACTGCTCAAAGTCTTCTTATATGTTTCAAACCCCAAACACTAATGCTATGAAACTCTTAGGATCCTCAGAATTTATACATGCACTCCGCAACCTAGTTTTATTATTATTTTTTAAAAGGTAGGTACATACCTACGTTATCTACGAGTCGCCTAAACAGAGTGAGGAAAGTAGGTACGGATATAGTCAAATATTATAAAAAGATAATCAGATGTAGAAGTACGAGCGCGGGTTGATTGGTGTTGATCTGTCGAGATGATTAACGACAAGTAATCTCATAACTCAGTCAGTAGAGTGTCAGAAGTTAGGTACATAAAACTTCGCGAGCACAAACTTGCTTGCAGCTGAGCTGGTGGCTGGCATTCACTCGTCATCCCGACAACGCTAAAGTACTAGTCTGGAAATTGGAAGCAAGTAACTTACCTGGACTTGAGTGCGCTAAACCGAGTATCGCCAAAAGTAGCGTTGCAGCCGCCGGCCGCCCGGCTCCGGCCGCCATCCTTTGTCTCACTACCAGCTTGCGAGCTTACTTGCTATACTTAACATTTTCAGTAATAAGGGTTGTTACAAACTGACTACTCTCGCCAATTACAAGCACAGAATTGTTTACTCTTATGAATCTTTGAGAAAATTTAGATTACATCTGAATCTATTTTTGTTTACCATTGACGCCACAATAACACAATACACAGACAGTACATTGACTGGAACTTGATATCACTAAGTATTCTCAGCACTCCGCAGCTCCGTAGACTAGACAGTAGATCGACCAACTTTTAACAAAAGCAATTAAATTCACTATGGCACTATAATAAATAAACCTATTAGTTATTTTCTAACAACCTAAAGTACACAATTTCGACAATACAGTAGAGAATGTTGGACATTTCTGTGAATGCCTAGAAAATTACAAAAGCCGGAAAAGTAGTTGCCGCACCAACGATGCAAGCGAGACGCGGCTAACGACACTCGACAGTAATAACAAATACAACAAACTTCAAGCAAGTCCTGTCTATTTTTTTAACCTATGGCAAAGTGCTTATTGCAAGAATAAAAAAATAAGAATTTGTTAAGATAAAGAAAGAGATTTTTTTTGCATTAACATGATTTGATAACATTGTTTAATATTAGATGGCGAGTACTTCCTCATGGTAAAATTAACATTATTGATATATATATTTTATACAAGAATATATAGAATATTACCATATCAAATTTTGTTTAAAAAAATAGATTTCTTAGTCGCACGTGGTCGACCACTGATAGTTTTATAGTCAATTCTGTGTCGCCGCCGTAACCCATGCATCGCCATCAAGGCTCAAGGTCAATTATATCCCGCGTCATAGATTCACAGTAACAAAATAGACAGTTTGTACATTTTAGTAAGTAGTTTGCAGCTCTATGTGCTGCACTGTCTTTGCCATTGTCAAAAAAATGTCAATTATTGACATTTAAAAAAAAGAAAGATTTCTGAAGGATTACGAGATTTTCATTTACAAAAAGTATAAAAGGTAATGCAATAAAATAATATAAATAGTCAAAATTAATGCTTTAGTTATTGATTACATATACTTTATTATTTTGATAAATAAAAATAATTATGTAATGATTGATAGGTTATAATTTTGTTTTGTTACCACTAAAAATACAAATTTGATGTAATCTCTAATGCGGTACAGTAAATATAAAAGACTATTAAGGAGCATGTCTCTGAAACGTCCCTATTTAGATGTATAGTTGATGGCTAGCAACCTCTGTTCTTGTAGCAATATATATTACTCCGACATAGATAGGAGTCAGATCTGACTTCATTGGGAACCAACTTAATATTAATTGGGTGAAAGTTGTTTAGCAGAGGAGGGGCAGTGGTTTACTTGGTGGCAGTCTGTACAAAATTGGCTGTGGGTTAATATTGTAAGATACAGACATTTATTTGTTTATAAGTAGAAAACTTAAGCCAATGCATTATACTGTTAAATTGATATTAAAATACTTCACATTATGTATGTAACTACCCATTATAAAAAAGGTACAATAATTTCAATTACTTTAACTAATTGATCAGCCACCCCTCTTCTCACAAAATCATAAATTAGTTTGATTGCCTTATAGCTGACAACAGAAGCAGCCGAGAATTAGAACTCTTGCTTCTGAACAATACGCTGGCTCTAGTGAAGAAATAAATTATTTTGTACTTCCCGGACTGTACATATATTGATCATATTGTTTAATTATATCTATCTAGATGGGTGGACATGGACATGGGCCTCCATACAAAATACCAAGCTACGAGCAATTCACCATCAAGGGTATTCCTCAGCTAGAAGAACTTGAAAAAGCACTAGAGAAAAAGGGCCTTCGTGATCCATGGATCAGGTGACTATCACCACTTTACATTGTTTACTATCAAAAATTATAATAAACTAGCTTCTGCTAGCGGTATCACCCTCGGTCCTGTTCGATGAAAATTCCCAATTTCATCCCCATCCCTTCAGCACACATTAACATTCGCATTTATAATATTAGTAAGATCACTTAGTAATAAAAACCATTTCAATGCATGTTTAGTAATGATATTGACTTTGTGCCAGTATAGTAAGATTAAGTAATAACATGATTATATTACTACACAACCGATTCATCTACACTAAACCAGCAAGCACATACAGTAACAATAATAAATCGATGCTTGCAGGAATGAGGCGTGGCGCTACCACCCCGGGTTCGGCACGAAGTGGGCTCGCGCGCGCGCCGTGTTCTTCCGCGGCGCGCCGCTCGGGCTAGGGCTGGCCCTGCTCACCGTCGCCGCCACCAAGGCGTTCGGCGGCAAGGCGGAACACGACCACCACTGATGTGTTATTTAATTTATCATATTATCGTTATCTTTGATTGCTATTGGCTAGGCATAGAAATAAAAACATAAGAAACCCAATCTATACCAAGTCTTTTCACTTCTATTGTAGATAAGCCTAGATAGAGGAGCCTGACAGTTTTACACACTACCTACTAGAACTTGACATTTTGACGTCCTCTGTCAAACATCGGCTGTGCTTGTACAGGCTCTGGTTTTCCATCATCGGGTATCATCAGGCGATGTGTAATACTTTTACGTGAATACAGATCTCCAGCCTACTGACCATGCACCTTCTGAATGACTGCATTTGGTTTGTCTTCGTCTTTAATTTACATAAATAATATGAGTAACATAGGCTGTACAACAGCATCAACTAATTAGTTCTTCTGAAGGGAACTCCAATCTCAAACATTGTTGAAACTTATTGATTTTCAATGAACTGTTTTTCATTTTCATTCACATCTGGATGTGATTGATGTCACATAATAATTTGGGCTAAAAATAAGAAATATCTGGTGGCTCAGTCTCTGGGCCACTCTAAGGGCGCCTTCAAATTAGCTGCCAAGTGCCGCACGACGGCTGCCGCGCTACAAACGCAGTACCGTCGACTAATTTGAAGGCGCCATGCGCCGTAACATAGGTAACATTAAATTACAGCTTTGTATTGAAACATTAATATTTGTTTATTTTATTAAGATATGCCTAAAAATATTAAACAAAATTACAATTGGCCTCAAACTCATCTCACAATATTGAAGTAATATTATGAGTTACATAAAAGGGTAGTTTTGTACAAAAACTGCAGAGGTGGTGTTGAAGGCCGCAACCACGACGTGTCGGCGGACGGCGCGGGGCTCACGTGGTGCGCGGCTTCAGGTCCTCGTAGCAAGCGCGCAGGTAGATGAAGTTCTTCTTGGCCGGGTTGAAGTGCTCGTGGCCCTGCCATACATAGGTGTACACGTGAACAGTCGTCTAACAATGCTGGTGTCGCTAAGGGATCTCACTGGCACGTACCTTGGACCAGTCGTAGCCGACGGCGTACGCGAATATTTGTCCGTTGTGGTTGAAGGCGCACTTCGTGAGCGGCTGGTCCAACATCTCCGAGGACTTGAGGCGGGTGCGCGCGTCCTTGTCCCAGAACGAGAAGGAGCCGTCCGAGCCCACCGTGGCCAGCGTGCCGTGCGCGGGGTGGAACGCGATGTCGTTCACTGCGTAGATGTCCTGTGGACCGACGTGAGAACAACTCGTTAGACGAGTGTCGCGCCGGGCTCGGGCGAGCGCCGTGCGACGTACTTACTTACTACTTACCTGATAGCCGGTGGTGCTGGCAGGAGGCCGGTGACACTTGAACGTGAAGTTGTCCTTGGGGTTAGTGGGGTTCACGTATTGGATGGCCACGCGCCCCTCGACACTGCCGAGCGCGAAGCCAGTTGGCTGCTTGGTCTTCTTGTCGCGGAAGATGGCGATGCAGCGGTGTTGGTGTTTGAGCGGCGATTCGACGCGCTTGAACTCCGCCGGCTTGCCCTCTAGCGTGTAGAGACAGATGCCGCGGTCCGCCGTGCCCACCACGGCCATCGGGTAGTCCTGCGCACACAAGTCATGACCTGGCTGCAGGGTCGCGCGCCACCTGCGTCATCCCGCTAGCTCACTATACAAGCATACATACCACGTCTGCGCAGTAACACCGCTCCGACAAGTTCATGTTCATTATGGGGACTGGGCTGCGGGTGTCCCAAAACTAAAAAAGTAGTAGATCGATTTATTTAACCTTCATAAATTATATTAAGAAATCATAAATTAGTTTGCTATCTTTTGTTAGTTATGCATCTGGACGTCATTGTACATTAAGTGCGTACCTTGAGTGTCTTATCCCAAGAGGCGGTCATCAAGCAGGTATAGTTGGGCGCCTTGATCCAGTGGCACGTCTTGACGGGCGCCTCGTGCGCCGCCACCTGCAACACAACACATACGTCAGCTCACGCTGTACGAGTGTACGCTACGCCTGTGTGCGTGATATGTCTACGTCACCTGCATGCACTGATTCGAAGCCAAGTCCCAGCATTTGACACTCTTATCCGTGGACGCCATGAAGATTTTACTTCCATCCTGCACACACAAATAAGAAAACCAAGTAATTTATAAAAAGCAGCCGGAGAGGCAGGTAGTAACGAGAGTACCGACATCGTGCCACGCCACGTCCAGCACCGGCCCGTCCATGCTCTGCACGGCCTTCGGGACTGTCTTGCCTGTCGTCTCTACTTCCCAGCATCGTACCTGCAATCACAAAGTTTTGCTCTTTTACTTCTCAGTTAAGACACCTATCACACTCGGCAACTAACGGATAAAAAAACAAACTAATGCGGCATACTGATATGCTACACAATATTATGTTGTACTTTCATATCATGTTATCTCTGTCATTTTATACACACTGGGTAGTGTCAGGACTAGTCTCGAGAGAGTTAACATTGAGTGGTGTTTGAGTATTTGGACATAAAGCCAGTAACTTTTACTTACAACTTAAAGTAACTGAATTTATTAGTTTAAAGACCATGGTTCTTGATTTTTGATATCACAAAAATAATTCGTTTACACATATATTTCTATTATTTAATATTTTCTTTTATTTGATAATTGAATTGTTTTTAATTACAAGTCTTGTTTTATAAGTTGTTGAAGTGAAAACAAAATGTAAATCTATACCTACTTGTGATACATACATACATATTGCACCCGGACATGACCTAAAATTGTTTCTGTCTTGCATAATTTGTGCATGTAACATTGGTTGGCAATCCTTAATTCTAATAAATAAATACACCCCTGGAAATACTTTCAAACACCAAACATCATTCCAACTAGTTGATCAACTAAATCTATAGTCTGCTTATGAGTGAGTAACACTTCACATGTTTATTTTAATGTTTTATAATATTTAATTTTATCCAGACTCAATAATAAATGAGTCATTTCACAACATTTACATAATAATTTTGTTTATGATGAAATAATTAATTGCAGTAAACTTGTAGCAACATGCTTATACAAGTTGCAAAACAAAAGTATTTAAATATTATGTAAACAAGTCCTGATCAGACTATTGCACAGGAGATGAAAATGTCCACCACCGGCGCGACGAACGTCTACTATTGTTATAACACAAGCTAAACTTAAAACTTACCCGACAGTCCCAGCTGCCGGCCGCTAGAAACGTTTGCTGTAGCGAGGGTGGCGAAAATTCGAGCGCCGACACGGTGTCGTCTGGTGGCGAAGTCACCTCCAAATCTTTGTTCGGGTTGCTAGGTTGGTTGAACATTGTTTACTCCCTGTCTGCTCACTAATAACTGAAATCGGTAGTAAGCACAGCGTGCGAATTTTAGTTTGGTTTAACGTGCCTCGTGTGCGTTGTAAAACAATTATCGTAAATAAAACAATGGCTAGCAGGTTATCATCACACACAACTAGCAGGCTCCAGAATGTTTACGTTTACTAAACTAAACAATACATAAATACAAAACTTTAACTTTTCAAGTCTTCAACTGTCTTCAAGAACCGAGTAGGTAACCAAAACCAACAATTTAATGACTTTGACGTTTGGTGGTTGACAGTTGACAGTTGACACCGTGACATTTGACAGTGTTGATATTTGAGAACATAGACATACAGAATCTTGAGAATCTCTACAAACACAGACAGGAATGGATTTGGACCAGATTCGATTCAAGTAATATACATAGGTACCAGGTAGGTAATTCATATTGTACACAGGTTTTAGAGTATACAGTGTTAAGTCTCAATTATGAACCTTATTTTGATGTTTGACCTTGTTTTGTTCTTATTTTGATGATGAGTATTATGCGCGCTCCATACTTTACAATTTTATGATAAAACTGCCCGTCCGGCATTGACAGGCAGTTTTAACTGTAAAGTCCGCCTGTGCAATTAAAGCTGCACAGTTAAATAGAAAGTGTGTTTTTTTTGAGAGGAAAATCTTCCAAAGTCATCTCCCCCCTCGGGCGAGGCGAGAGGGAGTCTCAAACTCTTACTGACTAAAAAACAACCGGTTCTTATTCCTGCTTTGTTACCAGGAAACATTTATTATTATTGGAGCCACAATTGTGTGTAGTAGTGTTGTGGCCACTTCACAATGTACCTGGATGTCTTGGACTTAATTGGGCTACTTGAACGTGGATAAGTCCGCACTATTCAAAAACCTCCATCTCTAACTCTCTACATACCATAGACAAAAAAAGTAGGTTGACTAGACTCTTCTCATCATCATTGTTGACAGATCGGATTGACACATTTTACAATTACATATCTGTCATTTGTCACAGAGCGATTTTAGAAATCTGAGTCGGTCGGTAAATATCTTTACAGTAACAGTAAAACATTCTGTCCATTTCCAACTAATTATTGTTCTGTTGCCTACAGTTGTGTCACAGAATTATTAAGAATTTGTACTTAATTGAAAAGCTATATTTTTTATGTTAAATTAAGAATTACTTATTGTGCTAACGAAACAAATTCGACTATACAATGACCACTTTGCAGTTTATTCAGATAAAGGATTTAAAGCCTGGCATGAAAAACATAAATGCAGAGTTTATAGTGCTAGAGGTAGGTCCTCCGACACTCACTAAAGAGGCTAGGGAAGTGCGGACTCTGCGCGTAGCTGACGCCACCGCTTCGGTGAATCTCTCCGTGTGGGATGAGCCTGGCGCGCTACTGCAGCCCGGGGACATCGTGCGGCTCACGCGTGGCTACGCGTCCCTCTGGCGCTCGGCGCTCACTCTGTACTCCGGAAAGTCTGGAGACATTCAGAAAGTGGGCGAATTCTGCATGCTGTTCAACGAACAAGTAAACATGAGCGAGCCGCAGCCGACGCCGCCGCCGCCGGCCGCCGGCGCTGCGACCACAGCTCCCGACAGATCCAACGGGGCGCACGTCCCACTGCGGCCGCTCCAGGCTCCCTCTGCACCCGCTCCTCCGCACGCTGCTAAGGCAGATCGCTTTGCGTCCGCGCAGGACCATACTGGTAAACACACGCACAAGACATACGTGCGAGGCCGTGGCCATCAGCGAGGCAACAACCGCAGGTAGCACACACACCTGCCAGAGTTTAGTGCCTTCCATGACATCGGTGCATTCATTGTGGTGTAAACTGGAAACTGTGCACGGACCTGGACACTAGACATTGCATGGAAGCAAGGACTTGATTAATGTGTAAATAAGTAAATAATTTAGTGAGTGTTTTCAGGGACAACTATAAGTGTTACCAATGTGAACTTACTGCAACTTCTGCAAGTACCTCTGGTGTTTATATACACCACTAGCTGTTAGTTTATCCATGTTGAGATATGTAATAGTGTTCACTTCGAGGGAACTAACCAATTGAATAGGAATGTCTATATGTTCCAACATGGTGTCTCACTTGTAATGTATTTTTGTTTTGTTAAAATATGATTGTTGTCAAAATCCATTGGAATGGATCCTCTACTATTGTATAACAACTTTTGTTAATTGTATGTACAAGATGCATCTTGTAGCAACTCAGTATATTTAAATATTTGCCAGGAAACTAATTGATTGAAACAGATAAAATCAATTAATGAAATTGGGATTTTATTGTATTGGACAGTTAATTACATAATTTATAGTTGGCTAAGGAAAACATTTGGCTATACCAACCTTTTCTCGAAGCCATTCAGGCCAATTTTGACTGCCTATGACTCTGTTGTGGATATAACAAGAAGCCTGAATTTTCAGATACTAAGTAGGCATTGTACAAATATGGTGTATTTAAGTTTTTATTAAATTTGCAGTAGAACTTTAAGAATGATAACTTGTCAATGGTTTGAAATTTTGTTACTGACTGTCTGACAACTAACTGACTGACTGACTGACTTACTAACTAACTAACTAACTAACTAACTGACAGATATGCAAGCTGTTTATCAAGTGAAATGCTGATAGCATTGAAATCTGCAGCATTGACCTTTAAATACTTGTAAGGAAAACATGGCTAGTGGCTCTGTTTTTTTACTCCCAAGTGTAATTTTGTAACACTATCTTAAAGTACTAGGTAGGTACTAAACATGTTTGTGTATGACTTTTAGAAATCTTTATTGTATGTGTAATTAAGTAAAAATAAATAAAGTTAATATAAAAGCAACCGTTAATAAATCCGAAGTGATGAATAATATAAATGTGATTTCGAATGGTGTTTTATTAAAAAAAAAATGACTGCATCGGCGATATTATCAAGAAAATCCAAAAATAACGGCAGATGCTTATAATATATCGAATAAGCCGCAAGTTGTAAGCGAAATAACACTGAATAAAAAATACTGTCGAAAAACATAACCCTCCTTCTGGCGCAGTCGGGTAAAAATTTAGAAACGTTATAATATGGCATGTAATGCCACGTAACAAATAGTTACAATGAACACCCACATTTAACAAATTATGTTGTAAGTCCCAAGTAATAGGTGGTGAGCCTATTGCCATATATATGGGGCAAATTTCGAGACTACGTGCTACTACTGAGACAACACCGAATAAGCCCAGCCATACTTCGCCAGACCTGGGAATCGAAAATACGCACTGGCTCTGGAGGAAGCACGGCTCCCTGTCGTTCAGGGTGACGCAGGTGCTATCGGGGCACGGATGCTTCGGCAAGTACCTGTGCCGCATAGAAAGGGAGCCGGACGCTCGGTGCCACCACTGCGTCCATTGCGGGGAGGACACGGCGCAACACACGGACCTGGCCGGCATGTGATGTGGGGTTGCGGACGAATCTAGACTCCCGCGCCCCCTACGATCACGTGCTGAGTAGACACCGGGGGGTTTTAGCCGGTAAGAGTTCGGCATACCTCTCCGCCTTTCCCCGGGCGGAGGAAGTCCATGAGGATTTCCCCCCGACAAAAAAAAATCCCACCTCCGTGGGAGCTGGAGGCGTGGGTGCTCGCCAGAGTCTATGATTGTCTAAACGTTCATAGTTAAGACTGAAAAGACAAAGTTGCGACTGAACAGTCGCAGTCGCGACTAAATAGTCGCAGTTGCGACTGAAAAGTCGAAGTGGCGATTGAACAGTCGTTGCATATCAACAAAAGTTGCATCTGAACAGTAGTTATTTCGTCTAAACATTCGTAGTTAAGACTGAAAAGTCAAAGTTGCGACTACACAGTCGCAGTTGCGACTGAAAAGTCGAAGTTGCGATTGAACAGTCGTTGCATATCAACAAAAGTTGCATCTGAACAGTAGTTATTTCGTCTAAACATTCGTAGTTAAGACTGAAAAGTCAAAGTTGCGACTGAACAGTCGCAGTTGCGACTGAAAAGTCGAAGTTGCGATTGAACAGTCGTTGCATATCAACAAAAGTTGCATCTGAACAGTAGTTATTTCGTCTAAACATTCGTAGTTAAGACTGAAAAGTCAAAGTTGCGACTGAACAGTCGCAGTTGCGACTACACAGTCGCAGTTGCGACTGAAAAGTCGAAGTGGCGATTGAACAGTCGTTGCATATCAACAAAAATTGCATCTGAACAGTCGTTATTTCGTTCGAACATTCGTAGTTAAGACTGAAAAGTCAAAAGTGCGACTGAACAGTCGCATTTGCGACTACATAGTCGCAGTTGCGACTACACAGTCGAAGTTGCGATTGAACAGTCGTTGCATATCAACAAAAGTTGCATCTGAACAGTAGTTATTTCGTCTAAACATTCGTAGTTAAAACTGAAAAGTCAATGTTGCGACTACAGAGTCGCAGTTGCGACTGAAAAGTCGAAGTTGCGATTGAACGGTCCTTGCATGTCAACAAAAGTTGCATCTGAACAGTAGTTATATCGTCTAAACATTCGTAGTTGAGACTGAAAAGTCAAAGTTGCGACTGAACAGTCGCAGTTGCGACTACAGAGTCGCAGTTGCGACAGAAAAGTCGAAGTTGCGATTGAACAGTCGTTGCATATCAACAAAAGTTGCATCTGAACAGTAGTTATTTCGTCTAAACATTCGTAGTTAAGACTGAAAAGTCAAAGTTGCGACTACACAGTCGCAGTTGCGACTGAAAAGTCGAAGTGGCGATTGAACAGTCGTTGCATATCAACAAAAGTTGCATCTGAACAGTAGTTATTTCGTCTAAACATTCGTAGTTAAGACTGAAAAGTCAAAGTTGCGACTGAACAGTCGCAGTTGCGACTGAAAAGTCGAAGTTGCGATTGAACAGTCGTTGCATATCAACAAAAGTTGCATCTGAACAGTAGTTATTTCGTCTAAACATTCGTAGTTAAGACTGAAAAGTCAAAGTTGCGACTGAACAGTCGCAGTTGCGACTACAGAGTCGCAGTTGCGACTGAAAAGTCGAAGTTGCGATTGAACAGTCGTTGCATATCAACAAAAGTTGCATCTGAACAGTAGTTATTTAGTCTAAACATTCGTTGTTAAGACTGAAAAGTCAAAATTGCGACTGAACAGTCGCATTTGCGACTACACAGTCGCAGTTGCAACTACAGAGTCACAGTTGCGATTGAACAGTCGTTGCATATCAACAAAAGTTGCATCTGAACAGTAGTTATTTCGTCTAAACATTCGTAGTTAAGACTGAAAATGCAAAGTTGCGACTACACAGTCGCAGTTGCGACTGAAAAGTCGAAGTGGCGATTGAACAGTCGTTGCATATCAACAGAAGTTGCATCTGAACAGTAGTTATTTCGTCTAAACATTCGTAGTTGAGACTGTAAAGTCAAAGTTGCGACTGAACAGTCACAGTTGCGACTACACAGTCGCAGTTGCGACTGAAAAGTCGAAGTTGCGATTGAACAGTCGTTGCATATCAACAAAAGTTGCATCTGAACAGTAGTTATTTCGTCCGAACATTCGTAGTTAAGACTGAAAAGACAAAGTTGCGACTGAACATTCGCAGTCGCAACTAAATAGTCGCAGTCGCGACTGAACATTCGCATTTGCGACTACACTGTCGCAGTTGCGACTACAGAGTCGCAGTTGCGACTGAAAAGTCGAAGTTGCGATTGAACGGTCCTTGCATGTCAACAAAAGTTGCATCTGAACAGTAGTTATATCGTCTAAACATTCGTAGTTAAGACTGAAAAGTCAAAGGTGCGACTGAAAAGTCGCAGTTGCGACTAAATAGTCGCAGTTGCGACTAAAAAGTCGAAGTGGCGATTGAACAGTCGTTGCATATCAACAAAAGTTGCATCTGAACAGTAGTTATTTCGTCTAAACATTCGTAGTTAAGACTGAAAAGTCAAAGTTGCGACTACACAGTCGCAGTTGCGACTACACAGTTGCAGTTGCGACTACACAGTCGCAGTTATAAGTTATAAATAAGTTTTCTCTGTCGATATATGGTAGCTGGTTAATATCCCCGACGAGGACGACCTCACTTGCACCAGACAATCTTACTGCCATTATTATGGCCCCAAAGTGGTTCATCAACGCCTCGTCTACCGTGAGGCGGTAGCACCTCTCACCCGGCTTGAACCCGTTTGATAGTATTGAGGCCATAGTGCGCACCTTTGATTTTACGCGATCTCCTAAGCGGCCCGAATGCAAACCATTTCTGGGGTTTAGGCTCCTGGACCTTGAGCCCGCTGCTTGTTTTTACCTGGTCTTTGACCAGGTTGAGGTCCGTTTTGCTCGCGCACCTCAGGATCACCACTGACCGAGCTTTTCGGACCGTATCGACTCGGGCCCCACTGGTTTTTAGGTCCAGGGCGACCCTGATCCTCTCGATCACATTGTCCCCAGTGTTGTGGGGTCAGTCGACGAGACGATCAGGGTGTGGTTTGGTTGTAGCGGTTTGGGGGGCTTTGGTGTGCTGGCGACCTGGGCAAAGGTTTTGGGACCCTGCTGTTGTTGGGTCGGTTTTTCCACTTTACCCAGGTCAGCCACCCCCTTCTGAATGTCCTGGAGGGTCTTCTTGACCTCAACGACTGCCAGCTCCGCGTCCAGACTTGGCACTGTCTGCGTCTGGACGCTCGGCTCCTTGTCACGCAGTACGCGGATGTCCGCCGAGACCATCTCCAGTCTCTCAGAAATCGGCCTTAAATGTTGTTCGATGTTCAGTGTTATCGGTCGTTGCGGTGGTGGTGGTGGGATGGGCGTAGGTTTATCTTTTACTTCCGCCAGCAGTTTCTGGAGCTTGTCTACCTCCACCTCAAATTTCGCTGATGTTAGTAGGTCGGATTCCGACACCTGGCTAGTGGGGGTATCCTTTGGCCGGTTGAGGTCGTTTTTCATCTGTTCAAGAACCTTTCGGAGCACGTCTAGTTGGTTCGAGAGGTTCGATATGTTCCTCTCGATTTTGAATAGGCCTTCGCCCATGGAATCCCATTTGGGATCCCCCGGTGTGCCCACTGCGCACAACCTGGTCTTCTCGTGCTCCTTAATGTTGTTAAGGTTCGATAGTTTGACCTCTTCCTTGACCTCCTTGATTCCCTTGAAAGTTACCTCAAGGGTTTCGTGGCCCAGCCATTCCCTGATCCCTTTAGCCTCTTTTTTGGTGTCGGTGAGGTCCGACCGCATGAGGGAGAGCTCTGCCTTAAGTGCCATGACATCCCGAGTGTGAGCCCTCTCGACCTGCACAAGCTCTTGCGCATGTCGAGAGCGCTCCCTCTCCAAGTTGTACTTGTGGCGCGCTCTCGAGTCCGCCAGAGACAGTACGGTCTCGTAAAGTCCCTGAAGGCACTCGTAGGCAGTGACCTTGCACTCCCTCTTCATATTGAGGGCCGCCTCCAGTGCGTCTTTGCCCTTTTGAAGGAGACCGTTGGCCTCCCGGGTGGCAAGGTCCATCTCCACCCCTGTGCCTCTTCTCGGAGTTCGGTAAAGCATGCTTCTCCTTTCGGGTCGGGCAACTTGTCCCGCCGACGAAGCAACTGAGCTTTCCTCATCCGAGACGATCTGACGAGGGGGGGAGATCCCGCACTGTTCCCAATCTTGTATTGTAAGCTCCGAGATCCTGCTGCGGTCCTCCGACTCGGGTATCAATGATGGTGTCTCCGGGATAGTGATGTTGGGGCGGGTGGGCTTAACTGAGTCGGTTGCTCCCGACTCCGATGCTGCCTTTGCTACCTTTGGCGGCTCCGATGAACGCGCCGCCTTTTCCGATGCGACCGATCTCGCCACGGTGGTCTTAAGGACCTTTTCCCTTAGGGACTTTGTCGCCTTGCTGGTGGTTTCCGTGGTCGGTTTGCGGGTGGTGGAGGCGGATACAGTATTGGACGACATAGTTTTGAGTTTTATTTAATTTAGAAATAAGGAAAAAAAATGTATGGGATGAGATGGTTAGTTACAACAAAACTTTGGGGAAGGTTTCGTGGGGTGTTGAGGGGGGGTGAAGTGGGGGGGGGGAGTATTTGTGAGGGGATGGGGGTTGGGGGTTGAAAATAGGGGATGACTGGCCTCCTTGTGTCTCTGAAGGGCCTTTGAATCCCGAGTCAGATGAACCTAATCTCGGGGGGGGTAAGTGGAAGGGATAAGGAGTTCCCTCGGGCTTACCTGGTGCTGAGCTTTGAAGTCTCCAGGCTGGTGTGTCTACCTCCGGCAGATTCCTCGGGCGGCTTCGGAGTCTCCAGTCGGGGCTAAGATGGTCGGTTTGACGTCACGCCTCGTGTCTCAGAACACGCGGTGCTAAATTGAGGTTAGATTTTAGCAACCACACCATTTGTTAAGGCGATCTTCGCAGCTTAATAACTCGACCACCCCTGATCCGATCCAAGCGATCCAGATGTCAATGGATTCGTCTCCGCAGCCTCTCTCAGGATTATTGTAGGTGACTCGATTCCACAACCCCTTGTTGAAATATTGAGCTTCAAAGTCCCGGTCTTCCTGTGACGTAACCCGATGAGTCAGGAACTTGCCCACATGAATCCTGGTTGAATTGGGATTCTGGATTCCACTGGTCACTATTTTGCGCACTTATCTCGACGCGTTAAATTTTTGGCGAATTTTTTACGCGGAGCTGATGTTGTAGGTTAGCCGTATTCGAGCGGTTACTGGTTAGGTCAGGTTAGGTCTTTTTTTTTTTTTTTTTATATTATACAGCAGGAGGGAAAATCCTCATGGAGACTCACACCTCCCCACTAGTAGAGAGGTGTGAGTACTGCCGGACTCTTACCGGCTAAAAACCCTCCTGCTGTTTCCGAAACCCCTGACATGGTCAAGGCCTGTGTTTACATAAATAACATTTTTAACATTTCTTTCTTTACAAAGTGTAGAGTAAGTAACAAAGTAGTTTCTTTCTTAACAATTGATATTAAATTACTAGTGTTATTTGATTATATTATAATTATTTGTTATCACAATCAGAATAATTATGTCTTAAGTACATTTTTTTTGCTATGTTTTGTTTTTTGCAATTACTTGACTGATGACATGTTTACAGAAGTCAAGTACTACATTTCTCGTCTTGGCCTTCTTCATATGCTCGTGAATGTCTTGTGGACTAAACTTTTCTCCTTCCAGGCGCTGTTCGACCTCATGTCTGGCACGCGCGTACACCGGACATGCGAATATCACGTGCGGGACAGTCTCCTCCACGGCGGAGTCGCAGACACACGATGGATTCCCCCGAAGCTTGAAACGATACAAGTATTCGGAGAATCCACCGTGCCCGGTGAACAGCTGGGTGGTGATGCTGCTGGTCTCAATTTTCCTTACAGTGCTATACGCCGCGGCTGCACTGGGGAAGAATATCTTGGTGATTGAGGCGGTGTCACCGGATTTATACCTCGCGTCCCACTCGCTGATCGTGTCCATACGGATTCTCCCTCTGACGAATGAGACGGGGCATCGGTCATAATCCGGCCTCCTCTTCGATCGCAGCGCTGCTTCCTTCGCCAGGTAATCGGCCCTTTCATTTCCCTCCAAACCTGCGTGGGCTTTTATCCAGAACAAGGAAACTCTCTTATTCTGGGAGGCGCAGTGGCGGAGAGCATTTCTTGTTTCCACTGCCAGAGGATGGGGGGAGGTGGGGTTGGCGACAGTTTGCAGCGCCGCCATCGAGTCACTGAATATGCCGAACGTGGTTTTTTCGCTGTTGAGCGCCTCCCCGGCTGCTCTCTGTAGTGCCAACAGTTCCGCCTGGTACACGGTGCAGTAGGACGGCAGTACAAGTTTTTTCGACTTAATTTCGGTGGCACTATCCCACAAAGATAGCGCCGCGCCGACTTTGCCCTCGATCTTGCTGCCGTCCGTGAAGATTCTCACGTCGTAATTAAAGGCGTGGTTATTATATTGTTCCTCGTCTACCAGGCTACTGAACTCTACAGTTGTCTGTTCGGCTGGGTGGGGAAGTCCATCGCACTTGTCATTGTTTCTATGTCCCGATCCCCTAATGCTGAATGGGGCAACCCCTCTTTGCTTCGTACAGTGAAGCAGCTTCACGCACTCGAAGATCGAGGGGAGTATCCCCGCCAGCAAGAGGGCCGAGTGCAGGGAGACCGTGCGATGGGCTCTGCAGAGCTTCTGAGCGAAGCCTCTTTGTACCACGTTCAGCTGTTTTCTTATCCCCAGTTTGTTCACGGCTGGCGCCCATACACTCGCGGCGTACAGCACTATAGGTTCGACGGCGGCGGTGTAGATCGAACGCACGACCTCTGGGTGCAGTCCCCAACTCACACGTGCAGATCTGGCAAGGTGCTTGTAAATAGCAATTGCTTTTTTACATGCGCCGGCAACGTGAGAGTTGAAGGTGAGGCCTGCGTCTATCGTCAGTCCCAGTATCTTCACTTCCTTCGACATGCCAATGTCGATCCCGCCCATGGTCAGGCGAGGAGTGTCATACTTTAGCTTGCGTGTAATCACCATGGCACTGGTTTTGTGTGGCGCAAATTTGAGCTTATTTTTGACACCCCACGCACGCACATGCTCGAGAGCGGCATTGGCCTGTTGCTCTATCTCCAAGGCTGTGCCACCGTCGAATAGCATCACCACATCGTCCGCGAAGGCTTGGCAGTAATCGCCTCTAGCCTCCAGCTGCTTCAAGAGCGGGTCCAGAAGAAGGTTCCACAGGATGGGACCACCAATTGAGCCTTGGACGCACCCTTTCGAGGTTTTGCGTCTATTCTCCGCTCCCGCATACCTGACTATTACCTCCCTGTCACTCAGGTAGCTATCTATTACTCGCCTCAAGTTGATCGGACACTTTTCCTCTGCCAAACGGACTTTGATCGCCGGCCACCATGCGCTGTCGAAGGCTCCCTCTATATCCAACGACACAAGAACGATAATTTTCTTACTCTCCAGCTTGGCGCGGATATTCTTCACTAAGGTGAAGAGGGAGTCCTCAGTGCTTCTTTGGGGCATGAATCCGTATTGGCGAGTACTAATCCTCGGCAATAGGTGGAACTTGAGACGAGCAACCAGCATCTTTTCATATACTTTTCCCAAGACAGGCAGGAGCCCAATCGGCCTGTAAGACTTGGGTACGGTATACTTGTCTTTGCCTGGCTTTCTCAGCACAACCACCGTTGCCTCCTTCCAGGTTTTCGGGAAGTGGTGGTAGGCCAAGCATCGATTTATGAGTGACAAGAAGTAGCCAGGGTTGCAGTTTATAGCTCGAGAGCAAATGTCTGCGGTGAAGCCGTCGGCTCCCGGTGCTTTCTTCGGGTTGAACGACGATATCGACCTCTGGAGCTCGCTTAAGGTAAACGGTGGGTCATGCTGCTCACCATCACCACACGCGTTTACTAATTTTGCCAGTTGTCGAGTTCGGCAATGGTCTGAGTCGTCGTCGTCCTCGCGATCCTCCGGGTAAAATGTTTCGGCCAGTAGTTCCACCGAACCCCCCGCATCCAGGACTCGATCTTCTTTGTGCAGGAGCACATCTTCTTCTCGTTTTTCTGTCATCCTCATTACCCGGTAGATTCCCTCCCAGACCCCCTCCCTGCTCTGCTTCCCGCAAAACTCCTTCCAGCTCTCCGTCTGTGCATTTTTGACCGCCTTCATATAATTTTCTTTTTGTTCCAGGTACAGGCTGACGACCAACGCTCTCCGCACCGGCGCTGCGTTCCTGATCCTGCGTCTGCTGGTGGCTACGCGCTTCTTCATCTCGGCGAGCTCCTCAGTCCACCACGGAATGGTGAGTCTCTTTTTCGTCTTCTTTATTGGCATGGTTTCCGAACATACTGAAGTGATGGCTTTTGTGTATTTATTTATTTCCTGATCTATTTCCTTAATGCTGTTTAAATTTTTAATATTATCTTCATTTAATTGTTTTTCTGTCATAATTTGGGTCAGCTTTTCACGAAATTGGCTCCATTTTGCTTTTCGACTGTTGTAAATCCTGGTGGTTCTTTGTATGTCGGTGCCAGTCGACTTTTTCAGACTGATCTCAAACACCACGCCGTTGTGGTCGGAACTCGTGAGGTTCTCCCGCACGTGCCATCCGTTGACTAGGTTCAGCAGGTCAGTGGAGCAGGCCGTTACGTCCACGTGGCTGCTGTACCTGACTCCTCCCCTGATGGTATCGAAGGTCGGGCAGTCGCCCCGGTTGAGGATCTGCAAATCCAACTCGTCCAAGGTACTACTCCACTGCTCACCTCTCTTGTCTTCATTGGGGCTACCCCACCAGGTACTCTTGGCATTGGCATCTCCACCCACGATGACGTTTCTGAAGCTGGCATATTGTGTTACGCATTTTATATGCGCCAGGTATGGCTCCAAAGGCAGGTCGGGCTCGAAGTAGTATGAGACCAGCGTGATCCTCCAGGCTCTCGTATGAATTCCCACCACCACAATGTTGTGCGTGGTGAGTTGCGGGTACTGCACTACGTCCAGTGTCTGGTCAAAAACGATGATCGCGGCCTTGACGGTCCCTTCTTCGGTTTGAGATGCCTGGTAGACCCTTACGCCCTGGTAACATTTTACCCTTTTAGTCCCGCCGATGTAGGGTTCCTGCAATAATGCGACGGCAGCGTTTTCTTTGCCAGCTTCAAGGAGGAGTTCGTGGGTTGCCAGTTGGCTTCGCTGGAGATTAGCCTGTAATATTTTATACCGGTGAGTGTTCTCCGAGGAGCCCTTAGCAATAGGCCGTGGAAGCTCTAGCCAACGCGTCCCATTTCCGGCGGATAGGGCAATCAGTGCTGAAGGCGTTGTGGGCGCAGGAGCTTGCTTTCGCTCTTATGCAATTGATGCAGGAAGGCCCCTCGCCAAGCTGCTTATCCGGGCATTCCGCGCTGTGGTGCAGCCCACCACAATGGCTACAGAGGTCTGCTGGTTCTTTGCAAAACCTCTTGCTATGCCCGTAGCTCAGGCAGCGAGTGCACTGCACCAAAGGGGATTGGTCTTCGACCCGTACTATTTGCAGGTCGACTCGGAGCCTTCCCGCTTCCATTGCCCTTCTCCAGACAATCGGTGTGACGCTAAGTACAATGTGTCCGGTGTGTGGATTTCGAGCCTTTCTTCGGTATTTCACGGACATCCTTGCTTCCTCGTCCTTGAGGCCACGGAAGACCTCCCGATTTTGGTTTCGGAGGGCCAAGAGGATCTCTGCGTCACTATGAACCTGAAGGACATCTCTCATAAGTATGAGCGGATCCTTGTTGGACACTTCCTCGACGACAAGATTAGCGCCCACAGTCTGCAGTTTCTCCCTCAGCTTTGACCTCTCTTCCTTGCTACTGCATCCCATAATGATCTTCCGGTCCCTAGCTTTTCTTACTCTCTCCACTTTTACCCAACCTTCTTTTGCATCGACCGCCTTTCTAACTTTCTCCATTATTTCTTCACCTGTTTCTGTCTCTTCCGTGGACGAGACAACCACGGAATGCAGCGTCGCGCGTTCCAGCAGGCGACTTCCTGCGTCGCGGTCGCGCGCCACCACACCCGCGTAGCTGTCCCGCTCTCGCGTGACCCGGTCAGCTTCGAGAGTATCCTTCAGTCTGGCCATTTCATCAGCGTTTCTAATAAGGTGTAATTTATGTTCTTCCAGACCGAGAGCCAATTCGTGGCATTTTGCAGCCAAGGCGTCGATAGCCGCGGTGTTAGTGGTCGACGCCGGTTCAGGTGCTTGATGCGGTGCGGGCTGGGGCGCAGTTTCAGTCTGCTGCTTTCGTGCCTTTTCCGCATCGCAGACCAGTCCGTAGAGTTTGGTTACTGCCTGGCCAATGCCGTTTTTCAGGTCGGTCCTTATATTTCTAGAGTCAGAAAGGCAGCTTTTGGCTCTTTGTAGCCATAGCTTCGCGTCTTTGACACGGTCACCAGACTCCACAGTTGAATTGTGTGGGCTTGAGTCTCGGGGGGTAGTCGGTTTTTTACCAACTATTTTACTTTCCGATGGCGAAACCACCGTCCGAACCGGTCTGGGCAGAATCACCCGGCGCGGGGACGGCTTTCCAGAAGCTCCGTCTTTTCCCGTTTTAGGTTGAGAGGTGGGAAGCGGGTCACTACGTCCCGCCTCCCACTCCCCAACACTGCGCCTAACGTTTGTCGGGGCGGGGTCCACCCTTCCCGGACCAGACGGGGAACCATCTGTACTCTGGGACCTCGCCGTCTTGGCGGTTGGGGTCCTGACACTCACAAACATACTGGCTCAGGGGCTTCGTCGTCGCAATAAGATAAAAATGCAATCCCTGTAGAGGGGGGATTGTATTGTCAAAAACAAAAGGTCAATAAATTAAGAAAATAAAAATAAAATTAAAACGTTTAAAATTCTCAGGATCTTGTCAGGTGTCCGAGTGTATAAATCGCAGTAATTTACAAAATAGAGCTTAATTTGCTCGGTCAAGAAAACATAAAACATAAAACCAGGTCAAAGTCAGGAAGCCTGCAGGACCCTAAGTTTGTCAAAATTGTTAAAATGTTTGCATCGAGATTATAAACATTTATCCTACCTTGTCTTTGTCCAATGTATCGGGTTCCACACACTCACTCGCAATAAACAAACAGATTATCAAATATCACTGAAATTGAATTGTCACAACACAAATAATAACCAATAAATTATGAAATATCACTCAATTTAATTATCACAAATAGTGACTAAGTTAGGTCAAAACTATCACAAAACCACAATACAAATATCACTAGGTATCACTGAACACGCGTATACGTCAGGTTTCAGGGACAGGTTAGGTCAGGTTAGGTCAGGTTAGGTCAGGTTAGGTCAGGTTAGGTCAGGTTAGGTCAGGTTAGGTCAGGTTAGGTCAGGTTAGGTCAGGTTAGGTCAGGTTAGGTCAGGTTAGGTCAGGTTAGGTCAGGTTAGGTCAGGTTAGGTCAGGTTAGGTCAGGTTAGGTCAGGTTAGGTCAGGTTAGGTCAGGTTAGGTCAGGTTAGGTCAGGTTAGGTCAGGTTAGGTCAGGTTAGGTCAGGTTAGGTCAGGTTAGGTCAGGTTAGGTCAGGTTAGGTCAGGTTAGGTCAGGTTAGGTCAGGTTAGGTCAGGTTAGGTCAGGTTAGGTCAGGTTAGGTCAGGTTAGGTCAGGTTAGGTCAGGTTAGGTCAGGTTAGGTCAGGTTAGGTCAGGTTAGGTCAGGTTAGGTCAGGTTAGGTCAGGTTAGGTCAGGTTAGGTCAGGTTAGGTCAGGTTAGGTCAGGTTAGGTCAGGTTAGGTCAGGTTAGGTCAGGGTAGGTCAGGTTAGGTCAGGTTAGGTCAGGTTAGGTTAGGTTAGGTTAGGTTAGGTCAGGTTAGGTTAGGTTAGGTTAGGTTAGGTTAGGTTAGGTCAGGTTAGGTTAGGTTAGGTTAGGTTAGGTTAGGTTAGGTTAGGTTAGGTTAGGTTAGGTTAGGTTAGGTTAGGTTAGGTTAGGTTAGGTTAGGTTAGGTTAGGTTAGGTTAGGTTAGGTTAGGTTAGGTTAGGTTAGGTTAGGTTAGGTTAGGTTAGGTTAGGTTAGGTTAGGTTAGGTTAGGTTAGGTTAGGTTAGGTTAGGTTAGGTTAGGTTAGGTTAGGTTAGGTTAGGTTAGGTTAGGTTAGGTTAGGTTAGGTTAGGTTAGGTTAGGTTAGGTTAGGTTAGGTTAGGTTAGGTTAGGTTAGGTTAGGTTAGGTTAGGTTAGGTTAGGTTAGGTTAGGTTAGGTTAGGTTAGGTTAGGTTAGGTTAGGTTAGGTTAGGTTAGGTTAGGTTAGGTTAGGTTAGGTTAGGTTAGGTTAGGTTAGGTTAGGTTAGGTTAGGTTAGGTTAGGTTAGGTTAGGTTAGGTTAGGTTAGGTTAGGTTAGGTTAGGTTAGGTTAGGTTAGGTTAGGTTAGGTTAGGTTAGGTTAGGTTAGGTTAGGTTAGGTTAGGTTAGGTTAGGTTAGGTTAGGTTAGGTTAGGTTAGGTTAGGTTAGGTTAGGTTAGGTTAGGTTAGGTTAGGTTAGGTTAGGTTAGGTTAGGTTAGGTTAGGTTAGGTTAGGTTAGGTTAGGTTAGGTTAGGTTAGGTTAGGTTAGGTTAGGTTAGGTTAGGTTAGGTTAGGTTAGGTTAGGTTAGGTTAGGTTAGGTTAGGTTAGGTTAGGTTAGGTTAGGTTAGGTTAGGTTAGGTTAGGTTAGGTTAGGTTAGGTTAGGTTAGGTTAGGTTAGGTTAGGTTAGGTTAGGTTAGGTTAGGTTAGGTTAGGTTAGGTTAGGTTAGGTTAGGTTAGGTTAGGTTAGGTTAGGTTAGGTTAGGTTAGGTTAGGTTAGGTTAGGTTAGGTTAGGTTAGGTTAGGTTAGGTTAGGTTAGGTTAGGTTAGGTTAGGTTAGGTTAGGTTAGGTTAGGTTAGGTTAGGTTAGGTTAGGTTAGGTTAGGTTAGGTTAGGTTAGGTTAGGTTAGGTTAGGTTAGGTTAGGTTAGGTTAGGTTAGGTTAGGTTAGGTTAGGTTAGGTTAGGTTAGGTTAGGTTAGGTTAGGTTAGGTTAGGTTAGGTTAGGTTAGGTTAGGTTAGGTTAGGTTAGGTTAGGTTAGGTTAGGTTAGGTTAGGTTAGGTTAGGTTAGGTTAGGTTAGGTTAGGTTAGGTTAGGTTAGGTTAGGTTAGGTTAGGTTAGGTTAGGTTAGGTTAGGTTAGGTTAGGTTAGGTTAGGTTAGGTTAGGTTAGGTTAGGTTAGGTTAGGTTAGGTTAGGTTAGGTTAGGTTAGGTTAGGTTAGGTTAGGTTAGGTTAGGTTAGGTTAGGTTAGGTTAGGTTAGGTTAGGTTAGGTTAGGTTAGGTTAGGTTAGGTTAGGTTAGGTTAGGTTAGGTTAGGTTAGGTTAGGTTAGGTTAGGTTAGGTTAGGTTAGGTTAGGTTAGGTTAGGTTAGGTTAGGTTAGGTTAGGTTAGGTTAGGTTAGGTTAGGTTAGGTTAGGTTAGGTTAGGTTAGGTTAGGTTAGGTTAGGTTAGGTTAGGTTAGGTTAGGTTAGGTTAGGTTAGGTTAGGTTAGGTTAGGTTAGGTTAGGTTAGGTTAGGTTAGGTTAGGTTAGGTTAGGTTAGGTTAGGTTAGGTTAGGTTAGGTTAGGTTAGGTTAGGTTAGGTTAGGTTAGGTTAGGTTAGGTTAGGTTAGGTTAGGTTAGGTTAGGTTAGGTTAGGTTAGGTTAGGTTAGGTTAGGTTAGGTTAGGTTAGGTTAGGTTAGGTTAGGTTAGGTTAGGTTAGGTTAGGTTAGGTTAGGTTAGGTTAGGTTAGGTTAGGTTAGGTTAGGTTAGGTTAGGTTAGGTTAGGTTAGGTTAGGTTAGGTTAGGTTAGGTTAGGTTAGGTTAGGTTAGGTTAGGTTAGGTTAGGTTAGGTTAGGTTAGGTTAGGTTAGGTTAGGTTAGGTTAGGTTAGGTTAGGTTAGGTTAGGTTAGGTTAGGTTAGGTTAGGTTAGGTTAGGTTAGGTTAGGTTAGGTTAGGTTAGGTTAGGTTAGGTTAGGTTAGGTTAGGTTAGGTTAGGTTAGGTTAGGTTAGGTTAGGTTAGGTTAGGTTAGGTTAGGTTAGGTTAGGTTAGGTTAGGTTAGGTTAGGTTAGGTTAGGTTAGGTTAGGTTAGGTTAGGTTAGGGTAGGTTAGGTT